>NC_060268.1:159079083-159679083 GCF_021613505.1 Equus quagga | reverse complement strand
ATAAAAACATGGTTTAGGATTTCTGAGCTTCATCTAAATAAATTACCATCCAGCCATTTAAGAACACCCAAATAATTTATTTTTCTTTTTTCAATATAGCTTCAAGATTCCTGGCTATACTAAGCACCTAAACTCACAGACTATATGACATTTGGCTAAGTCGTTCATACACTATCCTCGTGATGTCATGAAAGAAATCTATTTGCAATGGCTTTTGCTCTGCAAATGTCATGTGGGCATCCTTAGGGGATTGCATTAAGCTCCTGGCACCCACCAGGAAGCTCCATTAATGAGAGATATAAAGGTTATGTTGAAATTATTGCTTAAAGGTGCTGACATCCCTCTCTCTCACACATACTCACGCATACAATCACATATTCAAACATATACTGAGGAGCAACTGTTTCAGGATTTAAGAGAGAAGAAGCAACTTCAACTAAGGTTATTCTGTAGATATCTTTATGCAGGACAGTGCTCAAAATTATCTATTTCCTTTCACCGATTGGTTCCATAACACTATTACACAATAGTTTGGCATCAAGCACTATACTAAGGTTCTGGAGATGGGAGGAAATACAAAGAAGATTATTAACTCTTTGCTGGAGGGGCACTTAATTCTGTTAGAGGGTTTAGGGAAGACATCCTGAGAAAGTGATATTAAATCTAGATCTGGCAGTGATGACATTTACTTTAGGGAAGAAGATTCTAGGCCCAGGAAATGGAGCAAGGGAGACAGCTGGGCTGAGAGACTAGAGGAAGACCATTCAAGGGGAAGTAATATCAGTGAGTCAAGAGAGAGAAGGAGAGACCAAACCAAGTAGGTGCTAAGAGATCCTACTGAGGACTTTGGTCTTTTTGCTGTGAGCAAGGAGAAAATACTGGAGGAGTTTAAGCAAAGGCATGAAATCACAAGATCTACATTTGCAAAATACATTGTTCAGGTTATAGTGTGATCACGCTGGAAGAGGCTCTGGCAATAGTTCAAACGACAGATGTAACCTATGTTTGAGTGGTGGTTGTAAAAAGAAGTGCATGGAATCAAGAGCTATTTAAAGATAAGACAAGGATCGGTTAGAGACACTGGGTTAGGAACATGGAAGTATTAAGGATACCTTCTAGGTCTCTGACTTTTGAAACTCCATGGATACAGTTGGGGAACACTAGAAGAAAATCAGCTATGTTAGGGAGAGATCAGAAGTTCATTTTCAGAATATGTTGAATCAAGAGGCTTCTGAGACCTACAAGAGACAAGGTCAAGTACACAGCTGGAAATATGGATCTGGGCTCAAAGAGGAGGACTTACTGGGCTACTACATCTTGAGTGTACTTTTAGAAAGTAACAAAATGGACAAGTTGGAGGCTTCTCTTCCTTTGCTAAGCTCAGAACAGAAGTATCTCTAAATTTCACCAAATTAAGGCAGCACCGTGTGACGGTGTATACCCTAGACCTAGAATCTGACAACATGCATTCAAGCCGTGGCTCCTCCGGCTATGAGCTGGGTGTGTTTGAACAAGCAACTTCACTATTCCTTGTTTACTACAGTCACTATAAGATTATTATGAATATCCATTTCCTATTTACTTCACGGGGTTGTTTCAAAGTTCAAATGAATAAAATTATGGAGAAAATTGTCTTAAACATGTGAAATGATAAATAACATTGCCAATAAATGAAATATGCCTGCCTGCATATTTTGATACTAAAGAGTAGAAAGGAAAGTTAGTTGCTGCAGACAAAGTCAACTTGGTTAGAACATCATTGAATCCCCTCCAAAATTTGGATTGAGTAAACAAGTGCTTTTCATTCGTGGCACCAGGTGGTACCTGGATGACAAGTTGTGAATGGAAACAGTGTTTGATCACCTTTTGATCCAGACTGTAGGCGAGCACCCAGTCCTCTTGCTTCGGATGAAAGAGCAGACTCTGGATATAGAAGGTGAGGCGGTATTTCTGATAAGTTGCCCCTTCATCTGAGCTGATCAATATGCTGCTCTCCATTTCAGGATCACTAAGAAGCATTATCTAAAGAAAGAACAGAGGAGAAAATATAGATAGAGTCAGTAGGAGAGAATAAACACAAGAAATTAAAGCATAAATATAAAGTCATCTGTACTTATACATCACAGCACAGAAAAGGGCATGTGGGCCTCTATATGAAATATTGGGATTTTTTTCCTGATTTAGTTCTTCATTGATGAATTGAGCTGAAATACTGTGTATGATTAGGTCAGCATACCAACGAGGCTTCATTTTTTGACGCCCATCTTTTAAGTACTGGGAGCATATTCTTATGGTCCCCTGTCCCTGGGACCATCACACCTCTCTCTCCCCTTCTCCTCCCTCAATTCTCCACGTCACTCGTCATCACACTATTGCTCTTATTTCTCTTTAGTCATGAAAAACGATCCCCCTAAGATCCCACTGTTTGTTTTGTTCTGAATTGTTTTAGTGATTTAAGTGATTTACGTAGTTTCAGGATCCCTTCATTCTAGATATTTTGCAGAGCACATATCCCCAAAGGCCCTTGGGGCAAATACTGCCACTCAAGAAAGTTTGTCATCCTCAAGCCAAAGGGACAGAATAACGTAGTGAAAAGGCTTTAGCATCAGAGACAGCAGGTTCAAATTTCAACTCTTCTCTGTTCATATTGTGTCACCTTGGAAAGTTACTCAACCTCTAGCGGCCTCAGTTTCCACAACAATAATTGAGTATGATGATACCCAAACTGGCTCTGAACACTTGGCATCACATATACTCTTGACAAGTGATAGTTATGATTACTATTTTCCTTTTAGTACTTACATAAAAGTTCCCTCCAATCAGTGCAATTTGGCTTCTACTTATAGTACCTCAATGGCATTGTGTCACTACAAGTGTGATTGACTTTCTAGTATTTAAATCCAATAGACACTTAGACACTCAGACCATCCCCTTAGTTAAACTCCTACTGGTCTTTGACACCACTGACTATTCCATCCTTCTTGACGCATTCTCTTCCAGGGGATTCCATAACACCATACTTACCTGGCCATCCTTTTCATCTCTTGCGAATATTCAACTTTCTCTGATAGCCTTATACTATGACCATTCCTCAACCCTCAGTTTTGACCCTCTTCTCTTTTCACTCAACATGATGCTTCTTAGTAACTTCTTCCACTCTCATTTTTATTTTTTCAATTACTATCTTTCTGGGGACAACTCATAAATTAAATCTTAAACCTCCTCCTCTCAGTTTCAGACTTGAAAACAGCTTCCCGGTAGTCTTCTATTTGGATGTCCCATAAACATCTCAAACTCAACACAGCCCATAGTGTACATCATCCCAGGTTTCCTCCCTCAGTGTTTTCTGCCTGGATCACAGAGGGTTTCCACCAACTAGTCATGTGAAGCCAAAATCCTGAGATTCATCCTTCACTCTGCTTTTCCACTCAGCTCTGAAAATTATTTAGTCTCTGAGTCCTGCATATTTTATGCAAAATTTAGTTCTAAAATCAGATGCCTTCCTTCCTGCCCATTGTGACCGACTTAGTCCAAAACATGATAATCTCTGTACTGGATAGCTGTAAGACCCCTCTAGCCAAGCTCTTTTGCCTTGTCCCCTCCAATCCACTTTACCCACTGTGGCTGGAACTATTGTCCTACAATACAAATCTTATTCTGACATTTCCCTGCTTAAATCATTCAGTGGCTTATCATTGATCTTCCTCTACTCTAAAATCCTTAAAATAGCCTGGCAAAATGGGTCCCCTGCTTACACCTCTCGCTTCAACAGCAGCATAGCACTTTCAACCTTTATCACCCAGCTCAATCCAATTTCTCTGAGTTCCTAATGTTTGCTGAGTGACTAAACAAACAAATGAGTTTATTTCCTCTTACAGTTTTTCCTGTCTTTGTCTAGACTGCCGCCAGTCATCAGTGCTAATTCTACACATGGTCTCAACCATGAGGCCTAAAGGACAAAATAAGCCAAAACACATTCCCATACCTTATAAAATAAAACTGCTAAATAGCAGGATTTTTAAAATGCTACCTGTAGCAAATATTAGTATTATAAGGTAAACTTTAAAAAAATTCAATCCCTTTGACTGCTAAGATTCATGGTCCTTTTCCTCTTTTATGTCTTTACAGCTTCCCAGACAAGCTTACTTTCTTTTTCTCAAATATTTGCTTTGGCCTCATTGAAATAAGTTATTACTAGCTATCAGCAAATTTTTAAGAAATGGATGCAGTATAACTTTTTTTTCATTCATGTGTGAATAATGTAGTGGAAAAGCTCTTAGATGGGTTATTCAGAGACAGAATAACTTTCTCCTTCCTTGACACTGCAAAGGGGTAGGGACAACTGGTGGAAGCACCCCGATGCCCTTGAGAAAAGCTCCGAGGATGCACCCGTGCTCCTGGCAGGGATGGAGAGGACAAACATACTGATAGGAATGGGGCTTTCATAACCGCCCTCGCTTGCTTCCCATCATGTACCGATGGGCTCTGTAACAGGCACTGAAATCATTTTTCCCCTGGTGCAGAGAAATTAAACTGCCTATTTTATGCAGGTATAAAGAAGCTTCATGCCTATGATTTTAATTAGAAGATAAGACCAACATCATAAATGGACTCTATTTTATATACCATGAGTTACAATGTACTGAATAAGGGTTACCTTCCAATATCTTCTGCAACGTAGTGTCTGCCTCCAGCCCTGCTTCTTTCTGCACACACACACCCACACCTGCAGACACAGATACAGTAATCTGCACACAAAAGCCACCTATATGTGTGCACATATATACTCACATATGCGCTGGTGTGGCAGAGGTGCGCACGCACACATGCAGAAGTGAATTTATATGTCAGGTGTGTTGACACTGTGTGGTGGTTTTAAGGAGCGTCTTTTGGCAGGAGAACATTTTTATTGCAACCTTTCTCTGACATTCTCATCAGAACTCCCTTCCTATACTTTGATATCACTGACAGTGTCCATATTCAGTCCGAGTTTCTAAGAAGAATAAGAGGAAGGGAAGAAAAGGAAAGCAAGCTACATGCTCTGGATTTCGAATCTGGGCTGGGCACTTTCCTGGATATTTATCGGAACCACACATAAATTATGCGAAGTATCATTACTTGTATTTTACAGATAAGAAAACTGAGGCTTAGAGGAGGAAAGCAACTTGCTTATTACCTCCCCTGGTCGATTCAAACACCACCACCTCCCTCCACGCACTCACACCTTGCTGGACCTTGAAACCTTAGCACCTTATTATGTCTACCAAGGGACAAGCAGAAGTCAGAGAAGCAGGTCTTCACATCCTTTTTTAAGCCATCTCTAAGAAATCCACCAAAAAAAGCGACTTCAAGAATGCCCCTTTCCTCCTCTGACTCATGTCCACTTGTCACCAAAAGCACAGGAAGAATTAAATGATTAGGAATCCAAACATGATATAAGCCAAAAACACAGGAGGAGACCATAAACACAGTCATGCACAGTATAACGACATTTCGGTCAACAATGGACCACATTCATGACGGTGGTCCCATAAGATTAGTACCATATAGCCTAGGTGTGTAGCAGGCTATACCATCTCGGTTTGTGTAAGTACACTCTGTGATGTTCACACAACAATGAAATCACCTAAGGACACATTTCTCAGGACGTACCCCTGTCGTTAAATGACAGGTGACTATAAAGACAAAAAATGCCTCATCAAAAGTTAAGGCTCAAGGAAAAATATGTATATTGTATATAAATATACTACAAATATAAAGAAAATGATCCCATGTCCACTCAAATTTTTACTGTTAATCAGGGATTTCAAACTCACATGCCAAAGGGAAAAGGGACCTTTTCGTAGGTAAAGTAACGAGTGAAGCAGATAAAGCCAGACAAGAAATGGTGAGTACTGTGACCAAATGGAACGTGCACACCTTTCCTTAAATCGGATATTTTTAAAAAATTATACACAAATTAAATATTTCTGTGGAGTAAATTTATGAAATAGGCACATGACTCTCTACAGAAAGAAACTTACAACTCCTGCCTCTCACTTTTTTTTTTACTTTTTTTTCTTTTGAGGAAGATTAGCCCTGAGCTAACATTGGCTGCCAATCCTCCTCTTTTTTTCTGAGGAAGACTGGCCTTGAGCTAACATCCGTGCCCATCTTCCTCTACTTTATATGTGGGATGCCTACCACAGCATGGCTTGCCAAGCGGTGCCATGTCTGTACCCAGGATCTGAACCAGCGAACCCCAGGCCACCGAAGCGGAACATGCAAACTTAACCACAGCACCACCAGGCCGGCCCCATGCCTCTCACTTTTTAATTACAGGTATATAGGTATAAAACCTGTGGCAATGCCTGTTTAGTGTCTGTGAGTTCTGCACTCACAAGATTTTGACCACATGAACAGGGAAGAGTTCCCATTGGAGATTTTTGTTTTGTTTTATTTTGCTTTTGCTTCATTTTGCTTTGATTCTTTACCCAGCTTGTCCTGGCATAGGATCTGCAGCAGCTATATGCACCTACTGGAAAGGGAGAGGGTTATTTCAAATATGGTGCAGCAGAGGTGTTAACGATATAAGTTCTGGGGGCAGGTGGCTTGAGTTCAAATCTTCAGTCCACTATTTTCTGTGTAAATGTAAGGATATTACTCAGTTTTTCCAAGTCTGTTATCTCTTCTATATATAAAAAAGGAGATAATAATTGTATCTAACTGACAATTCTGTTGAGAGGATCACATGAGATTATGATTAAAAGAGCTGAGCACAGCCCATAACTGCTGAACAACATTCACTGTTATCTTTAAATCACCCAGGCTAAGAGCACAACTGGAGTCGGAAGCAATGTCAGGCAGGTTGGAGACAAACAGAAGAGATTCAGGGATTCCGTGCCTCCTTCTTGGCTCCCATCATTCCTGAGGTTTGTGGATAGAAATGAAAGGGGTGGGTGAAAGGAGGGTCACCGTTCAACGAGTATGGTTTCAGTCATGGAAGATGACAAAGTTCTAGACATCTGCTGTACAACACTGTGCTGATAGTAAACAATACTGTACTATACAATTGGAAGTTTAAGAGGCTAGATCTCAAGTTCTGTGGGGCTTTTTTAACCACAATTTAAAAGAAAAACTTGACAGTGTGGAGGAGGATAAAAACCTACATTTTATCTTTATTTTACATGCATTTTACATTTATGGTAATATTTTAAGAAAAATACACTCTATTAACAAATATCAATATCATCAAAATGAATACTAATCAGTAGGTAATTGTCGGTTTGCTAAAGAAAATTGCTGCTTTGAATGACCACTCTCATCCTTCAATGGGAGGCTCCAGCCCATGAAGGAACTACACACGTCACTGCCTTAGGGGTGAGACCCTCATGCAACCCATCTCTATGGATTTGGCCATTCATTGTACATGGATTGTCTGTATCTCAGAGTAGAGATGGACAAGTTTTAGAGTTTGCCAACATATGGATGGTGCAATATCTTTTTTTAATTTACTTTTTTACTTGTAATGTTTTCTGCAAGAAATTCCAGGGAAAGTTGAATAATGGTGGCCCTAATTTTAATGGTGTGTTGCAAATTGCAAAAGACACACATGAAAGTCAGGAATTAGGCAGAGGCTGTGCTTAGTTAACTTGCAGTTTCAAAATCCTGTAAGATTATTTGTGTCTAATCCAGTCAAAGTTAGTATTGGAGAGGTCAAAATCTTCCCCAGAAATCCTTCCAGAACAGACCCTTTCCTACTGCTGGGAGAGTCCTACAATACCACCGATGAATACACTGCTTTATTCAACTGCCATCCTCTCTGTCTCTCGCATGTGCAATCTATAAAATAGGGTAAAAGCTAAAGGTTTCTCAGTCTCTCACTCTGCCAGAGAGCTCAGAAATGCAAAGGAAACAAATTCTAATTCAATGCTTTGAAAGAGTCTCAGAATAGGAGCAAGCAGACTTCCTCTGAATAGAAAAGGAGAAACGCTGTAATTTACTACATAATTGAGTCCTAATGGGAGACCCTTAGCACAGTTAGTGTTCAATAAGAGATAACAATAATATCAATACAAAGCTCACAAAAAACATAAGAGAGAGATTCTTTAGGCTGACCACTAAACCTTTTGACATAATTGATATGTTGTTGAATATTGACTTATACACAAATAGAGCCTCTGATAGATAAGGTATTTAATCACAATATAACAATATACCAGCATTTACCCCCTATCTATCTATCTATCTATCTATCTATCTATCTCCTCTATAGCAGTACTTCTCAACTGGGGAAGCATGGGGTGCCCCCAGAGGACAGTTAGCAATGTATGGAGACATTTTAATTTTCACAACTGGGGGCAGGGGAGGGAGCTACTGGCATCTAGCAGGCAGACACCAGGGATGCCGCTAAACACTTTACAATGCACAGGATAATTCCCACAACAAAGAATTTTCTAACATAAGATACCAAGGTTTCTGGGGCCAGCCCAGTGGCACAGTGGTTAGGTGTGCACATTCTGCTTCAGCGGCCCGGGGTGTGCCTGTTCGGATCCCAGGTGTGGGCATGGCACTGCATGGCAAGCCATGATGTGGTAGGCGTCCCACATATAAAGTAGAGGAAGATGGGCACAGATGTTAGCTCAAGGCCAGTCTTCCTCAGAAAAAAGAGGAGGATTGGCAGATGTTAGCTCAGGGCTAATCTTCCTTGGGGGGTAAAAAAGATACCAAGGTTTCTGCTTTGAGAAACCTTGTCATAATATATATACATATACATATGTATGTCACATTATGGGAAAATATGTAAACTACCTACACATTTTACAGATAGAAAAAAAGTTAAAAATGGAATTATATATGATCCAGCATTTTCACTTCCAGATATATACCCAAAATAACTGAAAACAGTGTCTCGAAGAGATATTTTCACACCCACGTTCATAATAGCATTATTCACAATAGCCAAACGATGGGAGAAACCCAAGTGTTCATTAATGGAAGAATGGATGAACAAACTGTGGTATAAGCACACAATGGAATATTATTCAGTCTTAAAAAAAGAAGGCAATTCTGACACATGTTACAACATGGATGAAACATAAGGACATTATAAGTGATATAAGCCAGTTAAAACAAGACAAATACTACATGATTTCCACTTATATGTGGTACCTGGAGTAGTCAAATTCATATAGACAGACAGTAGAATGATGGTTGCCAGGCGCCGGGGAAAATAGAGAATGGTGAGTTATTGCTTAATGGGTATAGACTTTTAGTTCTGCAAGATGAATACAGTTCTGGAAACTAGTTGCACTACACTGTGAATGCACTTAACACTACTGAACGGTACACTCAAAAATGGTTAAGAGGGTAAATTTTATGTTATATGTATTTTATCACAATTTTTTTTCAAACACTAAATAACAATATATAATTAGACAGGAGACCAGATGAAACAATGTACTGAGGCAATATTAAAACTAATCAAACAAACACATCAACACTATGCATTCAACCATCATTTACTCAGTCTTTATGCCCTATGATAGGCTCTATATTTAGGCTCTATGATAAGGACTGGAAAAAGAGCAATAATCATAGCAATTGAAAATCCCTGCCCTCAGAGAGCTTACATCCCAGTGAGAGAAGAGATGATAAACAAACAAGTAGGTAAACCATGGAGCTCATCAGATGGCGATAAGGCCTTTAGAGTAAAGTAAAGCAAGAAAGAAGACAGGAAGGGCTGAAGTAGAGGGTCTGTAGTTTCAATCGCAGAGTCAGAAAGGCCTCCTTGAGAAGGTGATGTTTGAAAAAGGGTTTGGAGTCAGTGAGCTAGAACAGAGCGGAGGAGGTAGAGTGTTGGAACTGGGGTCAGTAGGTGACATAAGCACCCTGACTTTATCCCAAGTGATGTGGGGAGCACTGGTGGGCTCTTAGCACGGCACTGAGAGGCTAACGGCTTGTATTTTGACCCTTTCACTCCGGCTGCCACTCTGGGTGGACAGAGCATTGTAGGAGGTGGGAAGAGCAGGGAACGAATCAGACAGACCAGCTGGAGGCCACAGTGATGATACAGATGGGAGAGGCTGATGGCCTGAGCCAAGAAGGAGTGCCCAGGCACAGAGACCTGGTCCATTTCTGGGTGTATTTCAAAGAAAGAGTCAAAGGGGCCATTTACAGATCAGATGTTGGGTGTAAGAAAAAGCGAGGGGACCCATTACAAAGTCTGATACCAGTACGCTCATCTCAGCATTGCTTATCATCAGCAAAAATTGGAAATAACTCAAACTGTCTGATAGGTTTTGGGCCTTAACAACTAGGAAAATGGAAACAACTAGGAAAGTCTGTGGGAGGAGCAGGTTGTGGGCTTTGAAAAGAAGGAATTTGGTTTTGAAAAGGATAGGTTTAAGATGCTTAATAAAATAATAAAAATAATAAAAAATAATAAAATAATAAAAAAATCCAAATGGGGATTTTGAGTAGACAATGGATGTACAAGGCTTATTTTCAGGAGAGTGGATTGGCCTTCAGATAAGAATTTATGAGATATCAGAGTTTGAATAGCATTTAAAAGATGTGAATCTGGAGATCACCAAGACAACAAATAGAGATAGAAAAGAGTCCAGAGAATTGAGCTCTGATGCACTATTTAAGGGTCAAAGAGATAAGGAGGGATCAGAAAACGTACATGAGAGGGAGGAGCCTGTTCAACTGTGTCAAATTCAGCTGACAGTTAAGTAAGATGAGTACCGAGAACTGACCGCTGGATTTAGTAGACAGTAGGCAGACAGTGTTGATGCAGGTATAAATTGGCATGGCTGTTCTGGAAAGCAATGTGGCAATAAGGAACAAGACTCATAAATATTCATATGTTTAACCTTACAATTTCTTTTCTAGGAATCTGTCCAAGGAAGCCATCAGGGACCCAATAAAAGGTTTCTGCACCTGTATGTTCATCTCAGTGTTATTTATAACAATAAAAAACTGGCAACAACCCAAATATCTGATAGAATGATTAAATAAAGTAGGGAAAGTCCATCAATGGAATATTATGCAGCTATTAAGTATGAATTCAAATAGTTTTATGACATGAAAAATAATCATATGTTTAAACAGTGCATAAAAAGCAAGCTGAAAACACCTGAGGAATAATTTCAGTTTTGTTAAAAATTGTTTCTATTTCATGCTTATATTTATGCATAGAGAAACAACCTGAAGGAAAAATTCACTACACATTAACAATAGTTATAACTGTGTGGCAAGATCATAAGTAATTTTCATCTTTTCCTTATACGTTTCTATTTTGTCCCAAGTATTCTGCAACGAGCAGATATTTGATTTATAATATAAATATTATATTTATAATTATTAGGTATCATACTGATATAATAAATAGATACTATATTTATAATAATAAAATGTTTTCTCTCACTGTCTACACACTCACACATACTCACACACACTTGCCCAACATTACCCCTTTCAAGAATCTTAACAAGATCATGCTACCCGTGGCCTGCCCTTGGAAAAACCGAGAAGTTGGTAAAATATCTGTCCACATTGTGAGCTCTGCTCTGAGCGCAGGACAGGTGTGGGTGAAGGTAGGGCAGCTTTGAGACCTCAATGGAGACAGCAACAAGAGCACCTCCCAGCTCAGGGAGCAGTATTCCTGACCTCCCTTCCGGAGTAGGAATGTCTGGTGCCCCAACTCCATGCTCTAAGCTATCCTGCCCACCTCACACTGCAGGATGGATCTCCTCAGTCCACCTCTGATTATGGCATGTCCTCTCCAGAAGAAACTCCAGCACCCTCTATATGTCACATAAACCAAGCCTGCCGACTCAACACTTCACGATTGGGTTCCTACGTTGTTCTCAGGCTTGCGTCTACAACACAACCACATGTTCCAGCCAAGCATTCCCTAAAAGTTGTTTTCAAATCACTATGCCTACTCTAACGTTCCCATTTTTGCTGATGCTACTGCCCTCCCTAGAAAGCCAAGCATCCTCCCTGCCCACGCCTTCCTTCAAGGCCCAGGAAGCCTCCTGAACGCTCCAGCAGAATGATCTCTGCCTTCCGTGAACTCCATCGGCAAATTTATCACAAATTTGACATGATTTGATAGGATATGATTCTGAACTATGATGTTATGTTTAAAATATTTGAAAGTTCATAAATATACTTGTATACTTTTAAATATTAGTTACATTAGATTTCACTTGCATTCATCTACTTTGGCACCTAGATGTTAAGGTCCTTAAAGGCAGAGAGCCTCAGTGATGTCAAATCCTCTGGTCTCCACTGCTGGCCTGAATGAAGCACAGGTTCAATAAACCCCTGATGCACGGCTGAGGGCAGGTCACTCGAGGGTTTCTAAGTTTGCCTGACCAAATGTTCAGTGCATTATATGGGTGGCTTACCAGTGCCCTGGCCAGAGGAGCTAGATGCATGTCAATAAGAGCAGGCAGCAGAACCTTCACCTGAGGCACTGCATTGCCAGCCCTACCCCCAGTAACCGTCACTCAGGACAGTAGTCCCTCTGCCACCTCCAGTTCTCTTCCGTTAAAGTCTAATATAGACAAATTTAACCAACTGATAGCCATATTATTTTTCAGCAAGATGTTTATTTCTTATATTTACAAAAAATAAGTCTAACCCTGAGAGAGAAGGAAAAAGCAGTTTCATAATTACAAAAAACAAAAACCTGAAATCTACAAGATTGGGTTGAAGGTTATTTCTGTTATTTTTGTTGAATTATTATCATCATCAATATTTTATTTTTTGTTTGCTGAGGAAGATCTGCCCTGAGCTAACATCTGTGCCAATCTTTCCCTATTTTGTATGTGGGTCACCGCCACTGCATGGCCACCGATGAGTGGTGCAGGTCCGTGCCCCGGAACCAAACCTGGGCCACTGAAGCAGAGTGCACCAAACTTAACCACTAGGCCATGACACTGGCCTCGAATTACTTTTTAATGTCTTGTTGTGGTTTGATTTGGGGACCTTGGTTAGTTTGTTTTGTCTTCTTCCACATTGGGAGCACTAAAGAAAGAGGCGAACCCAAATGTACTCACGAGAGCAGCTGGAAGGTGCTGGGACATGGGTTAGACAGGGTGAAGGCATGGGATTTGGCACAACATTGTCAAAGGCATAGATAATAACCAGGTGTATTGGGAAAGGTTTTGAGAAATATCAAATCAGTTCAATCAAGATCATCCAAGGTGTTTGCTGTGTCAAGCATCCAAGATGCTACTGTGCACTTCTGGGACCACAGCAGAATCCAAGAGTTCAGAGTCACTGCTTCAAATACTAAAATCAGAAAAGCAATGACTATATGAAGAAATAAAGCAAAAATGCTCACCAGCAAGCACACTATCTACCACAAAACAAACCTAATTTATAAGCAACTTGCTGAAGCTGTGTAGGACGAAGATCCTGAAAAGATGCTAGTGCACAAGGGATCATAAATGGAAATTAATTGCACAGTACCCATTATGACTAATTTAAGAATTGCAGATTGTCGCTGATAATAGTATTTATTTAGAGTGCTATCCTTAGTATTTAATTTAGTGAACATTAAAAAAAAGGGACAGGACTGTCCTAAGTTCACCCGCTAATCCTATTCTTCCCAATGGATCTTAAATTCTTCAAATGAGAAGCCTTCAACCCAGGCAATTTTCAGAGACCTAAACCTAGATATTTAGGAAGGATTATTTTAGGTAGGAGAGGCAAGACAAGCTTCAAGTTATCACGAGGGAAACAATCATGGGAGTAAATATGCTTGGAAATACACTACATCCTAGCCTAGTTGGAAGAGACTATGCAGCTGAGAGCTTCATTAGCATTGGTAACAAGGTCACTACATTCTGGGAGTACAACCTTGCTCAATTAGAATGATGATCATGTGAACATGAGTTAGAACTCAACTCCTCACCCCCAGTCACTGCCCACACTTCTGAGGGGCAGAGATGGGCTTGAATACAGCTAAATGCTAGATGTGATGCACACAGAGCAAGCTTTCTAAGGCAAGAGCCTTTTGGGCCAATGGACCACACAAGAGCCAGGCTGTGGCTAACTAACCAATGGTACCTTACAGCCCTTCACCAATGCAGGAAGCATCCCGAGGAAAGGAAAAGGAGGCACTGATCCCATTCTCCCAGAAGGGAGACAGTAAGCTCCTAGAAAGATTGAAAATGAAAAGCAACCAGACCATGCAAGGGGTTGGGCAGACCCTTGAGGCACTTGGTCTGTGCTTTCTACTCCCAGCTTAAGACACCTGCTCTGCATACCTTCACCTTCAGGTGAAGTTAAGCAATATCAAAGCCTTTGAGTTACATTGCATTTTATAGTTTGCTGAGTCCTTCCACAGCTATTCTCTCCTCACTCCTCTCTCTGCTCACTGAGGAAGGCAGGGAAGGTATTATTATCCACTGTTATTAGTTTCCTGTGGCTGGAAACAAATTATCACAAGCTAAATGGTTTAACAACGTAATTTTATTATCTTACCATCCTGGATGTCAGATGCCCAAAATGAGTCTCACTGGGCTGAGATCAAGGTGTCAGCTGGCTTGCATTCCTTTCTGAAGGCTCTAGTTGCAGATCTGTTTACTTGTCTTTTCCAGCTTCCGTAGGCTGTCCCCCTTCCTTGGCTTGTGGCCCATTTCCTTCTTCAAAGCCAGCAATGGCCAATCCAGTCTCTCTCAGATCACTCTGACTCTTCTTCCCTCCTCTCCATTTTTAAGGACCCTGTGATTACAATGGCCCACCTGGAGAACCCAGAGTACTCTCCCTATTTTAATGTCAGCTGATGAACAAGCTTAATTCTATCGAGAATTGTAATTCCCCCTTGCCACATAACCTAACATTTGCACAGATCCTGGGGATTAGGATATCTTTGGGAGGCCGTCATTCCGCCTCCCACACCCCACCCTGTAGGCAAGGAAATGCCAAAGCCAGGGCTGAGCGACTTGCTGGAGGTTACAGCTGGTTACCAAATGTTAGAACTGGGGCTCAAACTCAGAACTTCCCCTCCTGCGTTGAGAGCTTTATCCTTCTTCTTGTGCTTTGTGTTGATGACAAGGTGAAGGAGAGAGAGGGCACAGCAAGGGAATGACAAAGAGCGAGCACAAACCAAGGCAGAAAGGAATCAAACAGAAAGCAGGAGGGAGACCAGGAGGCTTTGACCCCTTAAGTCTTTGCCAGAGGTGTTCTCTTGTCCTGCCCTACGCGCCGTCCTTCCCTTTCTGTTTTCATCCCTTCAGCTGCAAATTTGACCCCATTCTCCCCAAACGAAAAAGCCTGTGGCAGTGTGTGTGTGTATATTTTCCTGCCAGGTTTTTTTAGAGTGTTTGGTTGTTTGGTGTTGCTTCATCTCTTTCCCAACGTGAAGCAGAAGGGGAGGGGACAAAGAGGTAGCAATTTTGCCAGGCAGGTACTCTGTGTAATGATCTGTCATCCTGAGCCAGGTGGTCCCCAGACAGGCAGGGAAGAGAAAGCCACAATAGCAGTAATAAACAGAGAAGAGGATCTTCCAGGTAACAACATAATGAGGAGCCCCAGCTGCCTCAGTCGGGGAGGGTGGGAAGAGGCAGGAGAGGAAAGACTGCAGGGGTGAGAGATGGAAATGCCCAAAGGTTGCAGTTTTACATTTTGCCCCAGTGACTGCTCTGAGTGTGTGTGTATGTGTGTGAGTGTGTGTGTTTTCCTTCCTCATTGCTCAAAGGATGAAAACACCACCACACATACCCTCACACACATTTTGTTGTTAAGGATAGAGCAGCACATTTGTCAAAAGGTACAACTGCCACATCTGATTCCAAAGTTCGGCAAAGGATCCACCCCTATGGTGATTTAGATTAATCGCTTCTCATTAAGATCCAATAAACAAACAGTATTTCGTGAGCTCCTCTCAGCCATGGCCCTCTGTTGTCGCCTATAATTGCTGAGAGGGAAAGCGGAGGCACGCCAGAGTGTTGTCAAACATAATTTATAGGTTTTTAAGATCTAATCATTTTCTATAATATTAGATTAAACAACAATCTACATTAAAGAGGAAATTACATTTCATCTTGCTTTCTTCACTTTCACCCCCTTTTCTAGCTGGGGTTTCCAAAAAGCTCTAATCCCACAGCAAAGGGCCAGAAAACATCCTTGACAATGTACTTGGGAAGGATCACCCACTGGACTTCCCTGCACCCAGCAGTCTGTCCAGAGAAGTGGGACAAGAGATGAATGGGATATTCTCTTAGTTGAGCCAACTCCGTGCAGGAACCCCACCAAGTCCCACTCCCCTTACTTCAACCAGAGGTGTGTCATCTTACCCCCTGACCACACTCGCCACAGCTCCAGAGCACTGATTTTGGTGTTTGTGGTGGTAAAGACAGCCCTAGAGTAAATCAAACTCTTACAGAATCTCATCACCTTTAGATCTGGAATCAAGCAGACCTTGCTTTTCATTTGGTCATGCAGTCATGCAGTCAACGCTTCACTTACATTCACTTATTGAGGCCCTAAGTACATGCCAGGTTCTAGGATGGGCACAGGAGAAAAAAGGATGAGCAAGATAAGATTCAAATACCACCTCCATTTATTAGCTCCTTGACTTCAAATCTTCAGTTTTTCTCAACTGTAAAATCAAAAAAGCAATATTGCCCACCCCCCCATCATGGTGGGTTTAGAGGAGAAGATAAGAAAGAGAAATAACGTTTGGAAACCTCCTGACACATACTAGCATTCACCAAATGTCAGAGCCTTTCTTTCTCTTCTGCTCACCATGGCATTTGAGACAGTTATCCTCAATTAAGATGGGGGCAAAAGTAGAAATCAACTCGTGGAAGGAGAGGGCTCACTCAGGTTGCACAGCGAAGATGTATGAAGTAAAAACACAAATGCAAAGGTTGACAACTACTGTTGTAGAAGGATGTGTCCGATCCCCAAAGCACAAGGAAGGAGCAATGGGACAGTCATCCATTACTGTGCTGTGCTTGGGACATATGATGTCAGAGTACAGAGAACCAGTTCTTTAGCCTGGAGGTCATGGCCCTTCACTCACTGGTTCCAACAGAACATTCCAACCTCATGTCCCCAGAGTACCTATACTATTGAAAAGAATTACGCAATTCACTATTCCCCAAACATCCTACTTCCCCACCTCCAAGCCACTGCTGAGGCCATTCGTCTTCCTGGAATGCTCTTCATAACTCTCTACATATCTAAACCATATCTGTCCTTTAAGGCTATACCCAAAGTCCTCTAAGAAAGCTCCGTGGATTCCTCCCTCTTCACTCTGTAGTGCTTTGTAGAGCTTACAACTACCTGCTTAAATTATAGTAAAACTGCAAGCTCTTTCACGGCAGGAAGATTTTCCCTCATCTTTTTATCTCCCACTCAGTCCAATTTGGCGTCTTTCAGAGGGAGCTCAAAAATCTCCTGCTCTGCTCCATGCTGCCTGCATTCATGAACCCAGCCTGAAGGAGCAGCCCCTGTCATCGCTGCAGGTCTCCTGGATGAGGGAAGGAAGTCATGACAGACCTCCCCTGGGACAATTACACAGCTCACCTCCGTGGGAGAACTCCAGTGGAAGGACGCAGGCAAGTAATATTTTGTACAAATAATATACCCAAATTCCACTCCTGGGTATATACCCAAACAAATCAAAAACAGATAAACAAATACATGTACATTCATGTTCAAGAAAGCACTATTCACTAAATATGTGGAAAGAGTCCAACCATTCATCAAGAGATGAATGGAAAAACAAATTTTGGTACATACTCATGGAACATGACTCAGACATAAAAAGGAATAAAGTACTGACACACGCGACAACACGGATGAACTTCAAAAACATTTTGCTACATGAAAGAAGTCAGTCAGTAAAGTTCACATATAAGGCGACTTCATTTAGATGAAACATCCAGAATAGGGAAATCCATAGAGACAGAATGCAAACTGGTGGCTGCCAGGGACTGGGGTAGGGAGGAATGGGAAGTGACTGCTTAATGGGTACAGGGTTTCTTTTTGGGGTGATGAAATGTTTTGGAACTAGCAGAGGTGGTGGTTGTACAATATTGTAAATGTATTAAATGTCACTGAATTGTTCACTTTAAAATGATTAATTTTATATTATGTGAATTTCACCTCACTAAAAATAAAATTAAATTAAAAAGTTGTGGCCAGCGCCAGTTGGCTCCAGCCTCTCCCTTGCTTGCCAAGAACGACTAGGGTGACAACATTAAGCTAAAGATACTAGTAAGCACAAAACTAAATCTCAGCTAGCTTGTAAAGTGTCTAGTTGTTTCATGAGCCCCTCTGCTTAACGGAAAATAATAATACTACAGTTGGTCTAAACAGGTCCTACAGATCACCACCACCAGGATAGCTGGACAGCTACACTAACCTCACAGCCAAATACTGGCTAATGAGTCTTGTCACAGGTCTGCTTTCTTCCCAAGATGACCAACTAGTTCAGGTTACAGCCCATAAAGAATCCACATGTCACGTTGCTGTAAGGGAAAGTTCCAGGTGGACGACCTTTCCCAGGAACAAATCCTATTCTAATTGCCTCAAGCCTCCTCCTCCTATTTCTTAAAAATTAACATTACCAACAGGTTTAATTAATAAGCAGAGGCCCCCTCATGCTTAAATGCCGTGCTCGAATGCTCTCATTTTAAAGGATGGTGTCCAGGTGCTTGCTTTATACAGCTTTATGAAGCATGCGTTATAAAAGTACCTCACCCATATGGCTTTTTAATACCATGGCAGTCCATTCAAGTCAATCCCATAAAATTTCAGCAATCTTTAGGTGTTAAAGGTGACTTTCACTATGATATTTATTATTGGATAATGAAAAATGGGACAGATAGCCTTCAAAACTCCAGTCAATGGAGTGAACCACATCTCTTCTAAGCCTTTAATAATAGGACCGCCACATTTCCTGGAAATGGCATAAATCCCCAGAGGGCCTTTCGAGATTCTTGTTCGGCAGCATGAGTTTCCTTAATGGTTTTTTTTGTTTCTTAGAGATAAAACCCCATAACAGTCAGAGGAAAATCAGTTAGTTAAATACTTGCATATTACTTCTCCATCAAACTGAACATTTTTAGGACAACCTTGCCTTCCTCTATGACCAAGAGATCCCCAAGATTCTCGGTTTCCCCTTGCTGCAGATATTCCTATAGAAGCCAACATAGAGAGCTATCAGAACACAGCGGGAAGTTATACTGTCACTATCCCCAACTCCAGATCCTCTTGGATCCAATGTCCTACTGCTATTATACCAGCTAGTATGCTCAGTGCCATTTATTGCTCTGTATGTTTGTGTCCTCAGCAGACTGTGACGTCTGTGAGAACAGTGACTGGGTCTGAGTTATCTTTCTTATCCCTGGCATTCAGTGCAATATCTGGTAGACTGCAGGTGTTAATGATATGTCTGAGTGAAATAATAACTAACTAACTCAGAAAACTCTTGTAGAGCAAGATCATCCCTCCCAACTATTTCAACATACAGCTCAGGGCACATGAGAGATTCAGTTGTCTTCTTAAAATCCCACAGTTAGCAATGATATCGTTATTAGTCCAACAGTGGCACCTTGAGAAAGACCATCAGAATCATCTCAAGTGCTTGTTAAACACCGTATCTTCCTGGGTCCTACCTCACACATCCTGAATTGGAATTTCTGACTTAGGGAGCAGAGCCCTGAATCTACCCTTTTAACAAGCACAGCGATTATTCTAACATACACACAAGTGTGAGCACCGCCCCTTTAAAGTGCAGCAGGAAAACAATTTTTTTCCAGTTCCTTGCAGAATGAGAAGTAAACTGCTAGTGCCTGATAACCCTCCATCAAGGATGTGGCCGTGGAGAGTTTGGAGGACCATACTAAGTAAAATGGAGTGTGAAATGTAGACGCAGCCTTTGTCACAATGGGTCAGTTTCCTTGGGCTCCATGTGAAATTAAGGGCTGTAGGGAGAATGACGTGGCACTACAAGGATGTGACAGAACTAATTTCAACAAGGGACTCAGGACACCATTTGTTAATATCTTTCTCTGAATAACCTTAAATCCTCACCACTCTGGCAGAGATAGAGTCCCCAAATATCCCTTTTGTAACTTCACTAACTACACACTAAGCCCCCAGAAAGTGTGTGTCTTCCCCCCTAAAGAGCACACATTTTAGGCTTTCAAAACACCCCCTATTCACTCATAACATGGTTGAAAAGTAATTGGCATCAACTGTGGAGCAATGAGGTGCTTCTTTCAGATTCTACATTTAGTTTCTACAATAGAAATGAGCAGGAATTAGCCATTCTACTTCCTCATTAATAGGCAAAAGCTGCCATCCCTGCCAGTTTACATGTTAACACAACTCCAGCTGCTCCCTGGCTCTTGTGCCTCGCTTAAGGTGATAGCAAAGGGAAACAAAAGTATCTGGTGTCAGCGTGTGCACGCATTTAAGATAGAGACGCAAGCACTCTATCAACTTAGTCACGGGGGAAAACCGAAGGACCTTCAGCATCCTTGTGCCGTGGGTGAATAAAAACCTCAAGGGTCCTGGACACCTAGACTAGGAGGCCAATTTAAGACTAAGAGGAGAAAACATTTAGTTTAGAGCAGTGAGTTTCAAACTTGAATATGCTCATGAATCACCAAAGATCTTATTAAAATACAGATTCTTATTCAGTCGGTGGTGAGGGATGTGAGACTGTGTGTTTCTAACGAGCTCCTGAAGTGAGCCAATGCTTCTGATCTGCAGACCACATTTTGAGCAGCAAGGACTTAAAGCAAATAAGGACCAATAGCAACAGCTCGTGTAGTGCTGTGGTTCTCAAACTTTAGTGTGTGTCAGAATAACATGGAAGGCCTGTTTAGACACAGATTGCTGGGCCCCACCCCACAGTGTCTGATTCAGGAATTCTGGGCTGGGTCTAAGAATCTGCATTTCTAACGAGTTCTCAGGCGATGCTGATGCTGTTGGTCCAGGAACCACACCTGAGAGCCACTGGTCTAGCAGATGGACCCTGGACGTGCAATCAGGCGGAAGTGCATTCAGATCTCTCTCTAACTTGCTTAACTCTCTGAACCTGGTGCAAATAGGGACAATAACACCTCCTGATTGGTTCGTTGGTTTGGGTGAGGGTTAAACAAGATAATGTACATAAAGTATTTAACACAATTTGTTAGGCCCTCAAAAATGGATATTATTGAGCTTGCTTTGTATTGTCAAGATTAGCCAGAATGAAGATTGGCTGAATTACAAGAATATCCCGGGATGTGGCTTCGCTATATAAGGCATGGAATCAAAAGCCAGCTTTGTCCAGGATTCAAAGTAATCATGAATCTGGGTATTGTTTCTGCTTTGATTTGCCCACTTCTGGCTTTCCACCTTTGACAGAGAGACTGCAGGGTAAACCTGATTGACCAGTATTTATTTAATGGAGTCGTACACTGTGCAAGGCAGTGTGGAAGGTGTGACTGAGACTGGGAATTGAAGAAGATGGTTTCTGCCCTCGGGAATCTTACAATCTCACAGGGAAGGGGAGATTCAGTTCTAAACAGCACGCACTTAAGGGCCTGTTACGTGCTAGACACTTTATAGGGAACATACAAGTCAGAATATAATATAATAAGTAGCATTAGTGAAGACAGAAATTGTCTGTAAATTCGTAAAGATAATGTAAATAAAATGTAAATAAATTACCAAGGCCCACTACAGATTTCTGAAGAGCTCTATATAGAAGAATATCTATCCTTCTTTAAATGAACAGGTCAAAAAAGCAGGCTTTCTTCAAAAAAAACATTCAATTTAAGATGCTCCTGTTATAACATCACTTTGCTGAAATCATTTATGTTTAGGACTCAGTCTTTTAGTTATGAGACCACTGAGATAACAGCATTTACATATAAGTTTGTGGGTTTCAACTTTAGTGTCTATGAGAATCACCTGGAAATCTTGGCAGAACATTCAAAATTTAAGCTACATGCTCTAGAGATGCTGATTCTGGAGTTCCGAGGTGAAAACATCAACCTCCTTTTCTTTCAAGACAGGATTTCTCCAGTCTGAGCCAGAGGAAAATGTTGCTTTTCCCCAAGCCACTTGGACTAGCCTTCTGTTCGAATGGAAATTTCCAGCAGGTTTTCTCCAAAACCAATTTACAAAACATTTTTGTAACTAAACCAGATCTATAAAAATAGCCTTAACATGATAATCACAATCATAATAGCTAATATGCCTTGCTCTTGTGTGTGCCAATATGTATGCTAAGAATTTTTTACATGCACTGCTTCATTTAGCCCTCACAAGGACCCCATGAGTTAGGATTCTCTATGAACCACCATTCTCAGAGAAAAGTCCAGTGAGGTAAAGAAACACAACCCAAGATCATGCAGCAAGTAAGTAATGTTGTAGGAACTAAAATCTGATATTTCTAACCCCCAAACTTACTATTGTATACTGTCCTAAAATTGGCATTTCTGTGTGTGTGTGTCAAAAAAGTCAACAGGCAGTGTCTCATTGACTGTGGGTAGTGATCACACATGGCTTCATTTCAAAGGGTGACATTTCAAAAACAGTCTTGAATTGGGTAGTAGGGTAATAGGAAATAAAGCAGGAAGGGTGTCACAAAAAGTGGAACAGAGGTGTAAAGGTGGGGAAGCTCAGAGGAGTCCGGTTTCTCTTCTATGCTTGCTGCTACACTTTAGTTCTGCTCCATCTTCACCTTCTCTCTTGTTGTCCTGGCTTCTACCTCTGCATCTTTGACTGATGCTGATTGACCTGACGCCTTAAAGGTGGGCTCGTGCAGCTTAAAAAAAACTGCCCACAAATTGAACTTGTGTAAATCGAATCTTATTCCTCCACTGACTCATTACCGTTTCACTTCAAATTGATATTCAATGTACAATTTAAAGTTTCTCTCCTCTCAGTTCTCTGCCAAGTAGCTAATGATCTGCAAATGAACAGTAAAATACACCAAGGAACTGGCCAATAAATTCACTATTTTCTCCACCCCTCCCACCTCCATACACACACAAACGCAAAGCTTACATATTTGACAATTCAAAATATTTAGATAGTGAGATTTCTTAAAGGAAACACGAATTTAAGCATGCATTTGGTTCTACGCAAAAAGTCACAATGAACAAACATGCAAAACCTAGACCAAGCCAGATTGCAGCTCTAAGATTCTCTGTATTATATGTCTGTGTGTAAGGAAAATAGAATATATTTATGAAATGCCTCAAGGGGTTGCAAGAGACAGCATCGAATTTCCTAAGAAGTAGAAGATGGAAGTCATATTTAACTTCTTTTCTTAATACTCTATATTTTGAACCCCTAAGAGAATGCCTTCTCTGTTGAAGTGTTTCAATCTCTTACTGGGAAAGATAATTCAGTTCATCTATCATTCTCCTGACCTGCCAACTCAGACTAAAAGCCTGACTTCCCAGGCTGGAGCTACTTCCAAAACTATTTTGCCTTCCTAATGGCAGATAAGCAAAAGAGCTCCTTCCACCACCCATGTCTCCCCACTGATGCCCAAACATAAACATAGTATCTGTGGAAAACACAACAATTGAAAGATAAGGCAAACATAGCAATTTTAAAGCCAGCCAACTCTCAATTTTCTGCCTCTGGAGTGGGGCGGGAATTACGTGTGCTAAAGGGACCTACTGATTTTTTAAACACGGAAGAGAAAACAAACTTGGCTTTTACTGTGAAAGCTTGGATATTCATGCCATGGAGAAGACGTGGAGGGGCATATAATCCCAAGTGGTGACTAATCAAAGCATTTTTTCCCCTTTAGATCCTGGTCAGTGGTCTCTTTTGCAACAAATTAGCTTGAATTAGCTTGGGCTACTATTAGCATGAATTCACACTCGTCGACAGAGTAAGTAATATTTAGTAGGTAGCTGGAAGGAATGAGGGTGGTAGCAGAGGGGGCTGAGAGAACACTGGCTTATAATTAAATACTTCCCATAGAGACACCACTGTGAAGAAGCAACCCTGGGATAATGGAGGGCATGTTGCGTTTGCGGTTGTCTGCCTGGTTTGATAACCCCTAAAAAGAGGCAAATCTGATCTCTACTCATTCACTTACTGCAGGTTCTTCCTCTTGAGCAGATTCCTTTCATGTAAGACTCCTCCTTTGGCCCCATGAGGCATGTCAGGGTCAAAGATAAGGAAGACACTGATAGGCATCAAACTGGGAAGTCAACAACATGAGGACAGGCTATATTTGGGTTTTAGCTACTGTGTCCCCAGGGTCTGGCACCTTAAAGATGCTGTGAAATGAATTAACCCATATGCAAATTCAGTTTCCCATGTTTCACCCAGTTTTCATGGCTAGTTGGATGCCTATGTGATGTCTGAGGCTGGCTTCCCAGCTCCTTAAGGCTGATTTCTGCATCTTCCATGATATGCACCCACACCAGAAAGTATTGGTAATGACCCTCTAATTTGCTAAAGCCCTCATCTCTGTGCTTTGCCTGCTGTCCTCTGCAGCCCCTACCAGGCACAGCAGAACCCTGTGGATGGAGTGAAATGGCTGAGGTGGGACACAGCTACCCAGGGGTAAGCAAAACCCAGGGGAACTCAAGACAGGGCCAGGCGGGGATCAGTATCCTAAATCAGTCAGAGAAGTAGACAATTACAGTTGGGAAAAGCATGAAGGTCATATGTATGTGTGTTTGGTCCTCAATGCCAAGCCCATTCTTAACCCTGCTGGGAGTCTGCTAGAGGGAGTCCTTTAAATGCTCTCATTCATTTTTACAATGCCAAAAATAGTTCTGGTGTCCAGACAGAAATAGTTTTGTTTTTTGAATGCTTATGCCCGATGTCTTTAAAAACCATAAAACGCAGGGTTGGGTCAGGAAGTGGCCCTGGTAAACACTGCCTTTCTCTGAGCCGATGATGATGATGCATGACTGCAGCACAGGTCAGCCTCACCGTCCATGAAGGGACAGCACCTCTGTGTTGGGAGAGCTTCTGTGCTTTTGGACGCATTGAGCCTCACTCAAGAAGAAAGAGAATAAGGCTCTTCTCTCTAAATCCCAACATTTCCTGAGGCTCCCTCTGTCCCAGCTGGAGTATGGGTTTCCTAATGGTATCAGCCCTTGTGTCTAGTACCTACAGAGATGAGTAAATTTTCCCCCATCTGCATAAACTACAGCGGGCATGGATCTTACTGCCGGTCTCTACCATAGAACTTTCTCTTTTCAAAGTGCACCTTTCTGCAACAGAGTCCTTCCTTGGTCAACCACAGTTTCCTTCCTGGAAGGAGAAAAAGAGGATCTCTTGATATGTGAGCAAAAGAAAAACTGATGGGCTGGGAAGGATGGGGGTAGCAGATTAGACCAGGTATCAATGCTAATTTTTATAAGCCACACCACTGATTTTTCTGGAGCATGAGCTGCCATCTGCTCTCTCAACCTCCCATGCCAGGGACTGCAAACACCTGCAACTTGCCACTCCCAGAGGTAAGTCTGGCTTCAGCACAGAGTCATCATCTCTGCTATCCCCATTCCTGCTACATTTGCCTTCCTGTATCCCCAGACTGAAGGAATAGGCTGGGAGCTCAGAGGATGTGAGGGCTCCTATTTCTCCAGGACTTAGAAATCCCACCCAGGAAACATAAAACTATTAACTCCAAATAAAGAGAAGCTGCTCGGATGCCTTTGCTCCCTCAGGCCACATGCGATTGGTTCTCATGCAGAAAGAGAAGCGAAAAGAGAATGTCTCAGTTAACTCCATCCCCATGAGGAGGCAGGCAGGGAGTAGGTGACGAAAAGCAGAGTTGAGTGATACTGGGATGTGGGAACACTGTCTGCCAGTGGAAATGGAGCTTCTGGTTTCCTCGGAAACCAAGGGGTCAGCAAGGGTACCAACCTCCAGGCCACTTCACGTCAAAGCAGGAGATGGGTCCTACTGTTTACAAGGAGTTTTGAGTGCCCTCTCTCCACGTCAAAGCCCCTGCGATAGTCGGATTACGACAAGGCGCTTATCAAACAATTTTAGTTTCAGCTGATAAAGTGGAAATAGGCTAGCTCCACCACAACCAGATACACCATTTGGAGGCAGAGAAAGAGAAAGAACACGCGTGCCAAGCAGGGAACAATGTCGCTGGAACTCACTGAGCAACTGTGAAAACAGGAGTGGAGGAGGGTGAAGACGGAGCCCCACAGGAAAAGATGAAAGACTGAGCACCAAGAGAAGAAGGGACAAGACTGCCAGTCCTGTGCTTGTGCTTCTTTATCCTCAACCCCCTACAGGCATCTTACACAGCTCCACACTCCCTCCTTAGCTAGTAACAGTCGTCACCACCAGCAAACCTGTCATTCACTGGGCACACTCTATGCACCAGTCATTGTGTGAAGCACTTTCACGGATTATCTCATTTGATGCTCCACAACACCCTAGAGGCTAGGTATTAATATTATTCCTGTTTTACAGATAAGGACACTGAAGTTTTCAGAACTCAGCCTACTCACTCAGAATAACACTGTTAATAAGTAGTAGAGCCTAGAACTCAGGTCTGCCTGAAGCCACAGTGAGGGCTCTTCAAACTACATCAGATTGCCGCAAAATGGCAGCCAGTTGAGTCGCAGCCCATGCCCATAGCACCCCAAAGGGTCAACTCTGCCACCCCAACTTCACCAACATGACTGAGGACATTCTGGTCTGAAGACAAAGCATAGCAAAGAGTAAACACACTTTTATTTTTGGTGTGTGTACGGAGGGGGGTAATTTTGTGAAAAAAGTGTATGCTGCTGAACAGAGCCACCACTGCCCTTTTGTACGTTAAGGTGCCCCCTTAACATTGCAAAATAATTTAATGCAAACAATACCTTGAAGTCAACACACAGAAAGTTCACAAAACATAAAGGTACAGCCTGATGATTTTCACAGTTGAGCGTGCCTGTGTATTCACTTCTACATGAAGAAAAAGAACATAAGAAGCACTTCAAAAACCCACCTCGTGCCCCTCTCTCCCAAAAGTAACCCATATCCTTTCTTCTATGGACATTGAATTGTTTTGACTATTTTTACGTGTTATATCAACAGTGCCATACAGTGTGTATTCTTCTTGTTTGTATGGTTCCACATTCTATGAGATGAAGCCATCTTGTTACTCGCTTATACCTGTGATTCTTTCTTTCTCTTTACTGTACGGTTTCCATGGTATGAATACTCCACAATTTATTTGTCCATTTTACTGTTGATGGACATTTAGGTTGGCTCCAGATTGTGGCTTTTAGTGCTATGAACATCCTTCAACATGCCATGTGGTACATATACACAAGGATTTCTGTCTGACATATACCTAAGAGTAGAACTGATGGGTCATAGACTATGTGTATGTTCAGCTTTAGCAGAAGTTACCAGTTTTTGAAAGTGGTTTTAACAGTTTACAATCCTCTCAGCAGTGTATGAAAGTTCTAGCTACTTCATACTCTTGCCAACACTTAGGAATGTCTAGCTTTTTCATTTTAGCTAATACGGTGGTTATATAAAGGGATCTCAGAATGGGTTTCTTTTGCACTTTCTGATGACTGTTGAGCAAGTTTTCATGTGTTTGTAGGACATTTAGATATCTTCTTCGGTGAAACGTCAGTTCAGTCTTTTGCCCATTTTTCTATTAAGTCATCAGTCTCCTTTTCAATGATTTGTAGGCATTCTCTATATATTCTAGGTTATGAGCTCTTTGTCAGACATATGTATTACAAATATGCTCTCCTATTAAGTGGCTTGTCTTTTCACTCTCTTATATTGCTTTTGCTGAACTGAAGTTATTTATTTCATTAAAATTCTATTTATCATTCTTTCCCTTTATGGTTAAAACTTTCTGTGTTCTGTGTGAGAAATCTTTGCCTATGCAGAAGCCATGAGATACTCTCTTATGTTTTTGTTGAGA
The DNA here is from genome assembly GCF_021613505.1 of Equus quagga. Taxonomy (NCBI): domain Eukaryota; kingdom Metazoa; phylum Chordata; class Mammalia; order Perissodactyla; family Equidae; genus Equus; species Equus quagga. The sequence goes on along the minus strand of NC_060268.1, from coordinate 159,651,197 downwards.
AGCTTTATGGTTTTAACTTTCACATTTTTATCTGCAACCTGTGAGGAATGGTTTTTGTGTAGAGAGACAAGAGTCAAGAATCTTTTTTTTTAATTAAGATATTCAATAAACCAAGTTACGTTCATTAAAAGATCACTCTTTTATCACTGCCTTTCAGTGCTACTTTTGTTATAAATCAAGATACCATATATATATGGGTCTACTCCTGGGTTTTATTCTGTTATACTGGACAACTTTTCTATCTTTGTGCTAATCCTACACTGTCTTAATTACTATAGCTTTAAATAAGTCTTGATATCTGGTAGTGTAATTCCTCCAACGTTTTTTTCAAGATTGTCTTATATATTCTTGGTCCTTCACATTTTTTTCTATAAATTTTAGAATCAGCTTGTCAAATTCCACAAAAAGATGTCCACTAGAGATTTTATTGGTATTCTTTTAAATTAATAGATGAGTTTTGGAGAGAATTAACATGTTTACAATATCAAGTCTTTCTACTCATAAATATGGTTTTCTCTCCAATTTATTTAGGCTTTCTCTGATTTCTCTTAGCAACGTTTCATAGTCTTCTGTATTGAGCTGAGCCCTTGCTCATCTTTTATTTCTCTCTTCATTACATTATTCTATTAGCTACATATTTATCACATATTATTTGCTGCTATTATAAATAGAACCATTTCATATTTTTTCTTTTCCATTTGCTTGCTACCATATATACAAATAATTTTTTATATATTTACTTTGTATCCAGTGACCTGCCATATTCACTTATTAATTCTAGTCATTTATTTACAAGACTCTCTTGAATTTTCAAATAGACAATTATCAATTCTTTCTCTCTAATCTTTATACCTTTTATTTATTTATTTCTTGCCTTTTGCACTGGCTAGAACTTCCATTATAATGTTGAACAAAAGAGCTGACAGTGGGCATCCTTATCCAGTTCCCAGTCTCAGGGGAAAATATTCTAAGTTTCACCACTAAGTGTGATGTTTGCTGATGTGGCTTTTTTTCTAAATATATTTTATCAGATTAAGGAAGTTCCCTTTTTTTCTAGTTGACTAAAGTTATTATGAATGGGTGTTGAGTGTTATCAAAGATTCATTTTGCATCAATTGAGATTATCATATGACTTTTCTCCTTTATTATCTAATTGTGGTGAATTAAATTTGATTTTTAATGTTAACATAACCTAGCATTCCTGAAATAAACCCAACTTGCTTGTGACGTATTATCCTTCTTACATTCTGCTGGCTTGAATTACCTAATGTTTTGTGAAGGATTTTTGCATTTATGTTTATGAGAGGAATCAATCTGTAATTTTTATTACTTTTAATGTCATTCTCAGGTTTTGGTATCAAGGTTATGCTGCCCTCATAAGGAGCTGGGAAGTTTTTCTCCTTTTTCTATTCTCTGAAGAACTTCTTTGAGATCCGTGCTATATTTTCTCTAACATTTGGAAGATTTCACTGGTGAGACCATCTGGACCTGGTGACTTCAGGGTGGAAAGACTTTTAATCACAGATTCAGTTTCTCCAGCAAGTACTGGACTCTTCACATTTTCAGTATTCCAGAATACTTCAGCAGGTGCTCTGGGGAAACTGTGGTGTTTGACTCCTAGACGTCCTCAGAAAATGCTCCAACACATGTCATCGGTCAGATTCCACCCATGATTCTTCTTCCACAGTGCTGATCATTTGTTAGATCTCCTTGATGCTCATCCTGTCTCCACATTGCCTCTCTGATGAATACAACATGTTTTTATCATAAAAAAGAAAAGACCATCTCTGCTGTAGCAGGGTGATTTATTGAGAATTTAACACAGCAGGATACTTATTAAGACATAAAATTGTATCTTCTTTCTCAATGCTCCAAACTCATCAAGCTGAAACAAAAGCTAAGTCTCAATTCCTCAGTAAACCCTTCCAGACAGGCAGCCAGGTCTTTGTTTCCAAGGACTGGACTCTCTTTTCTCCCAGTGGGGACTTCACAGCTTTTTTTGTTACTTTGTTTCAGAGCCAGAGCAAGAAGAGAAAGAGTCTTGTACTGGGAAGTCAATGCTAAAATCATCTTTGATTTCTTCTCCAAGGTCTAGACCAATCCAGGAAAGTAAGCCAGATTGTCTAAATTTTGGTGCTCTGGTTGAAAAGAGAAGAGTCCAAATCCTTAAAGTCTTACTCAGTAGCATTGTAAGAAAGTTTGTAGTTCTCTGAGCCTGATAAGCAGCATCCAGAGCCTCAGAAACTCAAATGGGGGTGCCTGTCAGTACCTGTATAAACTGTGAACGAAGTCAGGGCCGTGAGAACCCTAAAGAGGGTGTGCACAGCCCCATTCAATACGGAGGGATTAAAGATGGCTTTGGAGTCAGCCATCTCCAAAGGGACCACACTTGTCAAGGGCCAAGCGCAGTGAAGACCAACACCAAATGAGGCCAAAGTCATTTCCATTCTTCCCTGGATTGTGCATAATCCAACATTTTCACCTGAATCAAGGCGGAAAGATCCAGAAAGAATAACTGATAGGAAATGAATCAGTAAGTCCAGCGATTAAAGGCTCAAACTCGCAATTTGGTTTTTCATTTTTCAATAAGAAAAATAACATTTTGAAAAATGTGCCTTATCTTTTACCCTCCAACTGTTATGGAGCAAGAGAAAGCCATGTCTACATCTCTTTCAGCTTTTTGGGAAAGGGTCAGCATGGAAATCCACCAGGAAATTAGTTTTTTGAGTGGGTTTTTGGTGAGGGCAGTCACTTCACTGAGCCTTGGAGACAGTTTGGCCTTCCCTGACCTCCTTCTTCCCCAATGACACTTCCACCCAGAGGATAGAAAATGCCCTGTAAAGCTCCCCTGTGCAAGGACATCAGGCCCAATGGGACACTCTTAAGGATTTTAGGAAGAGTAGCAACAGAAACATAACGTAGAGTTCAGATGGTTCAGCTGCTTTGCCTGGGCACTCTGGGCCATTCTCACTTAATAATTGCTTATTGATTTCAGCTTAGGTGAACTGAATGTCAACCCAGTGCCAAGCACTGTGTTAGGTACCAGAAAGCCCAGACAGATAATGCATGGATCTGGCCCTAGGGCATGCAACATTTAGCAAGGGAAACAGAGACATAAATGGCTGAGCTACAAGGAGATATATGCTAGGACAGGAGATAAACAGAATGCTATAAAAGCACCAAGGAGGGAGCAATCAATTCCACCATAAATGTCTGCCTTACTCAGCTCTGTCTCCTCAGCAGAAGGTGCTAGGCTCTGGATTCTGGCAGAGGATGCTGGAGGAGGACTACAAGCTATCACAGCTGGAAGCCATTAGTCCTGTTGCAATGACAGGCAAGGCCAGCAGAATGTTGAATACAGAAGGTGAGTCCAGAACGGCGCAGCCAAGCTCAGGTGCCATCTGGACCAGGAAAGCAGATCTGGGAAACTGGGATAAAACCTGAAGCAAAATCCCTCTTCGTTAGTTAGTCCTCCCTGGGCCTTGCCCAGGGAAAGACTGAGAACCATTGACAGGTGGCCAGGATCCAGCTACCCTGGCACTGCCTTCCACACCTGCACCCTGGCTTCCCCCTGAGGCAGCAACAAAAATGCTGTGCTCTGAGAGCATTTAAGACATTGCACTAGGCATTACAGTAGATACAAGAATGGGAAAAATTCTGCCCCAAAAGTGCTAGCCATATTTAAAAGATAATACACAAAGTGCAAATGCCAGTCAATGAGGGAGGAAACACTGAGCAAATTCATCAGTAAAGGCCTCTTGGAGGAGTGGACTTCTGCATGGGACCCTGAAGGTGGCAGAATTCAAGTAGGTGGAGAGAAAATGGGGAGGAGCACTCCAAGAAGACACTAGGAGCATAAGGACAGGAGCTGCCAGGGGAGGTGAAAGGAAACAGAGAGTCTGAACTCTATAGGGTTAGAAGAATACAAGTGAGATGAGGCAGGAGAAAATAGCTGGTGCAGGTTACAGGGCAGCTTGAACCCCATGCTATGGAGTTTGGCCTGAATCCTGGAGGCAATGGGCAGTCACTAGCAGATTTTGAGCAGAGTAGAGACTGCATAAAAGCAAATCATCTCACATAACACTTCTCTCTGAAAAGATCCCTCCATGACCAATAAAGGCCATTCAGTTGGAAGATGTCAAAGCACAGCCTAGTCTCAAGTTATAAATTTACCTGCCAACTACTGAGAGCCATATGAGCTTGAGAAGGTTTGGGTCTCTTGTACCATATTTATGTCCCAGTCAAAATTTAAGGCACCAACAACAGTAGAGAAAGAAGCGAGCTGAAGTTGAATGGGCTCCCCATGCACAGAGAGCCCTGGAAGTACAGAAACCCACTAAACTGCAGCAAAATCAAAGGGTAAGCCTGGAGTCCAAGCTCTACCAATCAGTCATCCTTTACCAGGTCTAGCATCTACCACTTGGCTGGCTTCCAGCCCCACTGTCACCTGAATATGAACCACTACTCACTGCTGTGCCTTGTAATTAAAGGTAAAGGTAAAGGTACATATAAGCATTGCCAAAGGACAGCAGCCACACATGGGGGGAACCATCATTTGGAAATGCCCAATTGTGGCGTGGGGTGCATACAGCAGTGGGATTCTGCCACCACTTTGCTAAGTGACCTTCAGTAAGCCCCCTTGGGGTAAACAAGAACTAATCCACCTGCTCCTATTAAGTAGCCATGGGGAATGGGGCCTCTTCCTTGAGCTTGGGGGAGAGTAGTCCTTCCAAGACCTAAACTTGACCTGGTGAGAATGGACTAGAGGAAAACATACTGCAGGCACCATCCACCATGGCTTAGATATTCAATGTTGCTCTGCTCGTGGTAAATGCAGGTGATATGAGCTTTCAGCCAACCTGAGAGGGAATTTTAACTGGCTTAGAAAACACATAATCAGTGTTAGTTATTCTCTTAGAAAGGAACTTCTTGAATATTTATAGTGGATTCTTCTAATGGATTTAATATTCAGTTTCCTGCCATTTAAATTAATGCTCACTTTTTCTGGAATATGCTTAATTTCTAAGTGAAATTCAACCGCAAGAGTAATGCATAAAACACTAATCCCCTTGGTAAACTCTAACTCATCTTTTAAGGTCTAGTCAGATGTGATCTCTGCTCTGTATCTTCCTCTAACCACTCATGGTAGAATTAATTGCTCCCTCTGCTGTGTTACCAAAGCATTTGATACATCTCTCTATTATAACGTTTCCTTAGACAGAGACTAAGTCTCATTCATCTTGGTGATCCCAGTGCCTAGCATCGTGCTGACCACACAGTAAGTTTTCAATAGATATTGGCTGAATTGACAGTGAGCTGGGTTTATTTGCACTTGATCCTATGTTCAACAACAAGAATCACAGAGAGAATTTATTGTTGAATTTATCTTTGTTTGGCAAGACTTAGGTGGGTGCTTAAGCATAAGCCTGTCTCCTAGGATCTAGACCCATAAATCCAACTGCTTGAAAGCCTTCTTACCTGGCTGCCCCATGGTGTCAAACTCAACATGCCCCAACTAAACTGATTATCTTTTGCCCAAAACCTCTTCTTTCCCTTTAGTCAATTCATTTCTTATTAATATCCCCAACCTCCACTCATTTACCCAGTCACTCAAACAAAATCCTGAGAACCCCCCTAAAATTTTCTTTTGTATCCCAACATCCATGCAAGTACCAAGTTGGTTGGTTTCAGCTCTCCAGCACTCCTCAGAGCCAACCTCTCTTCACCATCCTTCCACCATTGCAGGAGCCCATGCCCTTGCCTAGAGCATCACGTCAGCCACTGTTTTTTGGCTTGCTTTACTTCAAACACACAGCTTTATAACCTGTTTGGTTTTTTTACTTATATACAATAAATAGCTTTCCATATCTACAAATACAATCTTTAATCACTACATAGTGTTCCATCATACTAATGTACTTTAATTGATGAATAAATTTCTCATGGTTGAGCATTCAGGTGGCTTCGAATCCTTTTGCTTTTATACGGCAATGCCTACTGGACTCTCTGTTGTCAGTCTCACCATCTTCCACCCTGTTCTCTGAGTGATCTTTCTAAGATATGAATCTGATCTAATGACTCCCTATTCTGTTAAGGAAAAAAAAAAAAAACCATCAAAAAAAAAAACTCCCTAGCTCAATACAGGAGACCCTTACCACCTCTTCGCATTTGCTTTCACCCCCACCCACACCAATGTTCTTCAGGATCTTTAAACACACCTTGCTCTCTCACATGTCTTTGCCATCACACAGGTTACTTCCCCTACCCAGAAACCCTCCCCAATCCACACTCACCACTAGTCCTCAGTAAAGCGCTACTGATGTGTTGACTTAGCTTAAATATTAGCTTACTTTGAGCCTTCCTGGCCACACCAGGTAGAATCAATGCCTCCTTCCTCTGTGACCCACAGCATTTACCACCCTCCCAGGCATCGCTCCAGGAAAGCAAAGACCCAGGACATAAGACTCGCACCAAAATATCCAATGGAGGAATGAGTTTTCTTCACTCCAACTAGACCAGTGGTTCTTGATGCTGGAAGCACATTAGAATCATTTAGGAAGCTTTATAAATTACCAACCTAGTAATGTCTATGAACTACTAATCCTCACCCTAGATCTATTAAAACAGTCCCTTAGGCGAGGTGTGGGCATGGGTATGTTTTAAAGCTCCTTCAGGAATCCTGAAGGGTAGCCAGAATTGAGAATCAACAAAACCGACTCCAAACCCCTGGAAAGCGGTGACACGTGCTTTCTCAAACTCAGTAGAGTGAGTGTGTCAGAGTATGGAATCTGGAATCCATCAAACCCGAGTTTAAAACCTAGGGCATCAACTTCTTAGTGAGGCAGATTTCTCAACCTCAGTCAGCCTCAGTTTCCACAGCAACAAAAGGGGGATGATAATCATGCCTAACTCACAAGGGTCAAAGCGCTGTTGTGAGGATTAATCATATGATGCATAGAAAGACTTAGCCCTGACCCTGCACACAGTGAGCACGTTAGGGCTATTATTTACTTTGCCTTCAGAGTCCCCATCAGAGCCCCAAACAAGCCAAGGCTCACAGCAGCCCCTGGAGAATGCTCACAGAGCAGAGGACTGTTCTACCTAGTACCTCCCTCAGTCCCTGCAACTCCCACTAGACACGCTCTGCTTGCTGCTAAGATCCTTGCTGGTAAAAAGGCATCCTGCAGAAAGTGCCCCCTTCCCAGCCGTGGCTGTTTTCAGAGATAACGTTAAGTCAATTTTGACTTCTCCGCCTCTGCAATCTTAAAGGAAACCACAGTCAAACCTTCTAAATTGGTTATAATTCTAAGGAGGCTAGAAACCCTGGGCAGGAGGGCTGGAACTGAGCATGAGGAGGCAGATCTGTCTATCTCTTTGGCAAGAAGTGGCAGAGGAATAAACCAGCAAACTTCTTTTGGTTGTGATTGTCAGAATACTAGAGGTACCGACGAAATGAGTACACTTACCTGCCCATGTAGAAAAAAGCTGGAAAAAATTTTAAAAATCCTCCCACCCAAAAGACTCCATGAAAACACACTTTAAAAACTATTGATAGCATACATGTGGTCAGGCTGTCTTTAAAAAAAAAAAACACCCAGGGACACAAAAATGTATGGGATATGGACTTGAAAAGTTTTCCACTCTCTCTGTAGTACATGATGAAGTCCAGATGTTAAGTTCCAGAAATGACTTCCAAACCTGGCTATACATCCGGAAAGCCTAGGAGATTGTTTTTGTCTAATATACATCACAAACCCTCTCCAGATGTAAAGAATCAGCGTCTCCGGGGTCTAAGTGAGGTCTGGGATTCAGTATTTTTCAAGTCTCCTCAGGTTCTCTGACGCAGTCAGTCCATAGACCTGCTACAAAGTTTTAGGAATTGGGGGCAGAAGTCCTAGCTGGGATGAAAAATTGGGGTAAGATACTAGGATATCAGGGAAAACTTCACAGAAGAAGGGAGATCTGCATGAACTTTGGATAAATAAATGACAAGCAATAGGATATACTGGAGTATATGAGGAAGCCATTTGGGTTAGAACTAATTTGGCCTGGCCTTGTTTTTCCAAAAGGGGCTGAAGTGGCCTGTTGAGCATGCATTGTATGTCTGCTTTAAATATTTATAATGTCCCCAAGACAAGAATGATGCCCCTAAAGATAGGGACGTAACTACCCCCTCATATCAGCATTTCCTTTAGGATAAGCATCTCTCCCTAAACTAAGGATTAATTACTGACCTGCTATGCTCACCTCATGACCACTGACCTGTTGACCACTGATCTGCTGTGCCAGCTAAGCACCTCGAGACAATTGTAAAAGGAACATTCATAACATGTGTGATGTATGCTATTTCTTCCACGATGGTGTATAACCACTCTGTGCACCCAACTTCTTTGGTGCCTTTCCTTCCTTGGGGAAGGCAGGCCCCGTGCTAGTCCTCAGATCTGGCTCATAATAAACCCACCCAATTTTGATTTATAGATTGGTTATGGATTATTTGCATTGACATTTTGAAAGAAGAGTAAGATTTTGGTAGGTCGAGTGGGCACATAGTGAAAGCCAAGACACACGTATGGGAAAGATGGTAAACAGGAAAGATGCTAATATTTACATGATGTACACAGCTTATTTCATTTGATTCTCAAAAGGCCCCTGTGAGACAATGTGGCAGGCACTGTTGGTTGCCTATAAAGCATCCATCCACACCTCTCCTTCTTCCTTCCCAACAGAACCCACATTCTGTTGAGGTATCCCCTCTGTGTGGGCATGCGCTGGGAGGAGGCTGGGCCCCCTGCTGGCTCCCCTGGTCTGCCCAGCCCTGGTATAGGCATGCACACAGGATGCAATGCTGGCAGCTGTGTGCTTCTGCAAACAGTCCCCTCATTCTGAAAACATGTTGTCTCCTATTTTTCTTCCGGACATTTTCATGTCTGGATGTGATGCTAGAACCTTTGCAACCATCTGGTCATCCATGACAAAGAAATTAGCCTAAGGACAAAGATCAACAGCCTAGATGGCAGAGTAGAAAAATGCAAGGAAGCTGGTCCTCAATGATGTAACAGAACCAATGAATTAACAATCAACAATCACTTGCAGTAATATCTTCCCCATGCTTCAGCCAGTTAAGGCAGAGTCTTCTGCACCTTATAAAGCCAAAGCATCCCAACTGATATAAGCAGGTATCACGATTCCCATTTTACAATAATGGCCTGAGGTTTGGAGCATTTAACTTGTCTAAGGTCACAAAACTGGTACTACTGAGCAGGGCAAAGAGAAGGCTGGAGAGGTAAGCTTGGAACCACATTCTATACCACACAGATGTATAAATTTTTCTCCCATGGACACTGGGGAGCTCTTGAAAGTTCTGAGTAAGGATCCGCATGATCAAAGAGTTGATTCCTAAATGAAAAGCTCTGACTATCATTTTTTGAAAGGATGCCTGGGGTAATGGCCTCTTTCATCACCACTTCCTTCTCCCTCACTTCCAGAGGTCAGTGGCCCAGGCCCCAAGTACCCTCCCTAAGACTTCAGGGTAGACTCAGCATGCATGAGTTCATACGCAAGCAGCCGTGAGACTAAAGAGAAACAATCTTTGTAGCTGCTCAAGAGAAGAGGGTGACATGGAGTACTTTAAACTATTTACAATATGTTTAAGGTCCGCTGAGGTAAGACAGGTTTTACAGACAGCCACATCATGAAACTTCTATTAACACTGAGGAAATCTTCTCAGAGAAATAACTTTCACAAGCTTGCGTCCATGAGGCTGGTCTCCTCTGACTAACGAATGCCAATGCTCTGTGATTTGGGATCAAGGCGGGGTGGTTGAGACCAGAAAGTCAGCAGTTTATTACTCCAAGACATTTCTGGAGCAAACCTGAGTGCTACGATTCTGCTCTGACATCAACTCGTCTCAAAAGGTCCAGAGTGGAGTCAGGAAACCTTCCATGCAAATACATGCTGTCACTCCCTCTCCCGGGATGATGGAAGATTCAAGGTTCAGGCCAAAGACCACTTTGGATAATTGCATCCTATGTCTCTGCTGCTCTCTTAACGTGAGTGTGCTTCTTGTCTGGCCCAGCCTGGCAGCTTTAATCAGTCAAGCGCTTCTCCAACTACCATCCCCCCAACAAGCGAAAGGAATCCTATAAAAATTGCCTTCCAAAAACCTCATAGTCTCAGTCCAGAACCCCATGCCCAGGCCTGCCTTGCACTCTATGGCTGACCTGGTCCCCATCTTCCTGGTATCTTCCCTTCTGCCTGGTCTTCCAGTCTGGGCCTTTACTTACCCTTGGGAATTTATCAGACCTTCTCCGATTTGGGTCTTTTCTCTCCTTGTTCAACCTCGACTCAGATTTTCCTCTGATTTTGCTGCCTTTGGCTGTTCTGGATCCAATTTGGCCTTGGGCACCTTATCCATGGCCTTGGGCAGCTTCCCCCGCAGAGTCACCCTGGTCTGAAAGCTTTGCCTGGTCTCTTCTAATCCCAGTGCCCTGGAAACTTTAGGTTTACAGGACAAAGACAACGAGCATCTCAAAGCTCCTAGTTGTCAGTGTCCTCCTCAGCTACTTGTCTGCCCAGGTCTATCTGCATTGTGCAGTGTCTCTCTGTGTAATTTAATAAGAAGAGCACTGGGCTTGAAGCCAGGAATCTGATTTCCAAAACCATAGTTCTGCCATTAAGTGGCTGTGGAACCTTGAAAAAGTGACTCCCCTCACTGGGACTCAGTTTCTTCATCAGTTTAACGAGAAGCTTATACCAGACAGTATTTGAGTAATCGATCTGCTCCATATTTCTCCAAACAGATCATCAATGCTTCAGAGAGGGCCATGAGAGCCCAGCCAGGCTGAGTGTCTGTTAATAAATGGGCAGATTCAACATGGAACTACTCCCTGTTTATAGGGGCCAGTTGTCCTGAGATTAGGATGATGATAAGAATAATAAGAAACAGCATTTACTAACTGGGAACCAGGGGTTGGGCACTGGCTAAGCATTTGCAAACACTTCTCATTTAATCCTCCTATCAGCCAATGAGTCAGACACCAGCATTATCCTGATTATACAGACGAGGAAACAGAAACTTAGAAATATTTAATAATATGCCCAAGCCACCAGCTGCAAGGAGGTAGAGCCAGGATTTGCACAAAGTGGCTTCTTGTCCAAGTGGGAACAGACCCTAGGGAACCCAGCCAGCCCTCACCCTTCGGGGCTTCCAAGTAAGAACGCCAGAACTTGGCCCCACTGCTTATTCTTGCGAATTACTGGATGCAGTCTATTGGTTGTCCTACGGGTAAGAAACCTCAGCAACCCTGTAATCCTCTGACTTCTCCTCTCAGCAGGGATCTTTTTTCACAACTTCTCAGCATGGGCCCCTGGCATTGCTGGACTAGAAGGAAACACATCCCTCTGCCCATCTACACTCCTTTTTTAGATATATAAAGAGAGGTTCTGGAAGGTCACAGTGCCTATCTAAGCCGAGGAAGTCCAGTAAGATACCATAGCAAGAGCTTATGTTTCGAAGGTGGACAATCCAGGTTCAAAACCTAGCTGGCCACTCCCCAGCTAGGATCACTTGACTAACCTGTTTGCCTCAATGTACACTCCCCCGCCCAGAACACCTTCGGTCACTCTCTCTTTCTCCTCCTCCCCTTTCTCTTAAAATGGGGATAATAACAGTACTTATCTCATATATATATACTTTTTTTTTTTTTGGCTGAGGAAGATGCACCCTGAGCTAACACCTGTGCCAGACTTCCTCGTTTTGTATGTGAGCTGCAACCAGAGCATGGCCACTGATAGATGAGCAGTGTAGGTCCATGTCCAGGAACCAAACCCTGGCCGCTGAAGCAGAGCACGCTGAACTTAACCACTAGGCAACCAGAGCTGGTCCTACCTCATATAATTTTGTGTGTGAGAAAAATGTTCATGTCAAAACATTAGCATGGCACACAGTAATTGCTCCATAAATGTTAGCATTTTTTTTTTTTTCTTTACAATGCCCAGGCTGGAACTAGGACCCAGTCCTGATATCTAGTCTAGCAGCTGCAGCCATGACTGCAGTCTCTGAGGTCTGGGGCCACTGGCTCCTCTCCCTGCCCTCACTCCCAAATGAGAGTTCCACCTAAGTACAATCTCTACCAGTGTGGGGTCCAGGCCTGAAGTGCCTGCATATTTCCTGGGCCTGACACAGTGCCCCCCACAAGCAAGGAGATCCACAAATGTGTGGTGTTGAGAGGATAATCTGTACAGCATCAAGAGGGAGCAACGAATCTGAATATGCGTCTGCACAGATGGAGGTGGTGTTTCATGGGGGCACACTGCTGCAGAAGCTGTCTGGGGCTCTGAGGCAGGCAGACCTGGATCAGTCCCTGTTCCACCAGCTCTATCTGCCTAACGAGCCTTGGGTGTTCATGGGTGGAAACTTACTTTGCACACATTGTCCATGGCTGGCAACTATAATTTTAAATTTATACTTCACTAAGTGAGCTAGAAGCAATCAATGGATCAGTGAGAAGGCTCAAAGGCAGGTGGTTGGATAGAGGAAGAAAGAGAAAAGATGCAGAGGAAGCAATTTTTTGTTTTAGAAATTGAAAGGACCTTGTTTAATGCTAGTTTGAGGGGGATGGATTCCTTTTCCCAAGATAGAAAAGTCAGCTACGTGGATACGGGGTCCCTGGGAACTGGGAGAGGGGACAGCCAAAGAAAGGTTCATTTAACAGGGGTAGGAGAAAGTCACATTGTTGAGCATGTACTCTGTGCACCCTACACACATTGTCATTTAATTTTTAATTTTTTTAATACTGTTGTGAGCCCCATTTACAGATGAGAAAACTAAGGCTTAGAGAAGTTAAATAATATATTCAAGGTCGCACAGCTAGTGAGGCACAGGCTGTGCTGTGGAGCTCTTCCCTCCACATCATCTGGCCTTGCGGGGCACTAGGGAGGAACCAGAAACAGCTAGCAAGCTTATAAACTGAACCACACCCTTTCCTATCTCTGGCACCCAGGAGACACTCATGCATTTCTCACACCTCCATCCTCTCTGGTTCATTATGCCTGCCTGTTTGGTCATCCTAAGACAGCCTGAGCCATTTCTCAGCGTTAGACCAGAGCTGTGGAAGAGCAGGGCTGACTGTCTGCATCTGCTTCTGGGGGCCCTCCGCGTGGGGCTGCCAGCACCAAGCTAGGTCTCCATTTGTCACTGCAGTCAGTGTCTCACTCTGCACTGCCAGCTCAGACCCCAACGTGCAGGAACAGGGACTTGCTTGCTCCAAACCTGCCCTCCAGCCATTTGGCAGACCCGAGGATCCCAGGACGCTCGGCCCTCATTACCCAAACACGCTCACGAGCAGCGCGTGTGCTGAGCGCTGACGTCTGTCATTCTGACCTTGGGCTGATAATGGGGGGACAGGCCAGGGCAGAGGCATGCATGCCAGCAGCAATTTCTCTGCTTGGTTGAGCTCACCAAGGAAGGAAAAAATAGAGCCATTTCTTTCATTGGTGGTGGTGGCTGTTTTTGTCACAGATCTCTCGACCTCAGGGGCAGTGAGACCCGTTTGCCATATAACTGTGCGTCAGCACATTAGGAAGAGCACATCGCCCTGCCTTCCCAGGCTCTTTGCTAAAATGGCTCAGCCTCTGATGCTCAGAAAACACACCCAGGCGGGCTGGTGAGGGCAGGGTAGAGGAGGAGAGATGGAGTGGGATGCTTAACAAGGTACCTCATCAACCCAAGAGACTCTGTGAGCCTTCTTTACACACTGCCTTCATGCTGTCGGCCCCCTGCTCAGAAGCCTGCTATGGCTCCCCATGGTCTTCTGCACTGAGTCCTAACTCCATCCCTGAGATTTTGGGGGTCTACCATATCTCGTCCCAACCTCTCTCTCTCCCAACTTGCAACTGCTGAACCCAAAATGCCTATTAAAACCGCCATCCCTTCAGACCCCCATCTGATTGTCCTTTCTATTCCCTCCTTCTCCAAATCCCAAGCTTTCTTCCAAAGTCTGCCTGATTTTTGCCTCTCCCTTTCATGGGCTCTAATTATGCTACAGGATGATACCTTTCTTCAAACTTTGCAACTTGGTGCTATATTAACTCTTTCAAATTGGGACACATTGTTTTCCTTATCAAAGACCTTCAAAGTGTAAAATTCTCATGATCTCCACTGGTCATCCAGGCCTGTGTGTCCTGTTCCGATTTTTCTCTTACTCAGCCTGACTCCCTCATGCTGGGGTTCAATGCCCTCGCCTTTGGGTTGGGTCGTTGGTCTTTCTGCTCTGATTACTGGCTCTGCCTTAGACTCTACCCTCAGCTCCATCCTCCCTTGAATGGGATCCCTCCTCAGAGGCTTGACTGAGCAACCATCGGGGTCAACCAGGGGCCCTGGGTGAGCTGGGCAGCAAAACAGAACCAGCAACTCACGTGACCATCCAGAAACACAGGCTTCCTTTGGATCCTTAGTTCATTCCAAGTCAGAGTTTGTCCAGAGGAGGAACAGGGTTCTGGTTTTTTTCTTATTTCCTAACTCTAAAATTCTCATAACACTCTTTGTTGAATATCCTTTATACCCACACAGACACACATATACATACACACACACACACACACAAACCCAAAGCTAATAAAAATCCAATAAAAAAAAATAGGTAAGGTGGGGCCGGCCTTGTGGCGTAGTGGTCAAGTTTGCGCACTCGGCTTAGGTCGCCTGGGGTCCTCAGGTTGGGATCCCAGGCACAGACCTATACACCACTCATCAAGCCATGCTGTGGCGGCATCCCACCTACAAAATAGAGGAAGACTGGCAATCCTCCTCAAGCAAAAAGAGGAAGATTGGCAATGGATGTTAGCTCAGGGCCAGTCTTCCTCACCAAAAAACAAAACAAAACAAAACAAAACAAAAAAAAGGTTTGGTAAACAAGGCACTAAAAAGTGCAATAAGTGGCTAATTTTTATTATTCCTCTTAAATGCCTGGATATTCTTACTGCAAATCATATCTTTACTTTAAAAAAATATGATATACTCAATGGAAACCCCGAAGGGCACCTTGGAGAGAAGCCAGGCTATAGGTTTATATTCTTCCCATTTTCAAATAAAATGCAAAAGAAAAAACTAGCAATCATTTTAACACGGCTTTAAATAAATTCTTGGCTAGAGCCCACTGCAGTGATTTATACAGGGAACCACATACACATATTTGCTGAGAAAGGGACTTTGTGACTAAAGAGTGAATTTCCAAGAATTACTCTATATTCCTTTTCCTCTAAGTGATTAGTTTGAATTGAACCACACTTCATATCTACTCCATCGTCACACTGGCAAAGGCAGATGGGAACTTATAAACCAGTGTCTTTCTCCTCATTGATCCACCTCTCTTCTGATTTCTCAGCCACAATGAAGTCTGATACTTTCAGTCTCAGGGACTTTATTTTCTGGTTCTCTTTCTGGACATACCAAGAAGAAAAAGGTTTGGACTTGGCATGAGTGAATGACGAAGGTTTGGTCCAAGTTCGATTCTTTTTCTTTTTTCCCTTCTTCCTTTCACACATTTTCCCCTAAATGCATCTCCTAAAACACTGCTCTAGCCCCCCCAGTAACTGTTAATTTATGAGGCAAGAAAAATGAGGTGGTTGTGAATTAGCAAGACTGAGACCATTTCTCTCCATCAGCAGAATAATCAATCTCTCTCAGGCAGTCAGCAGGTTTGGTTTTAAGAGACAGGGGAAAAGTTGGAAAAAAGAAGGGGGCAGCATGCATCCTGAAGAAGGCAGGATGTGAGGTTCTTAAAAAACCGAGGGTCTTGGAGCTGCAGCTTCCCCAGTGAAGCCAAGAAGCAGGCAGCCCAGCAGGGGAGGCCAGGCAGCCCTTGTGGTCCGCACTACGGGCACAGCCAGGAAGCCTGGATTCCAGTCTGCGATCGTGATGGCACCTCCATCCGAGTTGTCGCAATCTTCCCCATCCCTTCTATAGCTTATTTCCTCCAAAACAATATTACCTTCCTCATTTTATTCTAATTTTGCTCTCTAAAAGAGTGGATAGGTAAATGATCTGTTATCTCCATTTTACAGATTGAGAAACAGAGGCTCAGAGAATGTAAATGGCTTTTGCAATGCCTCACAGCTAATTAACAGAAAGTCCTAAACCAGAAATCCTGATTTCCACTCCAACATCTCTTCCCCAGGGGACCCAGCCTCTTGGCTCGTGGATAGCCATTTGGCCCTGAGCATGCTACTCAACCATTCTGTGCTTCCAACATGCAGGAGAGAGCTTGGATTCTAGGCCCCTGGTTTCTCATTTAGGTTCATTTGAAATGGGATTCCAGCTGCAACATCCTTTTGGCTTTGAGACCAGAGAACCGAGAAGCTATGACTGCTTGTATGAACCCTACAGCTAGAACACACATTCAGTGTGATGGGTGGGGAGTACATATTCCCAACCGCTCCCTACTTGCATTCACCCCTGTACCCAGTCAGGGTTCTCCATCGGATCTGTGCTCCAGCTGTCAACAGCCTGTGGGCTTGGCAGAGAACACTGGACCAGGAGTCAGTAGACCCAGTTTGAGCTCTGGCTCGGCTGCAAATGACTTCATGACCTTGGGCAAGTCCCCAGGTGCCCTCCTCTGTTAAATGGGGCCTGCATGGACAGTCTCTGGGGCTCTTTTAGCCCTAACATGCGGTGAGTCTAAGAATTAAATATGAACAAAAGTGAGTTAGATGAGCATATTAGACCAAGGTAAATGACCATCAGCAATCAAAATTTTGAGGAAGTCACTGATCTCTTGGCCATGAATGAAAGGACTTTCCTCATTTATAAATGGAATAATTACAGTACCAACATCAAAGCTTTGTTGGCAAAGTATTAAATGAGTTAATTCACGTAAAGCAATTAGAATAATTTTTGGCACATAGTAAACTTTCAAAAAATGCCAGCTGTTTCTTCTTATTATTATTATTATTATTATTACTGCCATTGTCATTACTATTATTGTCATTGTCATTATTGTCATAGTCACTTGTCACCTTTGGACACAGAAATGGCTATCAGCACTAAGAGGGAATTCTCTTACTTGCTCTTTAACACATAGGTTATTATGAACAGTTTCTGAAGGGAGAAAGCAGGGCCCACAGAGGTGTGACGCCTGGCTGAGGCTGCAGCAAGTGTGTGTTCAAGCAGGAGGAAGTGTGGTGCAGCAGAGCTGGTCCCCTGCTTGCTGTTGTGATCCTTGGTGTCCTCGCCTCTGGGTTGCCAGAACAGATCCAGACAGCATCTCTAGCTCTTTTACCTGCAGGAAGAGGGCTGTGCATGCCTGAACAAGGACAGTGACGCTCATGTGAAGCTGCATCAGCTCATGCTGATGGAACCCCTCAACTGTGCCATCAAGGATGCCGCGGCGCTGAGTTTCACCAGCAGAGTCAGTGGGTTAAAGGGAACCCTTCCAGCTTCTAACAAAGGAAGTGGAACTTCTGAAAAGCTGGCCTGGATAAGAGGGCTAAGATGGTCAACATGTGGCCAAAGAACCAAGAACTACGGAGATCACATCTTCCAAGGACTACCCAACTGGCTACCCACTGAGGCCAAAGTGCATGGATCATCACATATTCCAACATAGCCCTGTGAGACACAGTGTCCAAATGGTGACCCTCCAGACAACCTGGGCGAGAAGGAACCTCAAAAAGTGAGGACCTAACCCTGCCATCACACAAACAGGGAAATGGAGGCCCTGAGTGGGACTGGAATGTTCCAGAACACTCAGTTATTCAGGGGCAGAACAAGGGCCGGAAAGCAGATATCTGCCTCCTATGCCTGCTCTAGTGGGCTTACCCTTAAATGACAAAAAAGGTCCCTTTGCCTTGCAAGACCTACTATGTGATTCCTTTGAGTCAAAGGGAGGTCTCTGCGAGCCATCTCGACTCAGTTTATCTCTTCCACAGATCAGAGAGGCCTCACAGCAGGAGCAGCTACTAAGTGCGATCCTTATCCTACGGCCCCAAAGACCACTTTGCAAATAGCAAGTTTTCATCTGGAGACTGACTTACTACTCAGAATATGGCACATGACGCCAACTGGATACAAGGGATTGAGGTAGATTTGGGACACACTACCAGGCCTCGTACCCTGAACTCCACATCATAGTCTATGTAAAACACTGCAAAATACAGAACGTTCATATAAAAACAGAGAAAAAATATCATAAGAAAATGAAAAAACAATGACAATGAGGTTGCACCAGGGCCTCCTTCTCACATGACAGTGACAACAGTCATCTGAAGCTTACTAGTGGGAACTCCTTTACAGAGGGACTGCCACAGTCCCCACCTGGCCCACATCACTCATTGCCATTACTTGCCTGGCACTTGTATGCATTTGAGTTGGAGACCCCAGGTCTATACGTCAATTGTTTTCTGTGTGCATCTTGTCTGCCCAGCCCAGGGAGATTGCACATTGCTGAAAACAGAAACTTCCCCTCCAAAATACTTTGCTCAGAGGTAGACATTTAACAGACTGCTTAACAGCCTAAAATTATCTGTCCACACTCTTTTTTTGTTCTGCTTTGCTTTAGTGTAAGAGATTTTAATATCAGCGAACTGAAAGCGCACTACCATAGAGCTTACTTTCCCTAACCCTCCAACAGGCTTAGGAGACACGGTTAGGAAAAGCAGGAGTCCAATATTTTAAAATTCTGTGTTTTGTCTTGTTTAGAGATTTCCAGGGCATTAAAGGGAGCTCAGGGTTATGCTGCTGTATTAAGAGAAGGCCATGGGCATAACCAACATCCGACCACACACACAATGCCTCTTTAAGAGCTTGACAGAGGCAGCTCGCTCCTCGGAGAAATCGGAATGGTAATTCCCACTGTATTTCTGCAGGGTAGCCTGGAAGTAATTATCCTTCTCACTGGTAAATCAATTAGGAACGGAGGCTCCAACACTCCCCTCCTCCTCCAAGAAACTGCTAATCCTCTAACTCTAATGGGCAGAAACCCCAGGCAGCAGTCACTAGGAATAGAGTGAAACGTAGCTGCACTCACCTGGTCTCTATACCTGTGCCGGGAGCAGCCAACCAGTAGAAGGATCAGATGATATAGCACAGCTCATGTGGGCAGAGAGAGGTGAATGGGGAGCCTGGACCCCTTCTTACTAGCTACCGTACCAAAAGCAAGTGGCTCACCTGCTTGAGCCTCAGTTTCTCCACCTGTCAAATGGGGATAAACTATGAGGCCCAGTAGATTAACAGTGGAACTTAGAGTATAGAAATGAATTTAGCGCAATGCCCGGAACTTATTAGGAGCTCAATAAAATGAAGCCATTGTCCTATTCTGATGTCAGACTTTACAGTCCTTCCTATACAAACACACACACATACACACACACACACACAGAAGCACATGCAACTCTACCCTGCAGTGATTTGGTCACATTCCCTGGCAATCAGACCTTCCTATGCTCTCTGCTATTTCCAAAACACTGTTTCCAAATCTGCAGGTGGCAGCCACTTCTGAGCCAGAGCAATTAGGCCATAACATGCCTGCATTTCCCTGTCTGCTCAAAGATTTGTTCTCAAATAGACACCCATAGGAGCCAAGCCCTTCTCTTGTCGAAGTACAAAGCCTTCAACCTGTTTGTATTGTACAAAGCACAGCTCTGTTAAACGCAGGCTTGACCTTGGCACATGCCATTCTGCATGGGCCTGAGGATAAGACTCAGCTGACAATAATGAGTTCTAGGAACCCAGGGACGTTTATCTGCTGCCAGGGGAAGGAGAAGCTGTGAGCTGGAGCTCAGAGCCCATCATAGCAGAGCTCCTTCTCTGCGAGGCAAACCTCAAACACACTTGCTTCTAGAACTAACATACTGCTCTTCATGTTCGAAGCGCCAGGCTCAGGCAACAGCCAGGCAATGAGCTCACTGGCCAACGGCCAGAGAAAGGTAAACAGTGAGGGATGCAAAATTCACATCAAACACAGCCAGGGCAGGTCAAGGTCATTAAAATCATGCTGATGCCCCCACAATACAGGACAGTCTAGAACAACTTCAACAGAAGTAGCTCCAAAGCATTTCACATCAGTATTTTCATTTACCGAAAGACTAGTAGATATTATTAGTCCCAATCTCAGTTTCCTTAAAGGACTCCAGCATTGCCAGAAGTATCCTAACTTGTCCCCCAAATAAAACCAATGGAAAGGCCAGTGCAGATCTACCATTTACAGGTAATACAGCCTTGCGGTAACCTACAGAGACTATTTCCTTCTCTGGCCTGCCTTCTAAAGTGACTGGGAGGACTGGAGAATATACAGATAAGCTCCTAAAAGGAAGCTTAGTATAGTAGGTGCTCAATTAATGCTAACTAAGATGATTACTAGTAGAAGGAGACTATACACATGTTAACACTTCTACCTTCAACCTAGGGCTTATCAACTGTCTGCATTTGGAGACTTGATGTTGTCAAAAAAGTGTTAAGAAATCAACAAGGAGCTTTGGGAACAACTATATAAATACAAGCACAATTTGCTGTTTTGCCAGGGGCAACAGATCTCTGATGTACTCACAGCCTCCAACAAAAGCAGTAGCCATCTGTTAAATAAATAACTCATTAGGTGAAAAGCAAGTGTTTCCACAAGATTAACTGAAAAACCTGCCAGATACTACTGTCATTAGCTGGTCAATGAACATGGGGAGCTACCGCTAATTTGGGTGCTGAGAGAATTCAAAGAATCTCGCCTAATTCAAGCTGAGATGAGAATCCAGATGACCACAGGTTTAAATGTCAAGATGTGTTAAGAAGGAAACTTAAAAAAAATAAAAATGTTGCATTACAAGGTCAAAGTGACCCAGAGCACTAGACCAATAAAGAAACAAAGAAGAGTATTCTCACTTACTCCTCACTGTCATTCTGCCTGAGTGGCTAGAGAAGGGTAGGTCCAGTAAACTGAAAACACTGGTTAAGAAGAAGTCACCATGTAGAATATTTGTGCGTCATCAGCACTAGAGGCTCAGAACACAATCGAAAACACTTCACAAGAAAATGAAACAATCTAATCTCATCTTTCCTTGGACTCAGAAAGCACTTCAGGATCACACAGTCTCCTTATGAATCCTTATGAAATTAATTTCTATTGCTATTTTCAAAAAAGAAAAAAATCCCTGGTGGTAGCTTGTCCTTCGTCTTTCTCCAATCTGAGTGATGACTATGTTTGTACTTTCAACTTACTGGGTGTCTGTGCCTCTTAGGTGGGAGTTAACTGTGCTTTCAGAGTGTTTTTCAGAGAAGACAGAAAACAACAGACCTAACTTTGGTTAACTGGGCAATGATTCCTATGAGAAATGGCGCCAGAGAGTCCATGGTCTGAACGCTACCTCTGGGAAGGAGAAACAGAGGTGGCATTTCTACACCAGTGGTCTCCAAATCTCAGCTTCTGTTCCTTCCAACCCTCAGCATCTGCCTTAACCCACCCTTTGTCTCTTACACTTATAAGCAACCCTAGGTTGTGCTAAAGAGAGAGAAAACAGTCAGGAGTAGAGAAAAACAGCAGAAGACCAAAAGAGACGTGATCTTTAAGTAGGAGCCCAAGAGGAAACACACATGACAGAGGACCACCAAAATGGATGCAAACAAGTGTGATCTTTCACTGCCACTTGGGAAAATCCTCACAAAGATAGCTAGTCCATCATCTAGATGAGAACAGGATTAATTCTGTTGTTGCCCAGACATAGAGCAGAGATCACCACTGAGGGCATCTGCCATGTGTCAAATATCCACTCCCTGCTCCTCGTGGAGTTGCATACACCTCTGTGATTCCATCTGACCCCACGTCACGTGGGTGGGATGGGAAGAGCTTCAAACTGGGAGCCATGAGACCAACTGCCAGTGCTGCCACTAACCAGCTGAGTGAAACACGTGGGACATTTGTCTTCCATGGGCCTCAGCTTCCTTCTTAATGAAGGGAGAAGGGCAGAGGAATAACTGAGATAGATGACCGCTGACTTGATTCAGTCCAGTTTTATCACGTATCCATCTTGAACATGGTGCCAAGCTTTAATTCAAGGTCGTGAAGCAACTGCCTCAAGCTTCCAACTCAGGACTAAACCATCAATTTTGAAACCCAAGGCTTTGACTGCATGGGAGGAAAAGGTGCAAAGTGTGATCTAAAGCAAAGACGCCTGGACTGAGAATCAAGAGTCCCAGGGTCTACCCCCGGCTCCTGTCTTACCTGGCTATGTGGGTTTTTGGGTTTCAGTTTTCTCATCTGTAAAATAAGGCTATTGGTATAGATGAAGGATTCTTAACCAAGACTCCATGGATCTCTTGCATCCATGGAGTGGGATTCAAGGTACTCTGAACACCTAAAAATTGTTGTCAAAATTTTGTGTATGGGGGCATGTTTCTAGAAAAGCCTTGAGCTCTAATCACATTTGCAAGAGTCACAGTTCAAAAACTATCAATAACTGCTGGTATAAATGCAATCTGTGACCCTTCCAGCTCTAACTTTCAATAATTCAAATAACAATACTGAAAAATATGAAAAGGACAGCCCGTTTGGACAAAGAAAAGAGAAACTACTCAGCTACAACCAGTCACAGGTGCCTAAACAGCCGTCCTGATGATCAGGGTATGGGCACTTGGCTGGTGGCACTTGGGCACCATCTCAGGTCGGGGCAGCTGGCTGGATATTTGGGCATCAATCACCAACGCTGAACCAGCGGTCACCAATTCTGCTTCCTTCCTTTGCTGGGGATGTTGCGGGGCCGTGGAGGTGGGAGCGAGGAGAAGGGGTGGGGCTGTGAGTGTTGATGTGGAGGGTTTGACTCAAAGCTGCTCTGCCTTGAGCAGCATAAACAACCACCATTCTAAGTCACAACTTGGACTCCAAGAAGCTGGAATCAGAGATCAGGGTCATCTGCACAATGGGGTGAAGTTCACCCCTGAGCTCATCTTGCTGAAGGAAGGGTTTGCAAGGCCTCAGGCAACACAAATCAGATTGCAAGAGGAGAGTTTTGGAGTACCGCTTTTAGCCTTTCGGAAACATTCAAACGGGCTTTTATACCTCTGGTGTGTTTACTGGGCCAGGCCTGCCTCAGCTTCTGAACAGCACTGCCATCCTAGCTGGGGAAAGATCACCTCTCCGAAAGGTCAACATACTGTACAGTATTCACTTTCTAAAACCATCCATCCTTCCACGGAATCCAGGCCCCCTCTCCACGACCAACGTCTGACCTTACATGATTTCAGCCGTGTCCTGGCTGTTAGTCAACTGGAAAGAGAGAGAAGCAGAGGGGCCGGCAGAGCCAGGTCAGCTGTCCCATGTCTCAGAAGCAGCTCGGGATCAAGCTGAAGAACCCAGAGGCTGCCTATCCTTCCCTTGGCAGAAAGGGACTCACCGTTTATAAGGAGTTCCCTGAAAATAGACCAGCAAGAGGGTAGCTCAACTCTGGAGTCGAGCAGACCCCTACTCAGATCTCAGATCTGTGACTTACCACTGTCTGACTTCAGGCTAGAAACTTACCTAATCTTTCTGAGGTTCAGTTTCTTCATCGCAAAATGAGGACAATAATAATTTCTACCCCATAGATGCACGGTGAGGATAAATGAGATAAGGTGTGTAAAGCTCTTAGAGCCATCCCCGTCACAGAGGAATCCCTTACACAGTTACGTAGATTTACTGCTATTGTTGTTATTATCACTACCACTACTATCAAGGAGTTGCTAGAATTACAGTCTGTGATGTTCTTGGAAAGTAAAACAGACCCTCTATAAGCGATTCTACGGCTACGGATTTTTTCTCAACTCCTGGCTCTAGGAGCCCTGCTACCCCCCAGGGAGTGCTCGGGACCCATGACTGCTCCTCTTACCTTCCTTTTGTTGGTGGGATTGACGTAGAGGTAACTGAGGACAGTCTTCAAACCCACTTTGTCATTCAGCTTCTCATAGGTGGTGCCGTAATCCGTTGATCTGCAGGTAGGAGAGAAAGGAAGAAAGGGAGAGAGTGTTTTACCAAATGAGGGACTGTGTTTAAAGGGGAGCTAGGCTCTCCCCTGCCCCGCACCTTTGTTCCCAAATCACATGAGTGCTTAAAAGTGTTCTTCAGAGACTAAAGGCCCCGTTAATTTTAGAAGAGCAATTAGACTAATGCATCTGCTTACTACCTGAACTGGCTCCCCTTTGCTCCAGGCCTTTCTCAGAGACCTACTTCTCTGCCCTTCGAGAAGCTATACGGTGAAAGGAGCTGCTGAGACAGCCTTCCTCCCGTGCTCAGCCCTTTGCTTCTCTGTGTGGCTCTATGGAGGGGAGCTGAGCGACAAAGCCACAGGGAGAGAGGCCAGACCAACCAACACCTGAGGTCACTGGGGTGCAACCAACTTCACGCCCCCTCCACAGAGCCTAAAGCCAGGGGAACTCTGAAGGGGCAGGAAACACCCCATCCAAGAGCTTGTGGGCTCCAAAGGCCAAATTAGGCCACACCAGGCAGGAAGTTTGATGTTTTACAAAGGAGCAATGGTGTGTCAGGGTTAAAAGCCAGTGACATTGAACTCCTGCCAATAGTTCCTCATTCCAGTTGTCCTGCTAGTATCTGCCTGTCCTTTGGGCCTAATTTCCAGGGCTCTGATCTTACACCAAAACCACAAATGAGGGCTCAGAGAACAAAGGCAGGCCAACCCATAGGCTCCTTCTTCTCCATCTGCCTTTCCATGGTGGAGGTGGAACAGCAGTGCCAAACAGTGAGATTCAAGCAGCCAGCCTCCTTGCCGCTTTTTGCCTCACTTCCCCACCCTTCACTCCATACAGACCTCACTCCCTTTTCAAACTACTGGTATTATCAGATTCTCACCCCACCTTTGTGTCATCTCCTTCCTTGGCTAGACTCATGAAATTTGTTCCATTTGAGCTTTAGAAGTCACAGAAGTCAATTTATTTTCTCTATGGTCAATTCATGGTTGACCTCAGGGTTGCCATCATTCGGTCCTCAATCTCAGCTCCTGACTCTGGCTATGTGCCTCCCCTACTAACTACCCGCCTCTGCCTTTTCCGTAAGCCTCCACCCACTCTCTAACTCTAATCCGCTTCTGCCGTAGCCCACAGCTTATCTTTATAAACCTAGTAGCCAAACTGCGTGATGACCTTTAAGAATTATCCCCACCCTCATCCAACCTGGCAAATTCCATGCCCCAGGCCCAGCTTAAATACTTACCATCACCTTTGTTAAGGCTTCATAGCCTTCTTCCCAATCACCACTCATCTCTCCTCTGCACCGGAACAAACGCCCCCATCCATTATACGCCCAAGGTACACTGCACATGCCTCTTCTTAACTGTGATATTGTCAAGATTCATTTCCTATGTTCTGTTTCTCCAACCACAGTGGAAGCTCCTCAAGAACAAGGAACTTCACAGAACACTCTGGTGAGAGGAAAGAACATGAACTTTGGGTGTACCAAAATCTCTGCTTCATCCCTCGACCGGCAGCTCTCTGGTTACATGACCATGTACAGTTACTTAACCTGCAGAAGCCTTGGGTTTCTAATCTGAAAAATGGGAATGAGTTAATCTCACAAGGTGTTTGTGAGGATGCAAAGATATAACACATGGGAAACCTCCTGACAGGATGGTGGCGGACTGAAATGTCAAAAAAATAAATAAAAATAGAAACAGCATTCACTTCTCCTTTCCCCAAAGTGTACAGATCCAGGCCTTACACATCATGCACACTCAGCACGTTTATTGAATAAACAAATGTCAACATCTCAAATGCCTCCCTAGGCTACAGGCCCCACATGATCATTGGTTATGCTAACTTTAATAATAAGACCCCCCAAAAACTGACTTCTTATATTCTGTCTCCTGTCTACCCTAAGCATTGGGAATCATTCTCAATCTTCTCACCTGCTTTTATCTCTCAAACCTAGCTTGGTCTCCAAATCTTAGTAATTCTGTCTCTTAAATAACTTGGAACTCTGGCCTTTCCATCCTCATTCCAATGCTGTGGCTCATGCATCACCATTTTCGTAACAATCTCCCAACTGGATGCTCTTCTTCAACCTTCTCCCCTGCCCATCATCCTCCATGCTGTCATCAGGTTATATTTCAACCACCCAGATCTCTCACCTCACTCCCTGGTAGTAATTATCCACTGCCTGCACACAGTGAAGTTGTATCTTCCAAGCTTAGTCTTATAAGATCTGGCTTCAGCCTCCCTTACTAGACCTATTTCCAGCCACGTGCTCCTCTACCCCTTTCACTCTAGCCTCGCTAAACTCCCCTGAAGGTCTTGAAGTTTCATTGCCCTCCATTTCTGCACACATTATTTCCTTTGCCTGAACTATCCATCCTTTGTTTCCTAACCTTGATAAATTTCTCTCCAACTCTCAACACCCAACTCCAATATCACCCTCCTTCCAACTTTCTCAATGGGAAATTAATCATAATTTCCTTTGTGTTCTCATACTGCCTTGTACGTATTTCTATTTTAGCATTTATCCTATTGTTTTAGTCATACTGTTTCTATTCTAGGACCTCTCCATTGACTATAACTCCCTGAGGACATGAGCCATTTCTGATAGCAGCACTAATATCTTGCACTATGCCTGGTACAAAGCGTGTGCTGAATGTATTGATGTTTGTATTGCTTTGCTTTGTCTTTATTTGTGAGAATGAATGAACTTGTCCAAACCTACTCACAAGTTCTTGACCAACTGCTAATGTCGAGTGGCAACACAACACAGAGCCACACCTAGAAAACACACCTGACCCTTTGGATACTGGCAAGGTCCAGCAGCATCTGGTGCCAGAAAAAGATCCACAGGTCATTCTCACTAGCATTAAGGTTAAATGACCAATCACTCTGAGCTCCTATCCTACCCAGGACAGGGGAGGAGAAAGACCATAACTACTAGAGACTGTCAGCTGCATACTTTTATTAATCTGAATAGATTTTATAGAGTGAATTACTTATTGATTCTACACTCTTGAAGGCTTAAAGACAGCACAGTACGGGGAAAGAACATTGAACTTGGAATCTGGAAATCTAGACTTGAGAAGTGATTCTGAAATGTACTCAAAGTGTTACCTGGACAAACCAATTCTCTAAGCCTGTTAAAGAAAAAACTATTCCAACACTTGTTAAATGGGAAGACAGACTTCATTCAGGACTATTGCGATAGGTATAGGGATTTTACAGTATTATTATTAATAGTACTGCAATGGGGTTTTACAGTAGGGGAGAAAGATTGGGCTCGACTCTGAATTCAACCAGGAAAAGTGGGAATTTATAGCCAAAGAGAAGGGGAGGAATCATGGATGGAACATAACTAAGAAGGTAGGGTAATTCTTTGCTAGACTAACCTGGCAGGATTCTGGCTGAAGATAGGCCAGGGTTATTGGACATCATTTGGGGCATGGTGGGGGAATGAAGAATTTGATCCGATTTTGAGGATGATGAGACATTAGTCAGGGTTAGGGGGAGATCTGGCTAAACTGACTTAGCAGGACTCTTGCTAAAATTGGGCTCTGAAGGACATACCCAAGGACAGGGCCGAAGTGAAAAAGAACACAGAAGATCCTGACTAGAGTTTGGTCAAGAAGAGAATCAAGCCCATTCTGTCAGCAACACAAAAGTTTTGTTAACTCAGATAATCATAAGGCCCCTTCTGGACCTTAAATCTTATTATTCCACCAACACAATGCTAAGCTGTTTTCCAACTAGTGATTTTTCCTCATACTATATACAGGAAACATCTTACTTATAAGAGCTAAATTCTCAGGGCTCCTTGCATGACTGATGTCACAACAAACTTCCTTCCAGAATCCAAATAACCGTCATCAAAGGCAGTGTGCTTAGCACCAGGCATAGTCTTTCTTTCTGTAAGCTGCACAACAGAGTCACACTGACTTTGCTGTTTTCCAAAAGTGGCTGCTGAGAGCGGGTACTTCCCAACAAAGCACCCTCCATAGTTCAGCTCCCTTTGTGCCTCAGGCAGCTTCTGCTCATTCAGCCTGCCAGAAACAAGACTCGCTCACTGAAGACACCTCAAGGAGCCAGGGAGCCTGTGGGACCAAAGGTGCCCTGGACTCTGTCCTTTCCAGCAGGAACGCTGCACACTGCGTTGACCACCGAGTTTGGTAGGCCTCCTCTGCCTGGGTGAGGGGCAGCTGGCAGAGAGGCCTCAGCCCCATTGCCAGAGACAGCTGTGCCTGCAGAACTCGCTTTTACAAGAAAGCAGACCATTCTCCACCTTGTAACTCTAGACATCTGCAGGTGGGGTCACTTAGAGGAAACACGCTCATTTCCCTTATTTTAAAGCTAGCCTCTCAAATTTTGACACTAAGCTCCTAACACTGAAATATCCAAAAAGCTGTAAACATCACACATGTGCATTGAGCACCCACCATGGGCCTGGCCCTATGCCTTTTACCATTTTGAATTGCTCAGATCACACAGCCAACCTAGAAGGCAACATACAAGAGAAGCACAGCCACAGGGCTTCCAGCCTCTGTGCCCTGACTCAGGTTACCCCAATTCCAGCAGGTTATTTGCTTGCATGTGTGTGTGCACACATGTGTATCCCCCCTCTCTTTTTCTTTTCTTTCTGTCTTTTCTATGAATTATTTTCTAGCACACAGAAAAGCACAATGAGATGTCAATCATATGCCCACTACTAGATTTAACCAGCATTTGTGTTCATAAACATATAATCTTTTTTGAGTGTTTTTACATTTACATGAATGTTGTCATACAGGATACATGTTCTGCAGCTTGCTTGTTTTGCCCAACGTTCAGTTCCAGGGATTTATCCATGTTGACAGACTTAGCCATAATTCATTCATTTTAACTGCTGTAGAGCATTGCAGCTTATGAATAAACCACTGCCTATTTATCCTTTCAGCCACTGATAAATATTTTTGCTTTTTTCTATTGAAATATGCTATAATGAACAATGTTTCAATGAACATTCTTAAACAGTGCTTCTTGTACATTTGTAAAGAAAAGTTTTTCTGGAAAGACATCTTGATATGCAATTACTGCTTCATACTCTATGCATAATTCTACTTTGCTGGTTATTGATAAAATTTTCTCCAAGTAGGCTGTACCTTCAAAGAGACACTCCCTTGCTCTCCAGCTCCAGCAACTGGGTCTTTCTTTATTCCCAGGGCCTGAGTCCATAGCTCCTGACCAGTCTGTTCCAACTATGTCTGGCTTCAGAGCCCTGAATTCCAGAGCATCTGAACCCAGTCAGCAGCTGGGGTCCTGAATCCTAGCCTCATAGGTGTTGTCTCTGGCTTTCCCATTTGCATCACTGTAGGTCACCTGCTCCGTGGCTCCACCACCTGCCCAGGCACCTGCTTGATTTGTGGTTGGACCTCCCATTCACATTACTCCCCAGGTCCCCAAAGCGGGCTGGCAGACTGGGTGCCCTCCCTCTTCAATCTCCCAGAGGCAGACAAGTCTAGGCCAGGACCCTGACTCCCAGTCTGAACCCTTCACCTACTCATAAGCTCTTCTCCCATCCTGATAGTCCATCAGAAGAGCCTCAAGTGGGCCGGTACATTCTGGGAGGACCACCCCAGCCTAACCTGCCATACTCTGGCTTTTCCCCAGTGCTACTCTCTCAACGACAATTTCCAGAGTTGTGTTGTGAATATGGTATACTTTTATTCACTCAGCAAGCGCCCTCTCCTCTAGGGAGCTTCTGGAAGAGAGGCTGGTGGCAACAAGCATATGGGCTGCTATTTTAAAAGTAAAAGAACAGAAAAGAAAAACTTGCAGCCAATGCAGCCAAGCCAGCTTCCCAGTAGAGCTGAGCTGGCACTCAATACCCGCGTTCCCAATGCCACGTTCCTGCCAGAGGTGAGAGGACTTGAAAGGCACTCTGCCAGTTCTCGCCGGGCCCACCAGATGTTCAGGATTGGAGTGGGCACACTCTTTCCTTCTCCAGCAGCCGCCTTCCCCTGTTTGTCTCCCGCGCTTCTCAGCCCCATTCTTCCTTCCCTCTCCAACTCCTGCCCTGGAGTTCTGCAAAACTAAGGAACTGGGAAACCACGAGTCTTTACTCTCTGATTCTCTTATCAGTGTCATCTTCTCAGTGGACTCCCTTCTTGTGATGTAATCTAAACTCAGCAAACAACCACACTCATGAGGGTTTCCTTTTCCTGTTAGCAATTTTATTTTGTTTTGCTCGTTTCTTGGCATATATCCATCTATGATCTATTATGGCATTTACCATGTGCCAGGAACTGAGCTTTGCTTCCTCTTTATGGACACTCACAAGTGGTTAGCTCAAGTTAGCAAACTTTTTTTCTGTAAAAGGGCCAGATAGTAAATATTTTAGGTTTTGCCAATCTCTGTCACAACTATTCACCTCTGCCCTTGCAGCTCAAAAAAAAAGCCAAACACAATTGGTAAATGAATAGGTGTGGCTGTGCTACAATACACTGTATTTACAACAGCAGGCAGGGCATAATTTGGTGGCCACTGCTCTAGCTGATGACAGCATCAACTACTACCATCCCCACCACTGCTTTTGTCTCTAAGACAACGTCCCAAGATTCCTGCCAGGGTCGCTGATGCCCTAACTCATCCATCTTTGCTGGCTGCCTTATCAGGTCAAAATGCCTACCTAGGCCTGGCATTCAGGCCTTCAGAATCTGCCCAGTTTACCCACTCTCCCAATGAGCTGATGGCTGGCAATTGTCCCGACTTTCTCCGTTTTTAAAATTTTTTTTGAGTAAGACTAGCCTTAAGCTAACATCCCCACCAATCCTCCTCTTTTTGCTGAGGAAGATTGGCCCTGAGTTAACATCTGTGCCCATCTTCCTCTATTTTATATGTGGGACACCTGCCACAGCATGGCTTGACAAGCGGTACGTAGGTCCACACCCAGGATCTAAACCGGAGAACCCCGGGCTGCCAAAGTGGATGTGCCAACTTAACTGCTACACCAATGGTCAGCCCCAGATTTTCTCCTTTTTTGACTCCCAGCTCCAGTACTAATTACATCATGGAGACTCTTCCTACAACTTCAGCCCACACTCTCCTCCGCATTTATATCAACAGCAGCTAGGAGTTCCCTATGTATTCTCTGAATATGTACATGTGCCTTTTCTCTTTTCCGCAGTTACTAAAAGCTCCTTAAAAGAAAAATAATGAATGAAATGTCTTTTGCATCTCTAAAAGCTCCACTCTAAGTAGAGAACACAAGGAAGATGGGAGCAGTGCAAAGACGACTAAACTCAGAGGCGGAAGAACCAGCTGTGTGAGCTCTCCAGGTTCTTCTCTGAACCTCAGCTCAACAATACAATTGTCATTGTGAGGACCCAGCAAGCAGTAGTAAGATATCTAACTTAGCATCTGATAAAAGCTCTTGTGCCATCAATGCTCACAGCTGTCATTTTCATGCACACTCCAGATTGTATTTTCCTCAAAGCTAATTGCCTTGTTTTCTTTGCCTTGATTCACGTTCCCTCCACTTAACACGGGGTGACACACATGGATGCCCATTTAACCATTAAATAATTTTTGGCCAGTGTTTCCAACTGCCACCATGAAAGTACAATATGGCCCAGCTGCCTGGGGAATCAGGACAGAACTATCCTTTCAAGTGCCAGGCCTTGGGAAACACCCAACAGCTATTCCTCCTGAGTGCATTCTACTGAGCTACCCTAAGGATGGTCAACAATCAAAGACCACAGGCAATTAAGGGCTCCAGAGTGTGGTGAACCACAGCTCATTCCAAGGTCAGGGTCAGGAGTTTCCACAGCACAGCTCCAGACCAATGGCTGCCCAGAGAGTCTTTATGATGGAAATGGGAAAACTACTGATGCTCCGATGCCTCTTCCACTGGCCTCTGGCCTCTTCCACTCCTCATCTTAGGGCCAGTGCCCAAAGCCACATTACTTTGTATCTTTGCACTGGCAGAAGCCCAGCCTGACCACAAACAACCAGCCAGATAACTAATTTCAGACTTCAAGCCAAAAGCAAGCGATTTAAATAGCTTTCTCCTCCAAGTGAGTATTGGTCCCACCCTCTGCTTCAGAAAATCCGCAGGCAGGCTGATGCCAAGGCAGAAGCTCACAAAGCTCTCAGTGACCCCTTCTTGTTATCTGACTCCTCAGTTGCATTATCTAGTCTCACAAAGAGAAGCACAATGATGCAGGATAATTAATTCATCTCTACATCCTCCTGCCCCAGCTTTTGAATGAGAGCCATTACTGGGTTCCAAGCGCAGAAAATTGGAGGTTAGCTGACTCTGGAGACCAGTCATGCAGGATTCATGGTTTATTTCAAATAAGATATAGACCCAACACAGCATCATCCCAGCACAGACCTAGGAGGGAAGGCTGGGGTGTGCACAGTCGGCCAAACATTCAGATCCTTGGTCTTTCTTTCTCACTGTGTGAGTGCTTCAGTTCTGACAATAGGCGTGTCAGATTGTTATTCTGAGGAATCAAATGCCAAAAGACCTCAACCTATCAGCCAAGAGGCCTGTTTGTGTCATACAGGCGAGGAGAGGAAAGAAGCGCCCCAGAGAAAAGAAAGAACATGTGCAGATCCCCTAAGAAGTGATGACATCTCATACCTCATGGCACCTCTGTTCATATGAACATAACGGAATGACAACCATGAGGGGAAAGGCTAAATAAAATATAGTGCATTTTACACACAGACACATACACTTGCACATACACACATATACTACATAACAGCATTAAAGAACAAAGTAGATATCAAGATTATTGATCTGGAAACATCTTTAAGACATATTACTAAAGGAATAAGGCTACTGAATGATAAAATATTTATAACACAAACAGTACACACAGGCAAAACAAAACAATATATTTCTATTAGGTTTATACGAGTATACACAAGCGTATTTTTAAAATTCCAGAGGAAAACACAAATAATTGGTAATAGAAGTGATGTCTGAGTAGGGGACTGGGGTAGGGCGGGTTGGCTATGGGGATTTAGTTCATTGCTAATGCGGCAATGTTTTAAAACAAAAATGTATCCGTGCATCACTTATGTAGTTAAAAATAATAGCAATAAAGTGGTTTGTTACTGAGCAGTTATAATGCAGATCAGTAAATTAACACATCTGTAGAGGAACTCTATTATAGATAAGTATTTGCATTCAAAAACACAGCCTCAACATAATCATAAGAGGATTCATTTCAGAGACAGAGAGATTTGGTTTCAAATCTGGAACCTCAGGCTAATTACATAAGTCTCTCGTGTTTCATATCTGCTCAATGGGAATAGAAACAGTGCCTTCACAGGATTACTGTGAAGCTTAAATAGCCCTAATATCATGGAGTTCACTTCACTGTCAGTTTGGGAGACCCCATGGTAGAATAATAACGTAATCATTGTAGGAGAAATTGCTCCATACTTTTCTGAGCAAACGGCAGCTGAGTTGTAGTTAAATAACCACCAGTGGACAGGCTAGTGCCATCTCATTCCCACCATGTCAGCAGTAAGCTACCAAAAGGCACATGGGAAGATGGAGGGGTGGCTCCACATAATCAGAGATAGCCTCCAGCAGGTGGCCAACACTTGCAAATTAAAGTCTAGGGAAAACGGACTCAACTTTTTTCACTAAGTTTTCTTGGGCAAAAAAATAATGAGGCACCAACTAGAAGGCTCTGGACAGTTTTAGCAAGGCATCTCTGTCTGGGGAGTATCTGTTTACCATTTCCCTTTAAAATTACATGCAGCCAGTTGGGCCCCTCTGACATGCACGCAATTATGTCTGTGCACATCCAGAAACCCCCAGGATAAAATGCGTAGCTGCCTAATGGAGAAATGTGAACTGATGAAGAGGCTTCAGACCATCTCTCTACTCTAGAGAAGCTAAATTCTGTGTCCCACTAATTTGTAAATCTTTTTCTTCTCATGGATAAGCACAACCCCTTGTACATGGTAGGCACTCAATGCATTAATGAACTGTTTTATCAATTCAAGTGAGCCTATCCCTCCCAGGAGCAGGGAGCCCTGTAGAGAAGAGAGCATCTCCTTTTGCTGCTATCCTTCTCCATGAAGCCTCTCATCTCTCCTGCCTCTGGTGCCCCAGCACGCAGCATCTGTGTCACTCTCATGGAGCACTGTACCTGCTCTCTGGGGACATACAGCTCTTCTCTTCTGCTGGGGTTTTATGTCATTATTTAATTTTTTGTGCATGAGGTTTCTTTCCCCAGACAGAATAAGTTCTCTGAGATCAAGAAACTACCTTGGATGTCTCTTTTAACCCCTAAAGCATGCCGAATAATACCATGCGGGATAGATACTCAAACTGAGACAGTGTGTGCCAGGGACTGAAATAGTCACATTCAGAGAGATTCTGTTCCGATTGTGAAAATGTTCTGCTGTGAGAGACTAACAACAAAGCAGACGTTTCTTCATGCAGTGCTGGTTCTATCAGTCATCCTACTGGTCATTCAGGGAAGAATGAAGACTAAAGACTTCCAACACCTGACATCTCTCAACCCAGGAAAGCAGAAATTCCCAGATACTAAGGAGTGCATTGCAGCTCTCCTACTTAAAGTTCTTAGACGGTAGTCACCCCTTCTCCTATGGGCTCAGAAAACTGAAGTCTCATTTATGTCTTCCTTTAAAAGAAAGATACATTGATTTCTATGCTCCCTGCTCTGTGCCAGTTGTACAACATTACTTAAACAATTGCCCTGTTGGACTCCACATTCTATACTCCAAATGCTCTTGACAATAGACCCGAGGTGTAGGGCATGAAAACCAATTGCAGTTTTTGTAAGCTTTCTTTTGAAAGGCTATGTAAGAAAAAGCAATTAGCTCAAAGTTGGGTTTATTCTCAAGTCACAGAGTATTCCTCAAACCATCACTGTGGCCTTTAGAGAAATGCCCTCTCCGAGATCTAAGGCAGCACTCAGTTGAACCCAAGGTGACATGGGCTGGCTCAATAGATTGGTTCCCATAGCCTTAGATAAAAGGAATGCCACACTCTAGGGTCTTTTTAAAAAATAAAAGTACTGAAACTTTATAGTAGAAATATCATAAAATATAAAAAACAATAATGTGCAATAGAGACAATTATAGCTACACCACACAGAGAAAAGCTCAGTGAACATTTTGCTGTGATTTTCTCTACTCTCTGCGCACATATGTGCTTATAAACTCTGGGGCATTCTTTGAACACAGTTTAGTGCTTTGCTCTTTCACTTAACATAATTTCCTCATGTTGTTAAACATTCTTCAAAAAATCATTTTACAAGCCTTACAACATTCCAATGTATAAATGTATCATAATTTACTTTAAGTCTCTTCTTAGCCAGTTGGTCAGTTTCTAGCCAAATTTTTATATTAAATAATGTTAGTGTGTATTTGTACATAAATCTTTGTATGCATCTTTATTTGTTTCCTTAGAATAAATTCACAGAAGTGCAATTATTAGTTCAAAGGGTAAACACTATCATTAAGGCTCTTGTTATAACTGCCCTACAGAAATACTGGTCAATTTGTACTTCCACTAACAATATATGACAATAACAGTTTCACTGCATACTTGCCAACATTGGGCATCATCATTTTGAAGTTTCTGGACACAGGAGTTCTAAGCTACCAAAAGGACACATCCTTTGCCACCAAAGCATTATAAAAATATGTGAGACCTTAACTGTGTTTTCACACCAGAGTACCAAGTCTTTAACAGTGGTTCTCAAACTTTCATGTCACAGGACTCCTTCATACTTTTCAAACTTATTTGGAATCCTAAGAAATTTAATTCATATGTTATCTGTCAATAAGTAATATATTAGAAATTACAACTGATAAAATTTTACAATATTTATTAATTCATTTTAAAATAACAATAACACATAAGTAACATAATTTTATGAAAAACAAATTTCCAAAACAATAAAATTTTAGGGATAAAGAGTACCACTGTTTCACATTTTTTTACAAAACTCTTCAATATCAGGCTTAATGGAAGACAGATTCTCATAACTTTCTGCATTTGTTACAATATCATGTACATCATGTAGCTTCTAGAAAACTTCATTGTACACTCATGAGAAAATGAGAATAAAAAAGGGCAAATTAAGGGGCTGGCCTGTTGCCATAGCAGTTAAGTTCGCGTGCTCTGTTTTCGTGGCCTGGGGTTTCTCATTCAGATCCCAGGTGTGGACCTACACACCACTTATCAAGCTATGGCAGGCATCCCACATACAAAACAGAGGAAATGGGCCTAGATGCTAGCTCAGGGCCAATCTGCCTCAGAAAAAAGAGGAGGATTGGTGGCAGATGTTAGCTCAGGGCTAATCTTCCTCAAAAATAACAATAACAACAACAAAAAAAACAGGGGCAAATAACATTTTATTATTTATTAGAAAATAGTTTTGACTTCATTGATCCCCTGAAAGGGTCATAGACATCCCTCAGGCCTCCCAGGACCATGCACTTTGAGAACTGTTGCTCTATTCCAAACAACTAATGGGTCCCAGGAGGACTGAAACTTACAAAGTGCTTTTTTTAATTATTATTAAAAGCTATGGATGTCTTGCAAATGTCCCCTTAGTTCAAACATTCTTCTTCATCAGACATTATAAAGTTCAACTCCAGCCTCTTAAGTAAAGCCTGCTCATCTACCCGGCCCTCCAGTGATCTCTCCTTTCTCTGATTCTCTACTGCTTTTATATCGCTGCACCACAATTCACCCTATACCCTCTGATTTTCAGTCACTTGTTCCCACCAAAACTATAAGCTTCTTGAAGTCAGGGATCAGGCCTCTGGCATACACTTGGGCTCAGTAATTGATTTCTCAGAAGAGTGTCACCCTAAATCACTGTGGCATTTAAGTAATGAACATTTGCATAGTGCTTTATACAAAACACTCTCTCTTGAAAGATTTCATTTAATTCTCACAATGACCCTTTGACATAGGTATTTTACCGTTTTCATAAAAATTACGAAATAGAGACTGAGAGGTTAAGTGACTGGGAAATGACAATGCTGGAACTTGAACCCAAGTCAACTGATTCCAAATTCCATGCACTCTATTTCAATGCTTGGCTATTTATTTAAGCTGTTTCATAAGGTATCACGTGGTAGGGCTGTCACTCACTCATCCTTTCAGGGGACCTCCAAAGGCCTTTCCTCATAGGAGGCATTACAGGTATTTAAAAGGAGAGTGTTTGGAGTCAAAATTAGGCTAGAATTCCTACTTTCCCACTTATTAGCAATATGACACTGGGCACGTTATCTTACCTTTCTGGGCCTCAGTTTCCCCATATATAATATAGGCACGATAATTGCTACCAGGCAGGGTTGTTGGGAGGACCCAATGAGAAAATCTGCATAAAGCACAATGCAAGAACCAGCTTAGTTCCTTGATACACTTTCATTCTTTCATAATGCCATCTAACCACCATTCCCTACTTCCCCTCTGGACAAGAGAAATGACTGAATGACTTC
Source organism: Equus quagga (assembly GCF_021613505.1). Classification (NCBI taxonomy): domain Eukaryota; kingdom Metazoa; phylum Chordata; class Mammalia; order Perissodactyla; family Equidae; genus Equus; species Equus quagga. Next base: position 159,613,774 of record NC_060268.1, on the reverse strand, counting down.
AGGAAATGAAGACAGGTACTTCCTATAGTCTGATCAATCTAGTGAACAGAAAAATATTTTATCCCAGTGGTTTTTACCAAAAGAGACTCATGCCAATCCATGTAAGAGCCTGGAGGGACGTTGGCTCTGGAAGCCAGGCCCACACAGCCCACTCCCTCAACATACACAGACATTCCTCAGGCCCCTGTCCTCTTGGAGTCGCTGGAACTCAATGCCTTTCCTGAGATGGGTTGCTCTCCTGGCGGAAAGGTAGTGCTCAACTGGGCAAGTTGAGATGGTGAGAGGAGCCAGAGCCCTGGTTTGGAACACAGTGTCTCTCAGCCCATTAACAGACACCAGCACTGGCAGCAATGTGATGCTATTCACTGTCTCCAGTGGCTCAAACTTAAGCACTCAGCAAGCCCCATAAGTTCCGGTCTATTGGCCTTTCAGAATCTTGTTGTTATAGACACTCTTTGTTTCCAACCAAACACAATGCTTCACAGTTTGATCACTCTCCTCCTTTGTAAAATGAAAGGATTGGAATCAACCATCTCAAAAGTCCCTGCCATCTCAAACCTTCTATGCATATGATCAAGCTCCAAATGACTTCTGGTTGCTTCTAAAATGCAGATCTATGCTTTAAGGAGGCAAATCTGTCATCGGGGAGGGCCACTGAAGTCCTGCAAAATTGGCTGAACTAGAGCATGTCCCTGGAAGAAGTATCTAGCTTCCCAAAGGTCTATCACCCTATGGTCACCTAATACAGGCACTAGGGGAATGCTGTCTGAAGATTCATATGGTTTTGGGGAGATAAGACAATGTATCATTAAATAACTAGAAAACAGAACATAAGTGTGTCCTGGAGGCCAGGGGATGAAACATGTCATTTTAAACCCAACATTTGAACCACCAGGAAATGACAGGCAAAATGAGACAGCACATAGGTGAAATTTTTGTATAATCCTCTCTTGGAGAGATTAGAGGAGAGGGTGAAGCTTGGGGAGGAGGATGGCGATTAGAAAAGGGGCTCAAAGATGCAATTAGATAAAACTCTCTGAGGACAAGAGCCCTACTAAGTCCCTAGTGTTCACTCACTGGCACTCAATCACTATTTTAAATAAATAAATGAATAAGGGATAAATGAGTAGGAAGCAGCTAGATCAAATGAAATAGGATAACAGTGTGGTTAAGTGCACACGTTTTGGAGTCAGAGACATCGTAGTTTCAAGGCCTGACTCAAGGCCCCTTACTAAGCATGTGATCTTGATTTTGGGCAGGTTACTTAACCTCTTTGAACTTCAGTTTTCTCATCTATAAAATAGGCAAAACTAAGCTAAGTACCTCACAGGGCTTTTTGAGAACTCAACAAGGAACTCAATGAGAACTCAATGCGGAAATGCACATAAAGCATTTACCACAATTTTAGGCAAATTACAAGTTCTTAATAAAAGGTGGCCATTACTAATATTATGATGATGATGATGATTACTACAATGATGAAGACAACGAAATTTATTAGTGCTAGAGGAGCTCAGAGAAAAGGAAGGAAGACTTTATGGAAGAGATGAGCTTTGAGGAAAAGGTGGAATATCGGGAGGCCAAAGGAAGACATAGAGCTTGTGCAAAGGTTTGGAACATGAAATATTCAAATATTTTCAGAAGATACTTAGTAGATGGGCCAGGCCCGAAAGCAATGCTCTTACACAGGTATAAAAGGGGGTAAGTTTAGATAAGTAGAATGAGATTATGTAGAGGGTCTTAAACACTTGCTAAAGAGCTTGAACTTTATCTTATAAGCAATGGGGTCACCAAAAGTTATTGAACAGGATAGGGACATGATAAAAGCCTGTTTGGAAAGACTAATCTTTTGGTGACGTATATCATGGATTGGGGAAGCACATCCTCCTGGAGGTACAAAGATTTATTAGGAATCCATCTCCCTAGTCTGTTGATAGTAGGTTGTAAAAGAATGAAAGAGGAATGCAGAGAAGAAGCATAATCTGTTTACTGGACATGGAGCATACATGGAGAAAAAGGAGCATGTAAAGATAACTTAAAGATTCCAAACCCAAGTGGCTAAGAGAATAGTGTTACTGTTGACAAAAACAAGGGTAAAGCCAACACCTCCGGCACAGATTGTGAACTGACGTTGAGAAAAAAGGAGAACACTCTAGGCTGAGTTCCCTACAATCGGACCGTTGAATCTGTGATTTAGAGATTCAGCTTGAGAATTATTGAGGGTGCACTCTTATGCAAAACCTAATGAAAGAGAGGGAAGCAAGATAGGGAAGAGGCAGTCGACAAGCAAGGACGTGGTTCCAGGTAAAGCCTGATCCACAAGGGGGCTCTGGCGCTTAATTCTCACTATAGACTTGACCCATCCAAAGGCAAAAGGCCAGGGTTTTGTGCCCCATATTAGCCAGTTACCGGCCATTTCAGATATAGGAAAGCTGTGACCTCTATATCAGGTCACCACTTCTCTTGCAGCAGCTGATGGATGGGTAAAGAGAATGGCACATAACACTCAACAAATGCCTTCTATTATTATGAATGTTAGCATTAAGAAGATGGCAAGATGTCCAACATATTTGATGGATGAAAGAAAACAACTTTGTTTAACTATGGTTCTCTGTTCCTGTACAACCTCTGTCCAAAAGTATAATTCACTTCTCCATTTCCTGACCTACTTTGTGTAAGCAGCAGAAAGCTAAGCAGTTGCCATTTTCTGGGTTTTCAACATTGACCATGCAATTCATGAGAGGTGCAAGAGTATGAAAGAAAGTTAGGTGAGGCTTCTAAAAATGGGAGAAAGATATGCTGTTTCTATTTTAAGCATTTGCACATGGATAAGAAAAGCTGGCGTGGATGCTCCATTTCTTTGGGCCCCTGACATTCACTGCTAGTTCATATATCCTGGCCTGGAACCCTCTCTCCTGGATGGAACCTATCTGTAAAGCTATTCTAACACTTCTAGAATGCTATACGGCTGAATTTTACTTCTATATGGCAGGAAACTCCCTGAAAGGGTGTGTGTAAATTTAATGCTAGATTTAATATTCCAGGTAAGGTAAACTCTCCGTTTAAGAGCTGTGTACTAAATCTTGTGGGAGAGAATCACACCCAAATGCATATTTCCTCTGAAATATCAGATCTCTCTAACATAAAACATGCTTGCATTTTACAGGAAGCTGCTCTTTCATTCTCTGACCCAGAAATCAATCAACAGATGTGTGCTGAGTGCTTGCGGTGTGAAGGGTGTTATGCTAGATGCTGGGAAAACACAGCATATCTTGGGAATAGTAAACAGACATTCTGGCTAGAGAACAAAGTGAATATAGGAGTAACAGGGCTCAATAAATGCATTGCAGAGATTGTATGCATTGGGATAGTTAACTGCAATAGCAAACAGCACCACCATTTCAGTCACTTAACATAAATTATGTTAGAGTATTTCTCATTCACATCATAATCCAATAGGAGCAGCAGGGAGATCAGGGGCAGGAATGGGCTCTGCTCCACGCAGTAATTCAGAGACCCAGGGTCCGTTCCTATCAGGGTTCTGCTATCTTCTAGATCTTAGAAATCCTCAACTGAACTGGTAGAATGGGAAATATGTTAGCTTGGAGAATGATATGAAAAATATTTTGACCAGGTATGGAAGTAGTCTCTTTCTCTGGGCCAGAATTCAGTCATATGGCTATATCTAAATGAAAGATGTTATCTAGTTGTTCGTCTTAGATGATGACAAAACGTGACTAGTGAATATCTAATCAGTCTCAGCCACAGGAACATAATGTTGAAGTTTCAGAATTTTGAAATCACTATGTGGTCTTAATCATAAAAGACTGACCTGCTAATGACTTCTTGCTCCCAAGGAGATTCTGATCTTACTTGAGACACCCAGAAATACATCCTACCCACCAAAAGAAAAGGAATATAATTGGTTGATTACCTACGCATTTGCCAAGTATTTATGCAGTGCCTATGACTTGCCTGACACTATTTTAGATGTTCAAAACACCAGATTAAAAAGAAAACAAATGAACAATGTATTAGTCACTTTATAATAAGACAAGTTTTTTTTTTACTTTTATGCAAATATTTCAAATAAAGAAACTAGGTTCTTTCAACATTATTTCATGATAAAAAAAAGGTCTCAACAAATTGGGCATAGAAGGAATGTACTTCAAGATAATAAAGACATATATGATGTTACTGATTATTACTCCATGGTGAAAAGCTGAAAACTTTTCCTCTAAGATCAGGAACAAGACAAAGGTGGCCACTCCTACCACTTCTATTCAACATAGTACTGGAAGTCTTAGCCAGAGCAATAAGGCAAGGAGGAGAAATAAAAGGGATCCAAATCAGAAAAGAAGTAAAATTGTCTCTCTTTGAAGATGACATGATCTTATACATAGAAAACCCTAAAGACTCCACCAAAAAACTGTTAGAATAAAGGAATTCAGTAAAGTTGCAGGATACAAAATCAACACACAAAAATCAGTCTTGCTTCTTTACACCAACAATGAACTATCAGAGAAAGAAATTAAGGAAATAATTCCATTTACAACAGCATCAAAAAGAATAAAATATTTAAGAATAAATTTAGCAAAGGAGGTGAAAGATCTGTACATTGAAAACTATATGGCTTGAAGAGGACATAAATAAATGAAAAGATATTCTGTGTTCATGAATTGGAAGAATTAAGTTTGTTAAAACGTCCATAATACCCAGAGAGATCTACAGATGCAATGCAATCCCAATCAAACTTCCAACAGCATTTTTACACAGACATAGAAAAAAATCCCAAAATTCGTATAGAATCACAAAAGACCTCGAATAGCCAAAGCAATATTGAGAAAGCAAAACAAAGCTGCAGGCATCACAGCTCTTGATTTCAAACTATATTACAAAGCTATAGTAACCAAAACAGTATGATATTGTCATAAAAACAGACATGTATCAATAGAATAGAGTCCAGAAATAAACCCATGCATATACGGTCAACTAATTTTCAACAAAGGAATCAAGAATATGCAATGGGGGAAAGGTAGTTTCTTCAATAAATTGTGCTAGACCAATTGGATATCCATATGCAAAAGAATGAAACTGAACCCGTATATTATACCACACACAAAAATCAACTCAAAATGGATTAAACACTTGAACATGAGATCTGAAACCATAAAACTCCTTGAAGAAAACAGAGGGGGTAAGCCCCTTGATACTGGTCTTAGCAATGATTTTTTGGATTTGATACCAAAAGCAAAGGCAACAAAAGCAAAATAAACAAGTAGGACTACATCCAACTAAAAAGCTTCTGCACAGCGAATAAAAGCATCAACAAAATGAAAAGGCAACCAAGAGAATGGGAGAAAATATCTGAAAACCACGGATCCAATAAAGGGTTAATATCCAAAATATACAGGGAACTCATATAGCTCAATAGCAAAAAATAAAAAACCCAACTAAAAAATGGGCAACGGATCTGAATAGACATTTTTCCAAAGCAGACATACACATAGCTAACAAGTACAGGAAGAGGTGCTCAACATCACTAATCATCAGGGAAATGAAAATCAAAATGACAATGAGATATACACACGACTGAATATTATTCAGCCTCGAAAAGAAATCCTTCCATTTGTGACAACATGCGTATACCTGGAGGGCATTATACTACGTAAAATAAGCCACACAGAGAAACACGAATACTTCATGTTATCGCTTATATGTGGAACCTAAAAAATTTTTTTAAAGTCAAACTCATAGAAACAGAGAGTAGAATGGTGATTGCCAAGACCTGGAGGGTGGGAGACATAGGGAGAGGCTGGTCAGAGGGTGCAAACTGTCAGTTACGAGATGAATAAAGTCTGAGGATCTACCGTACAGTATGGGCGCTACAGCTGATAAGACTGCATTGTACAACTGAAATTTGCCAAGAGAGTAGAACTTGTGTTCTCACCAAAAACTAAACAAATAAAGAAAGAAATACTAAAAGTATTTAACAAATTTGATCACCCACGTACTTTAAAAATCTTTACTCTAAAATCTATATAGGCTCGGGAAATGGATAGTGGTGATGGCTGCACAACACCGTGAATGTACTTAATGCCACTGAATTATACCCTTAAAAATGGATAAAATGGTATTTTCTGTTATGTACATTTTACCACAATAAAAAAAGTTCATTAAAAAAAATAATAAACTAGACTCAGAGAGGCCAAGTGTTTGCTAAAGTTCACATATCTGGTAAGTGGCAAAGAGGATGCTGGAAACCAGGTCTACTCGACTTCAGAACTCAAGTCCATCTCCATATGCTGTGCTGGATCTCAGAAAACACTTCTCTGAGCCAGACAGACTGTCAGATGCTTTAAAGAGAGGCCGCCACAGCCCGATCCTAAATCAGCTTCTAAGCGGTGCTGAGGAACAGATACGCAACCAGGGGAATGAGCCCTCTGTTTTCCACCTCCACCAGAATGAACCAGCTGGACTACATGAGCCTGAGAAGTCAGGATGGGCTGCAGATACCTGGGCGTATGTTCTCAAAGTCTGGCTGGCTGGCATGGCTGAGACCTCCCCAGGCAACTCACTCCAACTCACAGGGACCAGAGTAGGACTTGCTCAAAGCATCCATTCCCAAGACCGCCCAATAATTGCTTAGCCTGCAAGGAAGACTACATTCTGCACTCACAAGGGAAAGAGGAAATAGAGTTTTCTCTCTGGCTTCTACCACAGACCCCTAAAATTACTCTAATATCCCATAGTTTACTAATTGCAAAATGGGTGAGAGAGTCATTAAATTGGTTGTAGGAGAACAGCACCAAAGAAATTAAAATCTTGGAATTTAAAACAGCTTTTCAGACTGAAAACTATCCTTCTCTTAAAGAAAATAAATTAAATTAATAACGTCAACTATCTATGAATCATCTTTTGAAGAATCTTATGGATTTTAGTAGAACTGATATGAAAGACTGGATGTGTTGCGATATAAGGAGCCTCCCCATCTCAAAAACATTCCCCAACAGTCTGCCCAGTGGCTCAAATTTCATGTTTAGATATTCATTTCTTTGGGTTAAGCAAAATGCCTTCATTGAGATCATTGTCAGAAAAGGCAAAACCCTGGGCAAGGTATTAAATGTTGAATGTCTTTATGTGAATTTTTGTTTTGAAAACTGTTTTGAATGAGGACAAGGATCTGTGATGGAGAGTGAAGTAAGGGGGATCCACAGGTCTTTAGCACTTGGACAAACTCTGTCTTAAAGAGTAAATGCTCATTTTCCAAAGCCCAATAAAGCTGGAGGTGTCATTGCTTTGACATCCTCAGGGGATGGGTATTTGTCTCAGGTCTGCATGGTAAATAAGCTGACCTGCCCCTGATCAACCTCGTTGTATGAGTAGCAGCCAACAGAATGAGCCCAGCATGCTAGAATTTAGAGCCTAGTTTTAAACCTATTGCTTCCTCTAAACTTGCTCTCCATAATTCTAATCATAATTCCTTGTACCCTAGGCCAGGGGACAGTAAACATTTTCTGTATAGGGCCAGATAGCAAATATTTGGGGGTTTGTGGGGCATATGCTCTCTGTTGCAGCTAATTAGCTCTGCCATTGTAGCATAAAAGCAGTCATAGATAACACATAAATAATCATGGGTAAGTTCCAATAAAACTTTATTTATGGACACTAAAATTGAAGTCTTCTTATTTTTAAGTTGTCACAATGTAGAATTCTTTTGATTTGTTTTTCAAACATGTAAAAATGTGAAAGCCGTTCCTAGCAGACAGACTATACAAAAACAGTAGGTAGGCTGGATGTGGCCTGTGGGCCACAGTCTGCTGACCCCTCACCCTCATCCCCTGCCTACCTGCCGCCTCCCTACTAAGGGTTCCCATTACCTCTTGCTGACCTAGCAGCACCAACATTCAGCTTTCCTCCTAGACGAAAATCTGCACTTATACTTTGAGCTATGCCTTTTTTGAGCTGCCCCTTGCCTGAACTACCCCAGTCCCAGGATGCTATCCTGGCATTGTCCTTGATGGCTGGCATGCCCATCTATTTCGCTATAGCTTTAGTAGTGAGAAAGCAAACAAAAGGGCTGCCAATGTTGTGATTCTTCATGCCTTAAAAAGATCTGCAGTTTATGAGTGGCTCAGCTACAGCTTATCCAATGGGCCGACGTGCATGATGCCCAAGCTGGGCTTCTTCCAGAAGAGGATGGGAAGCATCCACCAGTTCACTTTCTTCACCACAAGACCAATAAGAAAGCAAGTGTCCTCTAAAGAGGGAAACTAACATCTCCAGCAGGGGAAAAGATGCACCAAACCCATCTGGTCAGTGCAATCTGGCCAGGCCCATGTGGCTATACTCATGTTGCCTAAAGCAACAGTTTATCTCCAGGTTGGAAAATGGCAGCAATAAAACATACATGGAACCTGGCCAGATAGATGACTCTCAGTGAAAAGACAATCTGCATAGGGAGAGATGGGGAGGAAATATTTATATACGTAGAGAAAGAGAGACATTATCTTCTTCTCCAACACATTTTTCTGAAGTTATAAATCTACGGTTTCTATTTATTCCTATTGGAGGGAAAAACAAAAACTCTGAGATTTATGAGCAGCGTTGTTTATTTATAATCTAAGAACTCTCCTCATACCATATGGTTGGGAAATTTACAGAGAGACAAAGTGAGAGGAAATTGTCTGCTTAATTCAATGGCCTTGGCAAAGCTAGCTGGAAGAGAGAGCATCCCAAACTCTTCCTCCAACACGTGTGTAAGCGTGTACAGGCATGGAGGCATGCATGCAGAGAGCAGAGGGAACCCTTTCCTTGCCAACAAAGCCCCAACTCAGTAAAGTAGGAATAACAGCTGATGAGACCAGCTGAGGAAGCTAGACTCATTTCTCTATTCTAACACACAACTGAGACGCAGACAGAAACAGATAGGAAAGGAGAGTGAGGGTTGACAGATGCTGCAGCAACCAGTTCTCTGGACAAGTAAAGAAGACACACAGTACATGAGAGTTCTTAGCAAGGCAAAATACACGCAGGTCTCCCACGAACACAGGTGTTAGTGGGAAATAAGTAGGAACCTCTGATTCCATCTCTGCTGCCCAGCATGCTTTGCAAAAAGAGGCAATCACTCACTGTCTTAAAGGAAAAAGACAGAAGTTTGCACCTGACGTTTTTATTTCTTCTGTGCTCTACCCTCCACTTTCAGACTAATGACAAACAGAAAGAAAGGAAAACACTGAAGTTGAAGACTATTAATGCAAATGAAAATAGTGCCCAGATATGGAAAGGGATCGAAAAGGGTGGAAAAAAATAAATAACAAATGACATGATGGGTGAGGGGGCACAGAGACAAGCCCATCTTTTTGAGAAAGTCCTCCCTATAGCTCCTGTCCATGCTGCTCCGTCCACCTGAGTGTCCACAGCCCTCATGGCCTGTCCGTTCCACACCTGCTGCCTGCAATGTTAGCTGCCTTTTAATATGCATACGACTGCTCCATTCGTTCACCTCCCACTTCTATTTGGACAACTCTCAAAACTTATCCTGAACCAGCCTCTCCTGCGAGCTCTGGTGCCACATTTCCAAATGCTGTGCAATGAACTGTTGCTATTACAATTACAGGATGCTAAAACCGAGCTCATCACTTTCCCCACCATAACACTCCCGCACCTATTTCTCTTCCCCCTTCGTCCTCCCTTCTTCTCCTCTTCTATTCCCCACTTCTGCAATGGGACAAAACCCTCCAATCCTCCTCGGTTCAAAGCATTAGTATCATCATGACTATTCTCTGCTCCCTCACCTCTAACTCCTGCCGTGTTCTGTTATTTGTGCCTCAGAAATTTCTCTTGCATTGGTCCTTCTCTCTCCTGAACAAACCAAGTTCAACAAAACGAGCAGCCGGACTGGCTGCCTGGGCTGCTGTACTTATCCCCTAGCTTGTTGCTCCACCTCCAGACATCCACCTCCTGGGTCCAGGGTCCACAGGGGTGTCAGATCTACCTTCCTAGGGCAAAGCTATGAGCACAAAGTCATTTTCCAGTGCAAAAACCTTCATGGTTTCATATTTACTATAAAATATAATTCTAATATGCAACACCCTGTCTGCATTCACCATCGCACTACTCACCTCCAACCCAGGGGGTTGCACACAGTTGAATCTCAGTAATTGCTCAATAATGAAATGGTTGGTGGCTGAAGCATACTGAGAAGAGCAATGCTTTTTGTCTTTTCCTCTATGCCTATTTGGGAGAAATGCTGCAGTTGAGAGAATCTGTGGGCTTATAAAACTGAACTGATTTGACAGTTAGAAGTGTGTAAAACAATGATAAGAAAGCAAAAGGTGGAAAGAAGAAAGGAGATTACACCAGAGTTTATGACAAATAACAGGGAGGAAGCCCAGTCGGTGAGCAGCCAGAATAATTAAGAACAAGACCCCAAAAAAGGTCTGTGAATAAAACAGAAGGGCCTGAGTGAGCCAGGGAGAAGTAATTTATTGACAAGGGTAGATATAGCTAAACAATGAAATGAATTTTTCTGTTAGGAGTGTCGCAGAAAGGGAGGAAGGAACAGATGCTAGAGGGAGGCATAAATTCGCCACAGGAGAAAACCTGAGGTCCTTAACAGAATGGGTCAAGGAGAGTCTCAGAAGAGCAGAAGGCTGACCAGACTACCAAGTGTGACAAACCTTGCCTGAGAAGGACATAATTGGAAAGGCAAGGAGCTGCTCACCCTGCCATTGAGACCGCTGGCTCCCTTCAACACGCAGAGCAGGTACAGCAAGGAGTCTTGGGCACCAGGAAGGAAATGAGCCCTAATTCATAGAAACAGACTCTATAGAAGCACCAGTTAAAGGTCCTACAACAGGGGACTGGGTGACCAAAAGTCAGTACCGGCACAAAATGGGGCAAAAGGTTTGTGACGTGTCAGAGACACTGAAAACAACCAGTACATATCAATGGTATCAAATGGAAATCTTTGGTGGTATGGCCAGGAAATCACACTACAAGTGCCATCAAACTGGAGTGAACTGAGTCCTACCTTGTTCTAATTGCCAAAGCTGACAAAGCAGATGCTGTGGGGACTGAAGGGAAGAGGTTATTGCCATCAGTTGCTTTACACTCAGAACGAGTTTATGTTTTGTACATGCTGATGCCCATGAGATTGTCACACTGCCCTTGGAGATTCAACTCTACAAGTACCTACTGAGTATCTACATCAGCCTTGCGTTACAATGCTCTTTTTTTTATACTGAATTCATAATAGTTAACATCAATGTGAGATTTCAGTTGTACATTATCTCTTGACTGTCATCACATAAGTGTTCCCCTTCACCTCCAGTGCCCCCCCAACCCCCTTCCCCTGGTAACCATTGAACTGTTCTCTTTGTCCCAGTACTTGTTTATATTCCACATATGAGTGACAGCATTTGGTGTTTGTCTTTCTCAGACTGGCTTATTTCGCTTAGCATAATTCCCTCTAGGTCCTTCCACGTTATTGCAAATGGGATGAATTTGTCTTTTTTGCTGGCTGAGTACTATTCCATTGTATATATATATACCACATCTTCTTTATCCAATCATTGGTCGATGGGAACTTGGGTTGCTTTCATGTCTTGGTTGTTGTGAATAGTGCTGCAATGAACACGGGTGTGCATATGTTACTTTGGATTGTTTATTTCAAATTGTTTGGGTAGATACCCAGTAGTGGGATAGCTGGGTCATATGGTAGGTCTAGTTTTAGTTTTTTGAGGAATGTCAATAATATTTTCCATAGCGGTTGCACCAGTTTGCATTCCCACCAGCAGTGTGTGAGGGTTCCCTTCTCTCCACACCCTCTCCAACATGTGTTATTTTTAGTCTTAGTGATTATAGTCATTTTAACAGACATAAGTGGTATCTTAGTGTAGTTTTGATTTGCATTTCCCTAATGATTAGTGATGTTGAACATCTTTTCATGTGTTTATCAGCCATCTATATATCTTCTTTGGAAAAATGTCTGTTCATCTCCTCTGCCCACTTTTTGATCAGGTTGTTTGCTTTCTTATTGTTCAGCTGTGTGAGTTCCTTATATATTATGGAGATTAACCCCTTATATATCATAGACATTTGCAAATATTTTCTCCCAATTGGAGGGTTGTCTCTTTGTTTTGATCCTATTTTCTTTTGTGTTGCAGAAGCTCTTTAGTCTGATGAATTCCCACTTGTTTATTTTTTCTTTTGTTTCCCTTGTCTGAGATGACATGGTATTTGAAAAGATCCTTTTTGGTTCAATGTCAAACAGTGTGCTACCAATATTATCTTCCAGGAGTTTTATAGGAGTTTACGACGTATCTTCAAGTCTTTGATCCATCTTGAGTTTATTTTTGTGTATGGTGTGAGATAGCGATCTACCTTCATTTTTTTTGCATGTGGCTGTCCAGTTTTCCCAACATCATTTATTGAAGGGACTATCTTGTCTCCATTGTATTTTCTTGGCACCTTTGTCAAAGATTAGCTGACGGTAGATGTGTGGTTTTTATTTCTGGGCTTTCAGTTCTGTTCCATTGATCTGTGTGCCTGTTTTTGTACCAGTACCATGCTGTTTTGGTCACTATGGCTTTGTAGTAGATTTTGAAGTGAGGGATTGTGATACCTCCAGCTTTGTTATTTTTTCTCAGGATTGCCTTAGCAATTCGAGGTCTTTGATTGCCCCATATGAATTTTAGTATTCTTTGCTCTATTTCTGTGAAGGATGTCTACAATGCTCTTTTATAAATGCAAGCCCAACAAGTGTAAACTGTACACTTTCCCATTGTCCTGGGGGCCCAAATCAACCACTCCATGAGTAATAAAGCAAACAAAATCTCAGCTCTTGTGAAACTCACAATCTAAAATGGGAGAAAAATAATGAACTAGCGTGCTAATAAGTAAATTCAAAAAAGGAAATTATGAAATACCCTGAAGGAAATAAAGAGAGATTATGACAGAGACTCATAGGGGGCAATGTCTTCTAAAAAGAGATGCTATTTGGCTGGACCTGAAGAACAGAGGCATGCAAAGAATTAAATAGAAAGCATTGCAGTGGTAATGGTATATGTAAGGGTCCTGAGGCAGGAAAATGGTTGTCTAGTTTAAGGAATTAAAGAAAGGTAGTAAGTACAGTGAAGAAGGGAGAGAGGAGCAGCATGTGATAAGAACATACTCTGTGGTCCAGCTTCATATTTCACACTGGGAGGACACAAAGAGGGAGCAAGGAACTAACATGTATTGATTGCCTTCTATGTCTCAAGCACTGGGAGAGATATTTCTCAAACATGGCCTCAGCCTTTGCCTATAGAATCTTATGGAACATACATGAAACAGAATAGTTGGTCATGCTGGAGATTTTCTTTTTCCTTTGAGGAAGATTAGTTCTGAGCTAACATCCACCACCAATCCTCCCATTTTTGCTGAGGAAGATTGGCCCTGAGCTAACATCCATGCTCATCTCACTCTATTTTACATGTGGGATGCCTGTCACAGCATGGTTTGATAAGCAGTGCATAGGTCCTTGCCCAGGATCCAAACCAGCAAAACCAAGGCCACCGAAGTACAGCATGTGAACTTAACTGCTATGCCACAAAAACAGCCCCTGGAGATATTTTTATTGGTCTTGGTATGGTAAGGATTTCTGGGTAAGACTTAATCTCATTTTGCAACTTCAGTCAAAATAACACGTAATTCCAACTAACCTGATGTATCTCCTTAAGCATAGCACTGAGCTATTACCAAGTTTTTGTAGATTTAAAATCTAGGTTTTCTAACAATAGAGATGGACAGAACCCTAAATGGGCATCTTAATCATCAAATTGGAATCTTTTGAAGAAACCTGAAGATGCATACTATAAACCCAAAAGCAACCACTAAAATAACACAATAAAGTTTAGCAATAAGCCAAACAAAGAAGGTAAAATGGAATAACAAAAATACTCAATTCAAAGGAGAAAGGAAAAATGAAACACAGGAGAAATGGGACAATGGAATACAAAGAGTATGGTGATAGACTTAAATACAAACATATCAATAATCACATTAAATGTAAATGATCTAAACACTCTAATTAAAAGGCAAAGATTGTCAGATGGCATAAAAAAGCAAGACTCAACTATAGGGTATCTAAAAGAAATGCACTTTAAATATAAAGACACAAATAGATTAAAAGCAAAATGACGGGAAAAGATGTATCAATTAAGAGGAAGCTGAAGTGGCTATGCTAATATCAGGAAATGTGGACTTCAGAGCACAGAATATTAACATGGATAAAGAAACATTTCATAATGATTAAATAGTCCATCTGTCCATAAGACATAAAAATCATAATGTTTATGCATCTACTAAGAGAATTTAAAAATATATGAAAGTATAATAAGGCACAGGCAAGGCTAATATTCAACCATAACAATGTTAAATTAATGGAATTAAGTAAACTGCTGTGGCCCCCAAATATCCTCCAGCCATCCCTGACTCTCTCCCAGGATCATCCCACAACTCAGAAACTAAAAGGGTAATATCTGTACAGCATGGAGCCTCTTTACCCTGTTCCAACTCTATGGCCTCTATCCACTCTGATTGATAGCTATTGCTTAGTATTTTAAATACAACTTCTGGGCTTAGATGAAAGTAATCTCCAAATTTGCTGACATTTACAAGGTTTCATCATTACATTTATTCAAGATGACTCAATGCAGAGAAAAAGTTGAGTGCTGAAGGAGAGGTTAAGAGCAAAGAAACAAGAATGGACAACATGTATTGGAAGTATATGTAGAGCACACATTCATAGACACATGGAAAACAAGAGCCTCTTCCACTGGGCCATTTTGCATTTCTCATTGAACATCATAAGATCTGATACTCTGCAGCAAAATACCATTAAGATCAATTCTTGGGATCAACCAACACATGAGTCTCTTGGCCCGACCACTCGGCCAGTAACTTTGTTCTGATGGTAGCTAAGAATTTACGAATTTGATTTCAACGTTTAATTTTCAATTTTATTCCCAGTCTCAGGGGAATAACAGTCAGACTGAAATTGTTTCAAAGAGGTTAACTGCTACAATTGTGTAAGACACTAAAAAGAGAAACTAAGGGGAACAGTTTTACAGTGCTCTCTAAAAGAAATCTATGATGTCTCAATGCTGCAAGCAAGAGGAAAAGAGGTCCTGGGAAAAAGCACAGCTTGCCAACTGCCATCAAAACAGCAGACCATGAACCCAAATTCTTAGAAGCACTCGGACTGGCCACATGCTGTCTCCATGGGCTTGCCCCTCCCCATGTTGCTGGGAAGGTACAAGAGATAAGAGAGGTAGCCTGCTTTGTATTACATGTGCAAGCATCTGTACCAGGACTCTGCATACAGATCTGGTCAAAGTAAATCATGACAGATGCAATGGAGCTTAAAACACCCATAAAATACATGAGTAAAACAATAAAGTAATGGAGATGAGGAAAAGGTAAACACGACTCTCAAAAGTGGTACCATTTGAAAACAATCCAGTGCACATGGGATCTAGATAAATTCTGGATGAGACGCACACCACCAACATCACCACTCGGAGATCTTGGGGCAGAGAGAATCCTAGGGTAAGCACTCAACAATCTGACCCAGAATGGCAATTCTGCCCCTTCCTATAACTGGGCTCTTGTCTAGGAGATGAATTCTATGTAACAAGCCCACAGGAGCAAGTCTAAACTCCTCTTTGGAGCTTTTAAAGCCCTCTAACACCTCCGTCTTCTCACCACCATGTCTGTAACTATATCTCTGGTTATTCCCCTGCACTCAGTCTCCACCCCAGCAAAACCAAATGAGACCAAGTCTCCCACAAAGCCATGTTCATGTCTGACCCCAAGCCTTCTCTGCTCATGCCACACCTCTTTCTAGAATATCCTCCATGACTCCTCTTTGCCCAGCTCATTCCTATCCATCCTTTCAACCTTAGTTCAAATAACCTGCTCCCACCCAAGTAACCTTTCCCAACTATTGCAGTCCACAAGCAACGCCTTTTATGCCAATGTTTTTTAGTATATATGAACTGTGAAGTATCTATGCCATTTGTTCACATAAGGTTTTAAATTGTCATATAATTACTGCTTATATGAATCTTTTATCTCCCCAACTAAACCATAAATTCCTATAAAACAGACACTCTAAAATAAATTATTTTCCCTACTATGCTTAGTGAGGGATTTATTAATTATTTGCCAAATGAAGACATTTGAGTCACTAGGATTACCCAAATACTCCCACCTAAATATTCCTTTTGGAAAACTTTCCTGTTAACCTGCACTGCAACTGAGCGCACAGACAGGAAAGAGAATGACCCGCATATTTCCAATCAGATCACTTAAAAACTTGGACCAAGCAGGTAGTGGGTAAACTGTGAAAAAAAAACCCTCTAAGCAAGCCTGAAAGCTGTCATCATAGATAAAAGAAAAACATTTTATTCAGGAAGACTAGGGATTAATATTTTCTCCACTATCTTACAAATTTTACATAATAATTTAAACAAATAGCACAATGACAAACAGGTTCTATCTCACATGCCATTTCCCATCGGTACCTGGGGACTGTCTTGGACTTTCACCTAAAGAAAGATTCAATTTCAAATCTGTGCTTAGGTGGGTAAAACACACACACACACACATAAATATATATATGTAATATTTTATATATTGTACACATTATGGTATATAATGTATATTACACATGTATAAATATACAGAATTAATTACTCATATGGTGTCAGAACATATTCTATCTGCCTATTCTGAACAGAAATATATACAAAACTAAGTCCATAAAGTAAACGGAACGAATTCACCAACCATCCTTGTGATAAAGGTATTGAAATTCAATTTCCAGAAGAAGCACTTGAATAAGAATTTTAGAACTGCTAAAAAGGGATCTGGGAAATTTAGAACTGAGAAAAAAGGGATCCAAATAGATTTTGCTGCCTCCACACAGGGATGACCAATCATTATGCATCATAATCCCCAAAATAAAAGCCTCTATCCCCACTCCACTGTATAAAACTGAGTCAAATTACTCTTTCTTACTAGAAAAAAAATTATTAAAGGTGTGTTTAAAGACCATGGAACATGCAGCCAAGAGAAATCGATTCCAGTCCTCTCACAGCCACCATTTAGCTAGGCATCTGTGAGACTATTTCCTGCTGTTCTGGCCCTCAGTATCTCAATCTGTTAAACGGGAGGAATGGTTAGGCTGTCTTTTCTCGCTCTGATGCTCTTGCTTTACTTAGAGCATCATCAAATCATCTGTCACAGAGACGAGATATAACTATGTTTTCTCTCTCTCTTTTCTGACTATTCTGTTGACATTGCTGCCTTTGCTGTTCAGCTTCAGATCATGAGAGACAAGAGAAATTTTTTAAACTATTACAGAAAAAAGTGGAAATCCTAAAAAGTTCAGATAATACTAAGGTGCGCTCTAAACTTTCCCAGGATAATGAGATATCCATACTTTGTCTGTTCTGGCTGGTTTGATGCAGCCATCTGCTTTATATCACACACCTCATGGCAACAGGCTGGCATGGGAATGGGAGAGAAGTATAAAGAAACGAAAACAATCATTTCTTGGTTATGCATTCTATATTTGAGCACCTTTTACTCTTAAGCCTTAACACGCTGCAGGAGTTTTAAAAGATGATAACCGTTAACATTTTTCTAATGCTAACAAAAGTAAAATACATAAAGATATACTTTAAAAGTCCTGCTGAGTACTTAAGACCTTATTGCCACAAGAAACACCTACACAATAGGGTCTCTGGAACAGAAAGAATTGTTTTGAATATCATTAAAGTGTTTCTTGTGCGCTTGAAACACAAGTGTGTATGCCCTCAGAAATCTACTAAGTCTCCTGGGCAAAATAAACTGAAATCTGCTAACCTTTCGATCTTCATTGACAGTATCTTGATAAAGACAAGACTTATGATTTCATAACGTCCAGTAGAGAGACACGGTTGACACAGGAGGCAGCAGACGACTTGGCTTGCCTACGAGCACCCATAAGAGGACACAAAGATTATGCTCCCCGCATTGGTGAGCAGCAGTTCAGTCTCCCTCTCAGAGCAGAGAGCAGCCTGTTCACTCTATTCCTAGACCCTAGCATAGTGCCCAGCACAAGGTGGATTCTTGGAAACTATTAAAATACTGACTTGGAAACTTACTACTGGTCCACCCACAATTTCCTGCCCTCCTACCAACCTCAGTGAAGCAGAAAAAATGGTATGAAAAACAATCTAGAAGCCATAAATGCAAGGAATGCTGTGGGCAAAGTAACTAGCCTAGGTCTACTACAGTTGGTAGCAAGTCTCCCTAGAGGGACATGGAAGACAGAAAAGCAAGAAAGTAGAAAGGTACACGAGACCAGACAAAGGGCACCTTCTTTCCCACTCAATTTGCTAACTATGGGTGGTCGTTACTTCATGTTGGAAATGTCCTCTTTTCCTTACATCTAAATGTTCTATGAAGTGTGACGGGTTTGGTATCCACATTACTCTAGAAAAGTTCATCTTCTGTTTATACCCAATGAAACCCGGTCCCTCCTTTTCAAAGACTAACCTTTTGCATACATCTCATACAGTACAACCTGATTATTCTCCCTAACTTCTATTTCTAATGCTGGAGTGCTTTATATCACTGGTTAGGTCTTATTTATCTTTTTATCTGCTCCAGGGTAACCCAGCAAGTAGTAGTCCCTCCATGTTTGAGGAATGAGTGAAGTGATCAAAGCATATTTGTACTAAACATCTCTTCTCTTCTCTAAAGATCTTTATAACTTGTAGGGTTGCAAACTGGTAACGTATGGGCTAATTCCTGCTGAACATGTTTGATTTGACCTGCCAAGAAGTATTTAAAAGTTTGAACTTGAATGACTTCAGAGGGGATAGAAATGCTCTTACTGACCACAAGCCTCACTCCTCTCTACTACTGCTCTGCTTTTTTACTCATTTGTTCTCCTCGGTATATTTGATTCTGCCATCCCTGGACTTCAAGATTGTACACATTTGAATCATAATAATAACTAACTTTTATTGAGTGTTTACTTGAGCCAGAACTTATTCTAGGTATTTTGCAGGTACTATTGCATTTCACACAATCTGATAGTCAACAGTTAGGGCCTGGTGCTACACATTTAATAGTCCAGTGGTATTAGTCATTATCCCCGACCGGACAGGAGAATCTACAGTAACAGAAAGCCTGGTCCCCACTGCGGTTCACACAAAGAAGGAACTGAAGGTGCAGGTACTGCCTGCCTGAAGGAAAGATGCCATGCCTTCTTTAAGAAGTCCAGGAAAGCTTGGGAAAGGTGGAGGATCAGCCTCAAGGGTCACTCTAACAAACCCACCTCCCAGCATCCTTGGAGGAAAAAAAAATTGAGTTGCCCCAAACTGGCATCCTTATACTTGAGTCTCTCAAGTAGAAAGACCCCCAGCTCCTTCCAGATCCTTGACATGCTTGTACGGGGCACAGAGTAGGATCACTAATAAGAAATAATACTTCCCCACACACACCAGCCCCCGGTGGCCACTTTGTGCACATCGCTGGAAGACTTGACCCAAAGGAGCCATTTTTCTTAGCTCAGACTCTCCTACAAGCTTTTTATGATGCTAATAAATGAGGTAAAGTCTAAGGTTTTGCCTTTAAAAATACATATTTCAGAGTTTTCTCTATCTTCCCTTCATTGCTGGTGAATCACTCACAGTCTTCTCATAGCCTTTACGCAAACGCATTTAATCTTCTCATCTAATGACGCCATCTATGGAAAGAAGCCGCAGCATCTCCATCCACCAACAGCCAGATCAATCACGTGTCCCTAAGAAAATGAAGTCATATCAAGCTGGTTCTTAACATTACTGAGGGCTGCTGTTAAGACCTCGGAGACTCCTTCTGCCGCCAGACTCTGATAGTGTGATTAATTAGGTAGCTCTTTCCCGTAGACTCCTTCCCCTCCTCTACTGTCAAAACTGCTCACCCCAATGCAGAGACTCCTGGCCTCCCGAGACCCTGTGGCAACCAGCTTGAATGAGGTCTAGGAGGCTTCCCCACACCCACTGCTCTGCTCTGGAAGAGAAAAATGAAGCTCCTATCCTACCTGAGAACTAACCAAGCAGAGGGTACAGCCACCTGTTACCTTAAAATGTGTGCCCTTCCTCCCCATGATTCTGTGATGTTGGTCTCCTGAGGACCAGGATGCTTTCTTCTACACCTCACTGTAAAAAAGCATCATTCTCTTTGAAGTGGAAGAGAGGGGTCAAGAGGAGAAAGGTTGTGTGACAGTGAAATGGTGAATTAGCATTCTTTTTTCTACTCTAAATGTTCACGAGCCTCTGCGATATCTGTGAAGAATCTCTCATCCTAAGCTGAGGCTGGGAGGGGCCAGTGGATGGGGAGACTGGAATAGGCAGATATTACAGGCAGCTATAATATGGGGCTGGGCAACACCAAACTGGAA
Source organism: Equus quagga (assembly GCF_021613505.1). NCBI lineage: Eukaryota > Metazoa > Chordata > Mammalia > Perissodactyla > Equidae > Equus > Equus quagga. Next base: position 159,593,289 of record NC_060268.1, on the reverse strand, counting down.
GGTTGTCTAAGGAAATATAGAACATAGTGTATGTTATGGGCAAAAAGTGGCCATTGGAATGTTTCTTCCCTAAACAGAGGGGTGGATCAAATCAGTGAACACATTTCCGAATGCACTTTCTCTCTCTGGGTTTCAGTTTCTTCGTTTGTAAAAGGATTCTGTAGAATCCCATAGTTCTTGGAGGTCATTCTCCTTCCCCATCACAAACAACGAGACCATATTTATCAAGATTTCCCTTCAAAATCTTAAGCATTCTGAAGATATTTGCTTCATAAGAGGGTGCTTTGATAGCCATTTTTCCCTTCTCATTTCAAATACTAAACCAGGAGGTTTCTGGCTTGGTGACTATGTACCAAGGAGACAGTCACACTTTTTATTATGCATCGAAGCCAAACCAAAAAAAAGTGACTTGGGAATCACTTTTATAATAAATCTGGGTATTTCACAAGCAGTCAGATGAAGAGCAAAGGAGAGGCAGAAAGTGAATTGGGTGGATCTCTACCGACAATTTGTTGCAAAGGAAAATTCAGATTTTTCCTCTATGCTAGAAAACTGGCATACTGATCGATGACAGTGATCTACTAAAACCCTTCCAAGGAGAGTCTACGATTTTCAAAGGGGAATCTACCTTCTACATTGCACTGTGCGTCCACTGAGCAGCCCATCACCTCTGCTCTCGGATCCCATTCGTGGATTTACTTTTTTCCCAGTAGGGAACAGTGATGCTTGCCAACCACTGAAGATGCAAAGACTTTTATCCCACTCAATCTACGAAAAAACTATGTGAATTCCTTAAGGTAAGGATTGATGCTCCCATTTTACCAGTGGGGAAAACTGAGACCAGACAGTGAGGTGGCTTGGCCAAAGTCACAGGGCTAATTAGGCATGGAGGTGGCGTTATCTTCTAAGTCTGATGACACAGCATTCCATAGTCTTTCTGCTATGCTACCCTGCTTGGTTTTTTGATAAAACTACTACACACTTCTTCAATCATCATAGATCAAGCCTCAGCTTTTATAGCTGCAATGTGTGTACTTATCTATAGTTAAATATGAGCAATTGAAAAGTGAACACTGCCCACTCTTCCACTCTTAATATGAACTTCTTTAGTCTGTTACTTTTATCTCTACTAAAAGAATTCTCTTTAATCAAGGAAAAAGGCTCAGACTCTGCTTGCATGTTATAGGTTCCCTCCCAAGCTTGGTCTTTGCAATTGAATATTTCCATTTAAATTCTCCATCAATTCAATCAAAATGTTAATATTCTGATTACAAAGTATTGCTCTACCCATTACTAACGCATTTCTTTCCCACTCTTTCCCCCAGCAAAGCACTGAGCTGGAGTCCACAAATAGGCAGGTCATTTTGGTTTAAAGGGGACAATTGCACATCACGATGCTACAGTAATTGATCAGTAGGAATATTTTGGGAGATGAAACTACAATCTTTATGCACTTGCCCATATTTGTACCCTTTTGTACTCTGCACATAGCTATTGTACAGCTGCTAAACCTCTGTGTGTTTGTAATGATCAGGGAGACCAGTAAACTAGCAGCTGTCCTCTTACATCTGCATGAAACGTGGGTTTAGAGCTGTTATTGAGGAGTGTAACTCTTTTTTTCGTACTTTGCTGCATAAATGATGCTAAAGTTAGAGCAAATAAATAATCATGGTTTCAACTTCAAGGCATTATCTCTCAGACTACAGAGATTATATATTTTAACAAGTCAGATACACAGAACCCTCTCAGGAATTTTGAAATAGTAATCTCTTTATCCCCTGTATGCAGAGTGACAAACACGTGATTCTGAAATCCAATTGTGGCTCAAATTATGACATTTCCACTACAAAATGGATAGTCTGTGATGGGAGAGCCGTTCAGTAATGATCCCATAATATGAGCCACTTCCCTGCTTAACTGCATTATAATATTACAGAGCAAAGCAGGCAGGCCAAGCTCGGGAAAAGCAGCATTTCTAATGTGGGGTTGGAGAATGTTCTTGGAATGTTCTGCAAGAATGCCTCCTCCCCAAGGGGGGAGTGGGGATAAGATGCTAGACATACTGGTGGAGGAGGTGGCAACCTATGTGATAGGATCTTCAAGGTACCAAGGAAGCCCCTGACCCAAAAATGCTTCTCCCATCTGCTCTGACAATTATTTCATCATAAACCAAAGACTTATCCTGTAATTAGGCATCAAAGGCATGGATCACTGAAAGGCAGACCACAGTGACAAACTCAAACACAACTGAGCATCAATACCTAGCAGATTTTGACAGAGGAAAGGAAAGGTAGAGAGCATGGAGCTTCCAAATGGGAGGGAGAGAGGTCCCACGGAGGAAAGCAGTGTTCAGGGAAGGAAAATAAACTTTGCTGTCTGATATTTTTCTCTGTACTTCTATAGGGAAAAGATAATGAGAGCACGTGTTGGTAAGTCCCAAAGGTCTTTTACAACTCCCATCACGTTTTATTTCAGTCATTGGTTCATTTGGACCACAAGTGTCATTAAGTGTCTAATAATGAGGTTGAGCTATAAGGAATTTAAGAAGATAATATAGGCTCACTGCCCTCCAGGAACTTACAGCCTGGTTGGGGAGGCGATATATAATTATTTCAAAGTATAGATGAAAGTATAAAGAAGTGAATCCAGGACAGCTTGGGCCCTGGAGAGAAAGATTTAACATGCAGAATCCTCACCCACTCCAAGGTATCACCAGATTTACCACCACCCCCACCATCGTAAGAAAGAGGTGGCAGGTGGAATTTATGGGACCTCTTCTAGATGTTTCCACCCTTTGACCTCGCCCAGGGCCTCTGCATAGTGTTGTGCGGGTTGAGGGCATCCTGTCAAGGGAGAGAGTGCGTCTGAAACCCAGTCTGTGCTCTGCTAGGCAGACTGCGAGCCCTGTTTCAGGGCTACATCTGTCCAGTGGGAGTGATAAATTTCGCAGACTCCATCTTCTCACCAATGGGCTGCGTCCAACCAGAGGAGGTACTTTTGTGCAAATTAAAAAATATGTGTCTTAGACAACAGGCTACTGGTGGCCTAGCTCCATCATCTTTTTCATTTACCTTGTGGTAGGCAGAATAATGGTCCCCAAAGATGCCCACACCTTAATCCCTGGGACCTGCGAATATATCACCTGCAAAAGGGACTTTGCAGATGTGGTTAAGAGTACAGATCTTGAGATGAAGAGATTAATTGCATTATCCAGGTGGGCCCAATCTTATCACATGAGTCCTCAAAAGTGGGGAACTCTACCCAGCCGTGGTGGATTATGAGAAATGCAACATGAGGACTTGACCTACCACTGCTGCCTTTGAAAATGGAGGAAGGGTATCATAAGCCAAGGAATACAAGCAGCCTCTGGAAGCTGGAAAAAGCAAATAAACGGATTCCCCCCTACAGCCTCCAGAAAGAACGCAGCCTGCTGTGCTCTTGATTTTAGAGCAGAGACCTGTGTCCAACTTCTAACACACACAACTGTAATATGATAAACTTGTGTGGTTTTAAGCCACTAAATTCATGGTAATCTGTCACAGCAGCAGTAGAAAACTAATGTAAGTATGATCCATCACGATCTGTCCATCACAAAGCTCTCCAAAATTGAGTCATAGCAGAAGTCTCAGGAGAAACGTGTTCCAGTCTTTTGTAACATGAAGTTGTCTTTGAAAACCACCAAGTTTGCTGATGCAAACTGATGGAATAAGTTGACGTTTCCCAGAGGTTCCTAGAGATTTGTCACAGCTTGAGGGTGAGTCCTTGAAAAATATTCAATATGATGCTGCAGGCTGGGGTCAATGGTAGCAACCCTGACCTACGGTCCCCCAGCCCATCCAAGAGGCTGTGCCATTCCCACCAGTCCCCTGCATTAAAACCCTCCACACTTGGAATGCATAGAGTGTATACCACAGAACTGGAACATGACTGATGATGGCACGATCTTATGTGCTTTTATTTTTTCACATAAGTATTTTATCATAAGTATTTTATTTAAAAACCTTTGTAAAATCATTTAAATGGTCACATAATATTTCATCATATAAAATAAATTATTTAACCATTCTCCTAATTGGGGAGTTCAGTTTTTTCTCTTGTGAACATCTTTGCCTAAATAATACATAACGTACACACACACAAACACATTTATAGTTAAAGATGAGAAATACAGGAGGCAATAGCTCCAATTCTTTTCAGGTTTTGAGTAAATCTTCTTGAACATCAAGTACCTTCCATGACCAACCCTTTGCCCAAATGCTTATATAATGGAATTCTCCACAGCCCCACCTCCACCACCCTCCTTTCCCCATCCCACAACCTGTTTACTTCCTTCGCGGTATTTATGACCAGCTATTATTATTTTGTTTTTTAATTTATCTGATTGTTGTCTACTTCCCCCACTAGCATGTCAGCCTGTTCAAAAGCAGTGGCCATGAATGTCTTATCCACATCTGTATCCCCAAGGGCATAGCAGAGTCCCCAGAATTGAACAGGGGTAAAATATATTTGTAGAATAAATAAACGAATATAGTTCTCCATGAAACTCTCCATGGCTATACCCGTGTCCCTGAGCTAGTACTCAATAAAAAGACAAAAGAATTTCATGAACAAATGCAGTTAAATAATCTGTGTGTATTTTCTAAAAGCTGGATTCAACATATGCACTGGAATGATAGTCAAAACACTAACAGGCTGCCTGAAATCCTTTCTGGAAAATAGTAAGATATGTAGATATAAATAAGTAAAAATTGTTCAAAATATAAATATTATTACCAAAGAGATCTCACAAGAAAACTAATGTTATAACACAGAGATTCTAGGAGACTTTCAATGTCATAATGTTAAAGACACAATTTTCTATATTTTGAAACTTTGGAAAATTGTAGATAATAGATAAGGATACTGCAAGAACCCTCTGTGTGGTATCTGATTCCTTCCCAGGAAATCTTTCTTATCACCCTGTATAGCTAGCCTGTTTTCTGTCCGTTATATAGCATTCCTGTATAAGCCTTGCCTTGAAAGTACGTGTGGGCATCTTTCTCTCTTTGATCCTGAGCCCTTGAGAGTGTGGCCAGTTATTAACATGTTCATCCTCATGCCCAGACAAGGTCCACACACACAAGGCTTGAAGGGATAAATGACAATGACCTCTATTAATGGTCGTGGGAAATTATATTTACTGAACATCCTTTATGAGTCAAATACCTTCGCACTCACTATTGACCTATTTAATCCTCATGAGAGGTATGACATAATTGTATCCATTTTACAGATGAGGAAACACGTTCTGAGGGGTAAATAAAACTGCCCACAATCTCATAGGTCGCTGTGGGTTGGAAGGACCTGGGACTGGGCATTGAAAGGTGGAGAAAGTGAAAAAGGCAAAGAAAGGAATGGGGAGAGAGACATTTAAGAGGAGACAATAACATGGGAAACTAGAGGGCGTGCTGGATGGCGGTGGGTGGACTAGCTGAAGCAGGTTCAGGTTACTGAGCAAGAGTAGGCATCATGATTAAAACAGGTAGACGTGGACCAGGGCGTAGTGTGTGCATAGTGTGCCAGCACCTGACCACAGTGCAGAGTTGTGCAGCGTGTGGATGAGGTTTCTCCTCCATTCTACAGTCAAAAGGCAGAGCCATGAAAAGCTTTATCCAAGCCTCCCGACCTCCAATCAGGCTCTTTCTTTTATATCAAACTGAGGTATTATTGTCTAAGAGGAGCAGAAGGTCTTTTGGGGTCTTTGGTATTGTGCACATGGAAATAGACATTTAAATGCCATGTAATTTCCATGCTTCTACAGATTAATTTGAAGGGTACATAACTACAAAATATTTTGGAACCTGACTTGCTTTGATAGTAATTAAAAGAAAAAGCAGAAACCAAAAGATCAGGGTAACAGTATAAAATAAGTACCACCCTCCAATAGCCAGAAAAATCAAAGCAAGTAATTAACATCTGATGACACGGTTATTCAAGACAAACTGGCTACAATAGGAGATAATTACAATTCTCAGAATACAATCCCTTTCAGGAATGTTTATTGCCCTTAGTGACTTATAACAGTTGAAGTCAGCGTCCCCCTTTGTCAGCAGGCTTTGCTGTTTCTCTCAAGAAATGTCAGATCTAACAACCACGCCAAGATGTGAAATACGATTTGCTACTTACTGGCATTTGACCTTGATGTATGGAGTAAGACTAACTAGAGAGAAAAGACATGGTTCAAAAACTCCCAAATAAACTTTAGGAGACTGTGGGCTTATGTCTGGCAGTGTTATGTGAAAAACAGTCACTTTCCTTTTGCCATGTGAAGCTATTTAGCCATTCTAAGGCTTTCCCATCAATGTTATGACGTCTAGAGAGTCAAAAACACTAATAATCATGTCCACTGTAAAGCTTCGCACTGACCATCAGCCTAGCACTTACTCACTCAGACAAGCATGCAGGTTTTACAATTTAGAAACATTTCTAATATGGACCATTGAGCCTGTGAGACCATCTATTTTTTCATGGACATGGGCAGACCAGCGGCAATAACTAACTGGGAATTTCATTAGAGCAGCTGGATCTCAGCCACAATTTATAGACTCAAATGTTTGCAGTGCTTCAGAGCTGAACCTGAAATTTCAAAGATTCATCTTAAGCAAACACTGATTTAAAATTTCAGCAATTCAATGACTCCTAGCAATAATAATTATCATTTCTTAAGAGTTTAGTAAATTCCAGGAACTATGCTAATCATTTTACAAACATTAATTAATTTAATTACCAGATTGACTTTATAAGATGGAGCCTATCATTATGCACTATTTTGCAGATGAGAAAATTGAAGTTAAAAGAAGTATCTTGCCCAAGGTCATACTGCTATTCAGTGAGAGCACAGATTTAAACTCAAGACTGACTGTTTTTGTAAACCACTATTGTGTACAAAGCACAAATAACAGTATACGTACCAAGATGGCATCCTTGATCCAACGCATATCCCAAAATATAAGTCAGGGCATAATTTTCTTCTTGATTGTTCAAACACTCTTGACTTGAAAAGATCTACCAACTGGCAAACATCCATTGAGCATCTATTCCAAGCAAAGCACCATGTATGTAGAAAGTTTGACTCCTGCCTTTGAAGAAGATACAGTCTTTTAAAGAATACAAGACACATGATTTGAGGACTTGACGGTAGGTAACGAGGAGTTGAGAAAATGGAAGAAATCATGTATTCAAAAGATAAGCAGACATAAGAGTGTGAGAAATTAGAGACAGAAGAGAATGTGATCAGATAGGAGAATTTCAGGGTTCAAGCTATTACAGGTAAGACAGTTCCAAATGATGATAAGGACAAAGATTTGGTGACGCTGATAGGTGCTTGAAGAAGAAAGCTGAAGACTATGAGCTCGGAGTATGGAAGGTGTCTTCTAATATGGATGGAGAAGCCATCACAGCAGACACTAAAGGACATGATGATGAAGGGAGTTGTAAACCAGAGCCATGGTAAGGAAGATGGCAAGGTCCACTTAAGGTCTGCAACCTAAAGGAACAATAGTAGGCAGGATAGTAGTTGTCCTCCATTATGACACCTTCACAGAGGTGAATATAAAGTAACCACTCCTAACCTCACCCATCCCAATTACATACAAGGTTTGCCTCCATTTATTAAGACAATTAACTTTTAGGAGTTTTCAGAGTTTTGATGTCCCCAAATTTTGGTGAACTAGTCAGTCTACAAAAATCAGGAAGTATAGGTGACAAACATTGGGAAGGGACCAGCATACACAATTCAGGGGGCAATAAGACCTATAAAATGTTTCTTATAACAGAATAGCTCTTGACAGCAGATATCGCTAAGGTCAACCAGAATAGCAACATGTGCTAGAGACGAGATAGCAAAGAAAAGATGGAGGTAAAAGAGCAATCCAGCCGAATGTATGTGCCTCTGGGTGGCAGCTCTGAATGGCAGATATCTAAAACCAAAACAAGGACTATCTGAAAATGCCTGCTATTTTGTCATTTATCAAAATTTGTCAGCATGAGCAAATCCTCTCACTCAAAGAAGTGGGGTGTGAAGGAAGCAGGGAAGATAAGCACGCTGCATTCCCGCCCCTGTTAATGTGATTCCTTTGCTCGGCCATGTTCAGGATAAGCTCCCTTCACTGTGTGAGCCTCACCATGGCAGTGAATTTTTAATGCAAATCAACTGTCTAACAGTATTTGTATTACAATAATAACCTGGAAGAACTTGTTTAATATCGGAAGACTTAGTGGAGCAGATGAATAGTTCCAGCATGATATCCATGGGATAGAAATTCAATTAAAAACTGCAAGGAGAGCAGGAGAGAGGTAGTTATTGTTCAACACGTACCACGGGGCCCTTTGCCGAAGCACAGCTATTAGCAGAACTGGTTGAGAAATTCTGTTTTCCTTTATGGCAATCTGTCAGCTTATATAAATTTAAATTAATAAAAACACCAAGCTGCCTCTGTGGTGGGAGAGCAGAATAAGGCCAAGGGCTAGTCGAATATTTTATAATTATGGATTAAGTGCATTATGCCATGCAAATTAAAGATATGCCACAATTATAATAAAAATGAGAGATTGCACATCTGCAAATGGTGATTGTATGACGCCTGCATCCCAAAAAGAAGGCTGGGCCTCTACCTCCAAAAGGCAATTGTTTCTCCTATATTAAAAGAGGAGGGAATTACCTTTCACACGTAGCGTCCTTCTGAGTAGGTAGAACAGTACTGAAGATAGTCAGGTGAAAGCCAAATGGAGCTGTTGATGCCTCTGCTCCGTGCTCAGAACTGGGCTCCACTGCTCGAGAACCTACAAATTGCAGTGCGGAGCACTTTGGAGGGAGTGGGGGTTGTCAAGCCTTTTTAGGAATGAATGGTCTCCCAGCAAGGAGGAATCTGAACAGCAACTAAGGAAGAGCAAAAAACCCAGGGTCTTATCCCACTGAAGAAAAGTGGGTCCAGGACAAGGAAATCCAACAGTCCATACTTTTTACTGCATTTCTGCATCAGAAGCCCTTGCTCTGTCCCTATTTTCTGCTAGTTTTGAAAACAGGAAGTAAAAGCTCTTCTTGTGAAAATGACTGACACACTGTCACCCCCGGTTCTTGGCTGCAGAGAGGGCAGGGACTCTTCAGCCCTTTCTCTGCTCTTTTCTTAACACATTTGTTGTGTGGGAGCATACTCAAGTGTGTATCTGTGTGTGTGCACGTGATGATAAATCACATTCTGCAAATGGAATATCAGTCCTTGTAGCCATAAGCTTTCACACAAGGCAACTGATGACGCTTTCAGCACATAACACAATTTTCCTTCTGTTAAGACGCCAGCATATTGTGCTTTTCAGAAAACAAATTTTTCACCCCATATTGTTTGTAATAGTGCGTGGGAGTGGGTGTGCACATGTGCATTTGGGCAAGCACACAAGACACGCCCGAGGAAATGGAGCTGAAGAAAGGAAGCCCATCAGAAACCCAGATACCCCAAAGGAGATGTCAGTGCAAGTAGCTGTCTCCTTCATTCTCTTTTGTTATTCTTGCTGCCTTGCAGGGATTCCCAAATGACGGCTCGTGGACTAACTGCATCAGGATCTCTTGGGATATCTGCAAAAAAATAAAGATCCCTAGGACCTCACTTACTAGACCAGAGTCCCTGAAGGATGGGCCTGGAAGCTGACATTTTAGCAGGATCGTGGCTTGTTGTGGCCAATGACGCTGATGCACACTCAATTTGGGAATGAGTCCTCCAGTTTCTTCTTCCCCAGGTCAAAGGCCGCAGCATGCAAATAGATTCTCAAAAATACTTAATCAGGAATCTCATCGGTCACAACCCCCTCATTTCCTGACAATAAAGGTGAAGTCCAGGAAGGAAAACCAACTTGCCAAAGGTCACACAGCACTCTCTGTTGGAGCTCGGTCCAGGTTGGCGACAATGCCCACCATTTATAATTTAATGTATAATTTAAAAGCACTTTGCCAATTATTATCACATGCATTCCCCATAGCATCTGATGAGTCTTGCATGGCAGTTATTATTATATTTGTATCACAGACGCAGGTATGGAGGCTTAAAGGAGGATCTGGTTGACCAGGGTGTAGACTTCAGGCGCTTTACTCAGCCAAGTACATGAGTGTCAGGCTGCATGTGTGAGTCACCTGGTCAGCGCAAGCTGAGAGGTCTAAGCATGTGGGACAGAGCAGAAGTCAACTCCTCGCCTAAAGTACAACTGTGTTCCAACTGTGTTAAGACTATTATCAGAAATACAAGGCACGGGGTAAAATGAAGACCTCTCAGCGGGGTGTGAGAGTGCTAGGCAAGCATACCCCACAATCCAGGGACTGCCCATCGCCCCAGAGACTCCCTGCCCTCCCTCCACAGGTTTCCAGGAAGGGCTGAAATAAGATCACCGTTAAGCTGTATCTCCAAGGGCAGGAATGCCTCAGCCTTAGCTCACAAACATTGATAGAAAGGATTCCAGCTAGGGGACTCAAATAAAAATGGATCAAGGATTCAAAACCAATTACTAAAGCCTAATCTCACTCAGATGGGCACGCTAAGAATAATTACTCTCTGTAAGAAAAATGTCTGTTGTAGACACATCGCAGAAGGCTGCATAATTAAATACAGCTGCCAATTCTCATTTATCTTTCTGGCAATCTGTATTTGAGGGTCTACCTGGATTGCCAAAGGCCCAGAGCTGGTGTGCACAGTGGGGCTGAGAACAGGGGCTCCACATTTCTAAAGTAGTATAATTCTGATAAGGACACTGCAGCACCGATGAATCCTGACTCTTCAAATTGGTTGTCACTCCAAGTTTAGTTAAGGGGACCCCATAGATAAACTGCATGCCTTTCCTCCTCCCTTCCTGGAAATCTCCTTTCTTTCTCCTTGCATAATTAAATCTTAGCCATCCTTCAAGGCCTAATTCACAATGGAGCTCCCTGTGACGTCATCTTTCTGCCTCAAATTTCTTCATCTGCAAAATGGGGATCATTAGAGTATTCACCTCCTCAGATTGTTGTGAGAATTTAAAAAGTTAATCTATGTGGAATTTTTGAACAGTGCATGGCACATACTAACCTCTCAATAGATACGACCATTACTTTATCCCCTGGCTCCTCTGGCCCACACTGGCTGTTTCTTCTCTGACTAGTCATATCCTCAAGCACCCAGGGTCACCAATGAGCACGTAGAGCTGTTTCTCCCACTGTGTTTTCTGCTCACTCCTGTGCTTTACGGCGCCCTGGGCTCTAAGCTCCTTGAGGGCCAGCAGCCTTAAACACTCTGGCCTCCCACTACAAAAGATGTTCAGGAGACTGGCTGACAACAGAGTCAGAGGGATGCCTCAGAGGTGGGCTCATTGCAAGATTCCTTCCAAGACAGATGCCCAGGTGAGGTGAGAAGAGTGGTGGGTAGAGGAGAGAGGCGTTGGGGGGGGGGGGAAGGCTTATCCCATCCAAATCTAGCCAGGCACAGGCCCAGTGGGGTCACTCCCAACATCCAAAATGCTGTCTTCACTGTGGCTAGCCTCACCCTCTCCAGGGTGAACTCCTTTCTCATTCCCTCCACTCCTCAGGTCACCCTGAGGTCTGCCCACTTGGCCAATCGCTCTAAGCCCTTTGCTGTCCTCAGGTCCAAGGCAACCTGAACCCTCGCACTTTCCCCAGACCCCCATCAAAAGTCTCTCTCAAAACCTTCCTTCACACCGAGGTGCCAGGAGCTGACAACAGTTTTAGGTGTTATCTTTCTTTGAAGTAATATAACAGTTTTTAATAAGAACTGAAATGTTGATTAAATATAATAATGACATGTCAGTTTCATCAAGGGGCTGGCACAGGGCCTGGCACACAGTGGGGTTCAGAAAATACCTGCTGAATAAATGTATGCATGAATGAATGACTCCCACTCATCGCCACTTACTAAAGGTGGCTCTGTTTCTCTTTCTCAAGGATTTAGATTGGCCAAGAGGGACAGTTCCAGAGCACAGGACAAATATGGAAAAAATAAATATCAATTTAATTGTGTGCTTTTGTTTATATATGTTCCATTGCAAGATTAAAGTAAGATAAAGTATGCACCATCCTATGAGAGCTGTTGACACTTAGAATACACATCAACTTTGTGAAGAAACAACAATAGAGAAATAATAATAATAATGATAATAACAATGACGATAATTTAGAGCATTTCTAGAGCTCCTACGGTATGCCAGGCACTGTTCCAAGAACTTTTTATGTATCAACTCATTTACTCCACACAACAACTCTATGTGATGGATGCCACCATCATTATGCCCATTTTGCAGATGAGGATGCTGAGGTAAATGATTTGCAGGTAACAATGATGAAGCCTGCAAGAGAACCCAGGCAGTCAGCAGTACAAAATATGTGCAATGATCATGCTTCCTGACATTCTAACTGAGTCCTGAGTTCAAACATTTCATCCAGCACATTTAAACATGATTCATGGTATTTTCCGGTTTCGGTTTGAGAAGAGACGGTTAGTGGCAGTGCCTAGAGGGGTCCATCTGAGAGATGCCATCAGGAAAGCAGAGCCAGGGCGAAAGATCGCTAGACTAATTGGGCAAAGCCCAGCCTGGAAGCCACGGCCGTGGTCTAGCTCGATTAGAGCAGCCTCTGCCTGAAGTGAAAGACTCGAGTGAGGGTCCCTGGCAAATCACATGAAGCGTGGGAGGTGGGCAGTCCCACAAGAACACAGCTTAGAAATAGTGTGAGATTCTGTCGGGGACGTACCCCTTCAGACCTCATTAGAAGAGCAATGCATCATACATGGCTCAGGAGCTGGAACTTTGCTTGTAGCTTTAGAACTTTACAATGCGGTATTTCTCAACGATGGGTTAATATTGTTTACATGCTTTTAATTAATGGTCTATATTGCACATGTTATTTATAAAGAGATATTTCCCCAAAAAGGCAGCCAAAGCATTCTCCCTCAGTCAGAGAAAAACCCCTAAAGCATTCTGAAATCAGAGTAAAGGAAGAAATGGATGGAACCATTGGGGCTGAGCCACAAGGCTCCTCAGCAATTAAAAACAACTATATATGAAAATACGAAGCAACGATGGGGGTGCGTGCTTCTAAGAACCATGCGGAGCCAGATCCCTGTGTGCTAATGAATACAGAGAAGCTCAGGGTTGTAAAACAAGATGAATACCACCCCTCATTAGTGCTGCATTTGATGGCTGTTTAAAAGGAAGAAAATGATCCACTTAAAAAGGGTCTTTAACATTGATGGGTCAATTTTGGCAATTACAGGATTTGTGTGGATATCTTTGCACCACATTGAAATGAGCCACAGCAAACGCAATCTTCACTCACTTGTTTAGCCGATGACCTCGCGGCTCTTTGAAGACCTGGCTCCTCATTATCTTTTAGGTCCCAGCTCAAATGTCACCTCCTAGGCAGGGTTGGGACTATAATGAGACAGGCAGTAGGGTATCTAGGGCACAAATTTTAAGGAGGCCCTTGCAGGATACCAAGAGTGAGTGTCTCATTAAATACCGTGTCCTAGGCACCTCACTTGCCTCACCGGCCTCCCCCTTGTCCCAGCCCTGCCACTCAGTGAGGTCTCCCCTGACTCCTTGAATAAAAGGCCCCCTCGGTACTCCTCTCCCATGCCAACTGGATGCCTGTCACACCACCCTGTGGCATCACCATATTGGTTATCACTTGGCTTATTGTTCGCTTACCTACTATATATTATTCTGTCAGTTGCATGAGAGAAGGAAAATGGTCTATCTTCTCCCACCCTCTGCTTGGAGTCCCACTGCCTCACATGGTGTCTTGCACACAGTACGCTTCCAGGAATTCATTTGTTGAATGGGAATAAAACAAAGATGTGTATGCCTCCTACGACAATAGTGTCCAATGTCTCTGGACAGCCCAACAAAATCCTCCTACACCCTAATTCTTCCTACTCATATTAAAATATACAGAAAGAACCATTGTTGGGTTCATGCTCAAAACTGAGATACTCCAAAAGATCTGGGGTAAAAAAAAAAAAAGCACCTGAGTTGATTTAAAAAGAAAAAAGTGCCGACATTTTGGTTGGGCTGTTCCCATCCTGCCACGTCCGTGAGGGTTACTGTATAAAGGTGTTTTTAGGGGGATCCAAGATGGCGCCGTGAGTAGTCCTCTTTGTCTCTCCCCCTTCGAGTCTACAATTATTTGGACACTTATCGCTTAACAAAGGATATCCAGACAGCATCTCAGGACGTCTGAGAGACCCACGCGACTATACATCGGAAGGCGGACGGACTTTCCTCCGGGAGGATGTGGAAATAGGTGAAAACTCTCCGACCCTGACCGAACAGCCTAGTACCTGCAGTGTCTTTCTTCCAACGGACGCCCCCAGAAGATCAACACACATCTAGGCCAGGAGAGAGCACACAACAGAGGAGCGATGGTGGAAACAGGTGACCAGAACCCTACCTAAACCCCCTGCAATTACTCCTAAACGCAGAGGGAAACTTTGGAGTTGCACACCTGGGCCCGCGGGGAGAGTCTCTCCCCGCCATTGGTGGGGAGATCCCGCCTGGTGTTCGCGGCACCCAGAGGGTCCCAGAGAGAGTCGCTGAGGGTACGGAGGTCCCCCGGCTGCCACTGCCTGCACGGTGGGGCTAGGGATTGCCGGAGATCTCCGAGCGGACTGGGGCTGGGGGAAGCTCCAGAGGCCGGCTCTGCGCCCCGGAGAGGAAGCTCCAGAGTTCCGCCTGGGCAGCGGACAGGGCTCTCTGTCTGCCATTAGCGGAGGGGCCACGCCCAGCATTCAACTCCGGGAAAGTCCCGGAGAGAATCCCAGAGGGCGGGGCGACCCCCAGCTGCCGTTGCCTGCCCCGTGGGGCTAGGGATTGCCGGAGATCTCAGAGAGGACTGGGGCTGGGGGAAGCTCCAGAGGCCGGCTCTGCGCCCCGGAGGGGAAGCTCCAGAGTTCTGCCCGGGCAGCAGACAAAACTCTCTGTCTGCCATTAGCGGAGGGGCCACGCCCAGCACTCAACTCCAGGAAAGTCCCGAAGAGAATCCCAGAGGGCGAAGTGACCTCCAGCTGCTGTTGCCCGCCCCGTGGGGCTAGGGATTGCCAGAGATCTTGGAGAGGACTGGGACAGGGTGAAGCTCCAGAGGCCCGCTCCGCACCCCAGAGGGGAAGCTCCAGAGTTCTGCCCGGGCAGCAGACAAAACTCTCTGTCTGCTATTAGCGGAGGGGCAACGCCCAGCATCCACAATACCGGGAGGGTCCCGGAGAGGAGAATATCAGGCAGGGCAGCAGCTGACCAGCTACCACTGAAATCAGGATCTCCGGCTATCGCCCAAGACAGGGCAAAGGGCTCCCCGAGTTCCTGGGGAACAGGACTGGGGCTGGGGGGAGTTCCAGTGACCCAGCTCTGTAGCCTAGGGGGAAACCCTACAGGCTCACAGCAGCCTCAGGGAAAGCCTCTGCACAGCACTAGTAGAAAGCACCCATCCAGCAGCCACAAGGCTGGAAGACACCGGGACAAAAGTAGCATAGCTAGGTGAACTAACCACAGACTGTAGAAGATGCCAATAGCTCTCTTGCGACCCACAGTGGACAAGTGAGATTTTGTGAGTGCCAACAGCGACGGAGCGACAAATATAAGTGATCCCACCCCTGGCCGCTGGAAAAGCCCATAACACCGTTGCAGACCCCAAGGAGAGAGCACGTCTAGGTGGGCTGCAACAGTAGGCACCAGCAGCCTGAAGCCCCCCTGTGATGGCCCCCACGGCAGAGGAGGGAATCCAAAGGACCACTGTGACTACAAGGAGGGGCCCAGGCCCAGCTAGCAACTGCGGACAGGGTTCCTGGTTGGTGCAGTATAAACAGCGGCTCCCCCACCGCAGCAGCTGAAACAAGTGAAAGGAGCAACTAAACTCTATCTCTATGCGGAGGCACAAATCAACAACATCAAGCAATATGAAAAAGTACATTAAATCTCCAGAACAGAAAGAAAATAACAAATACACAGAAAACAATCCCAAAGAAAATGAGATATATAACCTAAATGATGATCACTTCAAAACAGCCATCATTAAAATACTCAATGAGTTAAGAGAGAATTCTGACCGACAACTCAACGAGTTCAGGAGCTATGTCACAAAAGAGTTTGATACGATAAAGAAGAACCAAACAGAAATATTGGAAATGAAGAACACAATAGAGGAGATTAAGAAAAATCTAGATGCTCTGAACAGTAGGGCCGATAATATGGAGGAAAGAATTAGCAATTTGGAAGATGGCAATATAGAATTGCTGCAGGCAGAGGAGGAGAGAGAAGCAAGACTAAAAAGAAATGAAGAAACTCTCCGAGAATTATCAGACACAATTAGGAGATGCAACGTAAGGATTATAGGTATACCAGAGGGAGAAGAGAAGGAGAAAGGGGCAGAAAGCCTATTCAAAGAAATAATGGCTGAGAACTTCCCAAATCTGGTGAGAGAGATGGATCTTCAGGTGACAGAAGCCAATAGATCTCCAAACTTTATCAATGCAAGAAGACCAACTCCACGGCATATAGTAGTGAAGCTAGCAAAAGTCAACGACAAGGAGAAAATACTAAGGACAGCCAGGCAAAAGAAACTAACCTACAAAGGAACCCCCATCAGGCTATCAGCAGATTTCTCAGCAGAAACTTTACAGGCTAGAAGAGAGTGGAATGATATATTCAAAAATCTGAAGGACAAAAATCTACAGCCAAGAATTCTCTACCCAGCGAAAATATCCTTCAAATACAATGGAGAAAGAAAAACTTTCCCAGATAAACAAAAATTAAGGGAGTTCATTGCCACAAAACCTCCTCTTCAGGAAATCCTCAGGAAAACCCTCATTCCTGAAAAATCCAAAAAAGGAAAGGGGCTACAAAACCAAGAGCAGAGGAGATAAGTAGAAGGACAACAACAGAGAGTAGCAGCTCTTCATCAGAACAGATTAAACCATGGGACGAGAAACAAAGGAAATTGAAGAAAACCGGAAAACAAGACACAAAATGGTAGTGGTAGGCCCCCACATCTCAATAATCACTCTAAATGTAAATGGATTGAACTCCCCAATCAAAAGACACAGAGTGGCAGGGTGGATCAAAGAACAAGATCCAACAATATGCTGCCTCCAGGAAACACACCTCAGCCCCAAAGACAAACACAGACTCAGAGTGAAGGGATGGAGAACAATACTCCAAGCTAATAATGAACAAAAGAAAGCAGGTGTCACTATACTAATATCAGACAAGGTAGACTTCAAAGCAAAACAGATAAAGACAGACAAAGAGGGACAGTATATAATGATAAAAGGGACTCTCCACCAAGAAGACATAACACTTATAAATATATACGCACCCAACACAGGAGCACCAAAATTTGTAAAGCAACTCTTAATAGAACTAAAAGAAGACATCAACAACAATACAATAATAGTAGGGGACCTCAACACACCATTAACACCAATGGACAGAACATCCAGACAGAAAATCAACAAGGAAATAATAGAATTAAATGAAAAATTAGACCAGATGGATTTAATAGATATATATAGAACACTTCATCCAAAAACAGCAGATTACACATTCTTCTCAAGTGCACATGGAACATTCTCAAGGATTGACCATATTTTGGGAAACAAAGCAAACATCAATAAATACAAGAGAGTTGAAATAATATCAAGCATATTTTCTGATCATAATGCTATGAAACTAGAAATCAACTACAAGAAAAAAGCAGAGAAAGGTGCAAAAATGTGGAGACTAAACAACACGCTTCTGAACAAACAATGGATCATTGAAGAAATTAAAGAAGAAATCAAATATTATCTGGTGACAAATGAAAATGAGAACACGACATACCAAACCATTTGGGATGCAGCAAAAGCAGTCCTAAGAGGGAAATTCATCGCAATACAGGCTCACCTCACTAAACAAGAAAAAGCTCACATAAGCAACCTCAAACGACACCTAACAGAACTAGAAAAAGAAGAACAAACAAAGCCCAGAGTCAGTAGAAGGAGGGAAATAATAAAAATAAGAGCAGAAATAAACAATTTTGAAACAAAAAAGACAATAGAAAGGATCAATGAAACAAAGAGTTGGTTCTTCGAAAGAATTAACAAAATTGACAAACCCCTAGCCAGACTCACCAAGAAAAGAAGAGAGAAATCGCAAATAAATAAAATTAGGAATGAGAGAGGAGAAATCACAACAGATACCAATGAAATACAAGAGATCATAAGAGAATACTATGAAAAACTATATGCCAACAAATTGAACAACCTGGAAGAAATGGACAAATTCCTAGACTCCTACAATCTCCCCAAACTGAATCA
Source organism: Equus quagga (assembly GCF_021613505.1). Classification (NCBI taxonomy): domain Eukaryota; kingdom Metazoa; phylum Chordata; class Mammalia; order Perissodactyla; family Equidae; genus Equus; species Equus quagga. Next base: position 159,574,936 of record NC_060268.1, on the reverse strand, counting down.
GGAAGAAATGGAGAATGTGAATAGGCCAATCACAAGTAAGGAAATAGAAATGGTAATCAAAAACCTCCCCAAAAATAAGAGTCCAGGACCAGACGGCTTCTCTGGAGAATTCTACCAAACATTCAAAGAAGACTTAATACCTATTCTTCTCAAACTGTTCCAGAAAATTGAGAAAGATGGAGTACTCCCTAACACATTCTATGAAGCCAACATCACTCTGATCCCCAAACCTGACAAGGACAACACAAAGAAGGAGAACTACAGGCCGATATCACTGATGAACATAGATGCAAAAATCCTCAACAAAATTTTGGCAAACCGAATACAGCAATACATCAAAAAGATTATACACCATGATCAAGTGGGATTTATACCAGGGACACAGGGATGGTTCAACATCCGCAAGTCAATCAACGTGATACACTACATCAACAAAATGAAAAACAAAAACCACATGATCATCTCAATAGATGCAGAGAAAGCATTCGACAAGATCCAACACCCATTTATGATAAAAACCCTCAATAAAATGGGTATAGAAGGAAAGTACCTCAACATAATAAAGGCCATATATGACAGACCCACAGCCAACATCATACTTAATGGACAAAAACTGAAAGCCATCCCTCTGAGGACAGGAACAAGACAAGGGTGCCCACTTTCACCACTCCTATTCAACATAGTACTGGAGGTGCTGGCCAGAGCAATTCGGCAGGAAAAAGAAATAAAAGGAATCCAAATAGGTAACGAAGAAGTAAAACTCTCGCTGTTTGAAGACGACATGATCTTATATATAGAAAACCCCAAAGAATCCATAGAAAAACTATTAGAAATAATCAACAACTACAGCAAAGTAGCAGGGTATAAAATTAACATGCATAAATCAGTAGCATTTCTATACACTAACAATGAACTAACAGAAAAAGAACTCAAGAACTCAATCCCATTCACAATCGCAACGAAAAGAATAAAATACCTTGGGATAAACTTAACCAAGGAAGTGAAGGATCTATACAATGAAAACTACAAGACTTTCTTGAAAGAAATTGACGATGACATAAAGAGATGGAAAGACATTCCTTGCACATGGATTGGAAGAATAAACATAGTTAAAATGTCCATACTACCTAAAGCAATCTACAGATTCAATGCTATCCCAATCAGAATCCCAAGAACATTCTTCACAGAAATTGAACAAACAATCCTAAAATTCATATGGGGCAACAAAAGACCGCGAATTGCTAAAGCAATCCTGAGCAAGATAAACAAAGCCGGCAGAATCACAATCCCCGATTTCAAAACATACTACAAAGCTACAGTGATCAAAACAGCATGGTACTGGTACAAAAACAGGTCCACAGATCAATGGAACAGAATTGAAAGCCCAGAGATAAAACCACACATCTATGGACAGCTAATCTTCGACAAAGGAGCAGAGGGCCTACAATGGAGAAAAGAAAGTCTCTTCAACAAATGGTGCTGGGAAAACTGGACAGCCACATGCAAAAGATTGAAAATCGACCATTCTTTTTCACCACACACCAAAATAAACTCAAAATGGATCAAAGACCTAAAGGTGAGACCCGAAACCATAAGGCTTCTGGAAGAAAATGTAGGCAGTACACTCTTTGACATCAGTATTAAAAGGATCTTTTCAGACACCATGCCTTCTCAGAGAAGGGAAACAATAGAAAGAATAAACAAATGGGACTTCATCAGACTAAAGAGCTTCTTCAAGGCAAGGGAAAACAGGATTGAAACAAAAAAACAGCTCACTAATTGGGAAAAAATATTTACAAGCCACTTATCTGACAAAGGGTTAATCTCCATAATATACAAAGAACTCACACTGCTTAACAACAAAAAAACAAACAACCCGATCAAAAAATGGGCAGAGGACATGAACAGACATTTCTCAAAAGAAGATATGAATATGGCCAATAGACACATGAAAAGATGTTCATCATCGCTAATCATCAGGGAAATGCAAATCAAAACTACACTAAGATATCACCTTACACCCGTTAGATTGGCAAAAACATCCAAAACCAAGAGCGACAAATGTTGGAGAGGTTGTGGAGAAAAAGGAACCCTCATACACTGTTGGTGGGAATGCAAACTGGTACAGCCACTATGGAAAACAGTACGGAGATTTCTCAAAAAGTTAAAAATAGAAATACCCTATGACCCAGCCATCCCATTACTGGGTATCTATCCTAAGAACCTGAAATCAGAAATCTCAAGAGTCCGTTGCACCCCTATGTTCATCGCAGCATTATTTACAATAGCCAAGACATGGAACCAACCTACATGCCCAGAAACTGATGATTGGATAAAGAAGATGTGGTATATATACACAATGGAATACTACTCAGCCATAAAAAAAGACAAAATTGGCCCATTCACAACAACGTGGATGGACCTCGAGGGTATTATGTTAAGCGAAATAAGCCAGTCAGAGAAAGACGAACTCTATATGACTCCACTCATAGGTGGAAGTTAGTATATTGATAAGGAAATCTGATTGGTGGTTACCAGGGAAAAGGGGGGGTGGGGGGAGGGCACAAAGGGGGAAGTGGTGTACCCACAACATGACTAACAAAAATGTACAACTGAAATCTCACAAGGTTGTGATCTATCATAACATTAATAAAAAAAAAAAAAAAGTGCCTGAGTGATTCGGAAAATATGAGCTCTACAAGAATTAGAGTCACCTTTTCCAAATCATCAAGAGAAAAAGTAGGAATAAACACCCACACATAACAGGCACTTCAAGATTACTTCAGTTTATGCTCACATTAACCCTCTGAAGTAAACTTTATTCTCATTTTCCAGAGGACTTTAATGTGAGGACTAAAGAGATTACATGATCCGTCCGTGATTTTATAGCGAATAACGGAGGCATCTGGTGTTCAAATTTAGGTTTCTGCAAGCACCAAAATTATTCTTACACATGGCGTAACAAAACCAGCCATTGGCTTTCCATCCAAAGCCAGCCAGCCACTGACTTAACTTCCAAGGCCTTCAGGTATAACCATAACAACTACTGACGGTCCTGACTAACCCTTCCCAACTCTGGCTAGTCTAAAGAATTCCTATTTTTTGATCAGGCTGCAATTTATACAATGTTGTAAGCCACTACACCTCAATAAAATAATTTTTTAAATATAAAGAATTCCTAGATCAACAAATCTAATAAGTCTATTCTTAAAGAGTAGTCAACATAATTAGACAATCTGTTTTTCAGGAATATATACCTTTTTACACATTTTATAGATCCACCCAGCTACCTTCCCACAACACAGTCATTACCTTCTGCTGTATAAACCCCATCTCCCTTGCCTTAATCTGTGTCTATTTCTTTTTGTTCACACAGCTATACCTCAAGTACCTGACCGTGAACATTACGTCAAACTTCATTCACTTCCTCAAAAGGAACCACAACAATCGTATCCCTTTTCCCTCTCAGACCTTTTTCCTAACTCTTTGATTCACTGTTTTAGCTGTGTTTAAGTGGATTGCCTTGTTCCCTCCCTTTTCAAGTTTCAGGGGTAATACATATGAGGTATCAACCACAAGCTGGTGAATGTGGGACCTGAACAGAGAACTACTGTCTGATGCCCACACATCTCCCTCCCATGAGACCCGTGACCAAGGAGAGAAGCACTGCAAACAGTCAGCCTCTGTGACATGAAGCACTGCCCTGCAAAGAAGGCAAAAGATGCACGGGCCTTCCGCTCCGGAGTCTGTTCTGAGGCAGAGCCTGACTTTCATTGTCAGCTTCAGTGTGCTCAGCTTGTAGCTTCACCTTAGGGAAAGGAAAAAAGCCATGTTCTTTCAAGGTCCCTCTTGGAGAAAGGCTTTCTGATTTCTCCTGGGTGAAAGCCCAGCATTTGATTCCCTTCATGTCTTAAGTTTCCCACTTCCTCTACTCTTCCTCTAAGGGTTTAGTTACAAATATCTTAAGAATGGACTCTCAAAATCTTTCAGGGAGGGGCCAGCTCAGCGGCACAGCGGTTAAGTGCGCACATTCTGCTTCGGCAGCCCGGGGTTCGCCAGTTCGTATCCCAGGCGCGGACATGGCACCTTATGACAAGTCTGAAAGTGGGCTGGCTTTAGTTTTGATCCAACCTCCTTCCCTAGGCAAGTTATTTCCTGTCTCCGAGACCCATGTTCCTCATCCCTACCATCTGTATGGAAGGCTTGACGATTCACCTTTCTTCTAGCATGAAATTTCAGCAATCTAGCTGAGACGGTTTACAAAGAAAGAGATCCACAAGGGTTTAGGTCAAGAATTGCCATCCAGGAAATTGGAAATCTCATGTCTACCCGTGTGTCCTGGCTTCTGTCTATGGTTTCCTGCCTCCCTGCCTGCTTCGCTGTCTTTCTCCTTCCTTCTTCCTTCCCATCACATAGCTCCCATCATGTGCCAAGCACAGTGCTTGGGGGTGAGAAAGCAGCTGTATGAGACAAACATGACTCCTGCTCTCACTGAACCTATGATTAATGGGGATGCTGGAACAGTAGTGAAATAAATAAATAACCTCTACATAAAACACAAAAAGAAAGGATCACAAGTTGTACAATAATTAGTTCTGTTAAAGACTGAGAGACAGACCAGCCTGGAAACCTCTTTTAGGTAGGATGGCCAGGTAACACCTTTCTGGAGAAGAGATACCTTAGACTGAAGAAATAAAAGGTAAAAAAGAACTAAGCTTATGGAAAAATGTGGTTGGGGGCAGGTGGAAAGGGGGAGACATGGAGGAAAATGAGAATATTGAGACAAATGTGAAGTCCCAGGCAGGAAAAAGCCTGGTTAGCATTAAAGAGACTGGAGGAACATCAGTTTGCCTTTGGTGATTTGGGGCAGCACGCATTATCACCCACTATTTGCTCTTCTGGGTCTACATAAACTTGGTGTATTCACCTTATCACTGAGGCTTTAACAGTAGACAATGAGGAGCACAATGATAAGTCTAATGAGATCCCTGATGCAAAGATGCTGGCAGCACCCTGGTCCAGCACTCATTGGCTGACATCACCCATCACAGCACACCAAAGGGCCAGGAAAGGAAGACAGTAACACCCAATGAAACCCTACGGACAAACTTTCCGAAGCTTAATACCAGGCGCCACTCCAGAGGTGAGTGAGTTGAATTCTGAAGGGACTGAGTGTGGCTTCGGTGCCAGTGCTTATGGAAAGGTCAGTGAGGTTTCCTAAGATGCCCAAGGCTGGACAGGTCCCTATGTGACCACATTCATCCAGGGATCCCAGGGAGGCCATGCTGGTTGGGCTCTGGGGCTGTGGTTGCCATAAAACTAAGCTATCTTATGGGTTTCTAGCAGAAGAAAGTCTTTTAAAAGTTTTTGCTTTGTAATCTTAAGGTTTTTATAACATGTAACAATTCCTGACATCTCTGGGCAATGTAGCAAAGTCATGCAACATCCCCAAACACACACAGCATCCTGCTGAGATCATACTATACGCAGCACTTCTCTAAACATCTTGTCACCAGGATACTTAGATTAGAGATAATATGGGAAAGAACCTCTTCCTGGCACACAGTAGCCATTCAATATATGCTAACAATTATGATAACTGCCCTCAAGCACATATTGCTCCCATTTATCCCCTAATCTCTTGGAAATGTTCTTTTTGTCAACCCTGATGAGCAATCTGGCAACTGCCTCAAAATAGCCAGTGAATTTTGATAACTGTGGCATTCTGTGTGTGCCATTCTCAGTAATCGGCTGGCTGGCTTTCAACACATGCTGTCACTCCAAAATATCTATTTATTCCATCCTATACCATCTAGCTATGACAGAGGACACGCTACAGAGCAGAAAACACTGCCACCTGGTGACAGGAGCAGAAGGGGCACCAAGAACCAAGTGTCCAGAGGAGGCTGCCTGGCACCTGGAGTACCTGCAGGACCTGAGGCTGCTAGACCTGGCCAGGCTTTCAACAGATCCCCAATATCAAGAGCAGGGAAAGTCAAGTGGATCCTGCTCCCCTGTCTACCCAAAAGACATTCACTGAGCACACACGACACCCAAAGCACGCAGCCAGGTGCTGTGGGTGATCTCAAGAAGCCACACTTGGTAAGATCAAGTAGCTGATGAGTGGGTGAAAAAGCAGATTCTAAGGGACTCCAAAGAAAGAAGAGGGAGGGTACTTGGCAAAGGATGCTCCAGAAAGGCTCCAGGAAAAGTAGAAATATGCTAGGTCCTAAAAGTGGGGAGGAGGAGAAAAGAGAAAATTCCAGAATGGGAAGTGGCCTAAGTAAAGGCAGGGATGTTGGAAAGTGAAGCAGTAGCCTGGCTAGAAAAAAATCTATGGAAGCATTGTCTCTGCTGGGAATTTCCTACTTTCCATCCGAGGAGTAGGTACCAAACTCTGAAGTGATAGTGTGGAGGCCTCCCAAGAAACCACTCAAATCTTCCAGCTGAGAAGTTCCCTGGTTATGAATAAATCATGAGTCTGCCCATCTGAGTTAACAGCCCAATCCACCCGTGTGAACCTCAGCAGATTACTCATTTTATTAAAGTCTCAGTTTCCCCATCTGCAAAAAGGAAAAGTAGAATGGTTTCTACTTCACAAAGTTTGGGCGAGGATTTGATGAGATAACTGAGCACAAAACAAGCAGATGTTTCTCCAAATGAATGTCACAGCTTACTCAATAATTTTAGCACACGTTTCCCATCTAAGGGATGGATTTGCTGCTGTATAAGAAAAGATAAAAAAGGTGACAGCTCTTCAATCTTAACAAATAAAACTAACAAGGAATGTGATTTTCTAAAATAAAGATTAGCAGATTTGATTATTTACAAAACGTGAAACTCCTGCTTATGAAAACCAAAACTATGACAATGGGACAAAACAGATTGGGGGAAATATTGGCATCAGATTTAACAATTTTTTCAGTTTATATATTATATTTTTTAAAATGTGTACAAAATGATAAGGAAAACAAGAAGTCACCAATAGATAAACATACAAAACACATGAAAAGAAAATGCATATGAGGAATTACAAAAATAGACAACAAAAGAGAGGAAAAAAGCCCCATTCTCAATAAGTCAAAATAGGTAATAAAAAAAATAAAAGTTCAGGGCCAGCCTCATGGTGTACTGGTAGAGTTCAGCAGGCTCCACTTCAGCAGCCCACATTCACGGGTTCAGATCCCAGGCGCAGACCGACATCACTTGTTAGCCATGCTGTGGAGGCATCCCACATACAAAAACTAGAGGAAGATTGACACAGATGTAAGCTCGGGGCTAATCTTCCTCAGAAAAAAAAAAAAAAAAAAAAAAACAAAAAAAAAAAAAATTGATAAAAAAGTGTTAAAAATATAAAAAAAAAAAAAAAAAAAAAAAAAACCCTAAAAATAAAAATTCAATAATAAATCTTTAAAATATTAATTAAATGACTACTACTACATTAAATGACATCCCTACTTAAAGCCTTTTAATTGCCTCCCATTATGCCCAAAGTAAAACCCAAAGCCATGTTTAAAATGGCCAACAAGACACCACAGGGCATGTACCTTGCCACCTCCCCACATCATGGACCACTCCACCTTCATGCATTGGCTTACTTTAGCTCCCTGAAAAGGCAAGTTCCCACTCTCCACAGGATCTTTGCACAGACCTGCCTGGAATTTTTATCCCTCTCTTTTCCCCAACCCCTCAGCTCCTGGCTAATTCTGATTCATCCTTCAGCCCCAGCTATGGGCACTTCCCTGATGTTATGTGTTGAATCCCATACCCCGAAAAACTCATATGTTGAAGTCCTTACTCCAGCACTTCAGAATGTGACCTGATTTGGAAACAAAGTTGTTGCAGATGTAATGAGTTAAGATGAGGTCATTCTGGAGTAGGATGGGTTCCTAACCCAGCATGACTGTTGGCCTTATAAAAAGGGAAAAGTTGGACACAGACATGCACACAGGGAGAAGACCATGTGGAGATGAAGGTGAAGATCAGGGTGATGCTTCTACAAGCCATGGAACATCAAAGATTGCCAGCAAACCACCAGAGGCTAGGGGAGAGAGATGGAAAAAATTCTCTCACCATCTTCAGAAGGCCAACCCTGCTGACACCTTGATCTCAGACTTCTAGACTTCAGAACTGGGAGACAATAAATTTCTGTGGTTTAAGCCACTCAGATTGTGGCATTTGGTTAGGTGGCCCTAGGAAACTAATACACCCAGGAAAGCCCCCCACGATTCTCCCACTGAGTGAGTTCCTGTCGCTTCACTGTCTTGTGAAGCCAGTGCTTTTCTTCAACCACTGCAGGGAATACTTGATCAATGTCTGCCTCCACACTGGAGGGAAGTGTTAAAGGAACAGGCAGACTCCCAGCTCTACCTGCGGTATCTAGTACGGGAGAGGGCTCCACAAGTATTTGTTGATTACGTCTGGGAAACATGGGAGTAAGTCCTGGGAGGCATGAGCCCTCCCTGGAGGCTCGAGAGACGAGGACAAAAGGCAGAATGGTCCTGAGTGGAATTGAAGCCAACACTCACTGAGCATGCCTGTACCTGCTTACCTGTACAGTCCTGAGAATCACTGTACAGAGAGGTTAAAAGTACAGACTCTGACACATTCTGCCTGGGTTGGAATCCCAGCTCTGCCACTTCCCAGCTGTGGACTCAAGGCAGTAACTTCTATGGGCCCCACTTCCTCATCTCTAAAGTAGGAGTGATGACAGTACCTCTGGCACTGGGCAGCTGAGAGGACGCCCTGGGTTAATAGTGGTAAAGTGTTTGGAACAATGGCTCCAACAACCCAAAATGATGCAGACAGAAACAAAGATTTATGTACCTAGATATTCATTACAACATTTTTTAAATAGTGAAAAACTGTAAAACAATCTAAATCTCCAAAAACAGAGGAATGAATATAGTTAAGTAAATTATAGAACAGCAATACAATACAGTATTACACAAACATTAAAATTATGTTTGAAAACATTTTGAATAACATAGAAAAATGCTCAGTCAAATGTTATGTGAAAATAAGAAAGAAAATTGTTTATTCAAGAGGATCTCAATTACGTAAAAACGTATAGGTAAAAAATGTATAGGTATACATATGCTGAAACTTAATAATGGTTTTAAATGGGATGATAGATGGTAGCTATTTTTTTATAATACTCTTCATTTTTCAAGTTTCAGAAAATTATCCCTATTAGTGAAGTTATTGCATAAAAATTTAAATACGCAAAAAAGAGAAAAAATTTAGAAGCTTAGGAAACTCATTGTTTCTTCCTTTGGCCAGAAAAAATCTTGTACGATATCTCAATTCTCAAGTCTTAGGGAATTCAGGCAGATGCAATTAAAGAGAATGCCAATATAAGGTATCAAAGTAAAGCAAACCAGAATGAGGTCCAATTCCAAAATCTTCACAGTCTGCATTGTTACTACCCGGCCTCTCTTACCCCAAGAGTGAACACATGTTGAGGAATGACAGGGAATAAGCTTAGGAAGTCAGATCGCTTCCCTCATCCTCTGCCCCATGAATTCAGAATGCTAAAATCTGACCTTTGTCTGCGTACAGCAAGCCAATGAAGCAGGCCTGGTGCCCGATGGCCCCTCACCTGGTCTGAGCCAGTCATCACACCATAACCCCAATGGTAGAGATTCCATGCTTAAACACCTGAAAGCCAGCAAGAGACTCTAGTGGGGAAGCGGTGGTTTCTGGTTGCTCTCAAGCAAGGGAGCTTTGAGTTTAGGCTTACTGCCTTCCTCCTCCCCAACACATTACACATCAGATCATTGAACATTCTACAAGGGTAAGAAGAAAATAAGCACACAAACAAATACATACATGGCTGCACGAATAAACAAATACGAGGGAAAAAGCAATAAGAATGTCGTAACAGTCTCAGAACTGATCCTCCCTGCCTACAATTTTCCCCCACACTAAATCACCCCTTCTAAACTCATCCTTCTAAAATACAGCTATTATTTTACAAGTGCTGTTCACAAACCTTTGCTCTTTTCTCTCTACCCCACAGTAAAAGTTCCAAACTTCTCAATCAGTCATCAAAAGCTTCCCCAATGTGACTTTCACGTCTTGTCCAGTCTCCTCCTTGGGCCCCTTCCCCACACTGCTTCTACACTTCAGCTCCACTGGTCTCCTAATCATTCTCCACACTCGTCCTGGTCATTCTCTCCTCCAGGATTTTAATCTACTTCTTTATCTAGTAAGCCCATTCTCTCATACCACCCATCAAAGTCCTTCTCTCCCTTCAAGACCCACATCATATACTGTTCCTCGCATAAGCTTCCTCTGATCTCCCAAGGCTAGAATTAGTATCTTTCTCTTTCATACCTGTTTTAAGCTTCTATTATATTTATTTCTTACCATAATACACAAAAATGGTTTGTATTCTCTCTATTTCTGTCTCTCTCTCTCACTGCCTTAACTGAAGCTACCTGAAAGAGAAAATATCTTCTAAATCCTTGCATGGCTCACAATGTCTAGAAAAGATAGCACACATAGTAAGTCTCATTGGAGCCTTCACTGGGGAACTTCATTCATTTCCAAGATGTATTCCATGATGTGGACAAAGTACCTAGCACAATGCTGAGTCCACAGTAAGCATTCAAAAGCAAACACCAAATGAGTTGAACAAAGTCACAGGATACAAGAGAAACACATACACACACACACACAAAAAAAAACCCCACATTTTGATTTCTATTCACTAACAGTGAACATGTGGAAAGCGAAATGCAAAACACAATACTTTTCATAATCACTCCAAGGAAATGAAATACTTAAGCACACACTAAACAAAACATATACAGTAATGTGCCACATAACGACATTTTGGTACCATATACACATTGGTGGTCCCATAAGATTAGTACCATATAGCCTAGATGCATAGTAGGCTATACAATCTATGTTTGTGTAAGTACACTCTATGATGTTTGCACAATGATGAAATTACCTAATGACACATTTCTCAGAACAGATCCCCATCAATAAATGACACATGACTGTACAGGTTTTGTATGGTGAAAATTACAAAATGCTGAATGACGTCAGCAACATGGTGGAGTGAGCTGGTCCCTTTATCTCTCCCGCTTTGAACTTATAACTATATGGACATTCATTGGCCAATGGAGGATGCCCACATAGCACAAGAGGATGCCTGAGAGACCCACACAGCTATACATTTAAAGGTGGATGGACTGGTTCCCTGGGAAGTAGTGGAGATAGATGAGAATTCCCCTACCCTTCTTTGGCAGCCCTATGTGCATGCACAAACATTTCAGAGCCAGTGTGAGCACCCACAGAGCCGCTGCAGTCCCACAGTGGGAACGCACCTCAGCATGACTGTAAGAAGGAGCAGCTGCAGCCCGGAGCCCACACACAAATGCTTTCCCAGCTGGCAGAAGTGCCCACCATGCTGCTGCAGTCCCCACAAGTGACCCCTGCAAAGAAGCTCTGCTCACTAAGCACAGGAGTTTGCATGACCATAAGAAGAGGCAGTGGCAAATCCACATGCATATGTGAACACTTTCCCGGCCAGTGGGAGGGCCCACCATGCTGCTACAGTCCCAATGAGTGGTCCAAGCTCAGACCCCATGAAGAAGCCACACTCACCAAGCACAGTGGCCAGAGTGACTGTAAGAGGTGGAGGCAGATCTTTGTGTGTGCATGAACACTTGTCCAGCTGGTGGGAGGACCCATAGTGCCACTGTGGCCCCATAAGTGGGAACATGCCTTGGCACAACTGTAACAAGAGGTGGTGGCAGCCCTGAGCCCACACACAAATGCTTTCCCAGCCAGTAGGAGTGTCCACCATACACACACAGCTTCCAGCAGGTGAGGTGGAATCAGAAACATAGCTCCTGCTTCCTCCCGGCAGTAGCAGGTGGAATCCATGACCTGACATTACCACAAATGTGCCAACAAAGTATTAATTCATCAAACAAGATTAAAAAACTACAGTAACAATTCAGAACATAAGAAAACTGACAAGTCTCCAGAAACCAAGCCTGAAGTCACAGAAATTTACAAGCTAAATGACAGAGACTTCAAAATAGCTGTCATAAAGAAACTCAACAAGTTACAAGAAAACTCAGAAAGACAGTTCAATGAGCTCAGGAGTAAAATTAATGAGAAGAAGGAATATGTCACCAAAGAGACTGAAACTATTAAAAGAAAAAAAGCAAAAATTCTGTATATGAAGAACACAATTAATGAGATAAAAAATAATCTAGAATCCTTAAAAACTAGAGCTGACATTATGGAGGAAAGAATTCATGATTTAGAGAATAAAAATACAGAAATACTTCAGGTGGAAAGGCGAGAGAACTAAGAATTTTTAAAAATGAAGGAATTCTTCAAGAAATATCCAACTGAAGTAGGAAAAGCAAAACAAGGATTATAAGTATTCCAGAGGGAGAAGAGAGGGAGAAAGGAGCAAAGAGCCTGTTCACAGAAATAATAGCTGAGAACTTCCTGAACCTGGGGAAGGAACCAGACTTACAGATACATGAAGCCAACATAAATCCTAACTACATCAATGTAAAAAGATCCTGTCCAAGGCGTATAATAGTAAACTGGTGAAAGTCAATGACAAAGGAAAAATATGAAGGGTAGCAAGGCAGAAGAAAATAATCTACAAAGGAAGCCCTATGAGGCTGTCAGCAGATTTCTCAGCAGAAACCTTACAGGCTAGAAGAGAATGGAATAATATATTCAAAATACTGAAAGATGAAAACTTTCAGCCAAGAATATTCTATCTAGCAAAACTATCCTTCAGGTCCAATGGAGAAATAAAAGCTTTCCCAGATAAACAAAAGCTGAGGGAGTTCATCACCACTGTGCCTCCTCTAAAAGAAATGATCAAGGATGCCCTCATATTGGAAACAAAAAGGCAAAGATCTACAAAGCTTTGAGCAAGGAGATAAACAGACAGAAAAAAATCAGAAAACTGCAGCTCTCTTTCAGAATAGGGTGGCAAATAGACAATTAGAGCCTAAAAGGTAAAGGGAGGGAAAGGATCCAAAGTAACTATAAACACTTCAACTTAGAAACTCAACACATTACAGAATAATTTGTGACAACAATAACTCAGAAGGAGAAGAGGAGAGGGATGGAAACTGCCTAGGCTATTGGAGATAGGAGGCTATCAGAAAGGCTATATGGACTATCTCATCTTCAAGCTCTTCTATACAAACCTCATGGTAACCACTAACAAAAAATCAGAGCAGAGCGAGAATTCATAACTAAACAGAAAACTGAGAAAACCACCACAGAAAACCACCAAAATGAAATGGCAGTCAGAAATACAAAGGAAGAGAAACAGTGGAAATATAAAACAACTGGAAAATAAGAGATAAAAAGGAAGTCTTAAGCCCTCATATATTAACAATTGCTCCACATGTAAATGGACTGAATTCTCCAATCAAAGGACACAGAGGAGCTGGATGGATTAAAAAGCAAGATGCAACAATATGCTGCCTCCAGCAAACACACCTCAACTCTAAAGACAAATATAGGCTCAGAGTGAAAGGATGGAAGATGATGGTCCAAGCAAATGGAAAAAAAAGAAAGAAGGTGTTTCCATACTTACATCAGGGAAAGCAGACTTCAAGATAAAAACGATAATGAGAGATAAAGAGGGGCAGCATATAATGATTAAAGGGACTTTCCACCAAGAGGACATTATGCTTATGAATATATATGCACCTAACACAGGAGGACCAACGTATACAAAATAACTATAAAGAGACACAGAGGGAGAAATTGACAGTACCACAATAATAGTAGGGGACCTCAACACCTCATTTACATCAATGGATAGATCATGCAGACAGAAAGCCAACAAGGAAATTGTGGATATAAGTGAAACGCTGGATCAGAAGAATTTAATAGACATTTATTTATAGAGCATTCCATCCAAAAACAGCAGAATATACATTCTTCTCAAGTGCACATGGAACATTCTCAAAGATAGACAATATTTTGGGAAACCAGCAAGCCTCAATAAATGTAAGAAGGTTGAAATCATATAAAGCATGTTTTCTGACCACAATGTATGAAACTAGAAATCAACTACAAGAAAAAAAGCTGGAGGGCTGGCCAGTTGGCGTAGAGGTTAAGTTTGTGTGCTCTGCTTTGGCAGCCCAGGGTTCGTGGGCTCAGATCCCGGGCACAGACCCAGCACCGCTCATCAAGCCACACTGTGGCAGCACAGATGCTAGCTCAGTGACAAACTTCCTCAAGCAAAAAGAGGAAGATTGGCAACAGATATTAGCTCAGGGCCAATCTTCCCAGGGAAAAGAAAAGGAAAAAAGATGGGAAATTCACAAATATGGGGAAACTAAACAACATGCCACTGAACAACCATTGGATCAATAAATAAATCAAAGGAGAAGCTAAAAAATAACTGGAAACAAATGAGAACACAACATACCAACCCTTATGGGATTTATCAAAAACAATTTTAAGAGAGAAATTCATAGCAATACAGGCACCCAAAACAACATGAAGAATCTCAAGTAAGTAATCTTAAACTACGTCTAAAAGAATTAGAAAAGAAGAAAAAACAAAGCACAAAATCAGCATAAGGAGGAAAATAATAAAAATTAGAGCAGAAATAAATGAAATAGAGACAAAAAAAAAAAAAACAGTAGACAGGACCAATGAAACTAAGAGCTGGTTCTTTGAGAAGACAAAATTGGCAAACCATTAGCCAGACCCACTAAGAAAAAAAGACAGAAGGCTCAAATAAATAAAATTAGAAGGGAAAGAGGAGAAATTACAACAGATTCTGCAGAAATGCTAAAGATTATAAGAGAATACTATGAAAAAGTATATGCCAACAAATTAAACAATCTAGAAGAAATGGATAAATTATTAAATGAATACAACCTCCCAAAACTGAATCAAGAAGAAATAGAGAATCTGAATAGACCAATAAAAAGTAAAGAGATCTAAATAGTAATCAAAACCTCCCAAAAGACAAAAGTCCAGGACCTGATGGCTTCTCTGCAGAATTCTACCAAACATTCAAAGACAATTTAACACCTATCCTTCTCAAACTATTCCAAAAAATTGAAGAAGACAGAACGCTTCTTAACTAATTCTATGAGGCCAACCTTACTCTGATACAAAAACCAGGCAAGGAGAGCACAAAGAAGGAAAATTACAGGCCAATATCGCTGATGAATATACATGCAAAAATCCTCGACAAAATATTGGCAAAGCAAATACAGCAATACATTAAGAGGATCATACATCACGACCAAGTGGTGTTTATACCAGGGACATATGGATGGTTCAACATCCACAAATCAATCAATGTGATACACCACATTAACAAAATGAGGAATAAAAATCACATGATCATCTCAATAGATGCAGAGAAAGCATTTGACAAGATCCAACATGCATTTATGATTTAAAAAAAGACTCTCAATAAAATGGGTATGCAAGGAAAGCATCTCAACATAATGAAGTCCATATATGACAAACCCACAGCCAACATCATACTTTATGGTGAAAAACTAAAAGACAATTCTCTGAAAACAGGAAAAAAGACAAGTGTGCCCACTCTCACCATTCCTTTTCAACATAGTACTGGAGATGTTGGCCAAAGCAATTAGGCAAGAAAAAGAAATAAAAGGAATCCAAACTGAAAAGTGAAAAATGAATCTCACCTTTGCAGATGACATGATTCTATATACAGAAAACCCTAAAGAATCCATCAGAAAACTATTAGAAATAATCAACAACTACAGCAAAGTTTCAGGGTACAAAGTCAATGTACAAAAATCAGTTGCATTTCTACACTAACAATGAACTAGCAGAAAGAGAAGTCAAGAATATAATCCCATTTAAAATTGCAACAAAAAGAAAAAAAATATCTAGGAATAAATTTAAGCAAAGAGTTGAAAGATTTATACACAGAAAACTATAAGATATTATTGAAAGAAATTGAAGAAGATATAAAGAAATTGAAAGATATTTCATGCTCATAGATTGGACAAATAAACAGTTAAAATGTCCATATTACCTAAAGCAATCAACAGAGTCAATGCAATCCCAAACAGAATCCCAATTACATTCTTCACAAAAATAGAACAAAGAATCCTAAAATTTATATAGAACACCAAAAGACCTCAAATAGTCAAAGCAATCCTGAGAAAAAAGAACAAAGCTGGAGCCTTCACAATCCCTGACTTCAAAATATACTACAAAGCTATAGGAATCAAAACAGCACTGTACTGGCACAAAAACAGACACACAGATCAATGGAATAGAATTGAAAGCCGAGAAATAAAACCACACATCTATGGACAGGTAACCTTCAACAAAGGAGCCCATAATATACAATGGAGAAAGGAAAGTCTCTTCAATAAATGGTCTTGGGAAAACTGGACAGCCACATGCAAAAGAATGAACGTAGACCATTATCTTGCACCATACACAGAAATTAACTCAAAATGGACTAAAAACTTGAATATAAGACCTGAAACCATAAAACTCCTACAAGAAAATATAGGCATACACTCTTTCACATCAGTCTTAGCAGCATCTTTTCAAATACCATGTCTACTCAAGCAAGGGAAACAAAAGAAAAAATTAACAAATGGGAATACATCAGACTAAAAAGCTTCTGCAAGGCAAAAGAAAACATGAACAAAACAAAAAGACAATCCACCAACGTGGAGAAAATATTGCAAATATCTGACAAAGGGTTAATTTCAAAAAATATAAAGAACTCATACAACTCAACAACAACAATAAACAAACAACTTGATCAAAAAGTGGGCAGAGGATATAAACAGACATTTTTCCAAAGAAGATATACAGATGGCCAACAGACACATGAAAAGAGGTTCAGCATCACTAATTATTAAGGAAATGAAAATCTAAACTACAGTGAGATAACACCTTACACCTGTCAGAATGGCTATAATTACCAACACCAAAAGTAACAAATGTTGGAGAGGATGTGAAGAAAAGGAACCCTCATACACTGCTGGTGGGAATGCAGACTGGTGCAGCCACGATGGAAGACAGTATGGAGAGTTCTCAAAATATTAAAAATAAAAATATTACATGATCTAGCTATTCCACTACTGGGCATTCATCCAAAGAACTTGAAATCAACAATTCAAAGAGATTTAAACATGCTTATGTTTTTGCAGCATTATTCACAATAGCCAAGACGTGGAAGCAACCAACCTGCCCTTCTATGGATGAATGGCTAAAGAAGATGTGGTACATATACACAATGGAATACTACTCAGCCATAAAAAATACAAAATTGTCCCATTTGCAACAATATGAACGGACCTTGAGAGTATGATGTTAAGCGAAATAAGCCAGACAGAGAAAGACAAATACCACATGATTTCACTCATCTGTGGGATATAAACAAACACATGAATAAAGAGAACAGATTAGTGGTTACCAGAAGGGAAGGGGGCAGGAGGTGGGTGAAAGGGGTAAAGGGACACAGATGTATGGTGATGGATAAAAATTAGACTACTAGTGGTGAGCAGCCTATACAGAAATTGATAAATAATAACGTACACCTGGAATTACACAATGCCATAAACCATTATGACCTCAATAAGATAATTGAAAAAAAAATTACAAAATGCTGATAAAAAATCAAAGACTTAAATAAATGAAGAGATGTACCATGTTCATGTACTGCAAAACTGAACATATTAAAGACATCACAAAGATGAAAGTATAAATCTCACTGGTAAAGGTAAATATACTGACAAATACAGAATAACATAACACCTTAATGGGGATGTATGAATCGCTTCTAACCCTACTATAACAGTTAAGAAACAAAAGTATTAAGAATAACCATAACCATAAAAATTGTTAATGGATACATAATATATAAAGAAATAAATTCTGACATCAATGACATAAAGTACAAGGGGGAGACAGTAAAATTGTGGATTTTTTGTTTGCAATTGAAGTTAAGTTGTTATCAGCTTTAAACAGGCTGTTATAAACATAAGAAGTTACATGCAAGCATCATGGTAAGTAACCACAAAGAAAAACCTATAGTAGATTTTTAAAAAGATAGAGATAAGAGGGACCCGTCTGGTGGTGCAGTGCTTAAGTTCACACATTCCACTTTGGCAGCCCAGGGTTTGCCAGTTCAGATGCCAGGTGTGGACATGGCACCACTCATCAAGCCATGCTGTGGCAGGTGTCCCACATATAAAGTAGAGGAAGATGGGCATGGATGTTAGCTCAGGGCCAGTCTTCCTCAGCAAAATGAGGAGGAGTGGCAGCAGATGTTAGCTCAGGGCTAATCTTCCTCAACAAAAAAAAGATAGAGGAAAGAATCAAAGTACATCACTACAAATAATCATCAAATAAGAAAGGAAAACAGCAAGACATAAAGTGAGAAACAAAAGAACTGCAAAACAGACAAAAAAAACAATTAACAAAATGGTAAGAGAAAGTCCTAACTTAATAATTACTTAAAATGTAAATATATTAAACTCATCTATCAAAAGATATAGAGTAGCTGAATGGATTTTTTTTTTTTTTTTAGATTTTATTTTTTTTCCTTTTTCTCCCCAAAGCCCCCCGGTACATAGTTGTATATTCTTCGTTGTGGGTACTTCTAGTTGTTGCATGTGGGACGCTGCCTCAGTGTGGTTTGATGAGCAGTGCCATGTCCGCGCCCAGGATTCGAACCAACAAAACACTGGGCCGCCTGCAGCGGAGCGCGTGAACTTAACCACTCGGCCATGGGGCCAGCCCCCAGCTGAATGGATTTTTTTAAAAAAAGATCTAACTATATGCTGTCTACAAGAGACTACCTTTAGATTTAAGGACACCCATAAGCTGAACATGAAAGGCAAAAAGATATTCCATGCAAATGGTAACCAAAAGACAGCAGGGGTGGCTGTACTTATCTCAGTCAAAATTATCACAAGAGAAAAAGAAGGTCATTGTATAATTATAAAAGGGTCAATTCAACAAAAATATATAAAAATTATAAACATATACCCAACATCAGAGCACATAAATATATAAAGCAAATGCTGACAAGTCTGAAGGGATAAAGAGACAGTAATGCATTAATATCAGTAGGAGATTTCAATACCCCACGTTCAATAATTCATAGATCACCCAGACAGAAAATCAATCAGGAAACACCAAACTAGAACAACACTAAAGACCAAATGGACCTAATAGATATAACCAGAACATTCCACCCAATGTTCACACAGAATATTCTCCAAAACAAATCACATGCTAACTCACAAAAGAAGTCTTAACAAATCTAAGGAGATTTTTCTTTTTTTCTTTTTGAGGAAGATTAGCCATGAGCTAACTACTGCCAATCCTCCTCTTTTTGCTGAGGAAGACTGGCCCTGAGCTAACATCCATGCCCATCTTCCTCTACTTTATACGTGGGACGCCTACCACAGCATGGCTTTTGACAAGCAGTGCCATGTCTGCACCTGGCATCTGAACCGGTGAACCCCGGGCGACTGAGAAGCAGAATGTGTGAACTTAACCACCACACCACTGGGCCAGCCCCTCTAAGGAGATTTAAATCATTCCAAGTATCTTTTCTGACCACAGTGGACTGAAACTAGAAATCAATAACACAAGGAAAACTGAAAAATTCATAAATACATGGAAACTAAACAACAGACTCTTAAACAAAGGGTCAAAGAAGAAAATAAAAGAGACAATAGAAAATATCTTGAGACAAACAAAAACAGACTGTATCAAAACTTATGGAATGAAGCAAAAGCAGTAATAAGAGGTGAGTTTACAGCAATCAGCACCTACACTAAAAAAGAAGAAAGATCTCAAACAATCTAACATTACACATCAAGACACTAGAAAAATTGGCCAGCCAGTGGCATAGTGGCTAAGTAGTTCGCGTGCTCTGCTTTAGCGGCCCGAGGGTTTGCAGGTTCAGATCCCAGGCACAGACCTAGCACCACTCATCAAGCCATGCTGTGGCAGCATCTCACATAAAACAGAGGAAGATCGGCACAGATATTAGCTCAGTGACAATCTTTCTCAAGCAAAAAGAGGAAGATTGGCAGCACATGTTAGCTCAGGGCCCATCTTCCTCACCAAAAAAATAAATAAATAGAAATAAGAAAAGAGAAAAAATTTTGAAAAAATAAACTAGAAAAAGAACAAACTAAGCCAAAAATTAGCAGAAGGAAGGAAATAATACAGTTTAGAGCAGAAATAAATGAAAGGGAATAGAAAACCAATTAAAAAATTGACCAAACTGAGAGTTGTGTTTTTGAAAAAAAATCAATACATCTTTAGCGAAACTAAGGAAAAAAAAGCAATGACTCACATAAATAAAATCTAAAATGAAAGAGGATACATTACAAGTGATACCACAGTGCTAAAAACAGATTGTAAGGGACTATCATGATGAATCATACACCAACAAATTGGAAAACCTAGAAAAAAACAAATAAATTCCCAGAAACATATGACCCATCAAAACTGAATCAAGAAGAAATAGATAGTCTGAACATAGCAAAAACAGAGAGATTGAATCAGTAATCAAAATACTCTCAAAAAAGAAAGCCCAGGACTAGATGGTTTCACAGATGAATTCTACCAAATATTTAAAGAAGAGTTAACATTAATTATTCCTAAACTCTTCCAAAAAACATAAGAAGGAGAAATACTTCCAAGTTCATTTTATGAGGTCAGCATCACCCTGATATCAAAGCCAGACAAAGACAGCATAAGAAAAGAAAACTACAGGTCCAAATCCCTGATGAACATGGATGAAAAAATTTTCAACAAAATATTAGCAAACCTAATTCAACAACACATTAAAAGGATCATATACCATGACCAAATGGGATTTTATCCCTGGAATGCAAGGATGGTTCAATATATGTAAATAAATCAATGTGATACACCATGTTAATAGAATGAAGGATAAAAATCACATGATCATCTCAATAGATCCAGAACAAGCATTTGACAAAATTCGACATCCTCACATGAAAAAAACTCTCACCAAATTAGGTACAGAAGAAACTTACCTCAACACAATAAAGGCCATATATGAAAAACGCACAGCTAACATCATACTCAATGATGAAAAACTTTTCCTCTAAAGATCTAGAGCAATACAAGGATGCTCACTCTAACCACTGCTATTCAACACAGTACTGGAAGTGCCAGCCAGAGCAATGAGACAAAAAAAAAAAAAAAAAAGAATAAAATGCTTTCAAATTGGAAATACAAAAGTAAAATTATCTCTAATTGCAGATGACATGATGTTATATATAGAAAACCCTAAAGAATAAAAAAAAAAAAACAGAACTAATAAATGGTCAGCCAAGTTGCAGGACACAAAATCAATATTCAAAAATCAATTGCATTTCTATACCTAACAATGAACTATCCACACAGAAAATCACCAAAACCATTCCATTTACAACAGTATCAAGAAAATAAAACATTTCAGAATAAATTTAACCAAGGAGGTAAAAGACCTGTTCACTGAAAACTATAAAACATTGATGAAAGAAATTAAACAAAAGCTAATAAATGGAGTGACAACCACATTCACAGTTTGGAAGAATTAATTTTGTTGAAATATCCATACTGCTCAAAGTGATCTACAGAGTCAATACAATCCCCATCAAAATCCCAATGGCATTTTACACAGAAACAGAAAAAAAATTCTAAATCTCTTATAAGACCACAGAAACCCCTGAATAGCCAATGTAATTTTGAGCAAAACGATCAAAGTTGGAGGCATCACATTTCCTGATTTCAAAATATATTACAAAACTTCAGTGCTCAAAACAATATGTACTGACATAAAAACAGACATGTAGACCCATGGAATAGAATACAGGGCCAAAAAATAAACACACACATATACAATCAACTGATCTTTAACAAACGTGCCAAAAATACGCAATGGGTGAAGGATAGTCTCTTCAATAAACGGTGTTGAGAAAACTGAATATACACATACAAAAGAATGAAATTGAACCTTTATCTCGCACTATACAAAAAAATCAACTCAAAATGGGTTAAAGACTTAAACATAAGACCTAACATCACAAAACTCCTAGAAGAAAAATATAGGGAAAACTTCTTGACATTGGCCTTGGCAATGATTTATTGGATATGGCACCAAAAGCACAGGCAACAAACGCAAAAACAGACAGGTTGGATTACTTCAAACTAAAAAGCTTCTGCACTGTAAAGGAAACAATCAACAAAATGAGAAGGCAACCTACGGAATGGGAGAAAATATTTTCAGATCATATATCATTACCATAAAGGGCTAATATTCAAAATATATAAGGAACTCCTACAACTCAATAGCAAAAAAGCAAATAGGCTGATTTTAAAAATGGGCTAAAGAACTAAATAAACATTTTTCCAAAGAAGACATACAAATGGCCAACAGGCATATGAAAAGGTGCTCAACATCAGTAATCATCAGGGAAATGCAAATCAAAACTTCAATGAGATATCACTTCACATCTGTTAGGATGACTATTATCAAAAAGACAAGTGATAACAAATGCTGGGAAGGATGTAGAGAAAACGGAACAATTGTGCACTAATTGGTGGGAATATAAACTGCTACAGTCACTATGGAAAGCAGTATGGAGGCTTCACGAAAAGATTAAAAATAGAACTACCATAAATCCAACAATACCATTTCTCAGTATATAACCTAAGGTATTGAAATCAGGATCTCAAAGAGTTATCTGCACTCCCATGTTCATTGCAGCATTATGCACAATCATCCAGACATGGATATAATCTAAATGTCCATCAATGGATGAATGGATAATGAAAATGTGAAACTTTGTCCTCTCTGTACAATGGAATATTATTCAGCTTTTAAAAAGGTGGAAATCCTGCCATTTGCAACACATAAATGAAACTGGGGACTTTTATGCTATGTGAAATAAGCCCAACACAGAAGGACAAATACTATATTTGTCCAAGAAATACTGTATCTTGCCTAGGTTAGTGATGATTTCTGTTACTTGCAACCAAAAATTATGAAAAGAAAGCCTTCCAAAGTCAACTGGGAACCATGCCCCATTTGTCACGCTCTCTGACCCTGGGGGAGCCTAGGTTCCCAGCTACCAACTCAACCTCATAGGGTTTATCTCAAGCACAACTCCCTGGAGAGCAGCACCTTAGGACCACTCTCTTGTGGCACCACTCTCTAAAATCAATGTTAATTGCCCAATTAAACAAGCCTGATGCTGACAGAATGTGAGCTAATTAGTAAGTGCCACAGCTCGTTCCAATTATTAACCTTTATGGTTGTCATTTATAAAGATGAGGACGCGACTATGGATTTTTGCATAAACGACTGTGCTTGTCATTCCAAGCCAACCATAAGGAAAATGAGTAAGAGGGAAAGAAGCTATGCTGGGGGGGGAAGATTCCCCAAAACAAGTTTTCATAGACCTTTCAAAAACAAAAATGGCCATAAAGTCTTTTAGGTAAGTGGTTACATAAGAATGAAGTGGGGAGCTCCTTAAAACTATAAGTTCATTGATCTTGACCCCCAAAATTAATACAGCAAGTTTAGAATAAGTCCCAGGAAACTGGCTTTCCTTACATTTCCTAGGTGATTCTCATGATCCACCAGAACTGAAAATCCCTTAGACAAATATCCAAGGAAATCCACTCCTAGGCCCCAAACTAGTCCCTTGGCCATAGATCTCTTATGAAACATGAGTGGTTGTGAGCTAGAAAGGCCAAGGAAGAGTGATTAGTGATGTCACAGCAAGAGCATGGGGCTGTTGAGAATTCGGAGAACACAATTTGAGTCCAGATCTGAAATCACTGACCACCAACCCATCCGAGAGCTGAGTTTATCCATCTGTAAAATGGAATGTTCACTTACACAGCCTCACATTCCTCCCAGAAATATGAGACATGCCATGCATTCACGACAAATATTATACCAGTTTAAGAGGTTAGTACCATTGAAAGGGGGATTTTTTTTAATTTTTATTGAGATTATGATAGTTTACAACCTTGTGAAATTTCAGCTGTACATTACTGTCATTCGTGTTGTAGGTGCACCACTTCACCCTTTGTGCCCACTCCCCACCCCCCTTTCCCCTGGTAACCACTAATCTGTTCCCTTTGTCTATATGTTTAACTTCCACATATGAGTGGAGTCATACAGAGATTATCTTTCTCTATCTGGTTTATTTCACTTAACACAATACCCTCAAGGTCCATCCATGTTGTTGTGAATGGGACAATTTTATCCTTTTTTAAGGCTGAGTAGTATTCCATTGTGTATACATATATACATATCTTCTTTATCCAATCATCAGTTGATGGGCACTTAGGTTGCTTCCGCATCTTAGCTATTGTACATAATGCTGAAATGAACATTGGGATGCATGGGACTTTTGGAATTTCTGATTTCAGGTTCTTTGGATAGACACCCAGTAGTGGGATGGCTGGGTCATATGGTATCTCTATTTTTTAATTTTTTGAGAAATCTCCATACTGTTTTCCACAGTGGCTGCACCAGTTTGCATTCTCACCAGCAGTGTATGAGAGTTCCTTTTTCTCCACAACCTCTCCAACATTTGTTACTTTTTGTTTTGGTTATTTTTGCCATTCTAACGGGTATAAGGTGATATCTTAGTGTAGTTTTGATTTGCATTTCCCTGATGATCAGTGATGATGAGCATCTTTTCATGTGCCTATTGGCCATCCATATACCTTCTTTGGAAAAATGTCTGTTCATGTCCCCTGCCCATATTATGATCGTGTTGTTTGACTTTTTTGTTGTTGAGTTGTGTGAGTTCTTTATATAGTACGGAGATTAACCAAAGGGGGATCTTTTAAAAGATAAACTCTGTGGATTGCATTTGAAGACTTGACTTTAGCTTTAACTTGGGCACAAAACATTTGGAAGCAACAACGAGATGTGAAGTGCTCCCTTTGTAAGTTCAGCAATTCCTGAAAAGAAACCTCACAGACATGAGACAGGGAGAAGACGCCTTTTTACCAGTTTATTGCCTCCAAAATAATGTCTTTGTGGGGAAGCTGACAGAAGCCTCCTAATGACATTTACAGTCTATGTCCAATAAAGTAATTGGCCACCAAACGATGAGAAAGTAAGTATGAAAGCTTGACTACCTACACTTTATAGTCGTTATATATATAAGCAGGAACGCAGTATGTAAAAATCCACTCCTATAAACTTGGAAATAGATAGGCTCTGTGTGAATTGAAAATTTCCCCTTTTTTGGCTTCAAACCACATTCCAAGGGCCCACCTATCATAGTTTTACACATGTGGACATCTGGCAGGGAAATAAATTAACGCTTACCTTAGAGAGTAGGGAAATGCATCCATTTATAAATGTTATTTTAGAAGGGACTGTCTGATCCCGGTTACTTATTAACTTCATTAGAAGGCTAATGAATCTACTGCTGCGAAAATGAGAGAGGCTCAGGCTGTGGAAAGAGACGGGCCGAACCTCACACCCCTGCTTCAAATGGTGGGGTTATTTATGATTGTGATAAAATGGCACTGCATTTGAAGGAAAGGGAAAGGAACATAAAACAACAATCAACAGACACAATCCATACAAAAGTGTTACAGTCTCTCAGCCACTGGACAAAAATCAAGATTTATACAAGTCCAGGTCTGCCTAGAGGATGAAAAGAGGCTAGGCCATAAAAAGAACCCCTCTTTCCCATAATAAATGGGAAAACATTAAATCTGTAATCCAGATATGCTTCTCCAGTGTTCTCATTTCTCAATGCTCTACCAAAGTGAGATGTCTGAGGGCTCAATATTTAGGGCAAACTCCTTCTCATTCTTTTTTTTTTTTTTTTTTTTTTTGGAACAAAGACTTTCAGAGATTGAATGAGGCTCCCTATGTTTAATGAATTTAAATTGAGTACTTCGGACAGGAGTTCTGGCTAATACCTGCCAACTGGCCATTATCCATCAGTGAACAGCATGTTATTTTGTTGACATGACCAGATTCTTTAAGGAAGGTGGCCATGCTCAGGACTGGGGCTGTTATCCATCGAGCATCATAAATCCTGTGTGGGCTTCTGTTTGACTTCCCAGGTTGGCAGAGACTGTGGATTTAGAGTTGAAAGAGACTCGAGAAATCATTCCAACTAACACCTTTATGAGGAAACACAAGGATGGCATGAGCAATCCAATTAACCAGTAACTGAGATGGGCCTAGAACCCAAGCTTCCTCTGAGCTCGGTGGTTCCCAAGCCTACCTGAAGATTGGAATCAACCAGGGAGCTTTTAAAATTATACATCCTGAGTAGCACCAGCCTTACTAAATTGGAATCTCTTGGGTAGGGCCCAGGAATCTAGATTTTTAACACATTCTACAAGTAATCCTGAGGGTATATCAAGTTTGAGAAAGATTCATGACCCCACCCTGCCTTCCATGATAATTATTTGAGAAGTAACAACGAAGCTCTTCAACCGGCCTTAGATCTCCTAATAGTTGCATTAAAAAGAAAATAACCAGGAACAGATGAGTTAACTCAACACTAGGTTAGGGAAACTGAAAACCAGGTTGTGCTTTGCATCCTGCACTCAAAATCATCATCATCATCTAGTGTAGGAAAAATAAGAAATATATTAACTTTCCCCTTTTGCCAAACACAGATGAGTATCTTAAGGAGAAGACTCCAGAATGTTCTCTCAATAGAAATGTATCATTTCCAGACATTATGTACTTAGGATTCTAGATGTGTTCTGCACCTCACCCCCCTGAAGATATCAGCACAGCTGTCATCTGGAGCCTGGCAGAAGCTGCTGAGCTAGGAGGATATGGGTCTATAAACAAACAATAATTATTACATTAAGTACTAACTAGATTTCAGGTGCTTTGCATTCCATGCATTATCTCACTGAGTCCTCATAAATCTTCCATGATATTGGTCTTATTGCCATTCCATTATAGGGATAAGTAAACTGAGGCTCATGGAAATTAAAACATTACCCAAGGCAGCGCAGCCAGTAAGCAGTAGAGCTGGGATTCACATCCAGGCAATCTGGATCCAGGACCCACTCTCCTAACCACCACACACACTCAATCTCATCTGTTACCAGGTATTTCTGAGATCCATGGGAACTACTGGTATATGAAATAGTCTTTCCTCTAAAGAGCTTCACATCCTAATGGGGAAAATAAGATGTTTTATATTAAAGAGCAAAACAAAATACATACGCCACAGTGATCACTTCTCTAATTCATTCCTAGAACTGCTTTGCAGGCTTTTTGGAATAAAGTGGGGTGATAATAATGAAAATATAAGTCTTTCTACAGTAGGGCCACTCATTGCAGAATGCACTGTATTTTGTATATACATTCTTGCACATGCCTGATATTGTTTCCTATGTACATTAATCTTATCTTCCAACCAACCTAACATTCCTTGAGGATAGCAATCATGACATACTTCTTCTGCATCTCCCAGCAATGAGCACAGGGCTGCTTATATAACAAAAGCTCAATTAATATCTGTTCAATTGAATATTCTGTGACTCATTCAGAGTTTTCACCAGATTCATTACCACTAAAAGCAAACCGAAGAAGGCCCCAGTTCTACAGGGAGAATTTCACAGCCCGTATCAGCCCAGCCTTCGGGACCTCACATATGAAGAGCCTAGCAAATAGGATGGAAAGTTTTTAATTAACAGTCCAGCAAAAAAAAAAAAAAAATGTCATTCCAATCTGCAGTTTTGTTTCCACTAATTCACTCAGATTCAGCAGGAATTCCACTATGGGACTGGGGTAAGCAGCTGTAGAGGGAGGGAATAAATAAAAGATGAGTGTCATTAAAATTTGTAAACTAATAACTTCTGGGAAGTCTTAGCAATTATTATTGGGTTTTCTCGGCAAACAAAAATTAATAAATCCAAAAGGTCTCCATTTTCTGTTTAAAAAAATAACAACATCCCCCAGAAAGGTCACTGACAGAACAATTAGGGGAGGAAATAAATGGTCCAGACAACAGCTTGCAAACCAGATGAAAAGTCACAGGATTCCCCAGTGGCAGATGCGACAACTCAGTACAAGGAAAGCATGAAGGGCTGGGGCTGGGGCTGGTTTGGGGCTATCAGAACTTTAATTCAGTTGTCCAGGCCCTTAGTGCAGCCCAAGTGCTAGGCATTGTAGATCCAGAAACAAGAAAGGCAGGTGGTCCCTCCTCTTGAGAGGCTCCCAGGCTGGTAACAAACCACCAACACAGCATAAGGATGTGACGCTAGTGGAGAGCAGAGGAGGAGGATAGCCACTCAGGGAGGAGGTTCAGGGAGGGTGTCTAGGAGGATTGCTCAGGAGGACGTGCCCAGGAAGTGGTCCGCTCCATAAATACCCTAACAGGAACCCCTCAATCTGAAGCCCCATTGCTCTGAGGGCCCTGAGGCCAGGCACACAGGAGGAATGGCTGAGCAGCCTAGTTACTTTTCTGACAGCAGAATGTCTCCCATAGCGCTAGGCTAGAGGTGGAAGAGACAGAGCAAGAGAGGAGAGACGAGAACCGAGGGGAAGCAGCAATGGAGAGGAACCATCCACTGCAGAGGATTCCTGGTTGCTCTTATGCCTAGACAACTGCAAATTCATTTTGCTCTGTGAGCACTCCTAACCCAATAGGAAATCTCCTGGGGAGATCTCACACCTCATCAGAAGCTGGCCACTCAGGGACCTTTGCTAGAGACTAGCACTTGGGATAGAGAGAATGAAGCTGGAGAATTGTCTGCTGGCTCATCTCCCTCCACAAACTATTACCTTAAAAAACGTGGTTTTTGAGCGAAGGGTAATGCCGCTTATCAGTCCAAGTGTTAATGTTTAAGACATACAGAAGTGAGTTCAAGAAGTGACTTGTTAGTCAGAAACATAAATCCTGACCATGATTTACGTTTAAAATTAAAAGACTCAAGAACCTCAAGCAGTGGATTAATGGGCCTTACTATCATAGCTTCTATTTCCAGGGGGAAAAAATGCCCTTGCTCCCAAATCGAGGACCATAATGCCGCCAAATGAGGCAGAGATACACAGACCTGTGTGTGCAGAGGAGCATGAAGATGGCACCAAAGCATGCTGTTGTCACAGAAATGAGCAAGAAAGTGGCCCTGTCTTTGAGACCAGGATGTCTGCAACCATATAACACTGGCCTACTTTCAGTGGGAATGGAGGAGACATGAAGTACAGGTTACCTCGATCCAGCTGCAGGGTTTCCATTTGGGAGGACATGTGACACTCTGGAAGGAGTCCCAGATCAGGAGCCAGGGAGTGCTCCTAATCTCAGACTTAAGACCCAGGAAACTCAGGGAAAGTGTCTTCCTCTCCTGGAACTCACATCCCTATCCCTAAAATGATAAGGTTCTATGGTTCAAGATGTGTTTGCTGTCATCCTTCCTAGCTCTAAGCTTCTTTGACTCTAGGCTCAACAGCTAGGATTATTTCAGAATTCCAAGATCACACTTCAAAGACTTGAAAGTTTCAGGGACTCCTCTTCGATTTTTGTGGATGGATTTACATATTCTTCCTCCCAATTTAGATTATCAGAGTTTTGATATGGATCCGGTCAGCTCTTGAACACTGCACATATTCCAAGTACCATAAGATTACAGGATAATTCCCTTCCAGAACAGCGGCAGTAAAAGTAGATTTTTCACCTGTTGTCCTTTGATAAAACAGGTATGCACTTCTATGAAGAAAACAGTGACCTCCAAAATTAACTGACAATGTTTAAAACGCAGAGAACTAGACTTCCACTGTGCTAAGCGGCATCCACTAGCCATGTACAGCAATCGAGCACTCAGAATGTGGCTAGTTCAAATTGAGATATGCCCTTGTGTGAAATACACATTGGATTTCAAAGACTTACTACGGAAAAAAGAATGCAAGACAGCTCATTAATAATTTTTATTGGTTACATATTGAAATGATAGTTTTATATAACTAGGTTAAAGGAACTATATTAAAATTAATTTCACCTGTTTCTTTTCATATTCATGGCTACCAGAAAATTTAAAATTACATATGTGGCTCACATATATTTCTAATTGGATGGCACTGGACTAGACAGCATGCATCTCAATTGCCAAGGAATATTTTAGCCCAGGAAATGAAATTCCTGCTCAATTACTCTATAGCAGTTTTCCCTCTCTGGGGTTTTCTCCCTCTCCCACTTTCTGTGTCATTACTTTCTCCTACCCATAAACATATGTCTTATTCTTCAGGAGTCCATGAATCCACTCTCAGGGTGGCATCAGACTCAGTACACAGGGTGAAGTGAGTACAGATTTAGGAGCCAGATAGGCCTGCCTCTGCCCCCCACCAACTTATTAGCTGTATGATCTGGGGCAAGTTATTTAACCTCTGAAATACTCAACGTTTTCATCTATAAAATGGGGCTAGTGATACCCAACCCTCAAGTTTGTTGTAAAGGATAGAACAAGATAAGTTAGGTAAAAGAACAAGCATGGAGAAGCAGCTCAATTACTGGTGGATTACACGATGATGACTAGCCCTTCTTGAGCATTTTCCATGGAGGCACTGTATGCCAGGCACTTTTCTAGGCAGTTTACACATTTTATTTCATTGAACTCTCATAACCACTCTATGAGGGGCTAGTATAATCTTCCTTGTACAGATAAGGAAAGGGAGGCACAGAGAGGTGAAAACACTTGTTCAAGGTCACTCAGTGGCTAAGGAGAGAAGCATGGACTTGAACACTGGCCATCAGTTCCAGAGCCTTCCTTCTTAATTACTTTGATGAGGAGGAAACTGATAGATTGATGCTGAGCCTCCTGACCTTGACACCTATCTCCTCCTTGGGTAAGGCTTCCAGAAAATCGAATAGAGTTGGGCCCAATATCACTCTTGACTGATGGGCATCCTCCAGATTTGACACACTATGGACTGAAAATACCCTGAAAGTGAAGCCCTGGGGCTTTTTAAAAAGTCAGTCCCCAACCTCATTAATTCTATAAGCTTGAAATCATATACGTAAAATGTTCGTTGACGAAGGGACACCAACAGATGGTTGTCTAAATAGCCAATTTACACAGCCATCCTTGTGTAGGTAGAGAAAAAATGTTGACCCCCTCCAATATTACAGCACCAAGGAGTTCTAGAAAGAATGTCACAAGGACACAAGATACTGCTACACTACTAACGGCTTTTAAACAGCCTTTTGTCTATTTAGAGGTAGACGGCCTTTGAATTATTAATCCAGTGTGGCAAATAATTATATCACATTGTAACCTGACAGGGAGTGTCATCTTGTCATGACAGCTGCTGTGCCAGGCTCTCTGCTGTACAGAAAATTGAAGAAGAATCATCAAATTCAACTTCAACTTGGTTAAGCATTTTGGGCCAAATCATGAAACCAAAAGGCGCATGTTTAGTTTTTTTTTCTCTCTACCCTGTATTAGTAAGGAAGATCATAGTGCTCTAGGCTGTAACTATAAAATACATCACCATTATCAGTATAGAAAAGAGGTTGGGAGGCACATCTTTAGCGGTGAGAGGGGAGGATAATAAAAAGTTAGAAGACACTCCGTACATCCCCACTAAGTTGGAAAATCCCCACAAAGTTTAGGAGCAGTCCTTTTTCTCAATCATATCTACCCAGGGGTTCCTAAGCTGGGCTTTATCAGACCTATGAACCCTCTGCACCAGAAGACAAAAATATCTTCATATATAACATTTATCCAGAAGGAAAGCCCATAATATCCACCAGCTTTTCAAATCCCTGAAAGGTCACACCATATGGAATCTGTTATCTGTAAACTACAATCTGAGTAACCCCTTTGGTTTAGCCCCTTCTGTGAACATGATGAGTCCCACACGCTCCCAATCTGGCCCAACACCCAGCCGCGCCCTCTGCCTCCTGCTTGACTCCTTTCTCTCCTGCAGCCCAGCCTTGCTTGGCCTTTTCCCTGTGATAGGGACATTTTTCCACTTTTCATTTGCCAAACTGTATCCTGTGCATCATTCCAACACACAGATCAGAGAATCTCATCTACAAAAGAGTGTCTTTGACTAGGTAGAAATTGATATTCCAATTCTTCCCAATCATCACAAAGGACAACATCCTAAACCACTCTTCTCCTCTCCCTAACCCCCCGCCATCACTCCTGAAGATCTCTGCTAACTCCTAGATAACACAGAATACATCCCAGTGGGTGCCCTACAATTTCCATCCCATGAAACCCTGCATCAAGTCAATAACGGAATGAAAACTATACAAACACATAGGGTTATAATAATCATTCATTATTACAATTAAGTGAGCACTTCCTACATGTGAGTGATCGTCGTGTGTGTATACTTATCATTTCATTGCATCCTTACAATCCATCCACTAATTTATTCGTGGAGCAAACGCTTATTAAGTACCTCCCATGAACCAGATTCTGTTCTAGGTGCTAAGGATACAGCATTGAATTAAAATCGAAAAATTCTCTCTCTCTACAGGCTTAGATACTAGGGGGTGTAGGTAGACAATAAATAAGTCAGTAGGTAAATATTTAGCATGCCAGAGGCTGGTGAGGACTAAGGAGGAAAACACAGCCCAGTGATGGACTGTGAAGCCAGGGAAATGCCTCACTGATTAGGAGAACAGAGAGGGGAAGGAAGTGAGGGGGTACCCCAACTCCCAGGAGAAGAGAACTCAGGAGAAGGAAAGAGCCAAATATAGGGGCTCTGGGGAAGAGAGGTTGGCCTGTTTTAAGAAGAGCAAGGACAATACAGCTAGAGCGCAGGTAGGTTCTGTACTATCTCCAACTCACATTCAGGGAAACTGAGACTTGGAGAGAGAGAGAGAGAAGTGGGTTGCATAGTGGCAGACCTAGGAAACTGGCACACAGACTTTAAGTAAAGTGCCCAAAGCTACAGAGCTCCTTGGTGGGCAAACTGGGACTTGAATCCCAGCAATTGGACATCGGTGTGTCCTTAGGGCCCCTTGGCTGTCTACTGTCTTTGGTACACACTAGTGAATATACTGGCTTTTATGACCATGGGGCACACACTTTATCACTTAAAGGCCTGGACTAGGATCCCTGGCTTTGCCTGGCCCACTCTTCAAACTAGCCAAACCTTTCCTGAAACTTGGGCTGCCAGGGATAGCTGTTTCCCTTCTCAGGACAGGATTTCCTGGCTTGTTTTATTATTTGCACCAAGCAGACAGCATGGAGTCAGGCTTAAAGGATCACTACAGTGTCACTGCGATTGGGCCTGAGGGGAAAGTTTCTGTGGTTCTAATTCCCTACGAGTCCCACATGAGCGGAAATAGGCATGCTTTCATCCATTAGAGGCACCCTGGTTACTTATACCTCTGCCAATTTTCACTGAGCAGCAAAATTAGGTTTTGGACATCCTGCACACATGGAGGCAGGCCTCAGTCGATATGAGCAATTAACCCCTAAATATTTAATAGATGCTGTGACTGCTCCCCCTTCCTGGGAGAGAGGCTCTGGTTAGTCCTCTGCAAACAAACAGGTCAGATGAAGAGGAAGCAAGGTGCACAGATACTCAGGCCCCAGACCCCTCTGCTCCAAGCCCCCAGGAAACCCTCAGGACAAGGTTCTGGGATGATGACGCACTCAGGTGAATGGCTTTTTGTGACAGCACCCTCCCAGTGTTTACAAATGACAAAGCAAACAGGATAAATACATAGCCCCCTTGAGTCCCATGCACATAATAAGCACAGGGCATGAAGCACCAACTCACAGTGGCTGATGAAGCTTGCGTTACCCTTTGTGACTGCGGGCAGTGTGGCCGTGAGTGCAAGTGTGTGTATGTGCGTGTGAGGAAGTATATGGAAGGGTGAGTGTGCAGGTGTCCCCTGTCTAGAGAAACTTCTAGGTTCATGGCTTCACTCAAATCCTCTCTAACTTAGTCCATATCCTTCTTACTGTCCCGCTGGCCCAGCATCCAACTGGGGCTGACTTATCCAGAAGGTGCAAATGGGCACAGTGCCTAGGGGCACTTACAATGCTTTTAGGGAGCCACAACAATGCTTTTCTTTTCTTTTAAAATCAAAACAAAAAAATGAAGTTTTAGACTGAAAAAATGTTTTAATATACTATACTAATATATTCATCTTTATACCAATGCAGTCATATAATATATATTTTAAAAATATTATTTTAGGGAAAAAGGAGTCCACAAAGGCAAAGTGCCTAGGGACCACAAAAGTCATCACAGGGACCTGATTCCCACGTGTGTCTGTTCCCAAAAGTACGGACCTCTGAAGAACCACAGCATCTTACAGACACAAAGGACTGGAAACAGTCCTTGGGCCAAGACTCACAAGCAAGGCAAGAATCCCTCCCACAGCAGGGTCCCTTATTCACGGTCGCTCCATGTTTCAGGCACACTCATCCGATCTCTCTAACCAGACCTGTGTTCATCAAGTAGAATGAGACACTGCAGGAATGCAGAGGCAACAACAGTACCAAGAAGAATGTGTGACAGGCCCCAAAAGAGATAAGCAGAGTGCTAAGGGAATTCACAGGTGGGGGCCATCAGTTCCACCTGGGGCATTAAAGAGGGCTTCCAGGAGGAGGACATCTTCTGCTCCTTCCAAAACATGCTTCCCAGCTGCTTAGCTGGCACTCCTCATGTGAGCCAAGCCAGAGTAGCTGGTTAAGAATCTCTAATCCACTTACCTCCAAAGTGAACTCTCAGTCACGCTCCCCAGGTTGAAGTCGTACAGCTTCGTCAGGATAAGTATAACCTGTGAGAGGGATGAGGCAGGGGCAGAGAAGAGGAACAAAGGGGAAAAAAAGGAAGCTTACTTTAGTTTGTGTAACAATATACAGTGTATTTCAAATCACCCAGAGGAGGGCTTAGTATTTATCCGTTGAGTTCAGGGGTATTATAGGATCAAGCAAGAAAAAACATTATTAATTTAATGCATCCCTGTAACTGGTAGCATTTATTTTAATCCTGACAATGCTTTGCATTTGAAATAAAACATGCCAACAGGAATTAACTGGGTTATGGACAATTGTTTCTCCACATCTGTCCCCCTTCAAGGTCAGGCACAGGCGGGCTGGCTCCGTTCACTCGTATTGCCACCCAGACAAAGATCAGAGAACACGCTTGCTTTTGATCTGGAGATGATTCTGACTCACAGACTTGGACCTAACAAGGTAAGGAGGAAACGGGCCTGATTCTCCCCATGTACAGAGCGGTTCAAAGAGATTTTATGTTTCCACCAGTAGGGCCTCAAAAGCCATAAATACTTGAATAGCAGGCAGGGCCAGTCCCCAACATCCTCTGACGCCATCTGCCATCTACCATGTAGCATCTGTTCCCACCATGGACGAAGCAAGTCATTGTACTTCACTGGACTCCAGAACCACTTTCTTGACTCCAGTTGGAATTAATACACCAGAAAGAAGCTATACCTGTCAGAAAGCTGGAGCTGCCTATAATAGGTTTAGTTTTTTGAAATGCTCTTGGGCTAGTCAGTCTGGTCCCATGCCCTTTAACTTCTCCAGGTGGGGGCGTGGATATCAGATGTTTCCCTGCCTGCTCCTCATGCGCCTGGAGAGTGGCTTAGGCACAACTCCATATCTACAAGGATGCATGCACCTGAATTGATTTTAATCAAAATGCAGGTGCCTAAGATACAGCGTCAGGCTGCACGCGTGATAATCCAGTTACACATAATTGTGTTTATCTAAATTTAATGCACAACTCATTTCACTTTTCTCAGCTCCTTCCCATTCCACAATTTAACTTCCTCCAGTTCATTTGCACAGCAGCCATTAAACTCTTTCTGAGATAATGAATTTTTGCTACCAATATGGGTCTTTCCCATTCTAGGTAGCCATTTAAGATTAAAGAAAAATAATCAGCCATTATATTGACCATTTTTATGGCATTTAACTGACAACAAAACACTCACTTTGAGATTTATTCTGATCCAGCACGCCATGGGGTCGGTAAGCACTATTTCCATTTCTTTTACGTAAACTAAGAAAAAATAAGGCGCAAGGATGTGACCCATTATGGGTCAAAGAGAGTCTATGGCAAAGTTGGTTTGGAACATTCAACTTCCCTGCAGGGCCATGCCTGGAGGGCTCATAAGTCTCCTCTCAGATTGCATCCTGTGTTGGTAAGTGGCAGGTTGGCAAGAAACAGCCAAGCCAAGAGAAATATCAATGGCACAGCTATTTGTTGAACAGCAGAATTTACCAAGCTACCAGTCCTATTAGCATAGCACAACAGCAAGAAGTGTGTATCCCAAGCAAAGAATTGTTGGCTACAGTCACTCAGTGGTCCTTGCCTCTCCCATTCATAGCTAGTTTCCTTATTTGTTAAAGTCAGCGGCTAATTAAGTCAAGAGACTTCTCCACATCCTCCCCAACCAACTTGCCCAGTAATGTGTCAATAATTCCTGCTTGTTGAATTTATACACACACAGACACAACAGACTTCCTCTCCCCTTCATTTTACCTTCTTTCATCTACAAAGTAATTCTCACAGTCACTATGTAAAACATGGCTGGCTATGTGCAGGGCATCCCAAATTCTGGACAAACAAACTCAAAACCATGCTCTTGTAGAAATAGGTCAGAAAACCCATCTAGAGCTCTGCAGGAGCAAGTCAGACCACTTCATTTTCTCCCAACATCAAGCCTTCAGGGACATCAAAACAACCTCCAAAAAGTGCAAAGTCCACATAGAAAGAAGAAAAGAGATGTTGAGGGGTAAGAATTCCACTTAATTAATACAGCTTCCAACAAACAACAGGGTCTGGAAAACCCATCTAAGAACCCAGAGCTGTTCTCACTCTCTCAGTCTCCTTACCCAATGCTTGAACCACTCTCCTTCTTTCCTTCCCTCCCTCCATCTTGTCTGTACTTAATATGTTTCTTGTGTATCTAATCTCATCCTGGTGTCTGCATTTTGGAGGATCCAGACAAACACATCCTTCCACACGCCAATGAATATTATTTCTGCCTTCATGGTAGATAGGTTTAATTTTGCCTCAATTCACGCCCTTTCTTGGTTAGAAATCTTTACTGGCTCCCTCTGCCTAAGGATGAAATCCAGACTCCTTAGCCTGATATGTAGTACACTGTACCGTCTGGCCCACACTCTCTTCTCTAACCACTTTTCCACAGCTCTCAAGAAACTGTCCTCTGCTTTAGCAATCCAAGTTTCTCAAGGTGCCGCAAATAAGCCAAACCCATTCTCCCATCTCTCCTTTCCTTCTTTCATGCTATATTTTTGTATCATTGCCTGTGCTTAGTCCTCTTTCCACATGCACGTGCCTGTCTGTTGTTCGAGAAACAGCTCAAAATCCACATTCTTCAGGCAGCTTCCTAAGACTACCCCAGTCCTCCAAGTCTTCTCTCTTCTAAAGTCCTATTGTGATTAAAACCAAATTACATACTTTACTACTTAAACACTACCTTGATAGCTTCTGGATGTCATGAGAGTTGCCTTCTCAACTAGATTCTGAACACCTTGAGGCAGGGTTCATGTTTTGTACTTCAGACTCCTTAACAGACAGGCTCAGCATGTCAAACCTTCTTACAAATCATCATTTTCAAGTCAATGAAAGATAATGGTGTTTTGGTGGTAAATCCTAGTCTTCAGAAGGGGAGAGTATTAATCTAATCTATTACGTTCATTTTACAGATGAGGAAACTGAGGCACAGAAAGATGAAAGGACTCAAAGTCCCAATAATATGTAACTTTGATCAAGTGTTTGGGTCACTGTTCTTCCCACTTCATAAGTAAAGCTGGAGCCTAACAGTCATTTGCTAAATGCAGATTCCCTAGCCCCACTTCCAGGAAGTTTGAATTGGACGGTCCTGGGTAGTTTCCAGAAATCTTCCTGTGGCGATTGGAAGACCACACTTTGAGAAAGACTCCATCATACCAGGATTCCTCTCCCATTTCTGTGCTGCAATGACACCACCCTTCCACCTTGCTGAGATCCTGATCTAGAAAAGCATCCCTTCCTTTAAATTGAGCTTAACCCTAGAAAGAAAGCAGTAGGACACATATGAGGATGATGTCTCAGCAAAGTCACCCCAGTGTTCCCCAGAGGAAAGGTTCAAATGCTGAGAATTAGGAGCTAGAAGCTTCCTTCCCCCAGGAGCCAGCACAGAACGACAATAATAGGACTATGAGAAGATGATAATATAAACTTTAGCCTTAAGACATTCTGTGCCAAGCAAACAAAACCAAGAACAAAAGAAAGCCGGCTCACCCCTGACCTCTCTCACCACTCAGAGCCTTCCAAAGGCCACCAGGGAGGAGGGAATCTCCAGGGAAGAACACAAGAGGCAGATGTAGTAAACCCACCTGACAAGACCCAGGCCGCTGGGCAAGTACTCAGAACAGAAAAAGAAGATGCGAGCATGTCTCACGCATCACCGGTGGAAGAATGTGGCATGCAGGAAGGGGAGGGGCTAGTCCCACATCCACAGCAAAGCCTGACTTGACTCTTCACCAACAGATGCCCCCAGATGAGAGTGGGCAGTCAAATTCAAAGAAGGAAAAACAGGGAGCAAACGTTAACTGAACCCCTACTACGTGCTAAATACTACACTGGGTGCTTCGCAATCCTCACAACAAACTGTTGCAACTGAGCAAGAGTTACATAATATTCCCCACTTTACAGGTGAGGAAACTGAGTCCTAAGAAGGAAGCAAATTGCCCCTCAAGGCACACAACCAACAAGAGATAGAGCCAGCATTCTCATCCAGGGCTCTATGATTCATCCATGCTTGTTCTGCTCCAACGCAATGCTCCTCCATTCAGCAAATGTTTATGTGAGCTTGTTGTGTGCAAGGCATTGCGCAGGAACACAGAGAGGAGGAAGGCATATCATTGCCCTTGAGGAGTTCATCATTCATTCATGAATTCCACAAATCATTACTGAGCACCTCTTATGTGAATTAGAAAGGCACCTGCTAAACTCTAGGAATCAGGGAGATGCCCAGAGCTCAAGGTCCAGGGGTGAAGATAACTTTTGATTTCTTTGTTCTCGGAAAAAGAAATAGGAAACAGAGATGTGTAATGAGAAAAGAACTAGACAAATTGTTAGGAGACCCAGGTTTGTCAAATAAGCTTTGTCAAATAAGTACCTTTTTGACCTAACTGGCTACAGTCCTGGGGGAATCTTAGACAGCAGAAGTGAAAATAAATTGGAATAATTCATGAGTAAATAGTACTTCTCTCTTAATATAAGCTATACACACACAGACACACACACAGAGTAGTAAAGCCCCTAGATATACATGTGTGTACACAAATATAGCTATAAAAGCTCATATATACTTATGAATATATATATATACACACACACACACACACATAGAACCTTAAATTGCCATCTGACACTTTATCTGGAAGAACACTCTGCTCATGCATCTCTTATAGTTTTTAACACATGGGTTAATGTGACTTCTCTGTAAGTCTGTCTTGTCTGGTAGACTGTGACCTCTCTGAAGTCAGAAATCAGGTGTCATTCAACTCTGCATCCTCAGTGCCTAGCACAATGCCTGACACATGGCAAGTATCATATAAGGTCCACTGAATGAATTATAAATGTACAACAACAAAAGAATGAATGAGGTGATGCCTATATGAGAGAGGTACAGATAATGTGCTATAAGAGCCAAAAAGATAGAGCAATTAAGTCCAGAAAATGTGATTAGCAAAGTCTTCATGAAGGAGAGATTATATGAGCTGGGACTTAAAGTATGGTAAGAATTTGGATATACCAAAATGGAACTCGCTCACTTACTTTCTTCCTTCCTTTCTTCCTTCCTTTCTTTCTTTCTTTCCTTCTTTCTTTCTTTCCATCTCTCTTTCTCTCTCTCTTTTTCTCTCTCTCTCTTTCATTTTTTTAAGTAAACAGGGATAGATAGAAAAAAAGCAGGGGGAAGGCTGCCATTCCAGTTACAAGAAACAGCATGGAGGTAGAGCAGCATAGGCCATTAAGGGCAAGAGCGGTCATGTGTTGACTGCAATGTCATGTGTACACGAGCCACTTGGAGATACAGTCAGACTGTGCCAAGGTGGGAAAGAAGGCACAAGGACAATGACAGCATGAAGGAAGGACAGAGGAAGCCCAACATGTGGTCAACTATGTGTTGATAAAATGTTTTATAACAGTGAAGAAGGTAATAACAATGAGAGACTATATTGCAACAAGAGACGCACTATATATATATGTAAAATATATACATAATATATATACTAAGTAATATATACATATATTAGGTGACTATATTATAACAAGAGACTTACTATGTACATATCATAAATACATAATATATATAATAATTTATATATTAAGGGACTATATTATAACAAGGGACATATAATAAGGTGACAATAAGGAATATGGCTGGCCTCTTACAAAATCAGTTGGTGAGGTCTTTGTTGACCAGCTACCTCCAATTTCCTTTTTTTTTTTAAAGATTTTATTTTTCCTTTTTCTCTCCAAAGCCCCCCAGTACATAGTTGTGTATTTTTAGTTGTGGGTCCTTCTAGTTGTGGCATGTGGGATGCCACCTCAGCGTGGCTTGATAAGCGGTGCCATGTCTGCGCCCAGGATTCAAATGGGCGAAACCCTGGCCCACTGCAGCGGAGCGTGCAGACTTAACCACTCAACCATGGGGTAGGCCCCACACCTCCAATCTTCTTGTCCTCAGGCATCTAGTGTCTTCTGCTGCCCCCAGATGCTCAGGCCAGCCCTCAGCCAACCACCTAATTTTTAGCCACACACGATGCCAGTAACTAATGTCTTTATTTCTCATTTCCCCTTCTCTCTTTCATTCATCTACTCCTGCCATATGCCAAGCACAGCATGAGATTCTTGGTGATGAATTGATCAAAAGAGAAATGGTTCCTGTCTTCATGAAATGTATAGTCTTCCCTAACCTCCTGCCTTCCAAGATCATCTGTATTTGAACTAAGGAGTCCAAGTGTCTGGCAGGGTTGAGGAGAGTAATATTTGGAGGCAAGGGAGCTTTCTACACTCTTCCCACCCACTTCCCATGTGAAAGGAGGTACCCATACTTAGAACTGCAGACAAACAAGTTTCAGTCCCTATTCCATCTGAGAATCCTTCTAAATTTCCCTGTGTCTAAATTCACTTACCCCACTGAGTCCAGCTGCCTCCCTCCTGGACGGGGCTTGTATGGCAGCCTGCAGAACGGAGCATTTACAACCAGAGGGCTGCACACAAAACCCAGTCTTCCCACATGCTACTGTGTGAGCCTGAGCAACTTATTTATGTTTTCAGAATCTGCTCCAATTTCCTAAAATGGGGATAATGATACACTTCTCCTTGCCAACCTCACAGCATTGTTGATTCAAATCATATAAGGGAAGCTGACCTGCTTTATAAGCTGTACTATGCAAATATGAGTTATTAATATGATAATTATTCTCAGGAGACAAGGGTTCCAAGGAATTCTTATTTGGTGGGGGGAAGGGAGAATTCAGATTCTAGAGTTGCTAAGCTCCTTCTAAAATATACCCATCCATTCTAGACACCAATTGTAACCCAGGAGGCTGCAAATCAGAATCAGTGTGTCCACCTGGCTCCTCTACTCAGCTTCACAGAGAAGGCAGGAAGCCCCAGGAGATTCCTGTCCTCTTAAAGGATAATGCACAATCTGCAAATTCATAAATCACTAAGACGCTCTCGCCCCTGAGCACATTCAGTGAAGTGAGGACCTTTAATGCCTATAAAATTTTACTCTGAAGGAAAATTACTTTAGTTCATTAAGCCTTCCTGAAATCTCGGTACCTTTAAATCCATGAGGTCCTCTGCACGTCCCCCGCCAGTACCCCCTCACCTCTTACCACCTCATTCCAGCCTCTACCTGATAGTTCTTTGTTTCCAGCCAATTGGAACAGGGACAGTAGCTTTCCTTACCAGAAGAAGTTGAAAATAGTTAAATAACAAGGGTGGTAAAACATACTCCTTGCGGACCGCCTATAAGGGTGTATTTTTCGGTCTCAGCAGAGTCTGAATCCCAGCTTCCTCCTCCCACCTCAGGGAGCATTGCCCCAGGGAACAGAAATTGAACATTTATAGTCCACAGCCCAGTGGATCCCAGGACAAAAATGTCTGGGCACCAACTGGCCTTCCAGAATTGTGCTAGGTGTATGCCAAATGCACAATAATATCAACAGTGCTCCCTGCCCATTATTAGTTTACAACCTAGTTGAGAGGACAAAGAAATAGTACAAGTGATACCAACCTTGTCATATGTAACTCATGGAATTTCACAAGGTGGTTATCCCCTTCCCTGATTTTTTAAAGGGCATATCATCCACTCTGTGGCTCAAGTTAGAATCTCAGCATGACCCTTGATTGCTCCCTCATCCCACACATAGCAAGACAAACACCAAGTCTTCTGGAATGTGTTTGCATCCACCATATCATCCAATTTCAAGTCCTCATCATTTTTTCATTCATTCATGAACCAAATATGTACACAATGCTTCCTGTTTGCCAAGCGCCCTGGGTTCAGCGGTGACAAAAACAAATCAGCTTCTCTGCCTTCACGAAGTTTACACTCTGGCAGGGGAGATACACAAACAAGTAGGTAAATGACATAGTAGTCAGAGGATGGTGAGTGCTATGGGGTAAAAATAAACAGAAGGAGAAGAGCAAGTGCTACTACACAGGGGCGGTCTAGGGGTATGCAGTTTGCAGCAGTAAGGAAGGAGCCCAGGAAAGTCCTCTGTGAAAAACT
Source organism: Equus quagga (assembly GCF_021613505.1). NCBI lineage: Eukaryota > Metazoa > Chordata > Mammalia > Perissodactyla > Equidae > Equus > Equus quagga. Next base: position 159,532,154 of record NC_060268.1, on the reverse strand, counting down.
GACACTCGAGCAAAATCCTAAATGAGGTGAAGGATTGAGTCATGTCGCTATCTGGGTAGTAAACATTAGAGGCAGAGGAAGCAGGGAACGCAAAGATCCCAAGGCAGGAGCGTGCCTGGCACATCCAAGGAACAGCGATGAGTCTGGAGCTGAGAGAGGGAAAGAGGAGCAGGAGATGAGGTCAGGGAGATACTGGGAGGCTTAGATCTTGTTAGGACTTGTGCACCACTCTAAGGACTCCGGCTCTAACTCTGAGAGAGATGGGAAGCCCCTGCAGGATTTTAATAGAGGACTTAAGTTTCAACAGGATCACTCTGGTTGCTGTGTTGAGAAAGTCTGTGAGGGAACAAAAGCGAAGTAGGATCCTGTTGCAATCATCCAGGTGAAATACGGTTGGGTTAGACCAGAGCAACAGCAGTGGACAGGAAAAGGGATGGGATCTCAATGCATTTTGAAGATATTACCAAGAAGATTTGCTAACAAATTAGATGTGGGGTGTGAATGAAAGAGAATAGTCAAGAATGACTCTCACAGTTTGCAACTAAGGAATTGGAAGCAGACAGTGGCCATTTGATGAGATGAATACTGTAGAAGGAGGTTTCTAGCAAAAATTAGAAGTTTAGCTTTGGACATTAAGTTTGAGATGGCTAAGAGATGTTCAAATGAAAAAGTCAAATAGCTGGATAAATGAGTCTGGAGTTCAGGGAAGAGAGTCTAGGCTAGAAATATCAATTTTGGAGTTGTCCATGATTAAACGGTATTTAAAGACATGAGACTAGATTAGCGCGCCAAGAGATGAAGTGTGGATGGAGCAGAGATATGAGGACTGAAAGCTGGGGCATTTCAGCATTTAGCAATCAGAGAAATGAGGAAGGGAACCCAGGGTGTGTTTGGACCAGTCAAAATTGGCACAGCGGATATTTGTGTCTTGCATGAATACTCACCAATGGTCTCTACTACAGAGGAGACTCTCAATAATCAGATGAACAAGATGGCCTCTGTTGAGACCAGTAAGCCTCTTTCTCAGCTACCCCTGTGTTTGCCCTGTGGCCCCTTGTATAAAGTGGCCATTCTGGCAGAAATGGAACCTTTTCCTAGGCTTGACAGGGACTTCCCCTCACCAAGGCTGATGTGGACATTATCTTGCTGAGTTCTCAACCTGCCAACATCAGGAACCAATGCCGAGCCTCAATATGGCACCTGGTGGCAGGCTGGCTACACTGCACCCCTCCCACCACATAATGGGAGAAATTTCTCCTCATTGGAATTGCTTTCCCTGCCTGCAGTGTTTACGCTAGAATCAAAATCTTCCAATTTCAGAATGCCTTACTCACTGTCGTGGTATCCCACACAGCATTACCTCTAACAAAGGAACTCATTTCACAGCAAATGAAGTGCAGTAATGGGCATGTCCATGGGATTCACTGGTCTTACCACAAACTTCATCACCCAGAAGCAGCTGGCCTGATACAATGGTTGAATGGACTTTCAAAGACTCAATGACAGCACTAGCTGGGAGCCAACACTCCATAAGGTTGTGGTGCTGTCCTCCAGGATGTGGATTCCAGTGATAAATGGTCAAAATACAAAGGTCGGAGAATTGAGTAACAAAAGTGGGAGTAGTCCTCTCATTATTACACCAAATAAGCCATCACAAAACAATTTTTTCATATCTCCACAGCTTTTGGCTCTGTTGATGGAGAAATTTTGGTTCCTAAGGAGAAAACTGTCACCAGGAGATGGAATCACCTGTTCCATTGAACTGGAAGCTGAAACTAATACCCAGCTATTTTCAGTTTCTCATGCTACTGTTGAACCAACAGGAAAAGAAGGGGTGACATCAATAGAGGGTGGAAATGAATGCTCACAGTAGCTAAAGGGGTGAACTCTTAGCCCACATTCTTGCCTACGTATTGTAGGTAACCAGGATCCCCAAGAATTGTATTTTAAGACTCTACTATTGGGGCCGGCCCTGTGGCTGAGTGGTTAAGTTCATGCGCTCAGCTTTGCCGGCCCAGGGTTTCACTGGTTTAGATCCTGGGCGCGGACATGGCATCACTCATCAAGCCATGCTGAGGTGGTGTCCCACATAGCGCAACCAGAGGCACTCACAGCTAGAATATACAACTATGTACTAGGGAAGCTTTGGGGAGAAGAAGAAGGAAAAAAAAAAAGAAGATTGGCAACAGATGTTAGCTCAGGTGCCAATCTTTAATTAAAAAAAAAAAGACTACTATCAACTGGTTTCCAGTTTTATTTCGCCAATGGTGTGGACTAGTAGGCCCCAGCAGAAGGAGGAGAAGCTACTCTCTTCACACTTCTGTTTTCTGGTGACAGCACAACTGTAACAATAGAGTTGGTGGTGGCATCAGCAGTGGTGCTGGGTCTCGGGGACACGAACCGCAGGCTTCTGGGTTCCAGCTCATGTGCCTCAGCACATACAGCAGGAATCTGGGTAGGAGAAACCCTTGGCCTCTTGTACTGTTTATTCTCCTCTCGTGCGGGGATGTAATGATTTCTGCAGTTACCAATCCTTGAGCAACTTTGCTTTTTTCTTTTTTGTTCCCTCAGCCTTTCCAGCACTCCTGTAATCAATTCCCACCTTCAATATCTTCTCTTAGAAATATCTACAGTCAGAGACCCTGACTGACACAGGATGGTCTGTGAGATAAGAGGAAATCCAGGAGGGTGTATATTCTGGAAGCCAAGTCAAGAAAGGGTTTCAAGGAGGAAGGAGTAAGTAGCTGTGTGAAATAATGCTGACAGTTCATGTACAAGAAAGATTGAGAATGGCCCATTGGATTTAGCTACTAGATGAACTGCAGAAGCCTTTAAAATAACTAGTTTATTTAATTTCTGATCTTCAGCCCTCTTCCTTCCTTACACCAGAACAGCCTTTCTAAAGCAAAGCCCAAATCCTACTGCCTATTGCCAAATAACCTCGAGTGGCTTCACACTGCCTTTAAGATCATATCCAAATTCCTCAGCATGTCATAAAAGGTCTTTCTCAACCTGGCTCCAAATGACATTTTAAACCCCTTCTAGAGCTACTTTCCCAAAATGACATCTAAATTCTACCCACACTGGAACACCCTTGTTTCTCCCTGTTCCATACTCCCATACTTTTGCCCAAGCTCTTTTCTCTCCTCTGAAAGCCCATCTCCCATTCTCTACCTGATGATCCTCTCAGTCTTCAAGGCCCACCTCAAGAATCAACACTCTGATGTCTTACCTGTCCTGCAAGATTCCCCCTCAATCCATGTTCCCTCATCTTGTTGCATATGCTTCCAGTTGTGCTACTCACTGGATTATAATTTTCTATTTGCATATGGATCTCCACCTTTAGGGTATGTGCTCCTTCAAGACAGGGACCTTGTTCTTCTCATTACTGTAATACAGGAGTATTATTAGTTATTCTCTGACATGGTGCCTATTAATCAGTAGAGATGCAACACATACACTGAATTGAAAGTGTTGCCATAGACGTTCAAAGGAGAAGATAGGTGTGGGCTGTGGTGATCAAGACATGCTCATGAGGGAGAGGGGCATAAGTGAGGTCACAAGAAATGGGGGAAAAAATGGAAACTTCCAGTTGTGAAATAATAGAAAAAAATATATATATATAGGTCTCTGGCCCCAGTTTCTGACATAAAGCTCCTAAAACCTAAGTGATAAGAGTACTAGGAGCATCTTCTGTGCTAATGAGGCAACTCTGGTGGGCTCTGGGATGGCTTCTGGATGTGGATTGGTCACCAGAAAGACTGAACCATGACTAAAAGCTTGGAATTTTTATCCCCATGCCCCCATTCTCTAGAGAGGCAAGAGGGGCTGGAAATGAAGTAAATAATTGATCATGCCTATGTGAGGAAGCCTCCATAAAATCCCAATAGTATGGAGTTCAGAGAGCTTCCAGGTTGGTGAACATATCTATGTATTGGGAGAGGGACACTAAACATTTACGGAGCTACAACTAAGCCTAGCACCATGCTTGGTGCTCTATGTGCATCACCACATGGGTGTAACAACAGTGAAAGGTACATATCATTATCCACATTGTCCAGATGAGGAAACTGTGCAGGTCATGCAGTTAGGGAAAGGTAGGAGTCAGCACCCAAACACAGGTGCCTATTCCTGCATGATCTGAGGAAGGGAAAAGAGACTCAGAAATTAATAAGTATTAGTCATCCCTATTTAAAATGGGGTCACTGTTAATAAAGTACTTTACAGAATTTAGTAGCTGAATAAGGCAATTGACAGATCAAGGAAATGGAAATGCAGTGTTGTTGAAACAAAGAGCTTATGAAAAATGGCTGTTGAATAGTGGGGGGTTGTTCTGGTTTTGTGTAACAAGCCATTAAAAATGAATTAAAAATCGATTCACTCTCATTCCCTAAGGTACTTTCAAAATGATAGAGACAGCCATCTCTTGGAAATGATCTAGATAGCATGCAGCCCAGTAACAGGGATGGGGCCAAACAACCCCAGAATTCCCTGCCAATGTCTATATCCCATGATGATAGACCGCAAGAACTAAGGTTAATTAGCTCGAAAAGTGTACCATTAACTATGAGTCTGAGCTCATACTTTCCTATATGTCCATCACTCCTTCCATCCAACCACCACTAGCACCACCCTGAGGAGGAGGCCAAGTGCAGAAATAGATGTGAGCAGATGAAAGATGAAACGGTAGCTCCAAAGCCACTAGAGTGAAGCTTCCAGAGCTAATCATCAACATAGAGAAAATATAAAAAATCTGTTTCCTTGAGAAAAGAGCAAAATTTCTAAACCAGACAGTCTTACTGTGGAATTCAGGCTCTGTCACTTACTCCCTGTGTGACCTTAGGCAAGAGGCTTACCCTATGGAGCTCCAGTGTCCTCATCTGGAAAATGAAGCCAATATCCTTCCCTTCATCATATTGCTGTGAGGATTAGATAAAAGGTATCTTCTGCCAGGTGCATAGTAAGCCCTCAGCATATATTAGGTCCCTTCCATCTTGGTTTGTCTCTGACCAAACCAGGTCACTTGCTGTCTGAATAGGAAGATGCCATGTCCCAGAGGGAGCATGTCACATCTTTAGCAATGACAACTCGCAGCCCATAAAATAAACAGTAACCTTGCCAGGCATCTGGCTGATGTAGAAATGAAAGCCCGGAGTGTTCCCTAAGTGCTGGGTCTTGCTTTGTGTGGACATGCATTGACAGCCTCAGCAATGGGAAGATCACAGGTCCATCAAGTCCATTTTTCCTGGTGTGTGATCCTACCCACTTGTCTCTTTTCATTTCAGGGTCTGTCTCTGCTGGTCCTGCCTGCAGGCACACACACTCCCCTCCCTTCTGCCTCTCCTGTTAGGGGCTTCATTCTCTTTTGGGTCTCAGGAGCTGAAAGAGCTCTCAGCCAAATCATTTTAGCTGCTCACCCCAGTGGATTTCCTGGGGATCAGCAATTCCCCAGATTGGAAGTAGCTACCAGCCCAAGGTGCTTCAAATGAAACCAAGAGCAGGGACTTGACTTGATTGTAAGATGCCTCAGGGCAAATATGAGGGTTGTTTGTTACTATATCTTCAGCACCTGGGACAGTGCCCAGCACACCCAGATCCCTTGTACACAAGGGTGCAGCAAATGACCTGTCACCCAGTCGGTGATCTGGCATTTATCACAACCTGTTTCCTATTCAACCCTACAAATTACTACAAAGTCTGTCTTATGGTCAATGCTCTATGGTAAATATTGTGAAGTATAGAAGAATGAGAGACACAAGGTTCCTGACCTAACTAAACAAGAAAGGGATATAACATTTATACAACTACCCTCAGTAAAGGTTAGAATTGGTCTGACTTACATCAAGTCAAAGACACTCTATCTAATGCCTCATGTGTGTCTCACAGTAACCCTGCAAGGTTGATGTATGATAGAAACAAGTGATTTCTTAACTGGGATGAAGTAGGAGATTGCTCTCTACAAAAATTTTTACAAGAGGTGATACGTGAGTTGGCTCATTTTAGTATGGGAAGAAGGCAAAGGGTTTTTAAGCTAAGAAAGCAGCACAAGAAAGCACAAGGAGGCTGGAATTGTCTGTCATGTTCCAGGACCAGGGGGCTGGTCTGCTGAGGCTAGAGCTTCAGGTGCACGGCAAAGGAGACGGAGACCCAGACTGGACTCTGAGAATGATGGTTTTAAATACCATGTTTGTAAATTTCTTATGCTCCTGTGACAGATTACCACAAATGTAGTGGCTTAAAACCAAACAAAGTTTTTGAGATCAGAAGTCCAAAATGGGTTCTGATGTCTAAAATCAAGGTGCCAGCAAAGCTATGTTCCTACATACCTTCTGGACACTCTAGGGGAGAATCCGTTTTCTTGTCTTTTCCTGTTTCTAGTCACTGTACCCATTCCTTGGCTCGTGGCCCCCTTCCAGCTCCCAAGCCAGAAACGGCTGGTGGCCTCTTTCTCACATCCTGTCACTCTGACTCTGACTCTTCTGCCTCCATCTTCCCCATTTAAGGATCCTTCTGATTACATTGGGCCCAATGAGATAACCCAGGATAATCTCTTTATCTTAAACTGAGTTGATTACAACCTTATTTCCATCTATTATTTTAATTCCCCTTTGCCATATAACCTAACATATTCACAGGTTCCAGGGGTTAGGACCTGGATGCCTTTGGGAGGTCACTATTCTGTCTGCCACACCAGGTTAAAGAGTTCCTTTCTACGTTACTCACTAAATAACATGGAGATGTCTAACGTGCTTGAGGAAACGAATGATCTTTGGCACCTGCATTTTGGAAACAAATCTGAAGTATGAAAAGTAGATCAGTGAAGATGAAAAGAAGGGAGTCTAGTGAGAAGGATATTGAAATACTTCAAACATAAGAGATAAGAGATCTGAATTGAGGCAATGGCAGTGGGAAAGGAAAGAAGAGAAGGAGAAAAAAAATTTCTATGAAAGGTGTTGCTAAAAATTGCAAATGGGACATAATAGAAAAGAATGGAGTCAAAGACGCTGCCAAGGTTTCCAGGAAGTTAGTATGTTTCACTGTAATTGGAAGTCCTGGCCTTGAAATCCAGCTCCAATACTTACAGGAAGACCATCTATGTGCTCCCAGGGCCTAATCCTCATTTCATACCCCAGGTTGGTTGGTTGGATGGGTTTCCAGCTTATTTCCCTGAATCTATGTATCTTCTCTTTCTTGGAAACATGCTCCTGGCTGAAGTTTTCCCTCTGCCCCATCTCACTCCTGCCCAACTGCCTAAGGGACTGATGGGCATGTTTGTTACTGCCTACCCAACTGCCTGAACTTCTGAGAATCTCCTTCCATAGACACACATTTCTTGGCCTCACCGACATGTCTGGTCACCTCTTGAGCTCCTTTCACAAACTGCTTGCCTGGATCTGACTTGTGGGTTGCCCAGATTTCCATGTTCTTCCTGAGCTGGCTTTGTTCTAGGTCTTGACCCAGAACAGCAGAGAATTGGGGCACAGCAGCTGCATCCCAAGACATAACAGATGAAGGGCTGTCCCATTTATGTGTGGGAAGTGGGGAGGGAATATAGATTTTAATCTGTTTGAGCTCTTGGACAAGCACTTGGTCAAAACCCCAGAGGTCTGTAACATATATCATAGTAAAAGAATCATCCATTCAAGCAAGAGAGTGCTCGTAAATCCCAGACATTAGAGGTAGAAAATATTTAGTGTGTAATCGGGGCCATGCCAGACCCAGAGAAGAATTGCTCCCCTCTGGTCTTTTGCAGTGGCCAGCATTCCTCTAGCAGCCAAACCAATATTCGCACTGGAAAGTTATCTGGACTGCCTAAAATAACATGAGCCTGGATTTGTCTCCATATAACTCCTTGGAAAGGAGCAGAACCTCCAGCCGCTGATGGTGGATGATTTAAGAGGCCTCTCGCATGTAGCCTAGGACATAATAACAAAGAACACATAATTTATTTGTATTGATTCACCAGCATACATTTGATCATATCTCCTTGTCCTTCCTTTTGCTAAGAATCCATGGCCATGATCCTGAGAAATTTATCTTTTGCAAAATATCTCTGTAAAAAATAAGTTCCTCACATATCTTAGCTATAGCCAAAGAGTCCAGGCCAGGGAGACTTGCCAAGGAGAAGGCGAAAAGGGGCCGGCAGCCCTTCTTGTGTGTTGATTCTGGGCTAAGCAAGCTCCCTCCGTGAGATGAAGCAGGAAAGCGTGCTTGAGGAGTCAAAGCCTCAGTTATAGGACAGGGACTGTGAGACAGACAAACAGAAATCAGGGACAGATCCGATTCCTGCTCTACAGAAAGAAGGAGCACAGAGGAACTGGTCAGATTCTGAGACAAAAGTAAGGAAAACAAAATAAGGGGAAGAAACAAGTTTGGACGCCATGCTAGACTGAGACAGCATAAAAATGCCCAGGTGTTCAGCACCGCTTTCATTCACGAATGAAGGTTATTCATTCAAGGTTATATCATTCAAAGAATCTTCCACTGAGCAACTACTGTGTGCCCGGCTCTGCTCCAGAAGCTGGAACAGGTTAGACACAGTTTCTTCCCTCCAGAGACTCAATCTAAAGGGGGAAAACAGGCAAGTAAGGAAATATTTTATTTAATGTGATTTCTGTGCAACAAGGGTACTTACTGTACTAACTCAAGGATGTTGGTGACTCATAATTCCATGGTGTAAAGGCTCTCCCCTTCCAGAACAGAACAGAAAACAAGGGTAAAATTTAAGAGAAAGGGCTCAGCATTTTGACCAGCCTGATCAACCCGAGTGGGTACAGGGACCTTTAAACTTGATGCTGAATGTGTTGAGTGGACAAGTAGAAGGAAGCCATTTGCTTTGAAATCGCTCTATCCCTTCGTGTTCCACAGAGACGTGGCCATAACAGGATTCCATCTTTAGCCTATTTAGTTGGCCCCAGTACCAATGGAACTGACCTAGAAGACCCTAACAGGAACTTAAACCGTCTTGTTACCAACAACATGCACATGTTCTCCTCTCCCTGCCAGCATCCACCTACCCACTCTTCACTCCCCAGCTCAAGCCCCACCCCCAGCAGAGAGTCATCCTCATTACCCTGTCCACACTCATCTCTCCATCTTTGGCCAACTTATTTCCCAGTCTCTCACATCCCGCGTGCTTATCTTACAACATGACCTTGACACTTCTTCTATTAAGTGGTGGAGCCCATGTCCCTCCTTTTGAAAGTGGACAGATCTTTGTCATGGCCTTGACCAATGGAACACAGGGGAAGTGGTGCCAAGTGACTTCCAAAGCTAGACTGTGCACTCTAAGGATGGTCGCTTTGAGTCCAAATGCCAAGTGTGAGGAAGCTCGAACCAGCCCACAGCAGGAAAGACCACATGCAGAGGCCACAGTGTTTCAGCCCACAGCACAGTTGAGGACCCAGCAAAGAGCGAGCATTAGTCACCAGATATGAGGGAAGACACCTGTGGGTGACGGCAGCCCCAGCCATCGAGTCAGCCTCAGCTGTGACTCTCGCCAGCCAAGGTTCCAGACACTGTATACATCGTGCCCTGTCAAAATCCTTGACCCACAGAACCCATGAAGAGAATAAAATGCTTTTCATTTGCATCACTACATTTTGGGGGGTTTGACATGCAGAAAAGTTACCTGGAACACCATTGATAAAATGTGTGCAGCATATAAGGCTTACAGTCACTACACATGTGGAATTTTGTCTCTAATGATTTCGTTTATGTGGACCTAATCTCCACAGATAGAAGGTAAACTCCTTGAGAGAACAGATTAAGAACCTGTCAGACTTCTCCCCACAGGTATACTAAATACCACACGCCCTAAAGAGTATTCATCAAGGAACCATTCAGATCTGCCCCCTCCTTTTGGAATGCTACATCTCAAAGAGGGTGCAGTCATCCATTCGGTTGTCCAATCCAAACATCCAGGAATCCTGCTATATTCCTCCCACACCATATGCAAACCCACCCTGTTCTTGTGTCCCTAATGTTCATATGTCACCCTTGTATGTATTCCCACCACTCCTTTCCAAGTTCAACCTCTCATCCTTTCTCATGAGCACGACTGCACCTGCCTTCTTACTGGTCTCCCTGCCCCTAGTCACACAAGTCCCCATTCCACAAGGGGCCAGGTTGCCTTCCTATGATGCAAATATGATCATGTCCTCACTCAAAATCGCCAGTGACTCCCTCTCGCCCACAGGGCAGAATCTAAAGTGACTGGCGAGGCACAAGGGCCTTCTCCACCTGGCCCCAGCCTAGGTCTCTGGCCTCATTTCTTGTCACTAGCTCTTCAATTTAGCTACTTTCTGGGTTGCTCATCCCAACCACATGACAGAGAAAATTATTTCAGTGACTTTTCTCATTTCTCTCCAAAATGGTCCATAACCAAGGCAGTCAGCCTTAATTCACTCCTCTTTCTCTCTCTCTCACTTAATTCCCTGCAGAGCCCTCTTGAATCTAGAGCTATGCTTTCCAATACCATAGCCATTAGCTACATATGGTTATTTAACCTTAAAGAATTAAAATTAAGTACAATTAATAATTCAGGTCCTCAGTCACACTAGCCACATTTCAAGCACTCCACACTCACACGTGGCTAGCGGCTAACATACTGGACAGAGCAGATTATGGACATTTCTATCATTGTACGAAGTCCTATCGGACAGTACTGGTCTAGAGACTCTCAACTAAGAGTTGTTCTTCAAATACACTCTGCACTCACATGCCCCCTGCTATTTTCCCACCCAAAATGCAGACAACAAATCCCCATTACTGGTGTAGTGGAGAGCTAGATCTTAATGTTGCCAAGAATCTATGCCCTCTCTTCCTGGGGACAATGTGCCTTTGGGGAACCAGTTCTCCCCATGATGAGCCACATGGTTCAGGCGTCATGGACCATGGCATTGACTTATCCTTGGCTTAAGGAGCAGGCTTTATTTGGCCTAAGCCAATCATCCATCCCAACCCTATGGCACAGTGATTGGTTCAGGGCAAAACACGTTACGTAACTGGAGCCTATGCGATCCAAAATGAATCTTGCTGGGCTTCTGGGAGAGAAGCATCCTCTTCCTTCCTCAGGAAACATCATAACAGACTCATTTCTAAATAATATGGAATGAAGAGATGAGTTTTAGAATGGCTAAAACCATTTTGCTACCTTGAAGGGAGAGCCTGAAGTTGTTGAAGGAACACAATGTGGAACCTGAGAATGCAACCAACATTGCACAAGCCAGAGTAGAAAGAGAACCTAAGACAGCATTTGAGCTGCTGGATGGATCAAGCCTGACCTGAAGCTATTAACTTCCAGTCTTTCATGTGAAATCAGCCAATAAATCCTCCTTTTTGTCTCAGCTCATTTGTTTCCTAACCGTTACACTTGAAATACCCCTCCCATCTTTTAAGCCTCCAATGAAAGTTACCTCCTCCACAAGGCCTACTTGACTCTTCTCAGCAGACTCTACTATTCCTTCATTTATACGATCCTTGACGCATCCTAACATTACATTAACTTCTTTCTAAATTCTAATATTAGTATTTTATCTTCTTTCTACACTGTGAAATATTTGAGAGCAAGTTTTGAGCCTCTTGATCTTTGTTACAATAAATAAGTAAATTAACTAACTAACATAACCCTACTTGACACATAATAGATTCTTATAAATATCTGTTAATAAGTAAATATTTATAGGATAAATAGTAGCCAACTGATAAATTTCAGTTAGTAATAGTAATGGCAGTAGGAACAGAAGTCAACATTTATATCTCCTATCTCACTTAACCTTCACCACATCCCATGAAACGTCACTACCATTATTCCCACTTTTTTCAGGGATCACCAGAGTCTTGGAGAAATTAAGTCACTAAGCAAAGTCCTACAACACGCTAACGGCAGCACCTGATATATTCTTCCTCTAGAAAATCTGGCTGTTTCCTCCCAATGTTTCATACTCCACCTCCTTCCTGACTAAGGGTGTCAATTAACTCAGTAACTTCAACAACTCTGAAGTTACGCGGCAGCTCTGTGCACACTAGAACCTCTGCTGCAATTTCCTCAAGGACAAGTTCAAAGTAAACCCAACAAAATCCTCGAGATAAGACCACAGACTCAACCTCGAGTCAACTCTTTAAGCTTCGTGGTCCAAGGAAGACACATGAAAAGCCCAGGGCTGTCTTCAAGCTGTATGAGCAACCTCAGCTCTTTGCAGTGAGGACCGTGATGATTCCACAGTTCCCTCCTGCCTCTCTACTCTCCCGAAACCTGAGTTTGGAGTCACACTCCACCCTCAATTCTTACTCCAGGCCACCTACCTGGCAGGGCTCAGATGACAGGCTCTAGTTTTTCAAACTGGAACTTTGACTCAAAAGAGCAGGTTCCCTGTGGGTATCAGGTGATCTGGGGAAAGCAAAGGGACACATCTGCCTCCCACCATCCAGGACACTGAAGGGTCCAAGTGGACAGTGTGGGCTCTGCCCCCAGGAAAAGTTAAGCCCAGAACTACAGCAGAGGAATTGTTCAACCAGCCAGCATGCATCTGACATCTAAAATGTGCCAAGTGTGTCTCAGTGTTGTGGGCATTAAGAGGGGAAGGAGGCGGAGCATACGGAGATGGGAGAGTGAGAGGCTGTGAGTGGGAAGATATGCTGGGGGAGAGTCAGAGATGGAAAGAGATGCAAACACAGTTTTATATAAAGAGAGAGGGGGTGTGTGTATGTCTGTGTGTATCTATCTATATATAGATAGATACACACACTATATATATATACAACAGGTGAGTACATCTCCAAGTGTGGCTCGTGGACCACGTGAATCAGACTCATCTGAGGAACTTATAAAACATGCAGGGGCCGGCCCCATGACAGAGCGGTTAAGTTCACACGCTTGGCTTCAGCGGCCCGGGTTTCGCTGGTTCGGATCCTGGGCATGGTCAAACACACCATTCATCAGGCCATGCTGTGGCAGGCATCCCACATATAAAATAGAGGAAGGTGGGCATGGATGTTAGCTCAGGGTCAGTCTTCCTCAGCAAAAAAAAGAGGATTGGTGGCAGATGTTAGCTCAGGGCTAATCCTCCTCAAAAAATACATCTATATATAGATTCTGGTTCCCCCCCATTGCGCCCCGAGTGAGATCTCTAGGAGCTGGGCCTGGCCGTCTGCATTTCACAAGCCGTCCAAGTGATTCGTACACACACTGAAGTGCATCCCCTCAGAATTCTCAAGTGATACTGTTTGAGAGTCTTGCAAACCCACGAAATCTCAAATACAAAAAAGTCTGTAACCTCCTGGCTTTCTCCCCAGCCACAGTCCATCAAGAATCACCACAGTTAACCTGCTCAATTTTTACTTATTTTATCTCTAGCTTGTGTGGATAGTTCTGTATAGATATTAAGCTCGGGTGTTTTGTTTTGTTTGTTTTAATCACACCACAGACAGCTACCACATAAATAACAACCAGTAGAAAACCAAAAGCCCCAGTGGAATGTGGGGGCTTCGCTCAGCCAGGCTCACTGACCGCCAGCTTCCTGCTCCCACACACCAGCTCAGAAGCAAATTCCCACCTCACAGAATTCCAGATCAGAACACAGGAGAAAAATGAGAACAACGCACATTAAACCAGCAGATACCAAGGGCATCAGGGGTCAGAACCCTTCTGGCGGCAAGCCAGGGTCTGAACCAACATCAGCCCGAGCCCAGGGAAGCAGGGGGTTCAGTGGGAGCCAAGGCCAGGACAGCAGCCACGACTCAGGAAGACACGGGAGCAGGCGGGGGGCCCTGCCGTCGCCTTTCCTTCTCTCCTCTTGCTGCTGCTTAAGGGAAGGTTTCACCCCCTTCCCCCTCCACAAGGCACCCTCGGGCCCTGCCCACAGCCAGCCCCTCACAGAGAGTGATGCTCTGTCTTGTTCCCAACCCCTAGTTCCTGGGAAGGGATTCTGATTGGCCTACCTTAGGTCAGACATCCATTTCTGGAGGACATAAACAACTGCCAACAGGATGGGCCACCATACAAACACAGCTGCCAGAAGCTCAACACAGCAAGGACAGGTAAAGAGGTACAGGGAGAAAAGCCTGCAGGAAGCTTGCCTGTGGGCCGCCGACACAACAGGTATCCTAACTAACCAAGGATGCATGGGCGCGTATCCATACACACACATGTCAACAGGATGACCTGATGCCCAAGCACATTGAATAATTCCAGGTCTTACAGGAGAAGTGTTAAATCAATGAAACGGGCAGTAAATCTCAAAGACAGATGGAAGAAAGTGGAGGAGGCAAAGAAAGGTTAATGTGCACCGGAAATTATAGGGAAAACTTCTAGGAGTCATAAGAGACAAATTCGTAGAGGCAGTGTGGCTCAGCAAGAACAATCTGGACTTTGGATTCAGGGAGACCTTGGTTCAAATCTTCGCTTTGCAATTTTCAGCCGTGTGACATTAGGTAAGTTACTTGTCCTCTCTGAGTCTCAGCTTCATCATCTGCCACCTACCCCCTAGAAAATGAAACAGAAGAACAAGAAGAAGCAATAGCAGCGGTAGCATGAAAAACTAGGACAGTTGCAATTGCAAATTAAAAACTGAAATAACATACATGAGCAGCCCATCTGAACTGCCCAATAAATGGTAGTTTCACTTCATTTCCTGGAAAGGAAATTCACTGGCCGCATTCTCCCTCTGACACACAGCTCCCGCTTGGCCAGGTTTTGCAGGAAGCACAATTAGAAGTAGTGTTGGCCCCTTCAAGGTGGCAGTATATGCACTGTTTCCAGGCAGGTAACAGTGCCGAGAGGGCATGCTCGAGCAGAGAGGGCCTGGGGCCAAGGAAGTATCTGGTTGAGTGTTTCAGAAATAATGAACCTCCTCTGAGCTTGAGGGGAACAGACACAGGTTGCCCCAGAAGATGGGGAGCCAGGTCCACCAAGGTGGGTGCAGAAATGCTCACTGGGTATCTGGGCAATGTGAAATCGTGGGTGCCTGGGCTGAAGGCTGGGCCTCCCTCCAAACTCTGGCAGAAGGGCTCCCTGTGGGGTCAACCAGTGCCCAGAGGTGGGCTCCCCTCAGTAACTGTCCTGGGGGCTGCAGGCTGTTACGAGGGCTCTGTTCCCACGCAGACCTGAGCCATCTGCACGAGCCTCCAGAGGAGGCTGGATGCCAGGCTCGCCTCTAGGAAAGTTGTATTTGTTTCCAGAAGTCCAGTCACTCAAGACAATCAAGAACTACACAAGCAGTCCCTCCAGAAGTTACTCTCCGGAAGAAGGGGTCAGGGGGCACAGGAAACACCGGAGTGGGGCTAAGGTGATGGGAGCCACATCACGTCTTCTAACGACTCCCAAACGTTTATTCCCAGCCGACCCAGAACAAGGAAGATGAATCCCCGCTTCAAGGGCCTTTATGCATTTGAAATCTTTGGTTCAGCAGGAGCCCGGCTTCCTTTTTACACATGAGCATCACTCAAATTCTCCAGTAGCCTGGGACTAACCCCGCCCTAAGCAGGGTGAGGTACAGCAGGAACAAGGCCCCATCCAAGGGAGGGACATGTTCCGCCAGATACCCAGGATGACACGATGCAGGCACGGGGGATCAACAAGGCGCCAGTGACAATACATCCTTGGGCTGCGGTGGACCCTCCTGGTAGAGCTCACGTCCATCAGACAGCCAATGCCTGTGCAGAACAGCCCCCGCCGGATGCTGAGGAGGATAGAGTCCTTGGGACACCTCCAACCTCCTGGACTCTCCTACAGTTGGTGTGGAGCAGGAGGCAAGCCCATCAGTGCTACGTGGCTGTACCCAGCACCCAGGTCAGGGAGTGGCACAAAGGTGGTGTGCAACTGATATCTGTTTGCTGAATAAATGCAAGAGCAAGCAACACAGTGAGCTCCAGTTTATACACTAGTGTATATACTATTCACCAGAGAAGAAAGACCCTAGAGACTAAATGTCTAGTACTTAAAGCCCAAGTCCTAACAGCAAACAGCCCTGGGTCTGAATCCCGGCACCACCACCTCCTGTGTGCCCCAAGGCCTCCCTTTCCACCTCTGTACATGGGCACACCGACCTCACAGGGCTGCCATGAGTAATAAAGAAGAACACCACCAACCCAGAGCTCAGTGTCTGGCACAGAGAGAGAACTTGGCAGTGTTAGCTGGCATTAGGATTAGTTCCAGAAGCTTCCATTTCTCTTAAAAGATAGAGGAGAGAAGAAGGGTGAGAGGTAAGTAGCAGGAGGTGGAAAGGAGAAAGAGACCACTCTAAGCAGCACCAATTTAATGTTCCAAACGACCCTCCAAGCTGGGTTCTATTCTCCCCAGCATCCAGCTGACCAAGTTCAGGCTCAGAGAGGCTAAGAAATCTCCACAGGTCACACAGTGCAGAGCTGGGATTCAAGGCCAGGTCGGACCTCAGAGCCCTTACTCTTTCCTCAATACAAGGTGGTTTTTAAAAGCCTCTGGGAAGTCTGGAAGGTGAGCTGAGCAGAAGCCAGTCCCTGCCTGGCCCCATGGCACAGCTGAAGAGGCACTAAGCTCACAAACGCCCTGCACACCCGTGGACCTGGGACAGGTGCCATTGCTGTAACGTGGAAATACGCCGGGAGGTGAAGCACAAATACAAGAAAAGCAAATTAACTCATTTATGCAATGCCAGGATACCATGTGAATTAGTGAAAATTAATTCTGAAGTTATGAAGTGTATAGATATTCTAAGGAAACGGGTGTCCTCAATCCTCTTGGGGACGCCATAGGCTGGCCCAGGCCTGCCAGGGAGCATTCTGGCAGAATGACAAAGCTATTTATGCCCATTAACCTTCTAATTCCACTTTGGTAATATACTCTTACATTCTAAGAAAATCATTCAAAAGTAAAGAAGAAAAAAGCTACGTGTATGGAAATGTTCAGAACACCGCTATCCCTCACCAGGAATAAAACAATTAGACAACCTAAATACCCAACAGCACGGACACAGTCAAGCAAGTAATGGCATAGTCTGTGATGGATTCCACAGTGCGGCTACAAAGTACAAACTGAAACTACACAGTCTCTATCAATACGGGGGGAATATGTCGAAACATACTTAAGCTACAAATGAGAGCAAAAGTATACTCATGCTTATTATAGCTACATGTAAATAGGCATATCCACGGAGAAACTGGTGTTTGGTATTAATTAGATGGTATCCTATAAAATCACTTATATGCCTAATGCAAAATTGTTTTTGTTTTACGTATTGACTTAGCCTGAGGCCTACCTAAGAAGAAAAAGTGTGTCTCTTTAATATGTAATGCAATACATTCCCCCTTATATGTGGTGATAAGTGACCATCAAGACAGAATAATATTTTTAAACAAATAATTAGGATCATGGTGAATCCACTTTGTATCTCAATTTCAAATCTTTATTTATTTTTACTTAAATGCGTCCAAGAAGGTTACATTCCAGGGTCCCCGATGGCTGACTTCCAAATTGTTCTTCACTCCCGTAGTTAGCCACTATTAACCCCTGTGGTTTAGCTGACGTCAGCAATAACCATGCACACCTGTCCTTCTTCTGTTAATACTGTTTGTCCTGCCTCCTCCTTCAGATTGCAAGCTCTCTGAGAAATAAAGACTGTCTTCCCTCTTCTTCCAAGTCTATCCACAGAGAGCATCTCTGAAGTTCTCACTCACAGACTGGGGCACAATTAGGATTTGATGATCAAGATAAAGAGAAAAGGAAGAATCATAATTATCAAGTATATTTATAAGCTATAATAATGCTGGGAGACTTAAAATGGGGGCTAAGTATAAACAATTAACTTGCTGTGTTTTATTTTGGCAAAGGTCTTGAAGCAAATAAAATGCCCTCCAGATCCATTAATTAATAAGCAGTATCTAGGATGTCCTAGTGATACAACAATAAATTAGACCTGGTCCTGCCTCCCCTGACCCAGATTATTTCACGTTTAGTGAGTCAGATACATGAACACACAATAGTGACAGAAAGTGTCTTTGATGGAGGTTAGCATGAGCTGCTGTCAGTGAACAGTGGAGGGCAATCAGGGCAGGCTTCCAGGAGTAGGAGTGATACCTGAATCGAGTCCTAGAGGATGAATAAGGGATTGCCATAAGGAGAGGGGGTTTGATGGAGGGATAGGAAGAGAGCAGAATTCCAGGCAAAGGGAACAGTATCTACAAAGGCAGAGGCACGATGATCAGGAACAGCGAGGGGGTGTCAAACATAGTGTCTGAGCTAGGGGCAGCCAAGGCTGGGCCACTGCGAAAGTGTGGTTTCTGAGGAGGGTCTCACTCAATTATTTTGGGTGGTGTGTGTCCTCGGAATGGGGAAGGAGGGCAGGCAGATGGGAAGGAAGGAATACCAAGGAGGCCAGTGACACACGTCACTGCAGCAGAAGGCAGAGGGGAGCAGCAGAGGCAGCTCGCTCAACACCAGCCTCAACACTACAGGAGAGCAGATTTCAGTCCCTCGATGTGCCTTGAGACCCAACACCACAGCTCCCTCTGAAGTGAGTCACTCGCTCCTTGGAAGCTATTCTGACAAGAGATATTCTAGTGGAGTGCGTACGTGATCAAGAGAGGAGAGAACACACGCCAGTCTCTACTTGGTGAGTTGCAGTTACTCTGGAATACGCTGAAGAGAATCCTGAGCCTTCCTCAACTACTCAAAGAAACAAACAAACAGAAATTACCACCCCACCAAATATACTTTATGAGTGAGAGAATGTCTTTCCTGCCTAAAGAAACAGCTTTTAGAATTTCTAAAATGTTGACAACGATAGAAAAAAAAAATCTTCTTTTTTTTCTCAAGAAACCCATGCAAACATTGTTGTCCTGGTTACTAATTTTGTTTCATGGCAGAGATGGATTATTTCTCCTGAACGTGATTCTTGCCAGCCCAGAGCGTATTCAGTGGAATCTTCTCATTCAGGGCCATCAGCTCTACCCACGAAGGGAGACCACAGGGCGCAGGAAGGAGTAATGTGCCCAACTTTGAACAGAAGGAAACCTCCCTGCTCTGGGATGTGTGCTGTGCTCACGCCAGCCCCACTGGAAACGAGCTGACAAGGCCACAGAAATGGAATGTCTCAGGTTCACTCATTCAACAAATATTAATGAAGCCTTTTCTACGTTCCAGCCACTGAGTCGGATGTGTATATTAATATATATTAGTGCGTAACATAAGCTGTCCCTGTCCTCATGGAGTATTAAATCTATTAGTAGGAATGAGACTTGTAAACTAGACAAAGATATGAATATATAAGTACAAACTGCAATGAAATTCTCTGAATTAGAGATTAGTAAAGGAGATACCCTTCACATCCAGAGGTCAGAAACACCCTCTCTAAATGGTAAACGAATCATGAGAGGGAGCTGGCCATTTGAAGAAAAGCAGAAGGAAATTCACTGCACTCCGTCGTGGGGAAGAGTCGTGGGGAAGGTCCTGAGGCTGGAAAGACCTCGACACATTTAAGAAACCAAAAGGAAGTGAACGAGGCTGGAGGGCAGTGGATGAATGGGAGAGGAAGTTGGGAAGGTGGTAAAGCAAGCAGGGGCCTTGTAGGACATGGAAAAAGAAAACTATCCTAAGGATGATTTGGGGGCTAAAGACCAAAGGCTGGCGTCTTGGAGTTAGAGGTGGAGGCAAACCATGGTCTACAGAAAAAAAAGAGGCAGGCTCTTCCTTCTGTTGCTAAAAAAAAATAAAATAAGACTTAAAATTCAGATACCCACCACCCACCTCTAACATTCTCATCAACAAGGAAATGGAGGTGAAACTGGCCCACAATTCCTCCAAATGCTCCTCTGCTCCTCCCTTGTGAGGCTCTGCATGTTTACCTTCCCACTGAGATTCCCGGGGCGCAGCGTGGCTCTGGCTCTCCCCGCTGTCTCCTCCCGGTCCCTGCCCTGGGTGCCCGGCAACCTGAGCCTCACCCGGAACATCTTCAGAGAGAAGCCTGGCTCCCACGGGAAGGCCTCTGTAAGGGCTGGGACTCTCAGCTCCCAGTCTTCCCCACCCTCAAGCACCAGCACCACCGGAGTATTTCAACCGTGTGTGTTGTTATCATTTAAGAAAACAAAGCTTTTTACTTTTGGAATTGTGAGCTGAGAG
The DNA here is from genome assembly GCF_021613505.1 of Equus quagga. Classification (NCBI taxonomy): domain Eukaryota; kingdom Metazoa; phylum Chordata; class Mammalia; order Perissodactyla; family Equidae; genus Equus; species Equus quagga. The sequence goes on along the minus strand of NC_060268.1, from coordinate 159,512,062 downwards.
TGGAGATGGAAAACAGAAAGGAAATAATATTTGAATGGAAGAGGTTTTGTTTATTTGCTATTTTAACTGAAATAGTACAACAAATTTAGGTCAGAGTTTTTTCAACTATTTTGACTGAACTAATAAAAGAATTGCTATAGCAAACAAAACCGTGGAATAACTAGGGACGGGCCTCACTAGTCGGGGACCGATCCCTGGGCGCAGATGCACTGGCGTCCTTACTCTAACACGGATCTGCTGCCTTTGGGAGCTGGACGATTCTCCCGGGGAGATGGAGTCTGCATCTCCCCCTCATCTCATCCTTGAGGATGCTCTTCCCCAATTCCTCTCCTCTGAGACACACTGCTTGGCAGGCAGCTCCCTTGTTCTCAAAATATCAATCGCTTCTAGACCTACCAACTAAGGTCCCCAGCGCTTAGTTCAGCATGCGAGGCCCTCTGATTCCTGGCTCCCTCATCATCTTCCTGCACTGCTCCCCCGGTCTCCCACCTGACTCCCTTCTTCTCAGGAGAGGCTGCCCTTCGGTCATTCCGGCTCTAACTCCTCCCCATTCCGTAAGGCTCATCCTAAATCCCAGCCCTCTCTAGGGATCCGCCGGCCGGGACAGAGAGCACAGATCTAAGGGGAATTTGTGACTCTGCCGCTTATGAGCTGGGTGACCTTGGGCAAGCCACGTAGCCCCTGTAAGCCTCCGTTTCTTCCTGTGTAAAATAAGCACAAAGTTCCCTGCCCTTCCGGGCAATTGTGAGCAGTAAGTGAGGCAAAGCACTCTTTTTCCTCCATGTCTCATATCAAACTCCCTCTCGCCTCAGAAGCCAGCCTCAGCTCCCCAGGCATGCTCTCTTCTCTCACCTGTGCATTTGTACAATCATTACCACGTTGGTGGTAACTGCGTGCAGGTCTGGCTCCCATGGTGCCGGGACCTCTGAGACCAGGCACTCCAGCTTTCCATCTCGGTATTCCCAGGAAACAAACGAATGAATGTGTAAAACACCTGGCCCAGTTCTTAGTAGACAAAATGTGCCAATAAATATTTTCCCTTCATATATAGTATTTTATTTATCTTATTTCATTTATTTTTGTGTGTGGGAGGAAGATTTGCCCTGAGCTAACATCCATTGCCAATCCTCCTCCTTTTTTCGCTTGAGGAAGATTGTCCTTGAGCTAACATCTGTGCCAATCTTCCTCTACTTTGCATGTTGGATGCCTCCACAGCACGGCTTGATGAGTAGTGTGTAGGTCCACACTGTGGATCCAAACCCATGAACCCTGGGCCACCGAAGTGGAGCATGTGAACCTAACCACTGGGACACAGGGCTGGTGCCCAGCTTTATGGTATTTTAATATGTTTTCTTGTGTTATCATTATCGTGTTTTATCTCTTTTACTGGATTTTAAGTTCCTTGGAGCTATGGGCTTATCCTAGTCTTTTTTTTTATTTTTTAAATTCATATACAGTAAAATTCACTCTATTTGGCGTACAGTTCTATGTTTTGACAAATGCATTAAGTTGTGTAACTAACCTATCTTAGACATTTTTATTTCTCCCTAGGTACTTCCTATATAAATGCTTACTGAATAAATTAATGATCAACTGAATGAAGGGAACAATGAATAAACAAATATTTGTTGGGAAAGTTTCCACAGTAACCTCCCAGGTAATTCTTGAGTCAAAGAAAATTCCGAGGATGAGATTATAACTGCTGTACCATCTTTCTGCAAAGCAACCTCTCCATAGCTATCAGAAGTCTTTCAACAAATGCTCATACCCTCCAGCCCAGTATCTTCACTTCTAAGACTGCATCCAGGGGAAATAACCAGATGTCCACGGTGATTTAAGTGCCAGGAAGGACACGACAGCATTATTTATAATAGCAAACTATCTGAAACAACACAAATACTCAACAACAGAGGCATGGCTAATTAAACTGTGGTTCTTTTATATGATGAGATAAAATCATCTGTTTGCATTCTTATTTCATAATATTGAATACAATGTGTAACTGTGTAATGTTAAGTGTAAAACACAAGCTACAAAACAGTATATATAATACCAAGTGTTTGAAAAAATACATATGCGTATATGTATATTATGTATAACGACAATGTTAAATAAAAATTTTTTATACAAAATATTAACCTAATTTTACTAAACAAATGTACATATATGTTGACATAATCATCAGTGCATGATGGGTGATTTTTATTTCCTTCATTATGTATTTTCAGATTTTCTAATTTTTTACAATACATACTCTTATTTCCTTTATAATCAGAGAGAAAAGTTATAAAATGGAAAGGCCTGTATTTCTGCTTTAAAAATCTCATAACCTTTATTTCATCTCTAGATGATTCAGTGGTGGCTAAATTTTAACATTCAAGATGTGGCATATGGCTCTGCTTCAATGAGAACGTGCTTTCTGTCTGAGGCATGTTCAGAAATATCCCTTCCCACTGGTGGTGACACATTTCCTGCACACCTACGGGAAGCAGCCCCGGTCCCAGGGGGCCGAGGCTTCAACCATAGATACGTCAGGAGGACGTCAGATAAAGGACACCGCGGTGAGCCTGGGATGCGCAGAGTGGCTTCGCCTTCCCCTCCCACTAACAGGTACATGCCTTTCCTTAACCTCAATGCCGGAACTATGCTTTATTCATCTTTGTATCCCTGGCAACCATCAGAGCCCACACAGCAGACAACCAAATAGTGCTTGTTAAATGCGGATGGGGAAGACGTGAGTAAGCGCCGGGAGGAGGAAGAGTGAAGAGTGAAGATGTGCCTGGAACTATAAAGGAGTCCTGCCTGCTTGGAGAACACCCGTGGCCAACTGCCTGCAGCCCTGGCCCCAACGGGCACACCTCCCTGTGCTCACCTTCATTTCCAGCCTTGCAGCTTCTCCCTTCAAGAGTCAGAGTCTATTACCCTAGCCTTGGAATCCGGGTTGGCTTTCAGCTTCTTTTGCCCAACAGAATATGGCGGAAGCAATGGAATTCCAGTTCCGGGTCTAGGCCTCCAGAGACAGTGCATGCTTCTACTTGCTCTTTTCAATCCCTGCCTAGCACCATGAGGAGAGCCTTGGGTTAGGTTCCTGAGCATGAGACCCATGGCCAGCCAACGTCCAGGAGCAGAGCCACCCAGCTGATACGTGCATGACTGTAGATGCAAGAGGAAGCCCAGCCAAGACCGGAAGAAATGACCAGCTGGACCCAACCCAAATTGCCAACTCACAGAATCCTAAACCAAATCAATGTTTTTTTGTAAGCCAGTATGTCTTAAGATGAATCCCAAATGGGCTTTTATTTCAGCTTTTAACCCTCTATTTGTATATCTTAAAGGTATCTAAAACTCAGAACACTCAAAACTGAACTAACATTCTCCCTCCCAGAACCTTGAGTATTCTGTGAATGAAATGATTATCTTTCTCACTGCATAGGACAAAAAGCTAGAAACATTCCTCAAATCCTTCCTAGCCCTCCCTTACATTCTTCTTTTACCCATGCATCAAGTTCTGTTGATTCTGTCACCTAAATGTTTCTCAAATCCATTTATTTCTCTCAGTCTTTATCACTAACACTTCTCTATCCATTTATGCTGTGTTACCTTTGACAAGTTACTTTACTTCTCTGAGCCTCTGTTTCCTTGACTATAAAAGGGAGATAATGCTAGTACCTGCTTCATCGAGTTGTTGTGTACATAAAATGAGATAACGCATCTAAAGTCCTCAATAGAAGATCTGGTATAAAGTAAGTGTTCAGTAAATGTTAGTTTATTTTCCTCAATAATGTAGCACCCAGGGCCCATCTATGATGGACCCCAGTCTTCTCATCTACTGACAGTTCCCACCACAAGACTCACATGAAGACAACAACAAACCACCTTCACCCAGTGCCTCATTCTCTTCTTTCCTCTAGGTCTTTACACGTGCTTTTACCTCCATCTGCAATGGCCTTCCCATCCCATTACGAGTGAACTCCTATCCATCCTTCAAAACCCAAGTCATAGTTTTACCTCCATACTTTCACCTCTCCCTGAGCACCCCCCATACAGAGTGACCACTGCCTCTAATCAGTCCCTCTTTCATGCTGCGTGCTCTATACATGCTTCTACTGAATTGCACATTACTATCTCCATTTTACTATTAGCCAGTTGAAGGCAGAAGCCATGTCTTTTCACCTCTAGCACATAAAATAGTGCCCAGTACACAGTACATGCTAAATAAATGCTTAGTGAATGGATAAATAGATAAATGAAGATCCACTCCATGCTCTCCACCACTTCCCAAAAGCAGAATGTACCCTGAATCAACAGAACCAACTTCTTCTGCTTTGGGAGTCCTAGTTCTTTCAGTGCTAAAGTCGCTGGCACCCCGTGGAAAATATTTGCTGTCACTCCTCCACCCAGATTCCAAATTCCAGTTCAAAGCCAAGCTCCTGTCTCCCCGGCAGGGCAGCCCACAGCTTGAGTGCAAATGTTTCCCTCAGCTCTCCTCTGTGCATAACCTTAGCTATATTATTTACTACCACGAACACCATAATACGTATTCAAATACGCCATAAAGGTCAGACCACTGAGCCATACCCCTTCCCAGGAATCCATTTCACACCATGGCAGAGCCGGGCCTCCCAGCACTCACTCAAACCCAGATATGAAGGTAAATTATGAAGCCTTTTTTTCTGGTGTGAGGACGACCTCATCATGCATCATATTCTATGGAATAATAGCTATAAATCCATCTGTTACAAGCCGGGAGAGCAGCAAGGGTTGGAAGTCACCGAACGATGTTAACTTCTGGGCTGTCGCCCTCATATTCAGCAAGTTCAGCTAGAAAAATCAAGCTCACATTTAAAAAAATAAGGAGAAAAGAGATGGAGACAGCAGTTGGAGGCTAGATGCTGCTTCCCCACCACTACCGACCAGAGATGCTGCTTTCCCACCACCAACAACAACCAGAGATGCTCCAAACATGTGATTCCTTAGCGTTCAGAAGGCTCATCTCACTCATCTCCTCCTCCAGTCTCCCTATCTCTTTATTTTCCCTTGCCCTGAGGCCTTCAGGTCAGTTCTCTAAAATTTAGAGGCTCAAAGAGCTCTTAGAGAAAATGATTAAAGGATGGATCTTCTCTCTGCAGAAAAATATACTTAACATAAAATTTTCCACTTAATATCAGGGTGTTCATGGATCCCCTAAAGCCTCTACATGGATCAAGAAACCCCTCAAAAAGGAATGTGTTCTGCATTATCCCTCAGCTGAGACTAAAAGAATAAACAGTGGTGGGTTGAAGCCTCCAGAAACAAAACAGAGCAACACACATGCACGCACGCACGCACGCACTCACACACACACACACACACACTTCGTGCAGGGAATTTAGTTCAGAGATTATTAGGAGGAGGTAGGTTCTTAACAGCAACGTTACAGAAGGATCTAAAGATGCTGCCTAGGGGTGCACATCCTAGGAGATCTTCCCAGAGGCATTCAGAACGCAAGAGGCAGAACAGACTTGGACTGCATGCTCCATGGAACCTGGCTCTGCTCTCAAAAGCCCCAGCGTCCAGGTAGTGTTCCAGGGTTTGTCATCATCCAAAGTGGAAAGGGAGCCTAAACCAGTCTCAACAGCTCAGGGTAAACCCGACTCTAACGAACATCCTTTAGTTATCTTCCAAATGCTTTCATTATGGAAACCATAGAATACCAAAGACCATCTGGGGAAGAACAAAAATAGGTCATCCACAATCACACTCTTACAGCTGTTCCTATCTCTATGGTTCCCTTCTGGTTGGATGAAATGCAGACCTTTGTACAGACGTGTGATCAAGGACACACACTGCTCTGAGCTAGCTTTTTGCTTATACCTAACATATCATAAATGTATTCCCATTTTTCCATGAAGTCTTCATAATGATCATTATTGTTATTAGGGAACACATTATGTTTCCTTTTCTTTTAACATGAATTTTTCATGCATTTAGCATCTTTTCATTTTTGAAAAAGGTCTTAAGATAAATTCCAAGATGCAGTATTACTTAGTCAAAGGCCATGATCAATGTTGTAGCTTTGGGTACCACCTGCCATACTGCTTTCCAAACCAATTGTTCTGATTTACAATGTCACCAGCATAATTTTTCCAGTTTCACCCGAACTGAAGAAGGTTCTAGAGCCTACAGCATTATTAGTCATATTCAGATGCTGTGCTGCTGTTATTTGAGGGCACTATCATAATTCTACTGTGTCACCTGTAACTAGGCTCTCAATCTCTCTATGCCTAGACTTACACTCTGGACTCAGGAAATTAACTCAGAGGAGACAGCCTACAATGGCAGAAAGATCTAGTATGGCTATTTAGCCAGAAATATCCTGTTCAGAATTCTGGCTCTATTATCATTAGCTGTGCTATTTTAGGAAGGATACTTGGCCTCTCTGTGCCTCAGTTTCCTCACTTGAAAGCTAAGAATAACTTGGCCTAACTTTACAGAAAGTAAAAAAGTGGCAAAAAATGTTAATCTGCAAATGTTCATAACTTCTTTATCAATGCACACCCCCATTCCATGAGCCTTTAATGCAGACTGAGATCATCTCTAGGAAGGTAAGTAGGGTATCTGAGCTAGAGGCTTAAAAATAAAAGACTGAGATTTACCCATGAAAAATAGAGAAAAAAATGAAATGAAATAATAAAAGGCAAAAGAGAAGAACAGGAGGAAGAGAAAAAAGTTTTGTGTGAGGATACAGAGTAGGGGGTGTGAAGAGAGGGGCCCTGAACTCAAAACTGAAGAATGAAGAACATGAGAAGGTTGGAGAGTGACAGAAATCAAGCATCAGTGTAAGGGAAAGGATGTGAGAATGAGTGTTGTGCTTATTAATTGCATTAGGTCCCTCCTCTGCACTCTCCACCCCCAAATTCTACCCTGAAGAAGAAAGAGATTATAACTAGTCTCAGTCTTAAAAGCTTCTCAGCTCCTATTCCCCACCACTCAGAAATCCCCAATCAGTCCTTACTGTGTCCAAGGGAAGTCTTAACTCCTTAGGATACCTTGTTAGCCCCACTTCTATTTCCTGAAATGGACCACAATTCACCTTTTTAAAAAATGTCTTCCACACTACTCCAGCCAAAACTACTTTAAAACAACATGTGAAAAATTGATATTTCCTGACAAGTCCTCACATTTTTCACTTCTGAGTCTTTGCTCATGTTCCTTCTTGATATGGCTCATCTTCCATGAAGCCTTCCTCAGATCGTCCAATTGGAATTACTCTCATTGTCCTCTGTGCTCTCAGAACAATTTTAGTTATATCTCTTCTATAACCCAATCACATTCTGGTTGTATTAGTTCTGTGTGTACATGTCTCTTTCCTTCTATTCAAGTGTAAGAAACTGAAGTGCAGGAACCATGGTTTGCAGCCCATGGCTGACTCACACAGAGCAGGTGTTCATTAGATTTGGGTGGGCTGTATTGGAAAAGTGAGTTAGTTCCACGCAGCATCTGAGAATCAGCTAAGGGTTATGCTCATGGTTTGTCTTCCCCTATTTAGCTACTTATCTAAACGCTGTTTATTTCAATAATGAATAAATCAATGACTAAAAGAACGAATGAAACATCAGAGTGTCTAGAGTGAAGCCTTTCTTAAGCAACACAGTAAGCTCATACCAACCAGCCAGTTCATCTCTAGCATTTCTGGTAGAAATCGAATAAGTTTGCCCAGTTCATGATTTAGCAATTATTCTGGTTTCCTGAATGGTATCAATTTTCCAAATCTTATGCTATCTCTACCAGGAGCTTTGTTAACTTCTGAAGATTGAATATCAACTTTTAAAATAAACGCAGTAGAATCCCACTTCCATGATGCAGCTAAGCTCACACAAAGGAATTGCACTAAGCTTCAGATGATGGATTTTGCTGCTAACTATGTGACAATGGTAGAGTCACTTCATCTATTTTAGCCGCTGTATCCGCAACTGTATAATACGTATAACCATGCCACCCTGCCCACTTCCAGGACTATAAGAGTATAGGAAGAAAGGTAAGCAAGGATGCCTTACCAAAGTATTAGGTATGACGAGGGAGGAAGGCAACTAATATTTACTTTGAGCCCCTTCTAGGAAGCAAGAACCATGAAAGAAACTTTCAACAACCTCTTCATCCTCTATACAATCAACAGAACCAAGAGTGTATGTAGATGAAAGGTGAGCCTAGAAGAACTGAGTTCAAATTCTGATTCCATCACTCAGCAGTCAAGCGGCCTTGGCACAGGTTCCTTAACCTTCGATTATCACTGTTCTCCTCATCTTTAAAAGGCGAATGATAAAAATTCCTACCTCCTGGGTGCTTGTTAAAATCAAATGAGATGCTCCATGTGAAAAAGCTGTAGAAACCATAAAGCACTAAACAATCTCAAGGTATTATTACTGAAATAACAGAACCCTTTACCCTAACAAGGTAACTAGATAACTGGACGTAAACGGGTGATATATACCCACCAACTTGGTGACTGACATCCCAAAACAATTCCTTGGGGTTAATTTGGGTCTCAGTGTTGGGTAGTAAACAATAATATTATTGCTCTTTCCCTGGTGTTTAAAAACAGGCTTTAGTGGGTAATTAGAGAAGACCTCCATGACAGCAGTAAATTTAGTCAAGGAGGGATACCTTGAGCCCTGGTGGAGGCAGAGGAGCCTCCAACAAAGATCTGGAGGAGAAAAGGGTAAGGAAAAAAAATACTGTCTTTCATGAGAATCCAGAAGCAAAAATGGGGTCACTCACCTGCAGTAACAGCTTGAGTGAGTAAATGAGCCTGGGGACTCATGCAGAAACATTAAATGCATTCCTTATAAACGGCAATCCAGAGACACCCAGAAAGGGAGAGAGGTGATAAGGTAGAAGGAAAAAAAAGTGCCAGTGATGGGTAATGCAGAGGATTATAAAAGTGCTTACAGCAGTAGTTTTTCAAAACTATTTTAGCCCAGGAAATCTTTCTTTAAAGGAACTCCAATGCACAAAACAAGTAAGATCAAGGCGAGCTGGCTGAGGAGAGGTTTGGAGCCTGAACACTCAGCCCCACAGCCTCTCCATTCCCATAGAGGCACCTTCTGAGAGGAATCTGAGGAACCCTAAGAGATCTGACAGCATAATGGGATCTGACAGCCGAATGGGACAAGGGATGGGATCTGTGACAAACACTACCAATGCTATTATATATCCTCCTTTCTTCCTTTTAGAACTGGAACCCCTCCCACCACATTTTAGTCTCCATCCAGCTAGAGACTTCATTTCCCAGCTTCCCTTGCACCTAGAAGTGATCATGAGACTAAGATTTTTGCCAGTGGAATGTGAGCGGAAGCAATGTGTGCAATCTCTAAGTCATTTCCTTAAGAATAAATTGACTGCTCCCTTTCTCACTACTAGCATGGACAGGACAATGACTAGCTTCAACCATGTGGGAAGAACAAACTTAGAGGCTAGCAGAGCAACAAGCTGGAAGGAGTTTGGGTCTCTGGATGACCCTGTGGAGCAGAACCACCTCCCTTCCCTGGACCACCCACCTACACCTGAACGTGAGAGAGAAAGAACTCTCCATCTTCTTCAAGCCTCAGCACTCTGGGTAACATGGTAACAGATGCACTATGACCTAACTAATTGGGTATGTAGGAGGAAAGAGAAAGAGGAGGGGGGACTCAGTTTGGTGCCTCCTACACCCGTTACAAGATCTACTCTGAGCACATGACTCAGCCCCAACACCAGAACTGTGACCTCTTCGACCTTCAGAAGTTGTTCTTAGCTTTGAATGGTAACAGATTCTGTTTATGCCTCATTTTTCAGGGAAAAGGATTCCATAGATGCTCAATAGGTCCTTGCTGGATCCCTAGACCAGATTATTGTAGCACAGAGCTCCTTTCCTCTCTTTGCCTTTGTTCTATCTGGGACTCAGAGCTGGAACTAAGATTTCACAGTCCTGAACACGTTCCACTTTCCAAACACTGCTATTTCCAGGCTATTCTGGGAATGAGCCCATTGCATTCTGGGGGAAACCACAGTCTAGATCTGTTTCTTTAAATCCCAAAGAGACTGATCAGCTCAGGCTAAAAAGTGCCATGTCATTATCAAGAACTATTACAGCATGTTGAAAAATAACTTTGTATAAACTCCACAAAGTTTCATCTCTGTTATGGCTGGTTTTCAGTTTTTCTTCTCTTCTTTTTTTCTCATCTTGGATGATTCAATTGTCAAGTACAGACAGAATAAGGAGATTTTAGGTCCTCCATCCCCATCACCTGACAGGCTCACCCTCTCTTGGCTTCAGGGATTCAGAGTCTTTGTGAAACCATCGTTAAATACCAGGTCATTACTGAAAATGATGGTGTTGAGGTGTATAAAAGAAACTTAATGCCTTGGAATATAAAAGCTATTCTAATCACTACATCTGATTACCAAGAAGAATGACTCACCAAAATATTTTAAATGTCTTGAAATATAATAAAGGGAAAAGAGAGAATGTGAGCAATTGCTTAGTGAGCTGGCAATGGGAAGTAGATCTCCGAGAATACAATTCCCATTTTAGCATCAAAGAAGCCAGGATCTTTCAAAATCATTCTAAGTTCTATTCTTATCAACGTTTAAACTTAAGACCTTCAGAAGTGGTAAAACTTGTGAATTTTTTAAGGGGATCTGAAGCTTGCCCTTGCCTTACACTACAATGACATTGTAAGCTTTTACACATCTGTAAATCCACGTATGATTTTGGTGTTAGAACTAAATGCATGCCTCAGTGCTTTAGTTCCTCCTTTCAGGCTCTGCTTCAAAACGTACATGCCCAGATGAAAGTCCTAAGATGCAAAAATTATGCTGGCAACAGATTCGTATCTTACTCTCAAAGATTCTATTTGCACTGCACCGCAATACATAATTCGTTCTTTCACACACTCTTGTTTATGGCAGCATGAGTGACAGGCACAAAAGGGACAATAGCACCAACTGACCCAATCACAGAGCGGAGCCTTTTACAGGGGTGATATTTTTCACCCTCAAAATTACACTAAGAGGCAGGCATTTTTACTTCCATTTTGCAAATGAGGAAATTATGGTTTGAAAAGGTTAAATAATTTTTGCAAGGTCAGAAACAAAGATCTGTGGGCTGCAGAGCCTGTCCACTCCCCACACTGTCTCCCTTCTAGGGAGGAGGGAGAACAGAAAATGAATAACAAAAGATGCTATGTCCTAATCTATTAGCCCTCAGCTCCAGAGGAGATGGACCCTCCTGGTCCCCCCATGTTTACAGATGAGGAAGCCTGGGTATGGACAGATTAAGAGACTTACCAAAGCGACACCAACAAGTGGCCAAAATGGGATCTGAACCCAGGCCATCTGGCTGTGCCCCTTACATTGAAGCTGCCTCTCTATATTGAAATAAGTGAAAACACATGAATGGAAAAAGAGCAATAAAACAGTCACTAATTTCCAAAATTTGAGGGTAAGAGGAGTCAGTCCTGGCTAGCTAAATCAGGGGACGCTTCACAGAAGAGGTGTTTTTTGAAACTAGTGGCGTAAGGAGAGGTTTTCTCCCAGCCATTGGGGAACCAGCAGTGGGGAAGAAAACTTGTATGCTCAGGTGCTTTCAGTGACTCACTTGGTCTAACCCCAAAAGCCCATAGTTTACATCCACTCTTGGTACTGTATATTCACTGGGTTTTGACAAGCATATAATGACAAGTATCCACAATTACATGTTATACAAAATCCTTTCACTGCCCTAAAAATACTCTGTGCTCCACCTATTCTCTGTCCCCAAGCCCTGGCAACCACTGATCTTTTTACTGTCTCCATAGTTTCTCTTTTCCGGAATATCATACAGTTGGAATCAAACAGTAAGTAAACTTCTCAGATTGGGTTCTTTCACTAAGTAACGTGCATTTAAGGGTCCTCCACGTCTTTTCATGGCTTGGTAGCACATTTCTCTTTAGCATCAAATACTATTCCAAGCCACTTCCTGAAGGACATCTTAGTTGCTTCCAAGTTTTGGCATTTATGAATAAAGCTGCTATAAACATCCGTATGCAGGTTTTTGTGTGGACATATGTTTTCAACTCATTTGGTTAAATACCAAGGAGCACAATTGCTGGATGGTATGGTGAGAATATGTTTAATTTTATAAGAAATTTCCAAACTGTCTTCCAAAGTGGCTGTGCCATTTGCATTCCCAGCAGCCATGAATGAGAGTTCCTGTTGCTCCACAGCCTCACCAGCATTTGGTGTCGTCAGTGTTCTGGATTGTCGCCCTTCTAATAGGTGTGTAGTGGTTTCAAAGTTGCATTTTTAAAAAGAGTTTCCCTGCGATTCTCATGGCCCAAGGTTTTGAGAAATATGGAATTTATAGAAAAAGAAGCCCTTATCACCAGCTTATAGTTTCTCACATGAAGGTTACCAGGGCTGACAATCCACTGGTACTCACTGGTACAGCCACACCAGCTAAAATATTGACATTCTCCTACACTCATTAGTAAACAGCTATTGCTCCGAGCTCCCCACGTGTCCCACCACCACCCAAGTAGCCCCAGATCCGGCGCGGAGTCCTCCCAGCTTTTCTCAGATCCTAGACATAAGGAGCTAAGGCTTGGCACTGAGAAGACCTCTAGGACCTGGCTCCAGCCACAGCCAGGGTCCCTTATGATTGGTCAGATCCAGGCCCTTCCTGGTTATTAAATATTTTGACTATCAGCCCTGGGATTGCCCTATGATATTATGCACTGTCTCCCAAACCTTCCCAATGACTGTAAACAGCTGCTGGGCTTGTTAGACAGACATCAGGCACCACTCTCAGAAACACTGCTTCAGTAGATCTGGGTTGGGCCCCAAGAATCTGGGTAAATGTTGTTTTTTTCTTTTTCTTTTTTTCAAACATCCAAGATAATTTTTTTTTTCAATCTCCCAAGGTGATTCTTGTCTTTGGGAGAGTTTTGCAACTAAAAAGGTTGGGAAGGAGGGATGTGCATTTCCACCAAGGCTAGAAGGATTTTCCCAAAGAAAAAAGCAGCTAAGTCCCAAAAGCACAGACTTTGGATGTGGAGACGTTACTTAGAGATGCGGAGTTCAAATTCTCGTCCCAGCTTGCCTGCTGCGTGACTTTGGGCAATTAACTTAACCTCTCTGAAGCTATGGTTTGCTGTAAAGATTAGGTGAAATAAATGTACATGGGGCATAGGCGTTAGTCAAACAATTACAGCCAATATTGTAGGCACCCAGCACACTTATGGACTGTCTTTCAATTTTTTAAAAATCAGCCTTGATTCAGACTCAAGGTTTTGCTACTTTCTTCAGAGCAGCAAAATCGGCCAAGGTCGGCTTAGCAAACAACTTGGCTCCAACAAACCCATGGCAAATGTGGCTCGTTTGATTTTATTCATTTGGTGGGCATCCAACCTACATCAATGTTTGTTGTAAAAAACATATTTGGGGGAAAAAAGCTTTCAACTCCACTTTGAGTTAGAAAACGTTTAACTCAAGCAATGCCATTAGTCACTAATAGTTTCATTTTACAGACCTCTTACCTAGACTATTTATTCTTCTCTTTCTATTTTTGCAACAGCAAATAAGCTTGGCCCAGTGTCTTGCTTTGTTCTAAACTGGGAGTAAAAATATGGGGAATTTCCTCCTTTAAGGAATTTAATGCCTCCTAAAGCAGAAGGATTCTTGGGGATCTGAGCCCTTCCCATGTCATTAGGGATGGCAGCCACCTTGTCATAAGTGCTAGGCTGCAAAGAGTAGAGAAATGGGCAGATAATGAAATTACAGAACACTCAAAGTGTCAGAGACTGACAGGCTGGCGCCATTCATCACTGATTCTATGAGGAATTAACATGCTGCTTTCTGATCCAGGGACAAAGACAGCAACAAGAATAGTAAATTGTCTGGAGTGGGTCTGTGCAAGAAACCAATAATTTAATGAACTGACAACCAGCAAATCCCCTGAAAGTGTGGCCTGCCTCTGCCCCAGAACATGGTTTACACCCAGGCTCTTGCCCCTTGAAAGATACAAAACGGCAATCTTTCCTAAACTTCAACCCTTCGTGCACCAGCTTCTTTGAAAGCTACAGCTGTGTAACACCTGTACTAAATGTAATGTATTTCTTGAAACTGGCTCTTTTTTTACTAAAATTAATTGATTTTGAAAGAAAACTTAGTATTACTACCAAAATGGAAAATCAGTATCATCTGCCATAAATGCAGAGTAATCATGAAAATAATTGCAAAGCAAGGAAAACACGACCATTAAATTCTAGTCAATACTGTCCCCTGCTGTGGGCTCTGAGCCTGAAGCTGCCCTTTCTTTGGTAGAATGGGAGATTGTTAAGTGTTAGAAAAGTGTTAAAGACATACTAGCTCCAAACTGAGATCTTCTTCTTCAGTCCTAAACGGATTCAAAGCAAACTGAAAAAAATATTAATTACTTCACCAAATGAGCCAATGTTACTTACTACCACATTCATGTACTAGATGAACTCCTACAAGCCTCACACTTTGGAAAATACTGTTAAGAGATTTGGCTGCAGGAGGTACAGCACTGACAGGCTTTTCACAAATACAGAATAAACTATGGAAATCTCAGTCCTTACTAAATCCAAACGTGAGAAAACAACTATGTTCCACCCAGCTAAAAGATAGACAACTCACAGAATCTCTCCTCAAGGACTTTTCTATGAGAAAAGTTTAGAAGTTGTGATCCTTTCCTCCTTTTGATCCCACCAAGAAGGCTCAGCCAAAACAACACCCCTGCTCAGGAAGGTTCTCAGTCCAAAGCAGGGCACAGAGGCCTGGCTATTGGACACACAACTCACGCGATGCAGAAAGCTAAAGTTGGTAACTAAAACCTTGGAACAGGGAGCCAGGATCAAAGAGGGGTCATGGGGGCAGGTAAGACTTGGAATTGGTTGAATCCATAGGAATTAAATTAGCTTCTGTCAAAGTCTAAGCAGCACCAGGGACAGCTCCTCACAGGTACCAACCATTGATTACAGATACTAACTGGAGCTCTTCAGTTCCCAGTAGAACTGGTCTTTTCTGGCCCCCACCAACTCTAAGAGAGTGGTTATCAACAAGAGAACTATTGGCCCTTAAGGGGCATTTTGAAATTTGGTGGGATAAGACAAGACAGGATTAGTGGACAGAGGCAGAAATGCTGATCACTCTATACTGTGTGATACCATGGACATGCTGATCATTCTATACTGTGTGGTACCACAGACAATCATCTCACATCTCACTCAGCTTGAAATAGCCACCAGACATTCTTATAGGGAAGAAACTGTTCGTCATTAGCCAAGCCTAGAACCTAAATTCATTTTACACATCAGCAGAAAATATTTTTGCACAGTATTAATAGACTGAATTTTCTAGGCATACAACTACTATGTAGGTTGAGGGAAGACTGCCTTTTATTTTATAAAGAAATTTACAAAAAGATTCATCATTTTTTAAAAAGCACACAATAGATGGTAACATCACTTTTAGTGTTTGAATTGCCAATACCACACACCTATATTAGTCTGCTTTTGTAGCTGTCTTACTCGTGGTGATTCTCTGCAGAGGATAAAGCATCTAACGACTTCATTGTATCTTCTAGTGTAGTCATATCCAAGCATTTATTGGAATACACACTACTTTGTTATAAATTACTCTCCATTTATTTCTCCTTTATATTAGAGTTAAGGCATTATGTTGACTTTAATTATGTGTGTAGGCAGGTTACATCATCTCTGAATTTCATTTCAGTACTGTAAAGTGAGTGTTTCAAAATATTTATTACAAAAAGGGAAAACTGGGTCTGGGATGCCCGAGAATCCTGTTCTCAGAGATCCATTCCATTGTCGTTCATTTCAATCTTCTCCACATGCCCCACTGAGCCCATCTAGGGCCGTCCTTAGAATAGAGAAAAGCAGGCTCCTCATCTTCCCCAAGCCCTATGTGGATGTCAGACTGTGACATCCAGAGGGACAGTATATTGAACCAAGAAGTTCAACTCCCACGTGGGCCCTCCTGAATTTCCTTGTCACCACAGTACTCTCCTTGTCCTGGCAGCAAAATCTGTAAGAAGGTATGGAGGTATGTGTTGTCTACTGAAGTAACTTTCCAAATCTCCTCCTCTTCAACTATGCTGGATAACAATCAATCAATCAATCTCTCTCTCTCTCTCTCTCTCTCTCTCACACACACACACACACACACACACCCTACATTGATATCCCTCCTTGATCTTTTGTTTAAATCTTTCTGATGGAGGTTCTTATGGTCCATTTACCCTGGATTCCTGTAGCTATTTCACCTCTGGGCTCCTGAAAGATTCTCCACTCCATACCACAGGCACCTGCTCTGAGCCCTAGAGTTCCCTTTATCACTATTTGTCTTTCCATCTACAGCAGCCAATGGGCTGTTTATCACTTTGGCTTCATGACAGAAAATGTCCCAACCAACAACCCTTGAAGGAAAATAGGTGCACTGGGGAATATTTCACGCTTCACTCCAGAGAGCTGATGAGCAATACATGTACCACATTTTCCAAACCAAAAACCTGGACACAAAATCTGACCAAAATACGGGCATGAAGTCTGACAACAGAACAAAGTATTTGGAATCATGACTATTCCAGAAATTCAGGGATGACTGATTCAGATAGGAAGATCTTAGAACTCTTCAGAGGTAGCTGCCAAGGATAAGAACAGCTGCATATTACTTTTCTCTGCCTGAAAACCATGGCAAGAAAAAGTTCCAGTCCTCACACTCTTAACACTCTCCCAGCATCTTCTCCAGCTTTGCCATTGCTGACCTGCCTCACTCTATCCCTTAAATTTCGGTCATCGCCAGAGCTCCACCTAGCTCCCCTCTCTCTCTCCACATTCTATTCCTTGGAAATTTAATCCACTCTGGCAGCTTCATTACCACCTAATGCCAATGGATCCAAAAATTCCCTCTCCCTTCCAGACCTCCTTCCTGATCTTCAGTCCTATAAATCCAACTGCCTCCCAGAAAACTCCAACTTTTTGATCTACCAGTACCTCAATCATAACATGTCAAAATCCTACAAATTCTCCTCCTCTCTCTCCTGCTAAATAAAATCCCTGTTCCTCTATCTGTATTTCTGTCTTGGTTAACAGTGTCACTGCCCTTCATAGCACCCATAGCAGAAACCTGAAAGCCATATTACTGACCTAACTGTTCCCCAAACCCATTCAATCATTGCTAGGTCCTAACAACTCTATCTTTGCAATGATAACGTGTTACTGCATCCTCTGTTCCCACAACTTCAGCCCAGATTTTTATCATCTTTTACCTGGGATATTGTAATACCATGAACTTTAACTGATCCCACTTCCTTCTCACAGCCTCCCATCCATCCCCCAATCTCCTAGCAATATTATCCTATCAAAACATATTGTCAAATTTCACACTTAGCTTTCAATGGCCACCTGTGGTGCAGAATCCAAATTCCTAAACACAGCCTCCGTTATTGTTTCCTGCCAATCAGGAAGAACTAGAGGCATTTGAATAGGCAGACCTGAGAATGAATTATAGGTTCACAGATTACTGGCTGTGCGACCTTGGGCAAGAACAAGAGTGTAGACTCATTATTTTCATTATCCTAACTACAGAGTCTGGGTTTATTGTACACAGAGTTCAACTTCCTATTCAGCCACTTCAGGGGAAAAAAAAGTCACCTATATGAGATGGGGTTACGCTGTCTGACATTCAAAATAACTTACTTCTAAAGTGATAAGAATCTCTTTTTATATCAAAAATGGAGATAATGATGCTTATCCAAGACTTGTTGTGAGGATTAAAATGAGAAAAGTATATATATGTATGTATACATATTATATATATGTACTATGTATATACTCATATACACAAATATTTTTATATTTTATATATGTACGTATTACATATATATGCATATACATTTATATATGTGTATGTGTGTGTGTGTGTGTGTGTGTGTGTGTGTATACGTTCCAGCACAAGTTCCAAGGCTCCTTTCCTCCTTTGCCCAGCCATGATACTGACCGTGAAACTCCTTATTATGGGATAAACTTGGGAAAATCAATGACCCAAAATCACTCAGTCTCAAAGTAATGACAAAGATACAGTGAAAGACCCAAGGAGCCCACAATTTACCTAAGGCTAGAAGAATGAAAAAGCCAAAATTTCCTACAAAAACGCAGGAATTTAGAGAAAGTAGGGCCAAGTAAATCAGAGTCATTAGAAGTTTCATGAAGGAGGCTGGTTCTGAATAATTTTCTTTGGAAGGAAATAATAATTGTCAAGAACTGTAGCCATCTTGATGCCAAGAATACTTAGAAGTTCACTTTCCAAAAAGGAAATGTTGCAAAGACCATAAGGATAAATGTTCATTGCATTTCTTCCAACTGCTAGGAACAGCACAAATGCTATGAGCAATCTAAGGCGAATAAAATAGTCATTGCCTTCAAGGACCAAATGGGCTTACAAAGTCATTAACATGCTTAACTAGTGAAGCAAAGTAGAATGGGATGCAGTTGAAAAGAGGAACCAACCACGGGTCACAAGAGGATGAGACCCTAAATGGGACAAAAGCTGCATCAGATAAAAAGGCAGCAGCCAGAAGAGTCAGTGTGCAAGTCCCATCACACTTTCTCCATCTTCTTCCCACCAAGCCCTGTTGCCCAGATACCTCTAACAGGATAGGCCCATGACTTTCCTGGGCCCTGAATTTTGAAATCTGACCAGAACTACTCCAAAAACACAAGCGTCTCTTTGCAGGGAACATAGACACTGACCCAGGTTGTGGACACTGGTCCATAAGTATGCCTCCAATTTATTCCTTTTCCTTATTTCTGATTTAACTCCAAAACAGAAATATAACAACTCTGGTCTCAGCAAAGGATTTAAACACTGGTTTTGTTATGGAAAGAGGTGTGGAAAATACAAATATCTGCTCTGAACACAGCCCCCTAAAGATTCCTAATTTGGAAAGATCTCCAATTTCCCCAGAGTTGCAGAGAACTCTGGACGATCCACTAGATTTCAACAGAAGAGTCGATCTGCTTATGGCTGAAGAAAGAAGGGCTAAGGAGACACTCCAGCCTCGGGATCCTGTGTGCCTGCAGCTGCTCCGGCTCCAGACCATCTCAGAGGAGCATGAGCAACCCTCTAAGTCCTCCTGTGTCACCCAAGCACAGCAACCAGAGTAGAAAGTCTTTAGACACCAACACTCCCATTCTCCAAGTTGAAGGCTAAGTGGCAGCCTTCAGGTCAGTCCCTGAGGAGCCTGGGTTTCAGCTGAATGAAGTACCTTATTCTTTCAAAATCCTAATCAGAAAGAATGTTCACAAAATGGCCACTCTACACACCATTAATCACCACTAGGCTACCATCAACTAGAGATCTCTCCTGAGTGGTTTTAAACTCTTAAACTCCCCTGAGCATCTTTTAAGTCTTCTGTCAAATGGAAGCAATATCTTACTGACATAAAGACAGGGGGCTGGATGAGATGGCCTCCTGAGTTATCTTCCAGCTCTAACGTACCTGCAGAGCAACCAGGAAAAGGAAAGGCTGCTTATCAAGTTTGACAAGGGACTAACCTAAGCTAAGTTTGGACATACATACATATTTTTGTTTGCTCTCAGCCCATATTGCCTACAAACATCTGAAAGGTGATCGGTTAAGGGGGAAGTTGTCTGCAACACTGACTTCACCAGTTATCTGAACCCAGGATCTGCCTGCTCCAAGGCCCAGCCAGTTCACTCCACCACAGGCCTCCTCCTCAGTTCATGAAATCCCTTTTTTAGTCTTTCTCAGACATACTCATCACTCCACTGACCTTGCTTTGAATAGTTTATGCATATTCTTTCCTTAGCTCTCAGTACACCCTGGGGTGCAACTGTAGGGTTAGGGCTGTCTCTAGGCTCTCCCAACTTATTCATCTTATTCATCTATGAGACAACTGGCCAAGAGAATTACACTTTTTGTAGACTATAATACAGAGCAAGAAAAGAGTTGCCTGAGTTTCAGTCTTTATGCAAACTAGACTATCATCTTGTGAAGGTCAAGCAGCCATGGACCTCAATTTCCTCCTCCTTAAAGCAGGGAAGAGAGGGTTGAGCTTGGTTCATTCAACAGAGATTGCACACACACTATGCAAAGAATCATACTTGATTCTGCCAAAGTGCTAAGACCACATTTTGCTCATATACATATCCCCCACTAGCACTGGGAGTGGTATAGAATAAACATTCAGTAAAATAGTTGCTAAATTGTCAATCACCCAATCATAATCTCTGCCTTCAGGGATTTTATACATTCGTAGGGGGGAAAAAAACACAGACAAAAATAACCATCATAGAAGGTAGGAAGACAGCACTAAGAGAAAGATGAGAAGCAAAACAGAGTTAAGTACTAAAAGGGAAAGTTGTTTTCATCTGGAACATCAGGGAAGGCTTCAAGGAGGAGGTGTCATATCAGCCACTAGATGGGTAAACTATTAAACTGCAAAGATGGGAAACGGCTGTCCTAACAATGGGTACAAGGGGATCTTCGAATGATAATCAGTCTACCTGGGGATTCCGACTCAGGACCATAGACTTTTCTTGCCCATTGTCTTAAAAAGGATCGCTGTTTTGTTTTTTTTCTTTTCCTTTTCTCTGGCTTTCTTTCCAATATGGCTTATTATGTATTCCCCCTTCTCCTACTTCCCCATCCACTGCAAACTCCTACCGGGAAGTGGTTTGTTAATGTTCTTCCTTTCTTTTTGTCCGCCCCACGTTAATGGGTTTCTGGCTAAATACTTGAATTTATGCACCCTACATTGTCTTTTCAGCACCATTTTCAGTAATTTATAGGAAACACTGTCTGCTGCATTGTGTTATTTAGTACTGTGGATGGCTTTCGGATATAGACTGCATGCTGGTGCTTCTGAAGGGGAGAGAAGCAAGTTATATGGAACCTGGATGGACTCTCGCTCTCCTGTTCTGGGGAAGAAACTCCAGTGGGTGAGTTACAGAGGGAAGTTATAGCAGTGTTGGCACAGAACCCCCGAGTCACGCCAAACCATTAAAAAGAGACAGGATGAGGGAAAAAGTCCTGAATTATCCGACAAAGTTGAGCTTTAGGACAACCAACATCCCTGCAATCCAGAGAAAGCCAGGCAGGGGAAACATCACCCGAAAAGTCACACAGCCAGATATTCTTTATGGGGGAGTGGCAGAGGGCTCAGAGTGGGACAGACCTAAGAGCTCACCCCTACTTAATGGCTACACTTTAAAAGGCAACCATTTTTCTCTTAATGCTTAGCAAGGTCTTATTCTGAACACATATTGAGCTAAGAATGATTCCATTCATTTATTTAATTTTCTCAGCAATTCTGTTCTTGTTTTTACAGTTCCTGTCCAAGAAATACACCCTGGGAAGAGAGCCTACCAGTTCCAAGAACACCCTGCATGACCTGGGTTTTGGAAGAACAGCCCAGGGCAAGATGTGTTCACCTCTGCCCTGAGTGAGGAGAACAAGTTCTCGCCCTCCAGGAATCTGATGTCCAGTAGAAGAGACGGGCTGACTGTTCAATAACCAGGGGCAGAATGCGCAGAGATGCAGTCAGGCTGCCTCCCGGCTATCTGGTCAACTTTCCCGCATAGACTCTCAACGTCAATGCCCAGGAGGATGCTTTCTGCTTGGCCAGGCTTCTGTCAAGCGTGCAGGGGCAGGTGTTACTAAAGGAGGAGGATGGAACATCAGAGAAAGGGTCACGAAACGGATTGCAGAAGCCCCCGGACCCTGAACAAGATAGGACCTACAGATTCTTTTCAAGCTGAATTTGACTGTTTCCAAGAGAGGCATGGCACTCTGGTTGTCAAAGTCCTCACCACTTTTACTGCTTCCCACTTGGCCATTTCAAACATGTACATTACCCCTTAGATGACTAATTCACAGGAAAGAAATTCTGGGAGCCCCAAGAAACAAGTCCAGCCCACTCCTGCTGAAGAATAGTAAGACATCAGCAAAAGAGGCAGGGAGCCTGGGCGGTAGAAACAATGACGTCATTAGGAGGGAAGTTCGAGCTTCTCATAGATGGCACATAACAAATCGGTGTGGTATAAATTCAATTTATGTGGACCATAATGCACTCAATTCATCCCCATAAATGAAGGTAAAATCATCCCTCACCTGACAGTTTCTAGTTCTTACTTATCATTAACAGTGATAAATCCCACACCATAATGGGAGTTCCTGGAGACAACTTTTCATTTCTGGGTAGCTTCGGTTAGTTACACTCAAACCACAATTTGCTCATCCTTCCCAAAGCAAACCTTGCTAGGCATTATTAGATTTGAAATTCACTTTTTAGCCTTAAGTGATTTTTGAGAAAGTAATATAAGCAAATAGTGGGAAAAAAAATCCAGAAGTGCAAGAGGGTTTTCTACAAAAAGCGTTCCCCCCATCCCCTGCCTCTTAATCAAGTACTGCCCTTGTGGCAAATACTATGACAAATTTCTTGTGAATCCTCCCAAAGACCACCCTTGTAGATACTAGGTACATATTTACAGATCACGCTTACTTTTATACAAATGGAAACATGCTATGTACATTGCACTGCACGTTTTTTTGGTCATTTCACATTACACCACGAGATCAGTCCTTATCAGCGGAAATAAATCTTCCTCGCTCCTTTTAACAGCTGCATAGTATTCTATTTTATGGATGGACCAAAACTGATTTAACCAGTTCCCAGTTGACAGACACTATGGCTATCGTTTCAGTCTTCTGTTCCCACAACACCTCAACAAATGGCTTTTGGGCTCCATTTTCATTTTCTTTCAACACAGCCACTGCCTGATTCAATTTCCCCACCTTCTTCACCTAGATTCAGGGAGCCTACCCCGAGAGACAAAACAATGTCTCTGCAGAGCCCTGGTTCTCAACAAAATGAAATAAAATAAAATCCTCCCTCCGTAGGCCCGTCCAGAGGGAGCTGCTATGAGCGGAGTCTATAAGAATAATAAATCTCTCTTGACACAGGAGCTGGGAGGAGGCTGCCCAGGCGCAGCGGCGGGCTTCTCAGTTTGAGATGTCGACAGGCTATATTGAAAGCAGAAAACGGAGCCCTATAAATCTGTAATTGTAACCCCCATTCTCACAGGCAGAATGCTGCCTGCTTGTAGCTGGTTCTCATTACCTGCTTACAACTGTAATTTCTGTGTGGTCTTTTTCCAGACACTGCACGTTGCTGAGGACTCAGAGCTGGGGGAGTGGTGCTGGGCATTTTTAAAAGGAGAATGAAAAAGTACCAATTATGGAAAAGTGATTTCTTCTTTTGAATCCAACTGCTATGGACTTTGCTGTCCCTCTTCGGTGAGAACATCACAACCTTGTGCAGACACAAATTGTTTTTGGAAAAAGCACTCCCACCTGCTCATCCTGCCCAAGAGCATCAGATGGTTAGGCTGGATTGTCACTGAGTTCAAAGGACCTGCCAGCTCACAAACAGACCAGCTCACCCTCTTCCCCGGCTGCCTAAAGTGTGTGTCCTAGAGAGAAAGGAGTCCAGTTGTTTTATTGGATTCATTATGATTCATTATGGAGCCCAAACAATGTAGACCAAACAGAGGTAACCATGGCATTAACATGATTCGTTGCAAAGGTGTCCATCATTCTGCAAAGTTCTCCCTCTACAGAGACTCTTACCTCAGTGAGCCCTGTCAATAAGGTACTGTGATCAGAAAAGTCAGCCTTATTCCCTACCAGGCTCAGTAATGAGCCAAGGACATGATTCTACCACACTCTCCACTCCCAGCCTCACATCCTCCTCCTTCAGCAGAAAACGTGGCAGCTGTGGACCACACCAGTGTGCTGAGTCCTAACACCCCAGGCGGGGACTCTCTCAACAACTATGGGAAGTCACTCAAGTGGCCCCAGCTCTGCAGACGACACTGAAAAGGGGGAGTGGGCAGTGCTGCCTTGGGACACAGAAAGGTTCTGGGTGATTGCTTAATGTGCCTCTCTGGCCAAGCTTGAGTCCAGGACCAGTGCCAGGCACTGAGGCAGACCCTGCCTGGTCCCGCACAATTCTTCAACTCCAGCAGGCAGATCCAAGACTGGGGGAGCTAGTGCCCACAGAAGAGAAACCCTGGTCCCAAATGGCTTGCTCTCACTCTGCACCTGAATCTGAAGCCACTCCTCTCAGCTTCTGTCTTCAGGATTCAATTTTCTTTATTTTTATCTTTCTTTTAATTCCCATACCCTTTGTTGTTGAGAAAAAGAAGATCGTTTTTTTCATCTTTGACTCCACAGTAGTTAATACTGCACTCGACATATAGGAACTAAATAAATATGGTGCTGAATGAGTGAATGAATGAATGAGCCAAAACACAAGGAGTTACTAACTCACTGTGTTAAATTATGATTCTCCAAGAAGACGAGCTCTTTGAGGAACTGCAGTGGCTCTTTCCCTTGTATGTCCTGATGATGCTGCTCAGTACAGAGCCACAAAAGGAGCTACAGTCTCCAAAAGGTGTCCCATAAATTAGGCAGGTCAAGTTCTGAGTTCATGAACACAGAGGCCTATGCCCCAGGTTGAACCACATGCAAAATTGTGTGCATGCATCTGTATGCACTTTTCTGCAAGAAGATCCATTACTTCCAACAGACTCTCAAAGGGATCCACGACTCCGAAGAGCTCTATGTTCACTAACTTGGAGAATCAGAAAACCTAAGAACTGGAACAATCTCCTCCGCCCTCCCTGATGTGGAGCGGGATGGAGCGGGGGAGGCTGCAGGTGTGAGTTCTGCTGACTAACAAGCATCATTGCTCTGCTTTATGGAAACAGATAAATCACTAAGACTAAAAGAATCCCAGTCCCAGGAACACTCTGGTGCTTGACAGCAAGCACATTTTTTCCACCAAGTCAACATCTCCAGAAAGAGCAGCCAAGCTCTGTCAGTCCAAGAAAAAGAAAAGAAGCTTGGAGCAAGATTAAAGAAATAAATAAAGTGCAATCCGCAAGCTGGGAAAGCAGGCTCCTCCTATAATGGTGCTAAATTGCTTGATTCTGGGAAGGGAGGACAAGAGCAAGGTGATGCACCATGTCAGACCTGATTGCAGACGCTCCACAGTGGGAAGGGGCCTTTCATCCCTGCCCTTGTGGGGGATTCAGGGAAGCTGAATGCTGCCTCTGAGCATCCAGGAGTATTCAGCTCTGGATTTGTTATGGTAGTCTTCAGGGAAATATCACCTGGGTGCACCTCCTTCTGCACCTTCTGGAAAACATTCCTCATGATAAAAGGCTTGGCTTGAGGACTTGATTTTGCATTTAAGTAGACCCTGTCCTTGCCTATCCCTTGAACAGGGTTTCCCAACTTCAGCACTATTGACATCTGGGGTCAGATAATTCTGTGCTGTGGGTGGCTGGCCTATGCATTCAGGATATGTAGCAGCATCCTGGCCTCTATTCACCAGATGCCAGGAGCACTCCCCCTACAAGTTGTGACAGCCAAAAAACGTCTCCAGACTTTGTCAAATGTCCCCTGGAGAGCAAAATCGCCCCGGTGAGAACCACTTCTCTATAATCTCCCAACTGTGTCCCGGGGAACACCAGTACTGAGGTATGTTAACAGCTGTTACTTAGAGGAAAATAGGATACTGTGGTCAAATAGTGTGGGAAGTGCTGGATTAAACAAAGATAAACAGGACTCTTCCCTGATGGATTTCTCAGAGTCTGAAATAGATCAGGGTGCATTATGAATCTCTAAGAGGGAAACATAACACCCAGCGTTTTCCCAAAGGCACTTGGCCATGGAATCCTTTTATCTCGGAGCACTTAGGATTAGTATTCCGAGGGATTTACTTTTGGAAACACTTCTGTAAGGTAAAATTGAAAATATACCTCTAAGGCAAACAGACTCTGAGGAAGGGATGGCGAAGAGGAAGCTGAAGGATGCTGGGAGCAGATCATACATAACCAACTTCCTGCAACACAATCTATCTTAGAACCCCAGACTTCATCACTAGAGATTCATTTTGGGGGGAACAGATTTAGATTTTTAGGCTTCAAAAGTCCCAAATATTTTGGAAGATATTAAAACTCTAAATCACCATCAGCTAGTACTTCATCCAGAGTAAGGTTATCAGATAATTTCCCCATGGTGAGAGCTGGCCAGGTCCAAGGCCTCTGGAGAATGGGAAACCATAGAGGCACTGGGAGTAGAAAAGAGAGTAACACAGGAGAGAAAGTAAGGAAAGAGGACACCAAAACAAACAATTCTTAATTTACCATCTGGCTAGGGCTGCCTCTGACATAACATTCACATTCACAACCTGCATGTATGGACTTTAGAAAAATCAGAGATGGTAGGAAGGCTGCCTTGTAAGAGGGGGTTAGAATTATTCTGCGTAAAATGGACTAGAGATAGTATGATTCTACTAAATTGACTTCATTGTAATTTCCACAAATTTCAAAGATCACAGAACTGCAAAGGATCTTGAATTACGTAGTCCTGTTGTTTTTCAAACCTGTTTATCTACGAAAGTCATTTACTCAAAGCCCAATACATAAAACACAAAAGCATAACTATTCTCATTTAGTATGACTGGAATTCCACCCAACACTTAAACCCCACCTCAACCTCCTTTGCAGTCCCTAAGGAACCTTCCAGAAAGCCCAAGCTTCTCAGAGTGCCATTTGAAACCCAGTCCCCCATTTCAAAAGCAAAGGAAACTGAGACCCAGGGAGATCATGTGACTTTCCCAAGGTCCCATGGCTCATGGGTAAGAGTCAGGAGAAGCCAGGCTTGTACCTGACTCTTAGTCTAGTGCTTTTCCCATCTCACCACGTGTTAGCTAAACATGAGAAAGAGTGTGTTAACCCTACAACAGAAGGAGCTGCCTTGGAATGGAGTGATCTCATTTCTGCAGGCGTCCAAGAACAGACGGATGACCATTTGTAAGGCACTGTTACTACACTAGTGAGAAAGATGAACTAGAGTCTCTTCTTAAACTCCCACTAGCACTGCCACATCCTCCTTGTTTTTAGTGACAGGATGCTCAAGAAGCCTTCTCTGAAGAAGTGACATAGCCACAGACAAAGGGCAACCACTGCCCATTCCATTTGGCTCCCAAGTTCCTCCTTCGCTTGATGGAAGCAGGCCAGCTGAAGTGACGAGTGAGCTCAGCATGGGAGAGAGATTGTAGACGACCAGGTGACACATCCCTAAGCCAAGTCAACAACTCCAGGCTCAGTGCATATCAGGCAGAAATATGACAGTGACTGTCAGTCACAGGAAATATCATAAGGGAGGCTTAAAATAATAAAGTTGCCTCAGAGCTGGTAATACAAATGATCCAGGCACAAGATGGCAAATCTTGCTCCAGATTATAGAGTGTGGAGGGAAACTTCAGCCCGGGCATGTTTATGAGTGCGTTTGTGGGTGCACACACATGCCAAGACACACACGCACACCCCTCACTGCACATGCAGTGTGTCTGTAAAGCTCAATAACTCCATCTTAATTCCATCTCAGTTCCTTTATCTGAATGAGACTGCGCTGTGCAAATGAGGGCAGAGAAATGGGGCCAACCCAGAGGAGCAGAAAGATCTGCCCTAATACCAAAGATCAGGACAACTATAAATGCCCAAATCAGGCCTGAGGATGAGCAGGAGGAAGTGGGAACACTGGATGGACCCCATCCATCATTTGCTGCTGG
Source organism: Equus quagga (assembly GCF_021613505.1). Lineage (NCBI taxonomy): Eukaryota > Metazoa > Chordata > Mammalia > Perissodactyla > Equidae > Equus > Equus quagga. Next base: position 159,484,353 of record NC_060268.1, on the reverse strand, counting down.
AATGTAGGAAAGATATCTGATGTTTGGCAATTAGCGAAGAACAGCGACACAGCTAAATTTCTTTCTTAGTTGCAGCTTCCTATCATTGTTTTTCGTTTGCCCTGTGTGTTTTTCTTCTTTTTTTCTTGAGGGGTGTGTGTGTGAGTTTTGCGTGTTTTCTCCAGGAGTCACCATGCCCTCCTAAAATAAGCTAGTGGGTGGCTCGAACCCACGTCCTCCATCAAGCGGTTGCCTCTGAAATGCCCAGAATAAACCCAACCCTACCTCACACAGTCCCTCTCTCTGAGGATCAGAGGAGACGATGGATGTGAAAGGACTTTGAAGCATAAAGCACTGTGACACACGTACCACATATAAATACCTAACATCCTGTGGGGTAGGCGGCTATGGTGGGGCGGGATGAGTCCCAGCCCTGGCGTCGCAAGGGGTTCAAACCCCAGCTCTTCCACTTGGAGCTGTGTGATATAAGCAAGCTACTTAACTTCTCTGGGCTTCAGTTCACTTGCAGTTGCAGTTGTGAAGATCACAGGAGATGTAAAGGTGGGTACAGGCTACAGAACATTCTGCAGATGTTAGATATCAGTCTTACTATTACTCCTGCCTACAGGGTTTTCTACCATCTGTAATCTCCAGTGATACTCATTTTCTGTGCAAAACACATCTATATTGGTACAATAGTGCTCTCCATTTATTGCTGCTAGTAACAGTATGTATAGCTAATAAAGCTATATAATGTATCTCATAACAATTATATTGCTCTCTGATATTAGAGAACTCTATTTTTCCTAGCAGTGTTGATAACAGTAATAATAACAGTATTCTCTAGCTAGTACCCGTGTGTTATTATTCTTTCCCTAGGAAGACAGTGAGCTCCTGAGGAGGGACCTTATCTGACACTTCTGTGTCCCCTGTAAGATGAAGACCATCCAGCAGACACTCAGTAAACGTTTGATGATTGACAAAAGACACAGGGGACTCCTGGGTGATGCCCATCTCAGCTGGCCACTGGCCTGGCCTCCCTCTAAACATAATTAGTTTCAAAACCTTAGTTCAGCATATTCTAGCAGAGACAGCCCTTATCTCCCCTCCCCCCCCCCCCCCCCCCCCCCCCAGAGATCCAGTTTCAAACCTCATTACCCCACATAAGGAAAATCTGCTTTTGGATCAGAAGGCCCTCCGGATCCAAACAGGGACAAGAACCAGAACTGGCCTTCTCATCTAACAAAGTAGTTCCTTTGGAAGTAAGAGCAGCTACCCAGGGCTCATGATGCTACACCAAGCGGGCTCACGTGTCATCAAAGTCTGGGCAGGGGGCTGAGAATGGACAGGTTCAGTGTGAAAATGGTGAGAGAACTCTGAGGGCTGTGTCTAAGGTTTATTAATAGCTTCCCTTTCCACCTCTCTTCCTGCTCACTTTCTCATCCCAGGGTGACCTCCACAAGTCACACCACGAGAGAACATTTATTATTATTATAATTATAGTGATCATATTGGTACGTATGCCCGCAGATGCCTCTAAATGTGTGACATGTTAGTTCCCCTGAGTTGCCAATTCACAGTGTCTCAGAGCCAAAAATACTCTGCTATTAAATTACATTCAGCTTTTTTTTTTTTATCTGCCTCTTTTCTCAGGGCAACTCTTTCCAGTCCTCCACAATGCAGCCAATTCTGTTCTTTGTACCATTCCTCACCCCTGCCTCCAACCCCCATCCCACCCCTTGCCTCCCCCCTCCTTCCCACCAGCAAAATAGCAATGTGCTTAAGGTTAATACGCCTGTCAAGCCTCCCTCTGATGAATGACAGGTTAATGATGTGCACGTCTCCTTAAATAATTCATACTTCTAATAATCATGTTAGTCAGCACTTACGCCACCCTCATCAACTGACACGGGGTAATGCAGGGTGAGGCTGGAAAGAGTAAAGACTTGCGTGGCAAAGATGGGAGTGAAGAGGGGCCTCACCTGCCCTTCTCTCTAATCAGAGTCACAGGGGAGGCAAAGGCTGCTTCCGGAACCTGTCAGCCAGCAGCAAGAGCCACTGTGCCATCTGGGAAGGAGAGGGCAGGAGATCAGACCGAAGGATCAACATCTAAGGGGTCAGTGGATCCCTGGGCAAGAGACAAGTCATTTCCAAGCACCAAAGTGTCTTTACAATACATCAACTGGACACCTGAGGGGACCGCAGCCTTCCCACTTCCTCCAAGGAGTTGCCCAGGATTCTCAGTACCAGTTGGGGAGGATCCTCATTCTCAACTTTTCCTCCCATTTGTTTCCACTTGCTCCTTGATGAGACTTCGCCAAGCTTTTTCAGTTGTGTGTGTGTCTCCTCTACCTGTTTTGACAGTAGAAGTCTGATCTCGCTTTTACCACTCAGAATTTCTGGATAAGAAACCATAGTAAGTGTATTAGTTTCCTATGGCTGCTCTAACTAATGACCACAACTTGGTAGCTTAAAAACAACACAAATTTGTTCCCTTACAGTTCTGCAAGTCTGAAGCTTGAAATGGGTCTTGCAGGGCTAATGTCAAGGTGTCAGCAGGGCTGGCTCCTCCTGGAGGCTCTGGGGAGAATCCCCTTGCCGGCCTATTTCAGCTTTGGAAGGCTGGCATTACTCCTCGGCTGGTGACCCTTCCTCAAATCACCACAGCCCCTCGCTTCCATTGTCCCATCTCGTACTTCCTCTGACCTCTTGCTTCCCTGTTATAAGGACCCCATGATGATATCAGGTTCACCCAGATAATCCAGCATAAGCTCCCCAGCTCAAGATCCCGAACTTAATTATATCTACAAAACTGCCTTTCGCCACCTAGGGAAGCATTCACAGGTTCCAGAGATTAGGCTGTGGACATTTCGGGGGGCCCTTATTCAGCCTACCACAGGCAGAGTACCTAGAATGTGTCCCAGCTATAAAACAAGGTTGCCGTGAAGCTAAATAGAAAAGACACTATAAATCATTTACCAGGGTGCCTGGAATATAAGTTGCAGATGACTGCTGGGTCTCCTTAATCTCAACACGGCAGCCTCATCTGAGAGGTGTGCGAACACCTACTGGTGACCAGGAGCTTTGACGAAGGTCACCTCATCGTACGCTCACTGTGAACCATGAGACGGATGCCATCAGCCCTCTTTTGAAGATGAGAGAATACAGGCTCAGAGAATAAGTGACTTGTCCAAGGTCACGCAGTTGACAAATGGCAGAGCTAAGGCTAAAATTCAGACTTATCAGAATGGGCAAATAACAAATGTTCAACCAACACTGTCACCTAATCCATTACTTACCAAAATGGGCTCTGTGTCAGAATGACCTTTGGAGCAGAGTAGCAATACAGATTCCTGGGCCCACCCCTGGAGCTTCTGATTCAGTATATATGAGGCGGGGCCTGGGAATATATCATTTTTAATAAACTAAATATATAATTTGGATGCTTGAGCAAGTTTGTAAAACAGGAGCCCGATTCACCTGAGAATGATCCAGTACCCTCCCTGCAGTCACAGTGAACTCTGGTCTCTTTCAAATACACCTCCCCTCACACACACTCACACACACAATCAGACAGGCAGAGTTCCTCAACAGCAGCATGACTGATATTGGAACAGATAATTCTTTGCCGTGGGAGGTTGTCCTGTGCAATGCAGGACGGGTAACAGCCTCCTTGGCCACAGCCACTAGACTCGAGTACTACTCTTCCCCTAGTTGTGACTAATGTCTCCAGATACTTCTGAATGTCCCCTGGGAGGCAAAATTCTCCCTGGTTGGAAAGCACTGAGACTGGGGGGCTCAGAAAGAATAGGTCGTGAAATCAAAGCCATCGCCTGTGGAGACCTCCAGTCTTTGGTCCATTCACACCCCTCACTAAAGCAAGTGGGAACAGGGCCGTGGGAGGCAGACAGCCTGCGAATCAAGAGTGTGGGGTGCTCAGCCCATTGGCCCACCCAGCAGCCCATCGTGTAACGGAGGAGCCACTCCTTCAGGGCAGCCACAGACTCTGCCACAGCCCATGTACTCGTCAGGAAACGGAGACTAGCTGTCGAATTTCCCTTGTCTGGCTTTCAGTTTCCTCAATTGCAAAATGAACAAGTTGAGCAAGAATATTTCCAGGATGACCTGGAGTTCCAAATTCTTCAAAGGTGTGTGCACGTCTAACCAACTTTCCTAACCAGAGGGAAGCTTGTCCCTGGGCTTCAGAAGGAGGGTGCAGCCACAGACAACTGCAATGCCAGGGTTCACTGTGACCTGGGGGCATGAGCAATAAAACATAAATGTCTCTACTCCCTGTAGGGGAGGAAGACATTTCCTCTACCCTCTCTGGGTTTGTCTGGCCAGAGAACAAATTAAATTCACATGAGACAGAATAGCAGGAGAAAATTAAACAAAGCTTTATAACATGTATACATGGGAGAGGCCCAGGCAAGCTGAGCAACTCGCCAAAATGGCTGAAGCCCCCACCTTAAATATCATATCCAGCAAAAGACAAAGGAGCATGTTGTGGGTGGGGAGAGTCAGTTAAAGGAGGTTACCAGAAACAGGAATAAGATTATTATGCAGAATTTAAGTCCTTGCCTTTGGCATTGATTATGAGTTTCTAGAGATAAAGTCATCCCCCTCTTCTTCCTGGTACAGAGAGGTAGGGACCTTTACAGATGGAGATTTCCCTTACAAATGTAAATGTTTCTTAACAAAGGGTAAGCAAGTTCGACTCCTCAGAGCCTCCTTCCCTGTCCCAGTTTATCAAAAGCAACAAGCCCCAAATAATCCTCAAGCCAAAGAGACATTATCTTGGCGTGGCCAAGACCAGTCCCCCACATCCCCAACCTTCTCTTCTCTCATTCTGTGAGTGTCTCTATCCCTCCCTCCTTGTAGGTTCTTCTTTCTCTCTGTCTCTCTGTTCCCCTATAACAAAGAGAAATTATGGGGGACTTTGTGAGGCTTTCTTTTTTTCTCTGCTGCTGAATAAGCTCAGGTACTTTTCTTTTTATTAAAGCCAATATCTTTAGCGAAGATGGTACAGAAAAGTTCTCTGAGACCTGAGATATAAGATTATTACAATTTTGCCTCACCCAGGTTCTCAGAGAAGGATAAGCTGATACAGCAATCTCAGGTAAAGACCCAAGAACAGGCTGGTTTCCAGAGGCGGCCATGGCGCAGGTCTGGATTCTGGACTGCCCTTTAAGAAAAGATAAAAAGACAACCTTCCTTGCAAACTATATTTGATGTAATTATTTGGCAAGGGTGTCCTACACAGAACAGGCACTTAATTCCATTTCGAATTAATCTTATTCCACTAGCAGAGTGTGACCTGAAAAAAAAAGTTTAAAAAAAGCCAACAACAAAAATACCCAAATATTAAGCATAAATGTCTTGTCCCATTTTCAAAAGGCAAGTGCAATTGACTTTCAGATGAGGGCTTCACGCCAACTCCAACTACCCTTGCAATGTCTGGCAACATTCAAGCTGGCCTAGCAGAAAGAACTCAAAATAGACTTAAGAATTCCCCAGCCTTGGGGAGGGTCAGAGAACTCTATGGAATGTCAGAGCGCCACGGCCCAAAGGAAGACTTCAGTAAAGAGCGCAGAGGTCAGTTCCTCCAGAAAACCTCCCCCGACCACTATGGACTCCCATGAACCCCTCCTTTATATGCATCGGTGCAACCACATGCCCCTCACAGCCAGGGGGACTCTTACTTTGTACCCCCTCACCCTGGTCCCTATATTCTGTCTCAATGTCCTTAGCACCTATAGTATCTCGCTGAGCATACTTGTTTCTATGTCTATTGCCCTAGTCAGACTGGAATCTTCTGGCGGCAAAGACCACGTTCAGTCAGTCTAAGACCCTTAGCACTCGACACCAGCAAGTGTTCAATATCTGCTTATTTAAGGAAACAAAGGGAAGGACAGAAGGGCAGGAAGGAAAGAGCTACATTATTATGCACTTGCCAGGGTCCGCAGCAATGACGCATCTCTCCGCCTCCAGCTGCTTGCCATTCGAGTGAGCATACCTTGTCTCCCAGCTAAGTAAGAATTCCTGGCTTCAGGGACTGTTTCTTCTAATCTGGAGAATCCCATCCCCCTCCCGCATGGTGCTAGTCCGGCACTGGAAACATAAATGCCAACGCAGTTCTGTCTGGTAGACTTTAAGTACAGTGCTGCCAAGAGGGGGACGGTCTAAACACCACGCCCAAGCCCAAGGTAGCCCTGAGGTCTGTCATTCTGTCAGTAGAGAACTGGTCTCAGCTGCATTGTGTCTGCATTTCCTGATTGTCACTGGGAGCACACTGGCCAGTGGCTTGCCGGGTCACGACAACAAGCTGACATCTCTGCTCTGTGCCCCTGACCACTGCATGCTCACTCCAGATGCTGGTGGAAGCCTCATCACAGACTGGGCGTCTGTCTGTCGGAAGCTCAGTGGGTGTCTCGCAGGCAGGAACTCCCTGACTTACATGTATCTTCATATTCCTAACACCTTATCAAGCCCTGGCACCTAAGAGGGGAAGGAGGAACATTCATCAAGCATGTCCACGCCTCAGGCATTGTGCTATGTGTTCTAGACACATGCTCTCATATATTCCTCAGTGAGGAAGGGACTCCTTCTATCCCTATTTTATAGGTGGAGAAACTGAGACTCTGAGAGTTTAAGTCAGCATTGCCCAAGCCAACAGCTAACAAATAGCAAATCATAGATTGAAACCCAGGTTTCCAGCAATAAATCCTCTGCTGCTTCCAGTGCACCATACTTCACCCCACCAGTGGACGCTCAATAAATGCTTGTTGAGTTAAACTGAATTCCCAGAAGACTCTAAGATTGAACACACACACACACCAGGCTCCTCATAGCTTGCTGCTGCTTATTAAAATTATTCTTGGCTAACAAGAAATAATTAGAGTCTCTGGAGTACAGTACATTAGAAATATGTCCTTGGGAATTAGAACATAAAACAAGCCTAAATAGAAATGTCAACTGCTTGTTGGTAAAGTTCATAAAATCATAGAATCTCAGTGCTGAGAGGGACACTGGAGATCATCTAGTTCGAGCCCATCCTTTTTCAGAGGGGTAAACTAAGGCGTCAACAAGAAATGACTTGCTCAAGGTTGCACATCAAGTTGCAGCAATGACAGGACCAGAATCCCTGATGGTCCCTCCGTGCTCCCTTTGTGTTCTTGGATCCCATTTCTAAATATCCTGGGTGCTATTCCTCACTGCCCACAGCCCTCAGAACCAAGGCTCACAGACGGACTCTTGGTCAAATCTCTCTTTCTTGTCAGGAAATTGGGACTCATGGCCACAGATGGAAGGTGCTGCGCCATCTCAGCATTTAATCACCCGCAAAAGCCATTTCCCGCCTCGTTTGCTCCACTGCCAGAAATACTATCCTTAAATAATCCACACGTGGCAGACACCCTGCCAGGGACAACACTGTCTTCCCTTTTCCTGGGGAAATGGTGATAGCAGCACCGGTTGCAGAGAAAGGAGAGACTGCTGTGCAGCGCACACCCTCTGAGACGTGGGGTTAACAACGCAGCCTCCCAAAATCGAGCTATAAATATCGAGGAGCCTCCAAGGATGAGGAGAGCCTGCTTCCTGCTGTCACAGGGAAGGGCTGGGACAGTCTGTTCAGTCAAGAACAAAAGCTGCTCTCCCACTGCGAGCTGCGAGAGCGGGGTGGGAAGAGCGGGTAGCAGAGGGAGCGGGGTGATTTCAAGTGAACAGAACAACTATTTGTGGAGTTTGTGCTTCACAGGAAGGCATTCATCTCACCTTCTTCCAGAAGGATGGGAGATGGCTTGGGAAATTACACATAACATAGAATATTATATTTTATAAGGTAAAATTTTAAACCATAATCCAAAACAATTCAAAAGGAACAGAGAACAGGTATTTCCAGCTCTTGAGGACACTCGGATAATTGAGAGATGGGGAAAACCAACAGATCTGGTTTGCCTCACCTGAACTAGGACCTCTAGTTTGAACAGCTCCTGTCACTTATTTCTCACGTCCATCCTCCTCTCAAATCTGTCTGAAGATTTCCATTTCATAAATGAGGAAACTGAAGCTCAGAGAGGCTGAGTAACTTCACCAGCAACACAGTTAGAATCCATCTCTCAATTCTGAGTTCCTTCTTCTCCCTGCTTCTGTGTCCTACTCTGTATGCCCAGCCCTGTGTCAGCTGACAGTGGTGTGCTGGTAAATGTGTAACCACCAGCTCACTGAAAGGAAAAATAAAAGGGCCCTGACTTATAGCAGTCATCAATTTCCATAGCGTAAATATGGTCATCATGGCCAACGTTCAAGCAACCCAATGTGTATTAACCAGCTCACAAAATTCCTGAAAATGTCTCAGTCAGCTCTCAAAGTCACTGGGCACCAGCAAACCACTCTGCTGGGGAGGAATGTCTGGGTGCAGCCCCTGCCTGCAGGCAGCTCATGGCCTAATTAGGAGACAAGGACAGACAAGCACACATGATGCAATGCAAGAAAATGACAGGCTGGGATCAAAGGCCATGCCTCTGTGCCCTTACGGAATGTAACCCCTGCCACCTCTCCTGCCTGATGACCTCTTTCTGGAAGCCTCAGGGCTCCCACCTAGGCTGTTCCACGCTTAGATACCCACCCCCTCAATTCTCATCCTAAATGGTGCTTTTTCAGGGAAGTCTTGCCTGAGGTTAGGTCTCCCTGGAAGCCACTCCCTGAGCACCAAGATCCAAATCACAACAATTCATTACAACATGATGTGTCCACCCTCCACTCAGGGAGCCCAGGGCCCCTTTATAAGGGTCAGAGGCCAGGAGGCCATTCCATAAGCTAAGTCGCATCCGCTTTTGCACACAGGCGCCCCTATTTCTCACCTTAGCAGTACATATCAGCTAACTGCATCCACACAATTTGAGGGACAGGAAGTCGTGGCACTGGAAGAGAGGTCGTCAAACACAGCTTCTCAAACTTTAAGGTGCACAGAACCCCCTGGGAGAGTGTGAAATGCAAATTCCAATTCAGCAGATAAGGTGTGGCGTCTGAGGATGCTGCACTTCTATCAAGCTCCCAGGTGACCCTGATGCTACTGCTCTTTGGACCACACGTGGGTAACAGAGCTCTCACAGATCTTCAGGGGCCAGGCTGGTACCCACCAGCCACCTGGCTCCTGAGCACTGGGATCGTGGCCAGTGCCGACTGAGACGGGCTGCAAGTGTCAAATCTGCACCAGATTTCAAAGGCTTAGTGGAAATAAAAATGAATGCAAAAGATCACATTAATAATTTTATACTGGTTCCATGTTAAAATAACAACAGTCTGGAAACGTTAGGTTAAATAAAATAAATTATTGAAAATGATTTCAACTGTTTCTACTCATTTTAAAGTGGTTACCAGAAAATTTAAAATTTCATATGGGGCTGACATTGTATGTCTAGTGGACAGTGCTGTCACAGATCCTCCCTTGAAATACAGTAAGCCCCAGAAGAGCAGCATCCACACAGTGCTCCACGGAACTGCTCCTACAGCCTCATAACAGGAGAGCCCCTCTGCTCTTACATCAAATAGTCCCACACGCAACTCTAGAACACTGAGTTGATCCAAATCAAATAGATTCCTTCCCTATCAGATTTCTCAGAACCTTTATCTGGCTCATGCGCTTCGTGAACTTCCAAGAAAGGGCAGAGTGCACAGGGTTTCCCAAACTTAGGTGACCTCTCTATAGCAACACAGTGCTCCAGACTCATTTTTCAGGCAAATTCCCAGGTCCCAGCCCAACCCTGCCAAATTAAGAGTTTTGGGGGGGTGGGATCCAGGAATCTGTTTTTTAATAATCAGATGATTCTGATGAAATTACCTTGGAGTCACTTAAAAGTATTCTTTGACTGCTGCTTGAATACCCCTAGTGACAAGGAGCTCATCACCTCTAAGGCAGCCTGTTTTACTATTGGGCAGCTAACACCACTGTAACAGTTATTATCCCAATTGGTGAAATTATCACCATTACCATTATCCCAAATGGCCCCCCATAAAAGAGTCATCTGACCAAAGCTTATAACTTATAAGATCAAGCCAGGACTTAGGACTTGACAAGCCAAACCCTTCATTTGACAAATAAGGAGCTGAGATACACAGAAGGGAACGTCCTATCCAAGGTCACATGTGCAGATAGAGGTGGAGTTCAGACTCAGAGGCACTGCTCGCCCCTGACAGTCCTGCCTCAGACCCCAGCAGCTAAATGCGCCTCTGGTTCTGATCAGACAGCCGGACCTCCGGAGGCTGGGTGACAATTTCTGGTGGACACGACTCACCTCTAACCTCTAAGTCGTCTTAGAGACCCCCTCCCTCTAGGGACCAGAATGGGACCCTGGTAATGTCTGCCAACCTCTTCCACCTGACTCTGAATCTTGCACTGGAACGCCCAGCTCCTTAGCAAGCATCTCACCACACCTGGGCACACTCCCCAGAGCAAGGACGGCAGCTGGCCTCACTCCACAGGGTACTCCAATGTCCACTGTGGTACTCCAAATATCTCACCAGGTACTTATGTTCTAATCCTCCTTCCAGAAATAGAAACAGCCAGCAGCACCCCTGCAGGCACGGTGCCTGGGGCGGCCTCCACAGCCAGCTTCTGTGAACTGGCCTCACCCGGGCTTTCCCTCTGGCTATAAGCAGGCAGGGGCCCAACGTAGAGGAGTCTGGAGCCCCTGGGGGTGTGTTGTTCCTCCCACTCTCGGTGTTCTTCCCTGTGCAATTGTGAAGAGCCCACAGTCGGTGACTCCCTCCTTCCTGGTGAAGCCACAACATTTCTCACATCACATGATAAATCCACTTCTTTAAGTGCAAATAAACTGGCGGTTCTTTGACCCTCTCTTCTGTCACTCATGATAACAGGAGAGGTGGGAGGATTGGATGATGGAGGCGTGGGAGAGAGGAGATGCAGCCACAAGGAAGTAACAAAGGGAAGCCTGAAGTCAGTGCTCTGCAGAGACGGTGCTCAAGGTGGGAGCTACTCTCTCAAGCCATTCAGATTCTGTCTGCAGTCAGCGGGACTCCACAAGCTGCCCTTGCCCCTCATCTCCTTCCGTGCCCAGGTCTTTGCACACCTGTCCACACGCTCTGTGCACTCGCATTGTGCCTCCATGTCAGGCCTCTGCAGCGTCATTCAGGAGGAGGAGAGCCTCCAATTAGGTGGAGAAAAGATGCTTCTTGCATAGAAAATTGGGTTGGAGGGAGCGAGGGGTGACCCTTGACTTGTGAGGCTCCTGAACAGCAAATTTCCCGTCAGCAGAAGCTCGACCAGCATGGAATGAATCATCGGCACTGCAAGAGAAGGAAACTTCCCCCTCACCTCCAAGCACCTCGGGGCTTACGACAGGTTGCTCTGTCTGGTGGCCATGGATACCGCCCTCTCAAGGAAAACAAAAAATTCGATAAGCAAAATGAATTTTTTTCTTTCTTCTGTATCAAGAGTTCCCTCTCCCCCTCCCACTCTCCCTGGCCCTATCTCAAGCACAACTTCTCGTTAAATATTCCTTGCATTGGAAAATACAACTTACAGATTGAGAAGGTAGGGCGGTTTGTTGTTGTTGTTGTTTTTCATATAACAAACTCTCAGACTCCTCAAAACCCGCCTGTTCTCCAGCTCCTCACCAGTGGACTTCAATCCGATGTGCCTGCTTATGCCTCCCCGAAGAAGGGAGAGTCTCCACATGAAGGATTCTCAAACTTTAGTGAACTTTATTCTTATAACCACCTGGGGAGCTCACGAAACAGCGGATTCATGGCGCCTTCCCTAAGGCTCTGATTCTGCGCCTCTGCTTTGGAGCCCAGGAAGCCATAATTATAACATGTAAGGCAGGTAATTCTGAGGCAGGGCTCCTGTGAACCACACCTGGAGCAGCTCTGCTCTAACAGTTCTGACCCAGGTCAAGAAGAATAGATTTAGAGGTTTCCTTTCTAAAAAAAATTGACTCAAGTGCTAATTCTGCTTTTCCAGTGAAACCCCTGGGTGCCAGTTCCCTCAATCCATCCCCTCCTAGAACGTGATGAGTTTTGAGGGCTCTTCACCTGTAGTAAAATGATTCAGAGAGTGGCACCCACTGGCCATCTTTCATACTACAGCCAAGCTCTAAAAGACTTGTAAACAATAAAAAGTAAAAGGAAAGAGGAGAGGGCCACAAATACTAAAGAGAAGTGGTGACATTCTATTTTCAGAGTAGAATCTAACAGCTTGCCAAAATCAAGGCCTCCGGAGCCGGCATTACAAAAAGGTGTTATTTCTGCCGGCAAGAGAGGTAGGGTTTTACCCATATCTTAAGGTAGAAGTTCATCAAGCATGCTGGCTGGAGATCCCAAGGCTCCCTAGAGCTTTTCATTTACTCAATGATTCAGAAAGTGGACCTGCCACCCTCTAAGGAATATCATTTTCTCAGTTGCTCTCTGACAGATTAAGTGTACAAACATTGCCCACTAACCCAACAAGTATTTACTGATCATTTTCTCTACGTAAATCACGGGTTGTGTCAGAACAAGTCACAGAACCAGCTCTCAGAGGGCTTACATTTAAGCTGGGAAAATAAGATGTTGAGAGTCAGAACCACACCTAATCAGGGGCAAAGAGAACCTGAGGACATGAAAATATTCACCAAAAATACTGGAGGAATGTGAATCCAAGGAACAGCCAGCTTTTGCATCCTTCCTCTAAACCCAAAAGAATCTAGAAACCTGACAGTCATTACCTAGGGAATAATGGGTCTTATCCATAATATTGAAATACAGGTAATATTTATGTTAAATCGAACCCCAAAGGCAGTCATGGTGGAGAAAATAATGGGAGAATATGTCACAGAAGACCAATACGCACCTTTGGGGAGGGTAGAGAAAGGAGGTAGCCATTTTCAGGCAAATAATTCAAGTTACAATGGGGAGTTATGCTCTTTATGGACTATGGCCACACATCTTCTTGAAATCAGTGCATAGCATCTGTTCCTCCTTCCACCTACCACTTCCCGAAATCCCACCTTCATCACGGGCTCTACAAAAGCAGCAAGAGAAAGCCAAGGTGAATGCCCAACTTGCCTCTATGAAGGAAAAGAGCTTCCCCCAACAGTCAACCACATGAGAGGCCCTTCCTTTAGTAAGTCATTCATTCATGGTTCACTTACCAGCTGCATGCCCAGCACGGTGCCAGCGCTTGAGACACAAGAGCGGACAAGAAGACACAGCCCCTAATCCTCCCACAGTGCTCACACAGACACAAACAAGAAAACAAGCACTGTGAACACAAGGTAGTAGACAGAGGTGTGTAAAGACACCACTTTATTCACTTCCCTCAACGCTCCCCTCACTGCTCAACACATGGGGGTCAGGGCGGGGCTCCAGCATTGAGCCAAGGAGGCAAATATTGACCAGATCTGGTGAGAACATCCATTCCAACAGCACTCTCCTGACCCACTCTCAGCTCCTCTCATGGGTACCACAGCAGTCAGACCACGGCCTCACCCTCTCAATTCTCTCCAGTCTGATTTTATAGGTTTAGTGGGTCTGTTTCAGACTTAGTTTCACTCCCCTCTCTCCCATCCTGACTTTCTCCGGGGTCATTTCTCCTGAAAGTCACAGGATAATGCCAGAGTCAAGGAGAAGTGCTGCTTCCAAAAATTCCAGGAGACAAGGAATTCTCCAGGAATCAAAGCAAATCTCTAACATCTCTGGCCCCAAAAGGCAAGTTAGTGGCTTGGATACCAGGATGCCCCCCCGCCAGGTCTTGATGAGGCAGCACAGTGCAGTGGCTGAAAGGACAGACTCAGCAGCAGTCAGGCTCCCTGGGGACAACCCCAGCTCTGACACTGACTAGCTGGCTGACCTTGGGCAGTGTATTTAATTTCTCAGTGGCTGTTTCCTCCTCTGTGAGACAGTACCTAATTCACAATGTTATTAGAAAAAGTAAATGAGTCAATATCTCCAAAGTACTTCAAATTATACCTGGCACAGAGAAAGAGCCTTGGAAGTTTTTGTTAAATATAATCATTGTCTTTCTTTCTTCCCATCCAACAGCATGTATGAAGGATATCTAGATTCTATGCCAAGTCAGGTCACAATTCCCACCCTGTGTCAACCTGGTTGGTAAAGTACACACCGTGCACAGAGGACCAGCTGGAAAAAGAAACCAACATTGACTGAATGCCTGCTGTGAGCCAGCCAGTGGGGTGGGTACTCTCCGATACACTGCATATCATTTCAACTCCCAACAACCCCAAGAGACATCCAAATCTCTATTCCCAATTTTACAGACAAGAAGACAAGGGTTCAGAAATCCCTCTGACCTATTTGGGAACTAGAGACTAGCTCCACAACTATATTGTTTTGTAAGGGTCCATAAACCTTACCTTCTTCATGTTGGTATTTGTCTGTTTCCACAGAAAGATTAGGAGTTGGGCCCATAGGAGAAATGGGGTTTATGAGGAAGAATGGAGCTAGGGAGACTGCCCTCCTCTCTGTTCAGATCTATGGAGAGAGAAATCGCAGCGGACAGAGAAAATGTGGCTGAGGTAGAGAGAAAAGACTAGGTTCCCTGGGGCCAGAAGGAAAGAAAGGTGCAGCGAGGGAGCTGCCATGGGCCTAGAAAGAGATCTCAGAGTTTCATGAGAGGAATTTCTAGCAGATTCTTGATAGAGATTCAAACCTAAGTCAACTTGGCTCTAGAGACCAGCCCAGCACTTTTCCTGTCATCTGTCAAAGGCAGACATCAATAATCGATCACAGCACTCATGCCTTCAGGCCTGGAAGCAGTCTCAGCATTTAGATTCCAGGAAGCCCTGTCAATCAATTAGAGTTGACTATTAGATAAAATTGATTTGTCAGCCTTTCTCTTCACCATGCTGCCAAAAGGAGTTTAAGAAGCCACCTATCTTCAAAAGGTGGGTAATCTACTTAGGAAACTGATTAGGATACAGGAAGCAAGTGAAAATATATATTCCTAGGATGAGCTGGGTGAATCTTAGTTAAGGATCACCCACTACAATGGACCAGGCAATGCAGTGCAGTGAACTACACTTTGAGAAACTAATAATTCACTGCTTTCTTAGCTTAAACTCCCAGAATACTTTACAATTTACAAATTATCATCACTTGATCCTCACAACTACCTCACCAGATAGCTAGACATCTTGTAATGTGTAAAGCATAGAATTCTTACTAGTTTGAGTGGTTTGTAAATTTTTTTTAAGTAGGCAATCGTTTTCGCAAATAATTTCCTTTGCAATTCTCGTGCCCCTCCCTTCTTTTTCCTGTTTTATCATATCAGCCAGAACCTCAGAGCCTTGCTACTGCACTGTATGATCTATGAACCAGCAGCTATGGCATCACCTGGAAGCTGGCTAAAACTTCAGAATCTTAGGTCCCACCACAGACCTCTCAGAATCTGCATTTTAATAGGATCCCTAGGTGATTCATATGAATCACCTAGGAATTCACTGAAGTTTGAGAAACCTTGCTCTACCTATCTGTGAAAAATAGGAATAATAAAAGGTGTCTTTATTTTTGCTCTGATTGTAATGAGAATGTATCTCTATTTTCATCATTATTTATGATGCTTATTATAAGTTTTTGATAGATATCCTATGTCAGTTAAAGCAGAAACTCTATTTAATATTAATAACTATGAAAAAAATAGCATCTAAAGAAGTTTAATGTCTGCCACAAGATCACCCAGCTTGTAACTAACAGGTCAAGAACAAAAGTCCATGCTGTGCTGCCCTCATGCTGACCAGCCCTCACAGGGGAAGATGGACTAATAACAAATTATTCATGCCTAGCATGAGGTTCCCAGGCAATCAATACATATTTAATGAACGAATGAATAAATGAATAAATTTCATTGTACTTTGCATGAGGTTCCCATCCATCAATACATATTTGTTGAATGAACAAATGAATGAATTTCATTATTCTTTGTTTTATGTAATAGGTGTGTTTCTGCATAGCTGAATGAACATTAGATATTAGATCCTTGAATATTTGTGAACCACATGATTCAATGTGTAAGAAGAATCTCTATTTTAAGGCACTGTGCACTAAAGCCTTTCACTAAGAGGAAGAAAATAGCTTGCTTCATGAAAATGTACTCGATAGATTTTAATCAACAAGTGTTGATTGGATACAGCTGTGTGCTTATAACTGTCTTTAGCATTAATAAGAATTCAGAAGACATAAGAAAGTGGTTCTCAAATTTAGCCTGCATCAGAATCACCTGGAGGGCTTATTAAAGCCCAGATTCCTATTCTAACCCCTCCTCCCCCAAGTTTCTCATTCAGTAGGTCTGGGGTCTGGACCAAAATTTAGCATTTCTAGGAAGTCCCAGGGTAATGTTGATACTGTTGGTTCAGGCATCACACTTTGAGAAGAGGGCTGACATAAAATATCCTTCCTGCATCTAGGGCAGTGGTTCTCACCCCAGACACACATTTGAATCATCTGAGAAGCTTTTAAATATACTGATGCATGGGTCCCTCCAATGACCAGCTGAATCAGAATCTATGGGTGTAGAGCCTGGGAACCGGTATTTTTTGTAAGTTCCCCAGGTGTTTCTAATGTGAAGTCAGAGTTGAGCACCACTGGGCCTGGGAGTCTACTTAGGGAGGTAAGACAGATATGCAAGAAGAGTCCCAGGGCAGCACACACAGTGGTGTGCTGGAACCAGCTGCCACAGCTGGAGAAAGCCAATTGTGCACATCTCTTCCCAACTCTGCATTCAGTGACATCAAGTCGTTAGCTTGAAATTAGACACTGTAGGAGTATTTACACTACAAAAATTGGCAATTTCTACAAATAAGGGTTCTCCCCCTCCCCTTAGAGAACCAGCTATTAAACCACTGAATAGACGGCAGGCATGATAGGTACCAAATGAATAGTCATGTACAGGTACCAGGGAAGATGAGAAGAATAAGAAATTCCATTAGACTGGAGCAGACAGAGGGGACTTCATGGAGGTAGTAGAGCCAGAGATGGGCCATAAGGGATGGACAGGATCTGTACAGAAAGAAGGCCATCTGCCTGGAAGAAAATAAGAGTACGTGTTTGGATGTGGGACAGGACAAGGTACTTCTGGGCACAGTGAGTGGACTGGACATGCTCAAGAGAAGGATTCCTGATGCAGAAGAGTGTTTCTCTGAAAATTAGACTTTAGAAGTTTAGAGTTGCATATAAGGGTGTTTCCATAGAAAAGTGCATACATGCAGTGTAAGACCATATATTGGCCCAACTTTCTGCATGGATCATTAAGACAAAAGAACACTGTGGCATAACCACCCCAGCCCCACCAGTACTTCCCAGGGACTTCCTGAATTTGTACCAAGTCAACAGCTTGCAGGCAGTGCCTGAGAGGCACCCTGGACCAGCCCATTGGCCCCCCGACTTTCTCCCTTCGATGACACCAATCTGTCGATCCCATCCACCTTCTCCCAGAATCCTTTAGGGGACATTCTGCATCTCAAAATCCTGCTCTAATTCCCAAGGGGAGATGGAACTGTCAGCATCCATTCAGGATCCTGGAGACTCTGGAAGAAGCAGATGTATCTCAGTATATTGGGAAAACAAGATGTGAGGATGAGAAAAAAGAAAGTTAGCGTTGGAGGGGAAGAGCTTTGTCTATCCCTCTCTCCCTGAAAAGGTCAAAGTTGGGCCTGCAGGAGCCATTTCTACATGCTTCCCGTACTCAGAACTTTTGGCCTAGATGCTTTTCACTCCTGTGTCTAAAGAGGGAAGAGGCAAGAAAAAGAAAAACACCCATGAATATTTCATGCAGTGCCTCTGCTGACTTCTGAGTTCCCTGCAAGCCCATTAAAGTGCCACTGTAATAATGTCATTGTTTGCTCGTCATTTTCTACCTGGCTCTTAGGAAGGAGAAAAACAGAAATAATAATTCCTTGCTCTGATTGGGGGGTCAAAGGAAATCATCTGCCGCTCGTACTAAGGCTTCTGAAATCAAAGGGCTAAACAATCACGTTTTCATTTATTTGGCGTCATTCAAGGAGGTAGAATTCCATACAAGTACTTTTCCAGATAAATGAAGCTTATCCTTAAGCACCAGACTTGTTTTTGAATTTTAACCATTTCAAATGGAAATTATCGTAGAATGAGACCCATTGCTCTGTTTTCTTAGACAAAATACATGCAGCAAAATGTAACCTTTCTTGTAGTACTTCAGAATCCTCTCTGTAAACAGCCTGTATTTAGTCTGATCCAACACATGACGCTGCAGCTTATTGCGATGTTCAGGGCTGCTTGTCCCTGAATTAACAGCCTCACACTGATGAGCCTTCTGAATTCTTAGTTCTTTTTCCTTCTCACCTGTGTATTTTCTTGTTGCCAGTCTGTCTACCATCCTGTCATGTTCATATCTTGGTGTTTGCCTCTAGGGTCAATTCTCCACCCCCACTTGCTTCCCAAGTATAATTTGTTGCTCTAAATTTGCTGGGAATTAGGACACCTAACAACCAACCTCATTTAATAGTATGTAAAAAGAGAGTTAATAGGCTCTGAATGAGGGCCAAAGGCAGTGTTTCTAAGTAAATCGTATGACCTTGTGCTCATAAAACTGTTGCTATCTTGCCATGGCATCTCTAAACCATGTTTATTTATTTATTGCTTCTTGATGCGTCCTGGATAGCAGAGTCTGCCCAAGAAGCAATCTTTAGGTAAGTTATTGTTTACTGATTGTAATTAACATGTGTACATACAAGTGTTTCTGGTTCCTCCTTCAGCATAGTTATACAGATTAAGCGCTGACTATGTGCTCGGTGCTGTGCTGACAAAGGTTACGAAATCCCTTTCAAGGAAGCGCAGTGTGGCAGGGAGACAAAGATGACATAAGCCACTTTCTGCTCCTGTCTTCAACCCCACCCCACTCTCGCTCAGTAGCCATTCTCCAACCTCTCTGGCCTGAATATGCCAGGACCATTCCCTCCTCCTGGCCTTTGCACTTTGCTCTTCCCTCCCCTGGGACTCTCTTCCTGCAGGTCTTTGCATGGCTGACTCCTTCTGTTCTTTCAAATGTTAGCTCAGCTATTGCCCCCTCTGAGACCCCTCCCTGACTTCCCTATTTCCAGCTGCCTCCACCCTCACGACTATGTTACTGTAACTTTTTCTTCACAGAACCCTCCACGACCTGACATTATTCTATCCACCAACATGCTTGTTGTCCACTTGCCCCATCTCTGTATAAGCCCCCTGAGCACAAGGGCCTCCTCTGTGTTAGCCACCAGCCCAGCACCCCCAGGACAGCGCTAGCTAAGGACAGACCCTCGTGAGGACACCCGTTGAATCAGCGAAGAAGCTCAAATGGTTAGGATAGCTAAGTTATAGGAGAGGAGAGCAGAAAACACCCACCCAAGCCTGAGAGGAGAAAAAGACACCTCGGGGAGGTGAGATCAGAGCTGCATCTCAAACAGTGACTTGAGTACATGGG
Source organism: Equus quagga (assembly GCF_021613505.1). Classification (NCBI taxonomy): domain Eukaryota; kingdom Metazoa; phylum Chordata; class Mammalia; order Perissodactyla; family Equidae; genus Equus; species Equus quagga. The sequence continues at coordinate 159,464,924 of NC_060268.1, read as the reverse complement.
CAGGAAAAGTCACAGAGTATTCCAGAAAGATGATCACATATAATAAATATACCAAAAATATATATTCAATGACCCCTTCACAAAAATCTCAGCCTAATGATTTAAATGTTATCCAAGAATCCCCTGCCCTGTGAGAATGGCAGCAAGAAAAGCAGAGCCCCTGCCCCCTCATCTGCCTCCAGGTGACTGTTTTCCCCTCTGCATCTCTGAGAGCATAGGCTCACACACCTTGTGTTTAAAGCCCACAGCTGTTTGCCAGGGCCGCAGTAACAAAGTACCACAAACTGAGTGGCTGACACAATGGAAATGTATTGTCTCACAGTTCTGGATGCCAAAATCCAAGATGTGGACAAGTCTGGCTCCTTCTGGGGGCCTGAGGGAGGATCTAATCCAAGCCTCTCCCGAGCTTCTGGTGTTCTCTTGCAAACTTTGCTGTTCTTTGGTTTGTAGATGCATCACTCTGATCTCTGCCTTCATCTTCACATGGTGTCCTTTCTCTACGTCTGTCTGTGTCCAAATTTCTCTTTTAATAAGGACATTAGTCATACTGGAGTAGGGGGCCCACCCTACTCATGGTAACTCATGGTAATAACTAACCACATCTACAGTGACCCCATTCCCAAACAAGGTCACACTCTGAGGTACTGGAGGTTAGGACCTCAACACATGAATTTTACGGAGACACAATCCAACCCATAACCAAGCATCAAATTTGAAAGCTGTCTCCCTGGCAGGCGCTGCTTCTGCCGGGTGAAGCTCTGTCTGGGGTCGACGTGGGAGCCCTGTAGGGGCAGATTACTGGTCAGGCCACTAGGCCGGGGAACAAAACCAACGGGACCCCCGGGTTTGAGAAGCAGCCTGGGAGAAGGACGAGAGAAGGGATGGAAGCTCCATTTGTGCCCATGGAGGAGCCACCATAACCCCAAGTACCAGCTAGATCACCTTATCAGACCCAAAGCCCCGCAAGGTCCTAGCTGTCATTTTAAAGTGACGAGGCACAAGGCATTCAGGAAACAAGATATTCCAGAGCCTGGACCTTGGAGAGAGACCATGCAGATCAAGAAATGGAGACTAAGTTTCCTCATCTGCAAAGTGAGAGGTTGGACAATGACCCTTCCTGCTATCGTGGTCTCTGGTTCTAGGATGCGGCATACTTGACACCTGGTAGCCATGTGATCAACATTCACCAAATAGCTGAAGGAAGGAAGGAATAAATGAATGAGTCTGTACCATAAGGATAAGATGCAGTAACCTCATTGTAGTTAACTCCCCTCAAAAAAAAAAAAAAATAGAGAGAGAGAGAGACCAAGAGTGAATCTGGGTTAAAGATCTCTGCCCTCTGGAAGTAGTTAAAATTGAATAATATAGCAAAGCAAACACACCCAGGGCCTAATTAGACTTCTGAATACATAAGCAGACAGGTCTTGCTAGAATTTTCTTTGCCCCAAAACACAGATCTCAGACCTTTTCTCCCCAATCAGTACCTGTATCAGTTGTTGGGGCTCGGTCTAAATCCATTCCTCAGTGTTGAGGCTCCCGAACAATCTACTCCGAGAAGCAATTATTTGGGGGTCTGAGAATTCTCCTGATTCCACGTCCCAGCCCGAAGTGAGTTCTTCCAGCAAAGGGCTGAGAAGCTACAGCCAAGAATACAATCAAAGAGAAGGACAGCCTGTAATCTTAACTTTCCCTTTGTACTTCAGACGACCGCTATCAGAGTCAAGGCAGCGGGGGAAAAAAAAGCCTGCGAGTGGAGGAATGAGGCACACCCCTGTGCAGCGAGACTTCTCCTAGGGAAAATGAAAATGCCTCCTTTTAATGCCAGAGTTTAAGAAGAGACATCGCTTCAGAAATGAGAATGCAAAAGAAAGAAAGGGAAAGAGAAAGAAATGGGGAGAGGAAGATCATGCCCCCTCAAACTGAATTTCAAACCACCATCACAAAGCAATATCCAGCTAAAAAAAGCAAGAGGAAAACCTAGCCCCCTGACAATAAAACCACAGGGCTCCAAACAAACAGGGATGCAGACGCCCAGGCAGCGGATCTGGAGCTGAAGTGCAAAACAAGAGAGCAAAACTCGAGGCGCCACCTCTAAGGGCAAAAGCAGCCTGAGAAAGTGGCCCACGGAGTGGGCTCTGCTGTTGCACCGGCCTGGTGTCTGAAGGACAAGCATTCTCAGCCCTGCTCGAAGAGCTTTGCAAATGAGATGGAAATCAGCCTGCAGTGAGACTCGGGGTGCACTGAGGACAAGAGCTAATGGCAGTTATTTAGTTTTAATAACTGGGTAATTGCTGACCAGACCAGCAGAGGTCAAAAGGCCAATGCCTTTGCTTTGCCAAGAAAGTGAAGGGTTAGGTGTTAACTGCATAAAATTAAGTGGGCTGCCACCCTGGTCACTTGTAATTGGGCTGTGCTACCACAAGATGTGGGGACAGACCATTTGGGTCAGGGGGCCTCTGGCAGACCCACCTGGCCAGAGCCGGCACAAAACTTTTGTGAGCTGTAATTGGGCTAAAACACCTTAACTTAGACAACAGCAGCTGTTCAGTGCTGGAATGGGTTAGGGGTCTGAGGATAATGGCTGAACTTGAACATGAATACAGGCCTTTCAGTTTCAAGAGAAGCCAAGGGACTATCTCAAGGGGCTTCTGAAAGCAGCTGGAACTGTTAAAAGGTCAAGTCCTTAGCATTCAGTCCCAGAAACCACTAATCTGAAAGTCAGGAAGGTTTCCCCATGCACCAGCATGAACATCCAGGATCCCAGCCAATGCCACGCTTCGAGCAGCTTGTGAAAGGGGGGTACTTACACTTCTAAGGGATTTGTCTTGAAAGTATCACCCTGACCACCTTCAGAGGGTTGGTGCTATGTAACGTCCACTCCAGTTCCACAGGCAGCCTCCCTTCTGCCTGCTCACTCCAGCCTCCAACCCTTCACTCTGGCTTTCTCCATTTTCGGGATGCTGTCTCCTCTCCCATTCAAACCCTGCCTGGTACTTTCCAAGTCCCACCTTCTTACCCTACCAAGAAACCCTGTTTACGAAGAACGTGCTGAATAAGCATTAGCTGCCCTTCACAGTTATTTACCCCTGCTGAACTCTTTGAGCCCTCGATCAATTTCAAGCTCAAAAGGTACTTAGACATCAACCAGTGCAACTTTATAGATAAAAATAAACCAAAGCCCAGGCAGGTTACACAGTTTATCTAGACATTCTTTTGTTAATTTCTGTTTCATTACGGGAATTTCATCTGTCCAATATTCTGTATGTTTCTGAAAGACAGAACTCCTATATTAATCTATAGGTTAGTCTTTTATATAACCCCCTGGTATTTAATGTAGAAGAGAGAAGTAGATCCTTAATAAATATCTGTCCATCATTAGACCCTTTCCTCAGTGATCCATTCATGATCTAACTCCAATTACAGTATTATAGGGCTCAGAGTGAACTTGATTTCTCCTAACCACACTGGTGAGGAGCCACATAATAAACTAATAATTTTATAGATGAGCAAATCCCTTTCGCTGGTGTCCTACATACAGCAGGCAACAAGGAAGGAAGAGGGACTGGTCCCTCACCCTTCTCCAGATATATCCCCATTCAGTGCCCCCACACACTAACTGGGTGCACATTATTCATCATCTTTGTGTAAGTAACGGTACTTGGAAGTCGAAAAAGACATGGTCCTTGCTCTTGAGCACTTTCAGTCTAATGGGGAAGACAGGCAGGAACACAGATCATAACGACTCCATGTGACAAGTGTGATGACAGAGAAAAGATAAAAGAGTATCATACTAGATCATTACATGAAACTCTGGATCTTTCCCTTGACTCACCAACATGTTCCCCATGAACAAAATATGGCTGGCTTAACTATTTGCCAAAGTCCCCACTATACCTCTGCTTCTTGGTTTTTGCTCACACCATTCTCCCCACCCAAAATGTCTTCACTTCCATGTAAATCTAACTCATCTTTGAAACTCAAGTTTCAAGTTTAATCTTAAATTCTTTAGGACTATTCTTTTCACCCAGGCTCTCCTTTACTACTTTGCCACTTCCTTTTTGCACCATTTATTTTGTCTCTTACGATATTTCTTCTTCAGTTATTATGTCCTTACTTAACTCTCATGCAATCTTAACATTGATCTAAATTTTAAATTCTTTAATGGTGGGTCTCAAGTTCACTCCTTTAGAAAATTCACATAGGAACAAGTCTCAGATACACAGCAAGTGGTCAATATATCTCCTTGCAGAATGAATGCATGAATGAGTGAACGAATGAATGTGCCAATTAGTCAGGTTTCAATTGTTGGTCAATAATTCCAGATAAATCTATCCTCTAGCTATGTTTTCTCCTCCCTATTATTATACAGTAACACACACAGACACAGGATATGATTTTCAGTCAACCAGAGTGAGTTCACCTGGAATGCATTAGCCACAGATCTCTACTAAGATTAGCCAGGTTACTTCAATAGCACCTTTTCTAATTTAATTTTTTCTTTGGCATCCCCCTCCAACCCACCCTGACTCCATCTGGATTTTTTAATGCTTGGGGAAAAGCAGAAAATGAGTAAATGAGCTCGCAGGAATGGGGTATAATTCTATGGTCCAAATTGCCATCTTCTAATGAGTGGAATAAATCCGTATTGATGCTAATAAACAAGATGCTGATACATGGGCACAGAGGTCAGGGCCCAGCCTGGTAGGGCCCAGCAGGGACTGATTTATGTAATCAGTTTTCATCCCTCAATGAATATCCCAAGCTACAGCCAGGCTGGATGGGAATCATTTCCTGGGTAAATTTTCATGTCCTAGTACAAGAAGCATTGTTCTCCCAACACTGCTGTCAACCACCACCCCAGCGAAGCTTGAAGCTTATCTTTCAATGTCGCTCTCAACTTCTCCCTTTACAGCACCTAAACCCAGAAATGGCAAGAGACGGAGGAGTTTCTTCCCCACTATTTTGGACTTTGTCTCTAACATCTGATAGGTACAAGCACACAGCAAAAGCCCTTCACTCTACAGGGCTACAGTCTAAGGCAGGAAAGAGCACACAAAGGAGCCTATCACCTAAACCTGGCCACACATCCAGATCACCTAGAGAGCTGGCTGACAGCTGGAGAGATTCTGACTCAGTAGGTCCTACGTGGAGTCTGACAATTTGATTTTTAACAAGGGCCCCAGATGATTCTGATGGAGCCAACACATATGACAGACAGGTAGACAAAGGAAAACACTGTATAATGTAAACAGCTTGGGCTTTTGAGTCAGGCAGGTCTAGGTGGAAATCTCAGCTCTACTGTTCACTGCAAACTGGGGCAAGTGAGTTAACCTCTGGGTAGGAAGAGCTTTTTCAGAAGGCTTGTGCAGGGATCTAACCATCTAACACCCACAAAGCTGGGAGTGCAGGGCCTGGCATATGGTATAATTTTAATAAATAGAAACTGTCCTGGGCCGGCCCGGTGGCACAGTGGTTAAGTTCGCACTTTCCGCTTCTCAGCGGCCTGGGGTTTGCTGGTTCGGATCCCCGGTGCGGACATGGCACTGCTTGGCACACCATGCTGTGGTAGGCGTCCCATGTATAAAGTAGAGGAAGATGGGCACAGATGTTAGCTCAGGGCCAGGCTTCCTCAGCAAAAAGAGGAGGATTGGCTGTAGTTAGCTCAGGGCTAATCTTCCTCAAAAAAAAAAAAAAGAAAGAAATTGCCCATAAATACAGCCCCTGAACTCTTACCTCTCAAACTGTCTGGCCAAGTTCAAATTTCACTAAATGGTAATAAGTTGATCAAATTAAGGCTCTATATCAGCATGTAAATATGATTTAATCATTTCATATACATAAATTCTCGATTAGAAAAAAAGTGTATTTGGGGTTTCTGAAAATATGGTCACCACAATAAGAGCACAGAATTCCATGGCTAGAGGTTAACCTTGGACTTTTAGGTCATTGATCTCTGAAGACTGTCATGATAATGCTGCGTCATTCATGACATGTTGCCACAACAAACCCCAAGGACAATGTCATATAGAAAATAAGATCATGGATGAGGAAGTCCTTTGAAAAGCCTACTATAGAGTAATGAAAGCGAGTATCTTCTAAAACTACATTTAGAGGGAACAGAGGAAAAAGCCATCAACAAAGTCACAAATTAGGATCCTTCATACACTTCCATTATCAAGGTTAATCATTCGTATAGTATTCAGAAAGGGGCTCCTGATTAAAGATGTGTTGCTCTCAGCAAATACTTGCATTCTTTCTGTTCTTGCTTTTTACATACATTTTGTGTTCAGCGCATCTTTCAGAAGCCAGCCTTAATGGAAACTTATGCAGGACTTCAGCACATAAGTTCTCTTGACATAACCTGGCCCAATCACTCTACATGAATGGAAATCACCTTTCCTTTTACATTTCTTGGCAAGAAAATTTGCTGGTAAATATCATTTAACCTTTGTCAAACAGTGAAGGTGGCCCTGGTTCCATCCATCAGATAGATTCCTCACTCTTAATTTAAAATATTAGAAGGTGCCCTAAGCCTTTTTCTGTGGGGGAAACCCAAGCGAATCTTATTTGGATAGATTTCCCCATGCCAGATTCTTAAAAGATACCCAGCCAGGTACAGCATTTAATTAAAAGAAGGTCAGGCAACAGAGTGGACATACTCCTACTTGAGTGGTTAATTGCTAGAAAGAGTTTAACAAATTATTTTTGGAGCCAAAGTTCCTGTTTCCACGAAGGTCTTTTTTTTCTTTCTTAAAACCCTCACTAAGTTCCACCAGCAAACTCCTTCCAAGGCTGTTAAATAGCCAAAGACAAACAGCTGTCATAGGCATTCAAGATATATGGAAAACATATAAACTATTTTAAGTCCACAGTAACTATGTGAAACCCAACAGTAACTTCAGTATTATACACTGCTTCAGACCACTCTATGATCTTTTATTTTTAACATGAAATATTCAGATGAGAGTAATTAGTTCCATTTAACAGAATCAAGTGCTGGTGAAAGGAAGTCATATTTCAGTCACCGAGCAGATATAACAATAGTCACAGTGGAACACATCTAATATCCCTGAGATCTTCTTCTCAAAGAAATGGAAGAGGGAAGCTAAATGAATCTGTGATCCAGCCAGAGGGAAGGCCCAGCCCATGGCAAAACTGAAAAGATTTAAAGGTGTCATTGAATTCCTTCCACTTTTTTTCGACAAGGCTTCCTTACCCTCAATGGCGATTCCCCATGCCCCTACGTTTGTCAGCTCTAGCACCTGACTCAACTTTGCGATCCAAATACTGTCCCACACCCCAAAATGACCTTTCCTTTCCCTGACACCAAAAATTTCTTAAGACCCTCTGTTTAGCTGGAGCTTTTAGAGGAAGCTAACCAAAAACCTAATTCCCTCTAGAACTAAACTATTAACCATGGTTTAACATGTGGCCCTTCCATTAGCATTTCTACATTCTTTAAGAGAGACGAAGAGGACTCAATTCAATTGAAGAAAACCTGAATGGTGCAATTCCAGTCACTGGAGTATAAGAGAGTATATCTAGACGGGAGCCACCTCCACTTCCCTCCTCACATCACACTATTTAAGTGGACAGCCACATGGCTGTAAGCGTACTTTCCCTAAGATGGGGTTATTATAGCTTGTTTTCATCACAGAATGTCATGAATGAAAGGGATCCTGATTCTAGCCTCTCATTTCACAGTTGAGAAAGCTAAAGACCACAGCCATTAAATGATCTGCCCCAGGTCACTCATCAAGCTACAGCCATATCTTATTCATTCCCTGTGCTTTACAAGGCCTTTGGAGGAATGCCTATATGCTAGACTCTTCTGCTTCTACTTAACCATTACAACCAACCAGATGCCAAGTTTTGTTTCAGTTGGACAGTAGCAATAGCCACCTAACCAGTCTCCCTGACGACAGGCCAGCATATCTCATGTAGGTTGGTGAGAACCCCCACCGCTCACATATTTAGAGTCTCCCCATCAGAGGGTACATCAGTAATCTACAGGAATGTCTCTTGAGATTCACCTACACTGTCTTCCAGCCTAATATTACTGTCCCATAATAGAAATTTCAATATCTCCCAAGAAAACCCATCTCATGATCAGGTATTCCTATAAGGAATTTATTCATTATTTTGAACCCAAATCTGTCTCCCTGTGGCTGCCACAGATTAGCACCAGTTGTGCAATTTGATACCATATTAAGCAATCCTAATATCACTTGTACTTGACATCCCTTCCCATATCTAAAGGCTGCTAATCATCTCTCTTCTTTGCCTTCTCTTTATTTTTTCATATTCATAATCCCCTGTTGCTTCAAATATCCTTTAGATGACATGGTTTGATGTCTTCATGTCATCAGGGTCCATATGCTACCACGTATCCACCAAAACAGAAAAATTATTCCAAACTAAAATATTATAAGCACAATATTATAAACTAAAAAGTGCAGAGTACGAAGAAATCATCCTCATTTTCATTCTAGACTATACGTCTATTAACATAGATTAAGGTTTCGTGAGCTTGTTTGGTTTATTATATCAGAGTTGACTTATAGTGAACCTTGAGCTTACTGTTTCCCAAGCCATTTAATAATATTTCACTCATGCTATTAATTCTCTGAAACATCTCCCTCATCCGATTTTGTACAGTTTAATTTTGGGATTTGTAGAACTTTACATTTATCCCTGCTACATTTTGTTCTGTTAGACTTGGCCCAGATCTCTGGTCTATAAATATCATTTTATATCCTGTTTCTGTCTTAGTATTCACTGTCCCTCCTGTCTTTGTATTATTTGCACATTGGATGAATTTGCCATCAATAGCTTCCCAACCTGGGGGAAACAATGCCTGCATCTCTTAGGCAGACTGAAGGGCAGGACCAAGGGCAGCAACTTGCAGCAAGCTACTGGAAGACTGTCTCAGGTTATCTTTCAACCAGGATCAGCATCCTTTGAGAATGTCCCCTTGATCAGTTACTAATCCTTCCAGTTTCACTTACATACAAATATATATCCATATTGATGACAAACATATCACAAGGGAGTTGTTCACATATGTTTCTGAGATCTTTTCGGCTTGTGTTATTTTCTCTCTCACCCAATAGATTAGTGACCCTTACAAAAGAAGCAAGATTTATGCTGGCATGACTTGCTTGCATCGAACCCTCACAACATCCCAGTGATAATAACCCTCTTCCTCATTATTTTAATACCCCCTTCTAAAATCTTGCCCTTGGTCATTCTCAAGCCCATTGCTCCAGGGTTGTGGCATCCATCACCTGACATCCGTCTGTCTGATTCTTGAGGTTCCTCAGAGTCTTCAGCAAGTGATCTCCTAGGTAATACCTTCCAGAGCCCTGGCATAAAACTCCTCCATGACAGAAGACTTGAATTTATTTAGATTAACGTGATATTCCATCAGTCTCTTCACACGTCTTACGTGGCTTTTCTCATTTACCCATGTTCATGTACACATGTTCATTCCACACTGTTGAAACCACAGATCATCCTCTTTCGGACAGAAGACAAAATTAACATGGAAACTGAGGTGCTCTGCTTTCTCCCCATCATACATCACTCTAAAGGAACTTATTTGATATCCTTGTTCCAAATACTTACTAAAAGCTCATTCTTGTCCTTGGGAATTTTTTCTAAACCATAAAATATTCTGAAGTTTTGCTTTCCAAACTATTCTTTTAGGTCAGTACCATCCACTAGCTTATATTACACACACCTTGCCTTTGAACACATTTTCAAACATATTGCTTAAAAATTGTGTCTGATGCTGATCAAGACAAAATAAATTTATAGAGTATTTAATAATTTAATTTTCATCATTTGTTTATTTTCAAGGAACAATATTCAATTCCATTGTTTTTCAAGGGATCTATAACTACACAGTGCAAGCTTAGGAAATACCAATGAGACTGTATCTTTAAAAAATGAAATGAAAAATGAAAATCTTTCTATGTGGAAATCAAAGAAGGAAAATAGAAAATATGTGAAAAATAAGCAAAATAATTTACTAAATTTTATAAAAAGTGAAAGCCAGAATAGGACAGTGGTGAGGAGTGCTGGCTTTGGGTCCAGCAAAGTAGAGGTCAAAGGTTTTTGTTCAGCTCACACTAGGTATGTAATCTTGAGATAGTTACCCCTTCTTTCTAAGGCCCCATCTCCCTCATTTGTGAGATATGTATAATCCTAGTGCCTACTGCTTAGGGGGCTCGAAGAATTGAATGAAAAAGAGGAAATACTGAATTTGTACAGTTATTCACATACAATAAGCACTTACTGCACTCTAATGCATTTCATATGCTTCCATTTAAAATTCCACTCTTAATATTGAACACTTGGGCCAAAGATGCCCCAATTTTTAGGGAGCATGAAATATGAGGTAGATATAAATAGCTTAGGAGAAAAGGAGCTAAGAAAATAGCTGATGCAGAAGTCACAATCATGTTTAAATTGAAAAAACCATCTCTCAGTCCCATTCTGGCCTTGCACTGTAGCCTCCTAAAGGACGAGGTCCCTGAAATACACTTCTTTGTGACCACTGTGCACGTGCGTGTGCATGAACTCACACGTACACATCATACCTTGCACAGAGTGAGGTACGTGGTAAGTACTCAACAACCATGCTTGACCAAGCAGTGATGTCCTTGGAGCTGAAAAACAAGAAGGCAATTCACATCTCTCCAGGCTACACAAAAGTCAACTGCAGTAGATATGTTGTATACCCAGGTCTCCTTTCCCTGTGAACTGCCCGGCCCGCATAATATGGTGGCCTCCTCGCAATCATGTTTTCGCTTTATGACCCTGCCTCCTTGGCCACAGCAGCTTGGTTTAACGGTGGACACCTGACCACTGCTGGGAACACTGGATTCTCTCTCCAGGGGATCTGTTAGGAATCTAGTCACACTCTTGGTGGAAATCTGGAAGGAGGGGCTATGAACTCCCACCTCTGAGGCCTTGGAGTTTCCTGGATGCCCATGCTTTCTCGGGGTCTGGTTGTTCCCTGAAATGCCAACAGTATCTTTCCAGTTTCCTTTTCTTGCTTAAGTTAACTCCAGCTGGTTTCTGTTGCTTTTAATTTTTTAAAAAATGAATTAATACACGGAGAAAAATGAAGAGAATGAATACTGTTTGTCATTGGCCTTGCCCACGGCTGCACATGCTTTGGCTGAGACAAACAACCAAACAAAATCTAACAGCTTACTATTTGTTAGGATAGACTGAACGGGACTCAGTAAAGTTGTTTAGCAAAGACGTTATGGAATCATGTCATCAAAATGTATCATTAAGATCCATAAGAGACTATAGACTTTAGAATCAGATCACATGAAACCAGAGAAAAGCCAGAATTTGCCAAAAGAGATTTTTCTGAGATGATTAATCAAAACTTCATGGCAAATTTAAGAGCCAAATCCCGATGAGTGCTTACTATGTGCTAGCTACTGCTCTAAGGGTTTTCACATGCATTAACTCACTCAGTCCTCACGACAACCACGTGATATGGAGCTCCCAAAGATGAGGAAACTCAGGGACTGAGAAACGAATTACTTTCCCAAGGTTTCATGGCTAGCAGGCGGCAGATCAAGGCTGCAAACCCAATGCTCTTAACAATGTGCAGCTGGGCATCTCGTAAGCTGGCCGCATCCCTCCAGATGCCAGCATATTCAGAGCGGAACTGCAAAGGTGGAGAAAGGAAAGTTTCTTGGAGGAGTTGTTTTGCATTTTCCACGTGTACTTGTTCGTTCATTCAACAGACATTTACTGAAGCCTCCAACATGCCAGGCACTGTGCTAGGTGCTGAGAACAGGCACAGTGGTGCCTGTCTTGTAGAACAGGAATCCTCAGGGTTGTAGGATGGATGCACAGAGTGTAGCACAGTATCTTATTCTGAGTAGGCATTCAATAACCTTCAAGGTTCAACCAACACACCAAATATGGGAAGCATTCCTTACCTCCCCACAATCTACAGGTTAGGTTAGGACTCCTCACTGATCCTCCAGGAACCTCAAGTATCTATCATAGACTTCTCAGAGGACACTGGAAGTATCTATATGTCTATTTATTCCCCTTTAATATAAGCTATTTGTGCACGTGACTGTGCTGTTCATCTGTCTCACTAGGGCTGGCAACAATTCCCAGCACAGGTACTCAACAAATGTTTGTTGAATGGACTCCTCAATATGACATATTACTTCTTCAGAAGCCCATCCTTTGAAAACAAAAGTCACAGAGGACAAATACTTTGAGCTGCTGGTCCATTGGCAGAGTTGAGTTTGTACTAAACCAACCATTCTCTTTCCTCCTATTTCCTTTATGGCCAACTCTACCCATCTGGGGGGTGGCCAGCCAGATAGGGGGTGCAGACTAAGCCACAGGACAATGGAGCTAAGCTCCCTGCAAATCACACCCATGGCATTGGCTTCATCAGTTTAGGCCTTCAGCCACTTAAGAGGAAGTACACCCCTCTGAGTGGGGCAACCACGGATTTGAATTCGCACGGACCTAGAGTCGAATCTCCACTTCTCCACCTAGCAGCTGAGTAACTTCGAGCAAGTAACCTTCTCTGAGCCTGAGTCTTCTCAGTGTAATCCTGGCCTCACAGTCGTCTTGAGGATTAAATAAGGAATTCACAAATGAAGGTGCCAGAACACAGTAGATGTCAATGAATATGAATTGCCCGCCCCTTGGCTAACACAGCGTATGTCTTTTCAAAGTACATACTGATCTTTTTAGATGGTTTAGCCTACTTTTCCATCTCCTCCATTTTCATTTTTCCAAGTTGGTATGCTTTTTAATGTAGGTATGACAAAAGGGAATAGCTGTGAGATACAAATGATTAAAAAGGAAAGCCGCATCACTAATTGAGGATGATAGTCTCATTTAACTCAGTTCTCTATAAAATCTTGCATGGGAAATCTCCCAACTCGCAAAAACCCAAGGCTTGCAGCCATATTCACAGCACAAGTGAAACATCACTCCTCAGATCTCAACTAATTTCATGTTTAACTTTTTCAAACAAACCGTAACAATACTAAGTGTAGCTAATCATTTCCTGACTCCTTTGGTATTCATTGTAATAGTACTAATCATGATAAACACATTTGGAATTAATGTGCATGTCATATGCATATATCAATTCCGTTCTAATTCGCCATTGATTAACGCCTGTGAAGTGAACCACGGGTCTTCAGTGTTAATACACCACTCACGTCTTGGGCAGCACAACCTTAAGATGGATCCCAGGCACACAACACCAAACCAGTAGCCTACAGAGAGGCAAAAGGCAAGAGAGAAATTGCGGGAAGAAGATACTGTTTGTCCTTCAGCTCTCAGTGTTCATGATGCATTCTGGGGGTGCAGACAGAGTCAGGATGCTGCAAATCCAGCATTAGAAAACATTAATGTAGGAGAAAATGAGGTTTGGAGGTTAAAGCTTGGACTTTGGAATCAGAGGACCTGGTTTCAAGTCCTAGTTTTGCCCCTTATTAGCTATATTGTTTTAGGCAAGTCGTTCAATGTCTCTAACCTTGAGCTCCTTCATCTGTAACAGTGGAGATAATAATACGCTCCTCAGAGAACTGTTATGAGAATTATAAAAGAAAAATAAAACATTTCACTATTCTCAGCATACGGTTTGTATCTTAATATAACATAGCATTATTAGAATTAATAATAATTACATTATAATAGAAAAATTACTATTACAAGCTAGGAATCTTGTTTAACAGGATGGATCGGTGTAAATATCACCCAAGCAAGGCTAGCATATCAAGGGGCCCAAAGGTGAGATATGGGGGTGAAGACAAACATATCTCTGACAGTCTACCCATTTTCAGGGCTTTTTTCTGTTTGCTTTTTTTTTTAAAGAGACTGTTTTAGAGGATTGGTTTTAGAGGGAAGAGTGATGGTAGGGAAAGGGGAGAGACCTCTGGACTGACAAGGCTGCTCCATCCCTCTCTTGTCAGCCACGATGCACAGGCCCATCAAGCTTTTAAGAGCTGGCTTTTTCATTTGTAACACGGAGATGATAATACCCATGTCACAGTTTTGGGAGCAACAAATGAGGTGATAAAATGGGTAAAGTCAAAAGTGTCATTATCAGAGCTTACTATTATTAGCATAATTAGCATCCTCATCATCATTGTCAATGAATGAAAGTCTAGGGAAGCCCATTCTGAGATCTTTTTCTTGGATCCCTAGCCTTTTAACTTATGCCTGAATAAGGGTGCTTTTCATTTTCCCGGTCCTAGTCTCTGTTCCAAGCCTCCATGTCCACATCTGTACAGATCAGGCAGAATTCCCATGTTTCCCAGCCCACATGCTGTCCTGAGTCCACTCTTAGTAACACCAACTTATTAAAGAGAACTTCTCAGGCACAGTTGTAGGGCACCCACCTCCTGATCCCCCTCACCCTTGTGGTTATCCATCTGGTCAAGGAACCCTAGCACAAAGCAAGCGCCTCTCACAGCACATCTCCCGCCTGCCTTCATTCAAGCATTCAGCTTAACCTCCCCACCCTGGACCATGAGACCCTTGAGTGGAGAGACTATTTGAACATTTACATTCCCAAAATCTGTTATTAGCATATGGTGGATGCTTAATAAAAATGAAAAGATAAATATTGGTGAAATTGTAGAGAAACTGACACCCTTGTACACTGCTGGTGGGAATGTAAAAAGGTACAGCCACTATGGAAAACAGCATGGAGGTTCCTCAAAAAATTAAAATAGAACTATCATATGATCCAACAACCCCACTTCTGGGTATATATCCAAAAGAATTCACTGAAGTATTATTCACAATAGCCAAAATATAGAAACAACCCAAATGTCCAATGGCAGATGAATGGATAAAGAAAACGTGGAGAATACATATAATGCAATGGTACGCAGCCTTAAAAAAAGAAGGAAATCCTACCATTTGCAACAACATGAATGGACCTGGAAGACATTATGCTAAGTGAAATAAATCAGTCAAAGAAGGACAAATACTGCATGACTCTTCTCACATGAAGCACCTCAAATAGTCAAACATATAGAAGTAGACAATAGAATGGTGGTTACTAGGGAAAGGGGGAAGGGAGATATAGGAAGTTGTCATTAATAGGAACAAAGACACAGTTATACAAGAGGAATAGGTTCCAGAGATCTCCTGTACAACATAGTGCCCATAGTTAACAATAAGGTATTGTGGATTTAAACATTTGTAAAGATGGTAGACTATATGTTAAGACTTCTTACCACAAAAAGCAAGCGACACAGGAAACTTTTGGAGGTGATAGATATGTTTATTACCCATATCGTGGTGATGTACCATGAGTGTATACATATGTCCAAACTCACCAAATTGTAAACATTAATTACGTGAAGTCTTTTGTATACCAATTATACCTCAATAAAGTTGAGGACAAGAAGAAACACACCAAAGTACAACTATTGGCTACCAAAGGAAGGTGGCATGGGATAGGAGCGTGTATGTGTGGGGGGGATAGGGAGGCCCCAATTATTAACATATTCTTTATAATCATTGGATGTTTTTATTAAAAACATATTTTAAACACAAAAAACTAATAAAGACTGAATTTTTTGCAAATTTGGCAAAAGACACAAATCTAAAGATTCAAAAAACTTAGCAGACCCCAAAGGATAAACCCAAAGAAACCCACGCCAAGACACATCATAATCAAACTTCTGAAAACTAAAGAGAAAGAAAAAAATCCAGCAAGCTGCAAGACAGAAACAGCATGATACCTGAGGAAAAAACAATTTGAATGACAGTGAATTTCTCACCAGAAGTGAGGATGCTAGAAAGAAGTGGCACAACATTTTTCAAGTGCTGAAAGAAAAGAACTGTTGACCCAGAATTCTATACCCAGCAAAAATATCCTTCATCAAAGAAAGGGCAAATCAAAACATTCTCAAATGAAAGAAAACTAAGAAAATTTGTCAACAACAGACCTATTTTAAAAGAATGACTAAAGGACGCTCTTGAAACAAAAAGGGAATGATCAAATAAGGAAACTTGGAAAATCAGGAAGGAAAACAGAACACTAGAATGGGGCACAGGAGAAAGGAGATTATATTGAAGCTGCAAAGCCTGAAAAAAAGAAATGCATGATGATATCAGTGGTTACTCAGATGACTATCAATGCAAGTGGCCCTTCTGTCTCCTTTATTCTTATAAATACGCTGGTTTCCCCTCATGCAACAGACTCTCATCTTTTAAAGAAGTCCTCCAAAAATGTTCTTGTCCCACCCTCTTATACCCAACAATACTCCTGGCACTGTGTGCCATGCACCTCAAATATGAAGTCAGTCCCAGAGGTGTAGACTGCCCTCATCCTGGCCCCCCACTGTTTTTTTGCACAGACTATGAAGAGGACACTGTCATCACTAAGAACTGTGCTCTTCACAGAGCTGCAAAATTTATAAGAAAAAAAAATTATGTGGTCGAGGCACATCCCTTTCGTTTCCAGTCAGCCTTCACTCAACCCACTCAGCTGAGAATCATTTCTTTTTGGAATCCTAGAGGCTGACCTTGTCTGTTAAAGGGGCCTTCTCTAGTGTGACTGGAGCTCCACTTGTCCCCTACTAGAGACAGAGGGAAGAAGGAGAGGTGGCCAACAATGGAAACTCCTGGTTGGTGAGAGGCAACTCCATCTCCCCTGGCTTCAGGATTTCCATGTCTCTATACTGCATGTGCACTATGTCACTGTCCACACCCAAGGTCATAGATAGGAATCACATGGTTTAAATTGCAAGTGAACATCTTTTCATGGACATAGATCTGCTATCTTAACTAATGTGCAGAAGGGAAGGAAGAGCAGGATCAATGACAAAATGCTGGCTCTGGACCTCAGAGACCTCAGCTCTGGGTGTCTGTGGATATATAATGAGGTAAATATGCCCATCAGGACCATGGAGGCCAAGTGGGCTGTTCTGATGGTTGGGTGGTGAATGCTGGCATTGCCTTTTAATGATTAAAAAAGGAAAGGCTTTACTTTACTTTTTGAAACTGAGATACTCAAGATAAGAAGCTTATAGTATTGTGTGGATGGAACGATAAACTTTGATCTGACTTAATGAGACCAACCAGTTGACAAGATCCTGGAAGAAAATTAAGCCCTCAAATCCGAGAACTTCACCCCTTTTACATCACCATTTCTCCATACAAACCACTTTCCTTGCCTTAAAACAAGGAAATAAAAAAATAGTAAATGTCCTTCCTTTATGAAGCCTCTGTGCAATGCACATTAACCCACTGACCTTTCATGGAGCAATGCACTATGTGTGACGCTGATGTTGGGATCTGCTCCTGAGATGGAACCGAGGGTCCAGAGCATTATGGAAGTTACCTAGAAGACAGGTGCCAAGCAAGGAACAAGAGGAGCACTTAATACAATTTCTTAAGAGCTGTGAAAGACCAGATCCAGGCTATGACAACGTAAAGAAGGAAATCCTTAATCGGAACGATCAGATAAGACTTTCTAGAGTAGGTGACATTGAAGCAGTAAACAGAAAGAGTAGGTGAGACAAAGCAGGGGGTAATAGGCATTAATGTATGTGATCATCATCCAATCCAGATAATTTCCTACTCTTGAGAAGTCCTTACTTTATCAAGGGATACAAAGTTACAAATGATTTGACTCAGTGATTTGTGGGTGAGAAGAAAGGGTCCCACAAAGTTCTAGGACTACGTAGTACAGGCAGACTTTCTGAAGAAATTTGTTATATTTAATGCTGACCATTTCAGTTTTATGTAATGAAAATATTGCCTAGTTTGTCTTTGTTTGTATGTGTTGCAAATTTTTAAATACACACCTTTTTGTATTTTTTAATCATGCTAAGAAAGAAATTCTATACACAAACTAAAGGAAATAATTTCTATCTTATAAAAAGTAATAATAACTACCATTTTGTGGTCCATGTCTTTCCCCTTCACCATTAAACACACTGTATCTCCTTACAAACTTCTTACACAAATGAGGCACCAAGTAGAATGATAGTTGAATAAACACAGAACCTGTAAATTACCATCCTGGGGTCCTCCATAGATGAGTGAATTCCCTATCTCATTTTGATTGGGTTTTTTTTTTTAAAGATTTTATTTTTCCTTTTTCTCCCCAAAGCCCCCCAGTACATAGTTGTATATTCTTCGTTGTGGGTCCTTCTAGTTGTGGCATGTGGGATGCTGCCTCAGCGTGGTTTGATGAGCAGTACCATGTCCACGCCCAGGATTCGAACCAACGAAACACTGGGCCGCCTGCAGCAGAGCGCACGAACTTAACTACTCGGCCACGGGGCCAGCCCCTCATTTTGATTGGGTTTTTAATGGAATTACAACCAAAGGAAAGAAATGGGTGTGGCAGGATGTGAGAGGAAGGTGTGATCTCACCTGTCGCAATGAAAGAGCAGAAGTGACTGGAGATCCCTCCAGATGCACTGGGAGCCCTCAGAGTAGATGCCTGAGGAGAGGGCCTCAACTTAGAGCATGTATAGCCGAACTCTAGAAATCACTGACCTGGCCCTGTTGCAGGCATCCTTTGAGAGCCCTACTCCATGAGGTATGAACACAGCACCTGTCTCTGGTGCCTTGCCTCTTTGGTGATGCAGACTAATAAAAGGATTTTCACCAGAGTGCTTTCAGTTCTCCTAGAAAAAGTAAATTCAGGAAAATCCGTAGTTGGGCAATATGGTCAGCTTCATCACAAAGTTGGAGCCAATAATAAACAGAGGCCTGAGAATTTGCCATGAAATGGCGAACTTTTATGGGACCATGGCAGAAAAACTCAGGAAAGATTCAATCCATTTGCCTGAACTATTTTGAAGACCTCTGTTGACTATTCTGCAAACATGGCTTCTGCTTCACCTGTTTCAGGCCTTCAGAGAGACAGAACCAAGATGGTCTTTTCACTTGTCACCAATGTCTTGGTATCTCTCAGATACAGAAGATCCAGCTCAATAGGGCCCTGCAGCAGCTCACAGCTGAGATTAAACTGATTATGCCTGTACCCAGCACGTGCTGCTAGATTCATAAGTTCTATGAGTATATGAGTTTGGATCCAGCCATGGCTAATGGCTTCCTCAGATTTTCTAATGACTTGCAGCATCAGATGTGTGAATGGTCAGCAGAGTCCACCAGAGAACCGTGAGACATTCATCTCTGCAGCGGGTGTCTTGGATTCCCCTTGCTTCACTTCTGGCTGCCACTGTTGGGAGGTAGAAGTAGGAAAGTCAGTTGAATAGGCTGTGGGTGTTTGCAGGGAATCTGCATACTGTCAAGGAGCTCCCTCTGTATCTTCAGACCTCCGGTTCTGGGCTGTGAGTCTTAGCGGAAGACATGAAGCTGCTGTCAGTTCTGAAGCATGCACTGCTCTCCATGTGATAACAAATTTGCAGAAAGTGAGGATTTTCCTTAAGTGTGACCTAAAAGCCATTTCATTTTTCAATGCTTCTGATAGGTTCTATCTATATACACTCATACATGTGTCTATCTCAGAGCTTTTGCATCCACTCTTCTGCTCTGGGATCCCGAGAGAGGGTGAAAACATGGAACTCAAGAAGATCTGTCAGAAGGGAGCTACAAATAAAGCAATTTGGACACAGTCCCCTCAAGAGGACATGTGAAGTCTTTTCAGAAAGAAAGAGCAAGTGGGAGAAAACACCCTTCCTTACCAGGTGTTTATAAGAGGCTACAGCCTTGAACTGCTGCTTCAAGACAAATCAAGAACCTGCTTGTGGATACTGCCTGGGCTGGATCAGTGTAGAACATCCTGGATGTGTGGGTGACTTGTGAACAAAGAAAAAGTCATCACATTAAAAGTCTGAACACCGAGCAAGAAAGACAAATAACTGAATCAAGTTTCCGAACAAAAAAGTCAAAAGGGGACTTGGAGATGGAAACATGTTGAAAGGAAAAGAAAAAGTTCACCTGCAAAGAGTACGAGGGAAACAGACTTCAAAAGGACTCATTGTCCAAATAGAGAACATAACAACTATTTAATCGAATAAACCACAAAAGTATCAAGGTCATAAAAAATTACTATAATGCCATAGCTCTTTGGGGATGCCAACAATAATATCCAAAACCATGAATGTTAAGCTCATCACTGTCAATTTAAAATATATTTCTAAATCTTGACAGAATAACGAGGTGTCACTGTGCTCTCTAAAACACAGCCTTTTTCATGCAACAAAAAACGCGTGCGTGTGCCATGATGTGCAGTGATTGGGTACATGCATATTCCCCGTAGAGTGTGTCCTTTCCAATTGAATGTTTATTTCTCTCAGGAAGACACTGGAACATTAAGACGAAAACATCCCTTCCACCTGAACAAGAAATCCCTTTGTTTTTAACACGCTCACCCCGATTCCTGTGGCCTTATTCCTTTTCCTCCTTCTATGTTTGAACTCAGATCCCAACCACTAGGCCTTCTGAGCTCCAGCCAATCAATTCACAAGAGGGTCTGACTGAGAGCAAATGACTGGCCATGTTCAGCAACGACACTCACAGGCCTGAGGCCCAAGAACTCAAGCATTCAAAAATGAGGATGACGAATTTAGTCCAGTCGCAGGAGGACAATTAAGAAGGCTGGCTGGTTTGTTTCATAAGTGGATTCCTAGGCAGCCCAAGGACGACAGCTGTTTAACACCAGCCCAAGGGGATGAGCCGAGATGAAAGAGAAAATGAGTTCAACCAAGCCTCATCCTGCTATTAAAAAGAAGAAAAAGAAGGTGAGAGAGGCATCTGACTTCACTTTGAACTACTTTTATATTGTGTTGGGAGAGCTGTATTTTTTTCTTAGGGGAGGGAATGGTCAGATTAGAGGGAAAGATCACATTTTTGGAAGAAAAGAAAACTGGCTGTTAGTGAGCAAATCAGAACTGGTTTCAAGAAACCTGAGGCCTGGCTGGAGCCCACGGCGTGTGTAATAACTGTATCCCAAACAGAAATCCTTATCGGAATGCTCATCCCTAAAGCCGACTTCAATTGTTGCCTTTTCATCTCAGCAGCCACCAACAGGCCAGGAGCTCAGCAGCAGCTTTCATTAATTTCCGCTATCGCTGCTGATCTTGAAGCCTTAGCCAAGAAGGGAGCCAAGGGCTTTGTCTCTTTCGTAGGTAATTTACAATTACAGGGGCCAGTTTCCTTGAACCCTATGGTGTGGCAGAGGGGGCTGGGGAGCAAGCTTCTTTCTCTCCAGAAGAAACAAAGGGATTGGTAAAACAAACAAACAAAAGAAAAACACGACAGTGAGAGCTCATGAATACCCCAGCTCTGGCTCCAGCCAGAAATAAACATGAAAAATAATGAAAGTCCTGAAAGTGAGCAGCTGAGGATGCATCTCCAGCTGCATTTGGGGGCAGCTCTCAAAAACCACCTGGAGTTTCCTGAATCCCAAGTAATAACTTTCAAACTACTTCCTAAGCCAAGTTTTTGAGAGCCCTGAATGGCTGGTGTAAGTGCCAAGAACAATGCAGTGGCACAGCTTCCTCTGAGCAGCCCGGCCCCCTGCCCGCAGACATTCACCAGGAAGGGGAACCGTGGGAAGACCCAGCGGCATGGGGACAGCCCCCCGGGAGCCCTGCTCTTTCTTGATGTTATTCAGCGACTCCCGAATTTGTACTCCACCCGTTCTGGGGAAAGAATTTCTAAACTGAAAACCTTAAAGGGTAGATTTTTTTTATTAACTACAAAAAAAATTTTTTAAAGGAGAAGAAAGCTAACTCACCAGGTGTATTAACAATAAGTTAGTAACAGCCCCTACGTACACGTCCTCTCATTTAATACTCCCATCACATAGAAAAGGTCAGTGTTGTTTTTTCTCTGGTGATCAGAGAGGTTAAATAATTCAGTCAAGGTCATGAAACTATAAAGTGCCCCCAAGCTGGGATCAAACTCAGGTCTGGCTAGCTCCATCCAAAGCCGACAGATGTACTATTCAATGGAGAACGAGGACTCTCCCAGCAAAGGGTCCTAAGCAATATCAGTAGCACGGGCTAGGGGGATGGGACATCAGAGGTGAGCCCCTCTGCCCACATGTGGACCCCTCATGATTCATTTTCACAGTGATGGTTGCTAAGGCCATCAAGCCTTTATGAAGATGCCACCCACAGGCTCAGCAACAGCTCTTCCTGAGGTCCTGTGCGCTAGGCACAGTG
Organism: Equus quagga; assembly: GCF_021613505.1. Taxonomy (NCBI): domain Eukaryota; kingdom Metazoa; phylum Chordata; class Mammalia; order Perissodactyla; family Equidae; genus Equus; species Equus quagga. The sequence goes on along the minus strand of NC_060268.1, from coordinate 159,442,743 downwards.
TCTTCTGTGCACTGGCTCTTCAGTAATTGCTTCTTAGGGTGAAATGCATACTCTGCCCCTGAAGCTTTTTCAGTCTACTTGGGAAGACACGACAAAGGTCAGCTCTCAGCTGAATTACAAAGAAGCAGTTTGTCTTCAAGTGCTTCAGCTTTCTCTACTTTCTCTGCCCTCTTTTGTCTCTTCTTCACCTCCAGGGGCAGCAGGCTACCTCTCACTACTGTAATTTCTCGTAGAGCTGACAGAAAAGACCACTGACTAATTCATACTAAAGTAGACAGGACTACAGATGTTCATCCTTACAATAAACAAGAACATTTCTAATGGTAAAAATTACCATTGCGGGGCTGGCCCCGTGGCCGAGTGGTTAAGTTTGCGCGCTCCGCTGCAGGCGGCCCAGTGTTTCGTTGGTTCGAATCCTGGGCGCGGACATGGCACTGCTCATCAAACCACGCTGAGGCAGCATCCCACATGCCACAACTAGAAGGACCCACAACAAAGAATATATACAACTATGTACTGGGGGGCTTTGGGGAGAAAAAGGAAAAAATAAAATCTTTAAAAAAAAAAAAAAAAATTACCATTGCACAGACTAGGAAATGGGATATATTTCTAGGAAAGGGACCTTTCTAGCATCCCTGAAAAAAATCACAAAAGTAGACAATTTTTTTTCATATTTTAGATTAAACCAAACCAACACATACATACTCAATCACACGTGCACACATGCACATACACACACAGAGACACAACCTATAAATAGTAATATCTCTGCTCCAACTCAATTCGATTGTTACAGGCTGAGTGCCTACTCTTCTGGTGGGGGCCGTGAGAGCAGGCTGCCAAAACAAGCAGGACCCCAGGACCTTTAAGAAATTTATAATCTGTCTAGGGACAGACATGCATCTAAAGACATCACTGGGGGAATATCACAGCCCCAGCTCTTTGGTTTCAAGGGAATGCTGAAAAAAGAGCAGCCCTATGTTAATGGGGTAGGTTAGCAAGCTTGCTCAAAAATGGGGCTCCCGTCTTCTGCCACCACAAAACAGGGATTGAAGCAATAAAAACCGAAACGTTTGAACATTACAGCAAAGCACCAAAGCTGATCCTGCCCAAGAGAAACTGAAGGGGAAACACCGCGAAGCTGCTTTATTTAAATGCATACGCTATTGGGATGATTTGAAGGCAAATCTCTGATCTCCACATTTCTTAAACCCAACTCAATGCCTGACACAAAAACTGTGCCCAAAGATTTGATGGATGAATGACTAACTGAATGAATGAATTATAGAGATTAGGGTAGGCATTAGGTCTAGTTCTTTGGGGTCTAGCTTCGTGGTCTTCTGCAGGCCCCTCAGTCCTCTGCATCTCTGCCTGCCCTTCCCACCTCTCGGGGCTTCTGGGAGCATCAGAGGAGCTCACAGACTCCAGCACATTTTCAGAAGCATAAAGCATTACGTAAATTCAAGGGTTGTTATTATTCTTTCGCAGACGCCCATGAGAAGCCGCAGCAGTTCTTACAGGGAAGTTGAATCCATTCCTGATTAATCAGCCTGTTTACTGCAGGCTGGTGGTAGCCTGACTTGCCCCCACTCCGGCTCTGGGGCTCCTTCCTCCAGTTCTGGCTGCTCAGTCCCTCAACCTTCAGATACCAGAGCCAGGATGGGGCCTGGGGGAGGCCCTCCTTCTCTCCTGCACCCACGGCTTGCGGGGGGTCCAGTCACCTCACCTTACACCCACTTCCATTCCGGGTACACCAGGCTATACCCGGAATGCCCACACAAAGCTCCCCAGCTACACAGCCCCTCTAGATGTCCAAGTACTGCTGTGACCCTGCCCCCTCGCCAATCCTGCTTATTAGCATGGCCATTTCTTTTCAAGGATGTGGTGAGATATCTCTGTTCCACAACATGCACATTTTAGCCCAAGATAAAGGCTTCTAAACGGCAGCAGCAGCAGCATGTATGCAAAAGCAGAGGCTGATCCAACTGAAGGAGACTGAGATTGGAGTTCATCTTTCTAGTAATTTGATCCCCCCGCTTCCTGAGGGGAAAGCAAAGGCAATAGGCATTTGGCATTTTTAACTTCCTGCAGCAGAGCCTGGTTCTGAGTGTTCCTCTCAGAACATCTATCATAATCTTTAAAAGCAGTGTCCTGCAGGAGTGACTCGCCTTTCAAATGCAAGCACCACAGTTTCGGAACATCATGTACAGAGACAACAGAGAACAGTGATGCAATGTGGTCCCCACCTCATGCTTCTCTGTTTCTCTCTTTGTCCTCATAATGCCTGCTATTAAGCCTCCCAGCTAGCACAATTCTATTCAAGCAAAATAATACCGTGTTTTATCATAAATTTGTCCTACCCCTTTGCTGAGCCCTTTCTTGCGTTCTTTGTACATGTCAGGGTTCTTATCCAATAAGCACTCAAAATGGATTTACTGAGGGCCAATCAAATACCAAATCAGCAGTAGAAATATAAAGTAGCGCCCTGCCCTCCTGACACATACATTAGAGCTAGCTAAGATTTCTTGAGTACTTGTGACTATTAACGGTTTTATGTCCATAATCTCATTTAAATGTCCCAACAACTCGATGAGATATCACCCAGTGTTGAAGAAACTGAAGTTTAAAGAATTTGACTAACATGCTCAACTTAGTGGAAGGGCTGAGATTTGAATCCAGGCCTCTGACTTCTGAGCCTATAGCTTGAAGGCAATATTAGTAAGTCACCAACATGGAACAACCAGGGAACACGGAGGGACTAAATGGTGCTGACTGGCATTCATCTCTTCATTCGTTCTCATTCAATCTTTTAACAGTATCTACTGAGCATCTTCAGAGTGTCAGGCACATTCTAACACAGGGACCAGTGTCCCTGTCCTTCAGTTTCTCATAGTGCAGAAACTCTGTATGGGTTTAATAACTGGGCAGATCCATGGAGAGTGGCAGACAACAGAGTAAGATCTGGAAAAATACAGCAGGCATAAGAGATACATCACAGTGGGAGACACAGTCGGAGCCAAGTTTAAGAGCCTGGTTTGGGAATGAAAGGTGACAGAGAAACTCAGGCTCCCAGTATCAGAGTGGAGGAAAGCTCAGGGATTATGCAGCTTTTTCTGGAAGAATCCTAAGCAGTGACTCCTGAGAGGGAGATGATTTAGAGTTAGACCCAAAACCCTGCTCCTTCTCCTAGAAGGAACATGACTCAGTAAATGAAGATGCAGACTAAGGAGACACATCAATTTGCATCTCTGACTCTGGCTGGGACCCAAGAAAATCATTTGCAAAGGTCGCCACAATCTTCCCATGAGTCATTTGTTACGCTGCATCCCAGAAAAGTAGCTTTTATGTTGCAGATGTGACTGCATGGAGGGTGATGGTGTTTCTCAAAGGCCCTCCAGGCCTCTTCAATAGGCAAACAGCTCAGCAGGAGCCAGGGTAGGGAGGTAAGACCAGAAAGCCAGAGAGCTGCTGGCTGTTTTGGAGAATGCATTCATTCAACAGTCTAACCCCACCCAGTCTCTGCCCTCCCAACCGTGATAAATACACTCCATGTCCAATTCAGCCTTGGCCTCTTGGCCCCGGGGCATTCACAGAGTGGAATGAAAAGTCTGGACTCACCACTATTTTCTGATCAATATTAGTGATTGTCCGGCCAAATGTCCTAAAGGCCCAGTTGAGGAAAACATGGTGGAGAAAAGTAGGAGGCAGATGGGGGGTAGAGATATGACCCAGTGCCTGGTTGTGGACTCAGTCTCCTGCTTCCCAATTCCGATGCTTCTCTTCATTAGCCACAAACACTTCCTTCTAACACCCTCCCAATTTCCAATATTGTAGAAGCAAGACATGCAAGACAGTAGCATAGACAGAAGATCAGGTTCTAGCCGCAGCTGTCCCTGACTACCTTAATCTAAACACATCTTCACCGAGTTTCCCGATCTTAAAATGCCAACAAAAATAGTACCTACTTCACAGGGCTATCCAGAAGGGCAAAAGAGAGAATCCAAGTAAACCACTCAGGACAATGTCTGGCAGATAGTACATATCCATCTCACGTGCCTCCAAATCTACTCTTCTCCAGACTGTAAATCTTCACCTGAAATGAATTTCATATCTTCTTAGAATCTTATTTGCTCCCCTGTTAGCAGGGACAACAAAAAGAAGTCCAAGCTTTGCTGAGTAATGACTCTGAACAAGAAGCAGTTCAGAGCAATGTTCACAGATTATATAATCCTTGCAAAACTTGAAAAGGTAACTATTTATTGCTCCATGTTACAGATGAGGAAACTGAGGCTTAAAGAGATTCAGCACAGTCTCCAAGGTACACAGAGCCTGTCCCTGGCAGATTTGGAAGTCACCATGTTCTTTGCTCTTCAGCACACTCTCTGCTTTCTGTTTTCTCTCTCTCCAAGTGCTGCTCCCAGAATGAGGCACCTCACTCCAGGTGAGCAGAACCACTGTCAAGGGAGACGGACTTTCTCCAACTTCACACAGGTTCTGTGGTTCCATTCACACAACCTGACATGTTCTGAACTTGACACCTAATATCTTCTGAAACATGAGTATAGCAAACCTCCCCATCCTGCAGCGTGCCGTTGTTTTACTTTTCTAATGCAAGGATAAAACCTAGCATATGACCCTATTAACCATCATTTTGATAAATTAAATTCATTTTTTCAAGGCTGAACTCATCGTTTTGGATCTGAATTCTTTCATCAAACATGTCCATTATCTCTCCCATCTCCATGTCACCTACATATTTCTTTCTTTGTCATTGACTAAAGGAAATGTTAACAACGCAGGATCAAGAACAGAACCTTGTAGCTCTAGAAACCTGTCTGTGGCTTAAGAATGCTTCAGTAAAAACTATTCTGGGCATATCATTCCGTGACTAGCTGATCCAGCCCAAAGCCCTCTGCCTTGAGCCCAGGGTTAACCTAAGAGAGTTTCCAAGGCCTTGATGAAATTAGGAGACAGTATGCCTATCCGAGGTTAGCTGAACAAGACTTGCTCCTGGTTTAACGCATGATGATTCCTACTGATTACTATTTACTTTCCCAAGGTTACACAAAACCTCTTTTAAATACTCCATTATAGAATCTTGCCCAGGACTTTCAACTAGCTCACGAATCTATAAACTAGCTCATACACACTATTTTGAAAATAGGAATAATTGCCTGTCTCCAACCTTCTAGGACACTCCCACTCTGCAATAATTTCCTCAAGTATTACCAGCAATATTATATTACACCAAAATTTGACTTCTAACCTGGGATGTAATTGTCAAGATCAAGAGACTTGAACTCATTTAAGGCATATGGAATTCTCTTCTAATGGGGTCACCAAGGCTGGTCATCCACACTCATTAGTCCTGATAGATCAGGCCTGTGACCTGCAGGACTAGACCCTCAGTGAGCCTGCACTTCAGCCATCACTTGCTAAGTTCAGAGAAGCTGGAGCTAGGAAAATCAGCCAGATAGTAGGATTTCCCAGGGCTTACACTGAGATGCTCTTTGAGCCTGCAGGCCCTGGGAGAAACCCAACACAGAAATCAGTCCTTGATTTCCAGTAGGTCGGGTATAAAATGCTTCCGGCCTGAGGCAGGATTTACGGTAGTTTCAAGGTTCTTGTGTTTACTGTAATATATCCCCAAATTCAAGGATCTTGGACCTGATTTGACCTAGTCCAACCCCTCACACCACTCAAACCTGGTTCCCAAACCTTTCCCTGGCTTTGACCATCCTCCTATTACCATCTCATGCCTACAAAGACTCCCAAAATCCAGATCCAACATCAACAGTTATTTCTCAGCCTCGCCTGGGTTTTCCCAGCCCTGCAATAGAACTCAGTCTCCTCAAACCCCCAGTGCCCAAGTGTTAGAACAGCACGAGAAGTGCAAGGTCGTGGCCAAAGTTGAGATCCAAGCAAAGTTTAACCTCTAGAGCTCGGGTCCTCTATCAGGGGTAACCTGCAAACTAGAAGCTGCACCCCAACTTTTAAAATCACTCAGATGCCTTTGACCCAGAAAATCTACCTCTAAGAATTTATCTTAAGGAACTAACCAGGGAGGGTGAAAAGATAGAGCCACAAGAGCAAAATTTCTGAAACAAACCTAAATGTCTGAGAATGGGGGACTGGTTGAAAAAGAAATAAATGTGGTACAGCCACAAATGGAACAAGGTAGGTATACATAACTATAGACAGATAGATACATAGATACACAGATACAAGGATGATATATAAAAAACATATATACATATACAAAGGGTATGTATATATATATATATATACAAAGGATAAATATATGATACATATAAGGATTTATATATATCCTTTAAGAATTATGATAGAGAATATTTAATTACATGAGAAAAATTTTCATGATATATTGTTAAGGGAAATAGGTTACAAAACAATATATACTATAAGATCCAATTATCTTTGTAAAGATATAGAGATAGATGGATGATGGTTGAATAGATGGATGGAAAAGAGGGAGGGAAGCTATGGGAGGGATAGACAAAAAGATATTAATAGGGGTTATTTCTGGATAGTGGATTTACAAGTAGTCTATGTGTGCTTTGCTATTTTTTCTACATTTTCTGCAAGAATACAATGAAGATCTATTATTTTTATTTGATAAAAATTAATAAAAACCAGTCAATGTAGTTTTGATGCATCTTCTCATTTCAAGGACATAATTCATTCATACATCACATAAGATCTGAACACCCACCATACTAAAGGCTTTGTGCCAGGGGCTCCAAAGGATCCAAACGGATCCACATGATCCTTGTCCTTGAATTATTTACACTCTAGATGGGGAGACAATACATGAACACAAACAGCTATGACAAAAGATAATAGAAACAGCTGGTGCCATGTGAATGTACAATGAGGGCTGGAACTCAGAGGCCCAATGGGGAATTGAGAAGGACGCTGAAAATGTGTGGAATTTCAATAGATGGAGATGGTGTGGCGGGGGGGGGGGGGGGGGGGGGGGGGGGCCCGGCGGGGGGGGGGGGGGGGGGGGGGGGGGGGGGGGGGGGGTGGTGACCAACCCTTCCTAGTTAACCCAGGACTTTGTCAGTTCGAGCACCGAAGGACCTGCATCCCAGGAATCCCCAGAGCCAGCGAACGGAGCCAACTGGTCGCTCTCTCTAGGAGGTGCTCTCTGGATGAGAAAGGGCGAAGGCATTAGATGACATCAGGCAAAGCTTGGTCAGTGGAAAGAAGTCAGTCCACCTTGAGGATACGTGAATAGGAACCAAACTACAGATGCCTCTGAAGTCTAGCCAGAGGGAATGGGTTTAATCCAGTGGCAACAGAGAGCTATTAAAAATTTCAGAGAAGGAGCAATTTTGGAACAATAATCTAGCAGTAGTAACCTGGCAAACTAGAGGAGAGGAGGAACAAAGGTGAGATCCCAGAGAGGTGTCAAAGAGAGAGTCTCTTCCGGGGGAAGTGATGTGGCAGGATAGCACTAATGCCACTTACATGCAAGCAGGCAAAATAGATGGGAGAGGAGCAGCTCCATGTTGCTCCTAAGATTTACATCAGATTCCCCAACTCTTCCTGCACAGGCAGGTTCTCATCTCCACCCACTAACTCTTCACCCCACCACATGTGTCTAAAGCAAAAGCCCAGATGAATAAGCACAGTGTTAAGTCCAGCAAAAACAGAATGCCTAACAAAGGGAAACACCGTTTGCACCAAGTGCCTTCACAGTCGTGAAGAAATTCCCTGAGAGCACTCACTCAGGAGAGGACAGGACCAGATGTTTCTCAGAGTCTCCCTGAGGAGGAGGCCCTCTCCTAAGCACAGGAATGGTAACACAATGCAGGGACAGGTCGTTCCTGGAATTTGGAGCCACTGAACACCTGGGTAAGGTAAATTTGCCTCTGATGGCTTTAATGGCCATTCTCGTTTAAGCTCAGCTGCTTTTGTTTCCCTCACCCCAACATACAGGCAGACATACCCCTCCAATCCCAGCACAGATATAATTCTCATGAGTATGATTCCCATGGTTTCTTGTTCCAACAAGGTCATCTTTGTGCAAAGACAGGGAGAGGACCCAGCAGATTTCAATGCTCTTAATAAAAACATCCTGCCTTACATGTGCATGATGCTTTTACTTTTTCAAGTGTACTTTACATCCAGTGTTCCTTTATCCTCACAACAATCCTGGAGGCAAGTATAAATGATCCCATCAGCCCCATTTAATGGAGAAGGAAACAGAGAAACAGAGAGGTGAAGCGATTTAGCCTAAGATCAGACAGTGATACATAATAATGTCTTTCTCTGTGTTGCATCCACCATCCATTCTCCACATCCCCCGCCCCCACCCCATTCTCTCAGGGCCTGAGTCAAGGAATATAGAAGGAAAGGGATGTAGTTTCATCCTCAAATTACTTACATTCAATTACAGTGACAAAACCTAAAGACCTGAATTAACCCAATCCACATGGGAGCGCATACACACTAAACACTCAAGTACAAATGAAGCAAAACCAGGGAATACTAATAATGATGAAGACACAAAAGAATGGGAATTCAGAGGTGGAAAGAGGCTCTTCCATACCTGCACTGATACAGCAGCCATTAGCCACGCATAACACCTGAGCACTAGAAATGTGGCCAGTCACCACTGAGATAGGCTGTAGGTATCAAATACACCAGATTTCAAAGAGTTAGTATAGAAAAAAACAATATAAAAATATCGTTAATATTTTATATTGATTACATGTTGAAATTATAATATTTTGGATATATTGGGTAAAATAAAACATATCACTAAAATTAATTTCATCTGTTTACTTTTTAAACCTGGCTACTAGAAAATTTTAAATTACACACACCGCTCATATTATATTTCTGTTGGACAGTGCTGTTCTAGTAAGTTTCTTCTTTACTTTTATGAAATAAAGTCAGAATTTCCTGCTTTTCTGACATTCTCAATAGCACGTAAATAGATGTTTCCATAATGACTTATTCCTGACATTTTTCTCATTTTCCTGGACTTCCCCCAGCCCCATCTAGCCTACTTTGTCCACAATGTTGAGCTCCTTCTCAGAAATAATCCGAGTTTTCTTTTGTTACGGTCTTTGCTGAAATTACCGCATGCAACACACCTGATTCCTCACAGCAGGAACCCATCACTGAGGTGTTCCTGCCTTGCTGGGCTCCATATTTCTTTCCTAGAGTAGAAGTCACTGGGAGCGGGTTAGAGCATGATCAGATTTGTCAGATGCTAACTATACTTCAGTGACACTTCCCCAACTTTTCTTCTACAGTCCCAAGGCTTTCCGTGTCTTTAATTTCATCAGAATTCCCAGCTCTGCCCTTCTTTTTTCTCATTGACATCTCGTTCCATTGATGGTGTGATCATCCCACAAGCATGATATGCAGGTGGTGCCCACTAGGGCCTCCTAACTGTCACTGTCCCTGGGTTTTGTACGTGACTATCAGATAGAAGACGTTCATAAACAAAGGCAGCAACTGAAAGGGAGGGAGAGAAAGACACCTGAAGCTCACTCACAAAAACCCAGCAGAGGGGACCAGATCACAGAGAGCAGGCAGCAAAGCCTGTTGGCGACAGACTGGGAAGAGAGAGACAACGGTCTGGGTGAGCGAAAGTGACTGGAGAATAGACAGAACCCTGAGAGAGGTCGAACCAGACCTCTCTTTCTTTTGTTTAACTGTGTGCTGCCATTTTTTAAGGCAGAATATACTTTGTTTTTCGGCAGGTGAGATCAGGACAATGACTCCTCTCCAATGGCAGGAAGCCTTTCAAGCGCTCTCTCTCCCTGTAGTGAGTCAATGTCAACAGGCATCTAAGTCACTCAGGACGACCCTCCAAGTAAAGACGACAATGCTCTACCATGGAGGGGGGAACACGGGAATCTGTCTCCACTGACCTGAGACTCAACTTCAGAGGGCTCAGGTGAGATAAAGCAGCCCTCCACCCCACCCTCCTCAAATATTCCAGAGACCAGACAGCAAAGGCCTTGGAGGAATGAAGATGATTTTTTGTCCCAAAAGGACTGCCTGTATATGGCTACCATTTGCTCTCCTTGGTCCTGATCATTTCTCTCGTTTGAGTTCAATCAACTCTCATTCTCATTGATATTCTCATCCTCACTCTCCCTCTTGCCTTCTCTCTTTCCCTTCCTCCCTCTTTCTCTCTCCCTCTCTCTCACTCACTCTCACTCTTTCCCCTTCACTCTTTTCCTGAGAAGCAACTTGGCGTAGAGTAGACTTTGGCATTAGAAAGCCTTGGATTTGAAACTCAGCTCTGCTTCTTTCCAGTGGCATGACCTCGCCTCCCTTCTCTGAGGCTATATAATGTTTTCATTTATGCATCCCATCAGTCAACAAAATTTAATACCCTCTGAAATATTTATTCCTTCATGTATTCAGGAGATATTTATTGAGGATTTTCTATGTATGTGTTGAACGTGGAAGATAGAGCAGTACCAAAACAGGCCAAAACCTTGTCCTGGTGCATCTTATATTCTAGTTGGAGGAAGATAATCAATAAACAAAATGAATAAGTAAATTATATGTATGACTTACAAATTTTAGAGGAAAAAATAAAGAGGAAGGAGGAATAGGAAATGCAGTGGGATGCAAATTTAAAAGACTTGAAGAAACTGAGGAAGCAAGTCAAGTAGACCTCAAGAAGAGCATTCCAGGCAGAGGGCACAGCACTGCAAAAGTTCTGAGGCAGGAACAGCAGGACTTGTAACTGGGTGGTTGGGAGTGAGATGAGAGTACCAGGAGAGAAGGTAAGTGGTAAGAACTTGGCTTTGCTTGGAATAGACAGGAAATCAGAGCACGGGGTGACATGAGTGTAACAGGATCACTATGTGTGCTCACACAGTGGAAGGAGTGGAAGCAGGGAGACTGGATCTGAGGCCACTGCAATAATCCTAGTGAGAGATCATGGTGGCTCAGCCACCATATTAAAGGATTATAAATAAATACCCATAAATTTGATATTCTAGGGGTTTAGCAGTGGAGGTGGTGAGAATTAGTCTTTATCTACTTTTTAGTTCTGTACTAATGTGTTACATACATTTAAAAATGTACCCCGAAGTAGAAAGTAAAAGGATGAGATTCTAAAATAAAAATAGGAGATCTAATATTTAGTTCCAATCGCCCAAGGGAATACTTTGTCCACCCCTTGAATTTTCCCCACTTTGGAGAGCACTGATATAGATCACACAAAATAAGGTGTAAAGTATCAAGCACAAGTGTGAGAACACAGGGAAAGCTTAATTGTATTGATTCCCCTCACCCCTGACCCCTGTGTAACTTAGTCTATGACCCATTGCCCAACTGTCCTTCTGCCTGTGGCCCTCCAGGTGCTGCCTACTAGCTGGTTCCTTGCTAGATTGAAAGGTTACCAGTGTAAATCTCAGCTATCAAAAAGCTTCCCTACTGGGAAGGCACCATCTTCTACGCTGGGAGGGAAAGGTGGGGAACCCTGTGGTTTGGGTCTAAGTCTAAAAGTGACATCATAATCCATCTAACAACAGCAACATACACATTCTTCTCAAGCTGGCATGGAATGTTCACCAAGATGGAGCACATTCTGAGCAATAAAACACACCGTATCAAGTTTAAAAGAACAGAAATCATACAAAGTATGTTCTTAGACCACAACAGAATTAGACTAGAAATCTAAGATAGCTATAGAATCCCCAAATATTTGGAAATTAAACAACAGATTCCAAATAACACTGAGTAGAAACAAAGTCTCAAGAGAAATTTATAAGTATTTTGAACTAAATTAAAATGAAAATACAACTTATCGAAATTTGTCAGGTGCAGCAAAAGTGGTGCTCAGACATAAATGTGTAGCATTAAATGCACATGTTAGAAAACAAGAAAGATCTAAAATCAATAACCAAAGTCTCCACATTAGGAAATGAGAGAAAGAAGTGCAATTTTACCTTAAAGCAAGCAGAAAGAAATAAGGAAAATTAGAGCAAAGATCAAAGAACTTGGAAACAGAAAAATAATACAGAAAATTAAATTTAATGCTGGTTCTTTGAAAAGATTAATAAAATTGACAAACTTCTAGTAAGGATAACCACAAAAAAAGAGAGAAAAGACACAAATTACCAACATCAGAAATGAAATAGTCATCACTACTGATACTATTGATATTAAAAGGATGATAAATAAATACCCATAAATTTGATATTCTAGATAAAATGGACCCGTTCCTTTAAAGAAACAAATTACCAAAACTCACATAAAGAGAAATAGATAACCTGAAAAGCCATATATCCACTAAAGAACAGAATCAATAATTAATAACGTACCAAGAAAAGAAATCACCAGGTCCAGATGGTTCCACCCGTGAATGCTACCAATCACATAATGAAGAAAGTATAGAAATTCTCTACAATCTCTTTCAGAAAATAGAAGCAGAGAGCACACTTCCTAACTTACGCTATGAGACCAGAACTACCCTAATACCAAACCCAGAAAAAAACATGACAAGAAAGGAAAACTACAGACTAATATCTCTCATGAACAAAGATATAAAAATCCTCAACAAATATTAGCAAATTGAATCCAATAAAGTATAAAAAGAATTATACAACACAATCAATGGAATTTATTCCAGGTGTGCAAGGCTGGTTCAATATTCAAAAGTCAGTCAGTGTAAGCCATCGCATGAATAGACTAAAGAAGAGAAATCACATGATCACATCAATCAATGCAGAAAAGGCATTTGACAAAACCCAACGCCCATTCATGACAAAAACTCTCAGCAAACTAGAAATAGAGGGGCATTTCCTCAATTTGATAAAGACTATCTACCCAAAAAACTCACAGTAAACATGATGCCATAAGCCAAGGAGAAGATAGAGAAGTATCCCAAGGAAAAGGACAGAAGGTGAAAGTGGGTTTTTTCCTCGGGTTTGGGGAAGGCTGCAGAGGCTGAGCTGATACCACCACCCCGCATGCAACTGAGATGATGACCACATTGTGTTGGGAGGGGGCAGAGAAGAGAAAAGGTGACCTAACCGTTCCCTGAATACCCACCCATAGCACGCCCATACCTTTCTCTGTTTCCTGTCCACAGCACTTTCTCACGTGCTGTATCATTCATTTTGTTGACTGACTCACCCACTAGAAAGTGAACTCCATGAGACCATGGGTTTTCCTGTCTTATTAACTGCCATAACACCACCATACAATGGGTGCGTGTTTATTTTCACTGAAGGAGCAAACCAGTCTGGGCCTTTGTGTATTTTAGGTTAAGGGGGCCGAGAGAGAGGGTGCCAGGGGTGGGGACAGTATAGTGACAGCCATCCTTCAGCTGTGGGCATCTTCTCAGAGAGAGGGACACTACAGCATGGAAGCTTCCTCCATCTCCTCTCCCCATAGGCCCACCCACCCTGCAGGGAGAATGCTGCTAGGCTCCGGAACTGCTAACTGGCTCACCTGTAACGAAGAGGGCATCCCGCCCCCCCTCAGCCTCCGCAGCCCTCCCCAAACCTGGAGTGTCTTCCTGAGCCAAGTGAACCATATGTGAGGATGGCCTAGAAAACAGCATCGTGCAAATGTTTTCATTCAGCAGCAAAATCATTTGATTTCACTCAAGCTTGTCTTTGCAAGAGCAACTGAAGCCAGCTTGACAGAGAGCCGTTAAATAGACTAATTAGGAAACGATTTGGAGAGGCAGTGCAACAGAGTGGGGAAGAGTCAAGCAACTAGGACGGGGTTCTGGCACAGTTACTTACTAGCTGTGTGGCGCCCGGCAGGACAAGGAACCTCTCTGAACTTCCATTTCCTCATCTTTAATATAGGAGCAAAATAATGGTATTTCACAAGGTTGTTACCTGCCTTCAAGGAGACAATGCATACGAAAAGTGCTTTGTAAAGTGGGAAGCATTACTGAAATCTACTTGTTGCCACTCTTCTATTATTGTTGTTATTGGAAGAATCACAAGAGTAGGAAAGAGGAGGAACTTAGGTGTTGGGGCTGCAGTATGAGAACAAAAACCTAACAATGCGTGCTAACCTGGCTATTTGAACGGCAGCTCAGGCACATGACAAGAAGCATGGGAAAGCAGGAGAGGCCGCAGCAATTCGCTCCCTCCTCCTCCCTTTCACATCTCCTCCAGGCACAGAACTCACAGGGTACCACCTCAGCTCAAATATCCCCATCTCTGAACTGTCCTAAGATACCCCAGAGCCAAACCAGAGCTCTGGCCTGAAAAGAGAGTCCCTGAGCTCAGCAGCCCATGATGCTTCCGAAAATCCTTCCAGCGCATCTCAACCATCTTCCCCAGAGGCTGGTCCTCACCTCAGATCCCAACTGCTGAAGAAACCCAGGGTTGAGGAGGGAGCACAGATTGATGCTGGGAAATCACCCAAGGCCGGACCTAGCCTTGGTCCTTTCTGCACCCCAAAAAGTGAATGTGGCCCGAGATGGGCTGCCGTGGGAGGGGCAGCTTAGCAGAGCCATTAAAAACACAGCCTTCCGGTCAGAAAGACCCGCATGAGATTCTGGCCTCTGCACAGCTACCCAACTATGCAACCTTGAGTAAGACGCTTGACCTCTCTGAGCCTCAGTTTTCTCATTGAGTCTGATAGGAGCACTTAGCTTATACCTCTTGCCACAGCACCTGGCCGACAGTAAGCTATCGATGTTCACACACAGACCGCCTGGGTTTGAAACCTGGACAGGACACCTAGTTGATGTGCAACCCTGGGCAAATTATCAAGTTCTCTGTGCTTCTGTTTTCTCAATCATAAAATGAGAATGATAAAAGAACCTATTTCTTAGGCTTGTTGTGGGGATTAAGTTAGTTAATCTACATAAAGTATTTAGAACAGTCCCTACCATATTGTAAGTGCCAAATAATAACTAATATTTTTTAATAAAAATAAATAATAATGGCAAATTATTGCTAAAAGGGCTTGAAAACCAAAGCAGTCCTACCCCATCCCACAGCCTCTAGCACATACTAGAGAATTGATAAACATTTGCAGTCAATGATCCTGGAAAACTCCCATCTCCCATCTCCCAACATTGTCATGTTCCATCTCCTCATATATTCTGTTTCTTGGCCAACATAGGCAGAAAGTGTGAACCCATGTTACTGTCACCTCGTCCTTATGCTTCACATACTGCCTTTTGGTAGTGATGCCTTTTACTTCTTCAATAGACATCTGGATGAAAGGAGGACACAGATGTATTAAGCATTCTCCACGGGAGCTGGCCTGGAGGAAGCTGCTGTGAGCCACAAGAAAGAGCAACTATAGAAGATTCAATTCAGGTCAACTCATTGCTCTGAATGGGGTGGGGGTGGAGTAATCTGGTCAGAAGATGAGCAAACATCTCATGGACCTGCTGTTCCCTCTGGTTTCAATGTTCTTCCTCACGTCATTCAGGCTTTTCTCAGTTATCACCTCCTGAGAGACGCCCTGGGGAACAGCTCCCCCAACATTCTGTATCCATCCTGCTTTCCTTTCTTCATAGGATTCTATGTGACACTTGCTCATTAACTTATCATCTGCCTCCTCCCCAAGAGAACAGCAGAGACACTGGCCTGTTTTGTTCACAACTGAGCCTAGAACAGGGCCTGACACATACACAGGAGGTCTTCCAGAAATATTTGCTAAATGAATAAATGAAGCAAAGGTCTTTCCCTGGCAGAGGTGACCGCCAGTAGGCTGGCTGGATTGCAGAGTTGACACCTTCTGCCAAATGACTTCTCAAGCCCAGGAGGATGGGCTAGGCTGGGCTGCAGGGCAGAGAGAAACTGCAAACCCAGGTCCCAAGCCCGTTCTTTCCGATGGATGGCAAGACTTTGACTGCCTCTCATCTGGAAAACACACTCAGAGACACCCATCATTCAATTAGAATACTAAAGAGTTGCAACAAAATTAATTTGCTTATCACTAGGGAAATTAAAATGTCTGCAAATAAATTCTACCCCCACAGCCCAGTTTCAGGTGGTTGAACCATCTGATGGGTTGGCAGCAGAGAGAACCGAAAGAGGAGGATTGGGAAAACTAGTTCTAGCTGAAAGGGAAAATTCAGCAAAGGTGAAAAAAAAAACAACAACCACTGCTGCCTGAGTCTGTGTTTTTACTCTCTTCTCCAAAATGTACAAATGATTTAAGCAACTAAAACGCAGGCTATCCAGTTTAACATCCCACTCTCAAGCAGTGAATTCAGACGTTGATTGCATCCCCAAAGGACTTAAGTCCTGTCATTTAGCACAGTGTTTGAGAGAATGGGCTTTGCAAGTAGACAAGCCTGGGTGTGGGTTCCATCTCTGCCACTTATTAGCTGTGTGACCTTAGCATATCTACTAACTTCTCTGAACCCTGAGTTCCTCATCTGTAAAATAGGGATAATAAAATTAACCTTATGAATTGTTGAAAGAACGTATAATTGTACATAAAGCAGAGTAGGTGGTCAATATGGGAAATAGCCTTTTATGATTATAGTAATGATGTAAATAGTAGGAATGTTAAAAAAATAACAATGCCATTAATGAACATAAAAGATAATGTATCCCAAGTTTATAAAGGTACATATCAAAACACAAAGCAGGATTGACAGAAATCCTGCCAGGACTACTACTTTTTCTGGAGCTTTCCTCAGAGCCCCTCTGTTTGAGATCCATTATATGACATTCCTATTCTAAGAAGGGACATGGTGAGATTGCCTGGAATGACCCCCAAGAGATGAATGGAAGAAAAAAGAAAGCAGTGACTTAGGAGAGCATCCAGAGGTGTGCCAG
Source organism: Equus quagga (assembly GCF_021613505.1). Lineage (NCBI taxonomy): Eukaryota > Metazoa > Chordata > Mammalia > Perissodactyla > Equidae > Equus > Equus quagga. Next base: position 159,425,965 of record NC_060268.1, on the reverse strand, counting down.
CCTGGGGAATGAGGGTGAGAGACTGGAGGTCTCGAGAGAATTGCTCTCCAAACAAAAGCAAAAGTGAGGAGGAGACAGGCAAGGTGGGAGGGAGGGGGACAATGGGGTGAGCTCCATGGCACTGTCCTGAGCCTCCATGATAATGAGACGACAGGAGCAAGCCCTCTTGCCACTTTCCCTTTGTAATATTACCCTGCCTTTGTCCATGGAGTCAGCAACAATTAAAAAAAAAATAGTTAGATACCTCAAAAGGCCTACATGATTGCATGAGGGACAAGAGTAAAGAATGAACTAGAAAAGGCATTCGATTCAGCCTGGGAAAAATACAATCCCAGGGAAAGAGAGATTAAAATATGGCTAATGAAAGGAAACCCAAGCCGATGTCAGAGGCCAAAAACACTGATGACAGGGTAAAAAAAAAAAAAAAGGCGGCCAGCCCAAAGGCCGCAAGTTTTGGGGGATTTATGGAAAATCAGGATTTATAACCCATCTTCCTTTCTCCCCAGCAGAGAATCCAAGCATGAATTTTTTCTGGCTGTATGCACCAAACAAGTTATCATAAGCAATTGAGCAATCAGCTAAGCAAAGATAAAGGGGCTTACTCTCCCTTTTTTTACCAAATTCTCTAGCCTAAGATCTTTCGTGTACAATGACTCGAATGGACATCAAAGACCTTCTCTTCTTACTTTGCTACCTCGGGTCTCCTGGGAGGAAGGAGGGCCAGGCCATGAGCTGGTAAACTCCTATGCTTAATTGCAAGGCTGTGGTGGCATGCAGGGCCATCAGGAAGGCTGCACCAGGTGACACTGGCACAGTCCACATTCATTCACAGCTGTGGGAGGGTTTATCCAGGGCACCAATTATCTAATTGCTGCTAATGTTCCGCATATTTACTCAGCTGCAAATTTGCAAGATGGGGCCTGACTCACAAGAAGGGGAAAATAATAGGAGATACATTCCCATTTGAAAATTCATGAATAAGCAGCAAGAGCCCTGTTTATTAAAATTCAGATGCAGATAAACAATGAGTATAGTTCCAGGAATAATTGCAGGGTTTCCACAGTTACAGAAAACCAGCCCCTTTGTCAACACTCCATTGTTCTATTTATACCTTGGGAGATATTGCAGCAAGTTTCTATAAATACACTGGAAACTCATTCAACCCAACCCCTCTCACATGTAAAGTCCCAACCTTCTCAGTAATAAAAGAACTGCATCCTGAGTGTATCTGACATTAGGTCTCAAGACTGTCATAGATGAATCCTTCCTAATATAAAGGATAAAGCAGAACGGGCTTGGATTGCGCTGGGGATGGGAAGAGAAAGCAACAGGCATCCTATTCTGGTTTCTGAAATAGACATGAAGCAAATATATCTTCGCCAGCTCTCAGCCTCTGAGCGTTAAGAATCTCAGTGATTAAAGCAGAGGAAACAAACTGCCCAAGGCATCTTGACCCCTGCATGGGATGGGAGCTCCCCAGTGATACTCATTTACACATTTTCTTTGAATGTGACTCTGTCCTCCTTTGTGGATATGAGGCCCCTCTCCTGTTATATCGCAAACCCGTATCACGGCAATCTTGAAATCAAACTTCTCTGGTCCCTCACCCACAAAGTACCCAGCACTATACTTTGTACCACACAGTGTCAGAGAAAAGTGTGGTTCAGAGAAGGTCTCCTGATCGCAAGAAGCCAAAAAAGTATCCCCATAGCAGGACATAATTGTGCTGTCTCCAGATACAATTAATATTTATAAGAATATCACATTTTTTTTTAAGTGTTTGACTGTGTGGCAGGCACTGTGTGAACTGCTTTCCACTTAAAATCGAATCATCGCACTGGCTCTGTGAAGTAGGTCCCACTGCCCTCTTTGATAGACTAAAACACAAAGCAGTAAGGTAAATTGCCTAGAAATACAGCTAGTAAGTAGCAGAGGAGGACTTGAACTCAGAACTACGTGAAACTAGGCTCCATGTTCGTAGCCACTACATCACTGCATTTTCCTGCTTCTTGGGTCCAAGTTCACACTGTTCCGTTTTCGGACAAGCCCCTCAGTGCCCTGTCTGTATGCCATGGCTCAGAGAAATGTTGCTTCTCTCTACAAATTCATTAATTTAACCACTCCCCCGCAACACAGACACATTAAAAGCTTTAGTCTCGGCATCTCTCCATAGTCTCATTTGCAAGAACTGATCCCACATCTGCAGCGATCTGCCATGTACTCACACTGATCTGTCTCACGTTCAGGGGGAAAAAATCATTTTATATATAAAAAATACATAGCTTATATATGTGTATACACATATACATATGTATGTACGTACCCGTGTATATACATAAATAAAATGCATATCTGTACCTGTATCTCACACACAGATCTGTAAGCTTCTTGTCAGTGTCTCCTTACAGGTAAGGTGCCATCATCCACCAGGAAGTGGGACTATACCAGAGATGGGGCCCTCACACACAAGCAACACCCCTCGCCAGCTGACGTTCCATATGCTGCAGTGGAACCAGATTTATTAAATGGGTTTACACATACAGAATTTTAATACAAATGGCTTCCTTCAGTGGTAGATCTCTCTAGAAGCTCTAGTCCCTGAACATTTCACAGGTTTCACAGCCAAAGCAGAAGGGGCTGAAACACGAAGTAATGGCAAAGAGGGTCACCAGGGAGCAAAGGAGACAATTCATGCTTCTCTCATCAGCAAGACAGCAGCTGTGTTAGAAGGTGGGGCAGTGGTTTGGGAAGCCAGCTGGCAGGCTCGTCCAGATATCTGTGTCCCGTTCATTGCAGAGACATTTCTCTTCACGGTCTCATTTCACAGGCAGTGGGGAAAGTTCCAGCCTTTTGATTTGGGCCCAGGACCCCTATAGATAGAGGAGATGGTCATTTATGAGGTTCAAATACTGGGAGTCCTGAAAAAGGCATATCCCCAAAAGTTCTCTCCTTCACTGACTGGATCGTTCATGCATCCACTTAACAAATTATTGAACATCTCCTAGAACAGGCCCTGGACCAGCTCAGTCAAGTACCGGCTCCCTAACCTGAACTCTGCTTAACTGACCTGCTCAGACAATTGATATTCTCCATTGTTCCTGCTGCTCACCTCACACAAGTGCTACTAACTGACTCACATGCTATTCCACTCTCGTATACCCGAGCATCGCTTCTCCCACCAGCAGAGGAATGTGTTCACAAGAGCTAATTGTGTTTGTTCTCAAAACTATGGATGGTTGTCGTACTTACTATTATATCATTTAATTAAACAGTATGTAAATCAACAGAAAATGAGTACAAAAAAATCTAAGTGTCTATAAAAGCTTATTTGAATGTTTTGCAAAGACTTGATAAAGATGAGTCACTGAAACACGCAACTGAATTGGGTATGAACAGGAAATGTATAAAATCCTGGGTGTGGAGAAGAATCTAGAATCATTGAATTGCTTTCCCGATGTCTTCTTACTCCATGAAAAAAAAAAAATCAGGAACTGGAAATTATAGAAGATGGATTACAGGTGTGATTTAAATAAGAAAGATGACCTAGAATTCTAAGCAGCAAACCAATATGCAAAGAAAAGACCTAGAGCCAACCCATATCAAAAAGTAGGTAAACATACATCTCTCAGTTTTAAGTTAAAATAAAATGTTCAGGGTATACATGTATTATTTTTTTATGATTCCCTCAAACTTCAGGTTTTTTTTTTTTTTAGGAAGATTAGCTCTGAGCTAACATCCACCACCAATCCTTCTCTTTTTTTGCTGAGGGAGATTGGCCCTGAGCTCACATCCGTGCCCATCTTCCTCTACTTTATATGTGGGACACCTGCCACAGCATGGCTTGATAAGTGGTGCATAGGTCTGCGTCCAGGATCCGAACCAGTGAACCCCATGGTGCCGAAGTGGAGTGTGTGAACTTAACTGCTGCACCACCAGGCCAGCCCCAGATAAATTTGTAAATTATCAGCAACTGGTGTCTATTGTAAGATACAAACAACCACAATCCAGAGTTGTGGGCTGGAACAGAGGCATGTGGAGTAGGGGAATGGAGGGAGAAGGAGGAAGGTGGAGCATCTGAACCAGGCTTGTGGTGGGGGAGGAGAGGAAGAGGAACAACCTTCAGGGAAAGGACATGTGTGTAGAGTCTTGAATAAAAAGAAAGAGCTGGCAAAGCAAAGTAGGGGTGAAGGGTATTCCAAGCACAGAGCAGCATCTCTAAAGACATGTGACGCCTTTGTGGATCTCCAAATGAATCGGTATGGTTGGAATACCAAAGATATGGTGGAAAAGGTGATCCTTTCCACAAAGATTTGCACACTTGTTGCTTGCCAGGCACCATACTAGGATCTGCCCTCATGGCACATACATTCCTCTTGCTCTAGGGGGAAGCTGTTCCATCACACTTTACAAAGCATTTTCATGTACACTCTCCAGAAAGCTGATCCTCAGAAGGCGGGAACCAGGTCTGCCTCTGCTTTGGTATCCACCCCCATCTCTACCCCACCTCCAGTTTCCAACCCAATGCAGGGCACAAAGTTATTTCTAAGCAAATACCACAGAAGTGGAAGAACAGGCTATCAGATATGGACAAAAAATTCACACCGGCCAAAAGGACCCACAGTTGAAAATAACCATGTTATTTTCCCTCCTGTTTGGTGCTATTTCCTTCTAAACCAAAATGCTTATCCAAGCACCCAAATGCCACTGAAATAGGTGATAGATTAGATCACCTGACACACCTCTACACCCTCCAAGAAATTTTCTAGTAATACAGAAGCTGCTATTCTTTCCAGCTGGTTGCTGACAACGTTTCAAAATGAATCCTCCTACGCTCTTATTTTTACCCTCCACTAGCTGACTTTAATGGTAATGTCTTCAGGTTTGGAGCCCAGATGGAGGTTAAAATCTCTGATTTCTTTCAGAAGTGAACTTCGGTAGAAAGCAGCTCCATCGGGCCACTCTAAAACTTATTTTCATTCTCTCCTCGCCTTCATCCCCGACTCTTATCATTTCATCTAAACTACCATCCCCTTGGCTTTCTTGGGAGTTCAGCTTCTAAATAAAGAGACCAAAATTTCCTTTGGTGTGGGATGATCTTTTTTTACAGGGTCAGGAAAATCTAAACTCTTGTATAATCAATCAATTTGAAGTTCTCTCTCCCTGAACAGTAGTTAATTTGATCTCTTAAAGGTAAGCTTGGTAAGGGTTTTGTCCACAAGTATATCCCAATGCCCAGCAAAAGCTAGGGCAGGCAGGAGGTGTTGAGTAAAAGGAAACGGAATAAATGGATAATCTTCACAACAACCCTGTGGGGTGAGCAAGGTGGGTATTCTTACAGTTGGGGATAGACTCACTAAGGTTAAGTAGTTTGCTCAGGATCACTCAGTCCAGCACTCCATCAACATTTGTCTAGTGCCATTTTACTAGACCATGTACCTGAACTCGAGCACTGGAACAGGAAGAATTTCTTTTGCTTTTGAAGACCTAAAATCAGGTCCCTGAGTCCAGGCCAAGGTCCACAGCTTTTAAGATAGAGATGCAGACACTGGAAATGGGGTTCTTAGAAACACCACTTGAAATTCTGTAATAGAGCTCTGCAGGAACCAGGAAGGGAGCAGGATGGAAGCTGGAGAAACACTGTGAAAACACAGTGTGTTTCAGCTGCGCTCCAGCACAGGAGTCCATGTAGACTCAAGTAGACTATGTATACCAAGGGTCTGCTACTACTGCCAAATCTGGCCCTCCATCTGTTTTTGTAAATAAAGTTTTATTGGCGCATAGGCTCACCCATTCATGTACATACTATGTATGGCTGCTTTCATACTACAACGGCAGAGTCCAATAGTTTACCCTATGGCCCATAAAACCAAAAATATTTACTATCTGCCCCTTTACAGAAAAAGTTCACCAGATCCTGGTATAAACTCACTAAGTAACAACATGAATATCGACAGCAGCAGCAGAAATGAAATAAAGTAGTATTGATGTTCAAATGCTGGGAAGAATAATGTTTCTAGCCCAAAAAAAAAAAAGAAATCACAAAAACAACTGCCTCAGCACTTGACACCTTTTTAGAAGCCTCCTGTCAATAATATCTACCCTTGCCTGAACTTTTGAGTCAGACATCTACTCCCTTCATTACCACTGCATTCGGGATTAGCAATCAATGGAAAAGCTACAGAAAACAAACGTTTTCTTTTACTTTATCTTAAAAGAAAAATCAGAGAAGTACAGGTTGAATGCAGTGCAACAATAAATGGAAACTCAGCATGCCCTGTAAAATGGTCTAGATCTCGTTAAATTATTTCTTAGCTATTATCCTTCAGGCTCACCAATGGATCTGAACAGACTCTCCATTGTGAAAGTGAATGTTTAAGGTGGTACTCTTTTGAAAGGAAATAGCATATTGTAATCAGAAAAGATGAAGACCAATTGTTAGGAAAACTGATTTCAAATTAAGAGTGCCATTTTCTGTCATTAAGCTTTGCCACTGATAGTCCCTTGCACATCTCTTAACCCTCCATATGTCTTACTTTCCTACAACTACCAAATGGAGAAAATCGTATCCATCTCCTACCCCATATCCCCCTCCTCCAAACCAGTGATTTGGAAAGGATGCATAGGGGCTGGCCCTGTGGCCGAGTGGTTAAGTTGGCGCGCTCTGCTGCAGGCGGCCCAGGGTTTCATTGGTTCGAATCTTGGGTGCGGACATGGCACTGCTCATCAAACCACGTTGAGGCAGCGTCCCACATGCCACAACTAGAAGGACCCACAACAAAGAATATACAACTATGTACCGGGGGGCTTTGGGGAGAAAAAGGAAAAAATTAAAATCTTTGGCTGGCCCCGTGGCTGAGTGGTTAAGTTCCCGCACTCCGCTGCAGGCGGCCCAGTGTTTCGTTGGTTCGATTCCTGGGCATGGACATGGTACTGCTCCTCAAACCACGCTGAGGCAGCGTCCCACGTGCCAGGACTAAAAGGACCCAGAATGAAGAATATACAACTATGTACCAGGGGGCTTTGGGGAGAAAAAGGAAAAAAATAAAATCTTGAAAAGAAAAAAAAAAAAAGGATGCATAAAACAGTGTTTCCTGTGAGTTTTGTAAGAGACCCTTACAGGTAAATGCCAAACATTGTTATGTATGTGCTCTCCATGCCCAGCTGTGTTCCAGGGAGGTGGAACTTAGTAAATATGAATATGAAACATGAGAACAAAAGCCAGGGATTCAAGGGCAAATGACCTATTAACTCATCTCCTACAAGAGCCTTAGCCCAAGTAAGGCAACGCAAGATGGAAAACTCTCTGTGGATTAAATTCTGGTAACTTCTAAGAGAAGAATTTCAACATCTTCATCCTCTGAAAGCTAAGAAATTGTTGCTTTTTATCAGTATAAATAACTTTTTCTGGAATTTGGGGTGGAAATTCAAAGCGTTAAGTCATTTTCTCCAGGCTTAAAGAGCTTGGGTTGTGATTGGACATGAGAGCCAATAGGTCCCTGTCTCTGATATCCACATCCTTTGCTGCAGTCCAGGCTAAAGTAAGGAACCTGCTTTTATTCTACACATGGGGCTGGCTGGGTGGAGCAGAGAGCACCTAAGGCCATAGGACCATATTGCCCCACTCTATGACAGGCAGCATCAGCTGGTATCACCTTGATCTGAACCCCTCTCCCTCCCTCACTCCCTCCCTTCCTCCCTCTCTCTCCCTCTCCCTCCCTCTCTCTCTCTCCCTTTTCCTCCCTCCCTCTCTCTCATTCTCTCTCTCCCTCTCTTGCTCTTTCTATCTGGTCTGAACCACACCCCTGCCTTTTGGAAACTCCCCACTTCATTTTATTCTGATGAGGCTGTCAATCAGAGAGTTCTGCTTCCTCAAGCCATCAGTGATTGCTCCAGTTGTGGGGTAGACCCATGAATCAACCAGGGACAACTTTTTCACGGACAAAAATAAAGAAAGGGAGAGGAGGACAAGAAGGGGAAGGAGAACACAGACTGACTCTCTTTTGGTCAATGCTAGCTCCAAATTGCCATCTTTCCCACCACAGGGAGAGTGCCTGCTGGAAAATGAAGCCGACAATGAGGAAAGCAGAGGTAGAAGTGAGGAAAGAAAAAGACAAACTCTTAATCATATTGAACCTCTAGATCCAGCCACAGCTGAAGCTATACCCACTCTGGACTTTTTAGTTAAGTCTTGGTTAATTTTTCAGTTTGGTTAAACATTTTGACTTCAACCAATTTGAGTTTAGTTTCTATCACTTGCCACGCAAAGCTTCCTGACGAGTACAGTGAAAACACATCTCAAGCCATCTCATTTACCTTCACCAAGTGACCGGAGGATAGAATGTGAATGACTCAAGGCAAATAATTCCATCCTTAAAATCACAGCTCAACATCTGCCCAGTCACTCATGCATCTGAAGCACAACTTTACGCTGTGCTTTGACTTCATTCTGTTCTTTAGCATCTTATGTTTGCAGTTTGTCAAAAGCCCCTTGCATGGGTAGTTATCATGTTTTTCTTTAGAACTGGGTGAGAAAGTAATTTGTAAGTATCTCACAATATATTACTTCTAGAATAAAGCTCACATTGCATCCAGATGCAATTACCATAATGAGTAACAATAAATCATCCATCTCTTAAAATTATGTGTATTTTTAAAATCTATCACCTTCTATTATTTTCTGACAATTGAGAATTTCCTGATTATCTTTTTTAATCTATTTTTCCTGATAATAACTTAATATTTTGTACCCAAATTCTTAAGGTCTTTAAACTGATATTAAAAATTCCCATATTAGAGCTCCTTTCTCCTGTTCATACCTAATATCCTACAAGTACCCTGCCCTCTAGAAAGACCGGTCCACTTTTTCCAGACAGACTATCACATTCCTGCTTCCTTGCATTTGCACAGGTATTCTCTTGACCCAGAATGTCTTCCCACTCATCTTCCACTCACTCATTTAGGGATCCCAATCTTAGCTCCTCTTCAAGGGCCAGTAACATCCCATCTCATCTTTGAAGCCATCCTAGACATCCTGGCCCAAAGTTAACTCAACCCTCACTAAGCCCATACCTGTTTGCTATTCGGCATATCCTTGGTCGAACAGCAATCCACATTCAGGATTAGTTCTATATTCTTGAGGAGGCTCCCTGAGGACAAGTCTTCCCTATAGCACCATGATCTCCCCTCAAAAGCTCTGTACACACATCTGGTGGTGATAATAGGATGGTGATGAACTACGGGTGATGATTAGGTAAACAGCAACATCAAGCTAAAGACCAAAGTATTGAGCCTGCAAGATATTTTGGTGGTCCAGGCTTTTATCCTTTTAATGCCTACACACTTGGGTCTTTTCTAGGCAAAGGAGTCCCAGAAGTCAGTGATTCAGGCACTCTATAAGCTCCCTTGGAAGCTAATAAACATGAGCTGAAGAAACACAATAGATCACTTCAGCTTATAACTACTGGACATTTCCTCACTAAACCTCACTCTTGGAGCTCATGGGGTCTTAGGATGTGTTTCCTCTTCCCATTCCCTTCATCCAAGTGCTGCCTAGCCTCGAAGACCCTTCTGTTGTGAGAACACGGGGACCCGTGCTGCTTCCCTGACCCCTCCATCCCACAGCGACCCTACCTAGGGAAGGGAAGGCTTCCATGGCTCATGATGGACAATGACTGTAATCATGATTACACACTTCTCTGTGTTATTTAAATGTCTTCTCATCTCCTCAACTAGACTGCAAGTTCCTCAGGGTAGGGACAATTCTTCCCACAGCTTGGTTTCCTTTCCTGTACCCAGCCCAGAGTTACACAGGGTAAGCAATCAATAGCCATTTGTCCAATGAGGGGTCTAATGAGATTTCCTTAGAATGAAATCACTCCTCTTTCTTCCTGCAAGACTTTATGTTTAATTTGCAAGAGCCGACACACACATGTGCGTGTATATGTACCTAGGCTAAAGAGAATGGTCAATAATAGGCTGAACCACGGCAGTTGCAGCAAAAGGGTTGTTGAACATCACAAGCAAAACTCTAAAAACTCTCATCTAGGAATCTGCACATATTGAATTCGTTTTGCACTCAAAACGATGTGTGTAAGCATACATAGTCTCTGTGTACACAACTTTACTATGTCCAATGGGTTGTTATTTTCAGAAAGAGACTATCATGACCACAAAACAGGAAATTAGGGACTTAGGTCCTGGTCCTGTCAGTGGCCCAGTGTGACTCTGCATAAGCCACTAAACTCTGACTCTCACATTCCACATCTGTAAAATGGGTCTCCTCAGGTCTGCTCTGCTCCACAGAAGTGTTGTGCAAAGGAAATGAGGAGGGCTTTGAAAAAATGAGATGCTGCAAATGGACTTGCGTGGTCCATGATTTCCTGGAAAGAGTTGCTCCAATTAATGGTCCTTGAAAACCTTCTCCTCTAAACTTAAGGTAATACAGTCCAAAAAAACTTTAAAAAGTTGCCCTTCAATAAAGCACAATGGGGACAGGCAGCATCGGGTGTACTGGGCTTGCCTGGACTCCTGGGTGATGGAATTAAATCATAGCAGGACCATGAATATGCTGAACGGCATCATTAAACTAGACCCTTCACTTAGATGCACTAATGGGGCTACAAATCAACTACTATGTCACAGAGGGTGTTCTGGATGCATTTTTAAATTAACTATTCATAGGGGATCATTTTCAATGCTTATTGACATGTTGGAGGCTCAGCACCTGTTCTCTTTGAATAGTCCCCTTTGTCGTGGAAAGCCTGAAACACCTGTGAGCATTTGAACTGGCTTGAGTGACAGGCCTGTGATCATCTGCAAATGCACTTGGATCAAAGCCCATACTCTAACACCACAAAGGAAGAAAACCTGGCTTATCCTGGCATCGGCATACAAGCAAAGCCCACTGTCAGGAAAAGTCCTCTGCGCCATAAAAACAAATGGTTGGCAGGATCAGGACCGAGACAATCCGGCCACAACAAACTTTCACCAAGAAGGACTTCGGTGCACCAGACTCTTTCCTTGTCCAAATCTATACACATTAGTCAATCTCTCCTGAAAAATCAGCACCTGGTTGTGTGCTAAGGAGACCTATGCCCCTTTAATCTCTCACCAAACTGCATCTAGTCTTCAATTGAACAATTATTGATTCAGCAACTATTGTGCATCCAACCCTGTGCGAGTTGAAGGTCATATGTACAAAGGTATAATCAGTGTATGAACAAGGATATTCACTGAAGCTTTGTTTACTGTATCAAAAATCTGTAAACAACACGGATATCCACCAATGGTAGTCATCTTAAATTTTAGTGCAGCCATTCAATGGAGTATTATGCACAAACATTAAAAACAATGAAGTAGATTTATATGTACAGATTTGAAAAGACAGAGTAAGTGAAACAAAAACAAATTATACAGTAGAATGTATAATAGGATCTCATTTATTTAAAAAAATATATATGTACTGATTCTATATATAGAAAACCATAAAGAATCCACCAAAAAGCTATTGGAAATAATTAAGGAATACAGTACAGCTGCAGGGTACAAAATCAACTTACAAAAACCATTTGCATTTATATACACTAACAACGAAGTAGCTAAAAGAGAAGTCAAGAATACAATGCCATCTACAATCACAACGAAAAGAATATAATACCTTGGAATAAATTTAATCAAGGAAGTGAAAGACTTATATGCTGAAAACTATAACACAGTATTGAAAGAAACTTAAGAAGACATACAGAAACGGAAAGATATCCCATGCTCATGGATTGGAAGAATTAACATAGTTAAAATGCCCATATTACCCGAAGCAACCTACAGATTCAATGCAATCCCAATCAGAATTCCAATGACATTCTTCACAAAAATAGAACAAAGAATCCTAAAATGCATATGGAACAGCAACAGACCCTGAATAACCATAGGAATTCTGAGAAAAAAGAACAAAGCTGGAGGTATCACACTCTCTGAATTCAAAATACACTACAAAGCTATAGTAATCAAAACAGCATGCTACTGGCAGAAAAATAGCTACACAGATCAATGGAACAGAATTGAGACCCCAGAAATAAACCCATCTATGGACAGCTAACCTTCGACAAAGGAGCCAAGAACATACAATGGAGAAAGGAAAGTCTCTTCAATAAATGGTCTTGGGAAAACTGGACAGCCACATGCAAAAGAATAAAAGTAGACCATTGTCTTACACTATACAGAAAAATTGACTCAAAATGGATTAAAGAGGTGAATCTAAGGCCTGAAACCATAAATCTCCTAGAAGAAAATATAGGTAGTGCACTCTTTGACATCAGTCTTAGCAGTACTTTCTGAATACCATGCCTCCTCAAGCAAGGGAAATAAAATTAAAAAATAAACAAATTGGACCACATCATACTGAAAAGCTTCTGTACAGCAAAGGAAAACATCAACAAAAGTAAAAGACAACCCACCAACTGGGAGAAAATATTTGCAAATCATATATCAGACAAGGGGTTAATTTCTAAAATACATAAAGAACTCATACAACTCAACACCAAAAAGATGAGCAACCTAATCAAAAAATGGGCAAAGAATGTGAATAGACATTTTACCAAAGAAGATATACAGATGGCCAACAGGCACATGAAAAGATGTTCAACATCACTAATTATTATGGAAATGCAAATCAAAACTACAATGAGCTATCACTTCACACCCATCAGAAAGGTTATTATCAAAAAGACAAGAAATAAGTGTTGGTGAGGATGTGGAGAAAAGGGAACACTCATACACTGCTGGTGGGAATGCAAATTGGTACAGCCACTATGGAAAACAATATGGAGATTTCTCAAAAAATTAAAAATAGAAATACTATATGATCCAGCCGTTCTACTTCTGGGTATTTATCCAAGGAACATGAAAACACTAATTCAAAAAGATATATGCACTCCTATGTTCACTGCAGAATTATTCACAATAGCCAAGACTTGGAAGCAACCCAAGTGCCCATCAACAGATGAATGGATAAAGAAGTCGTGGCATATATATACAATGAACTACTACTCTGCCATAAAAAAGACAAAACTGTGCCATTTTCAACAATATGGATGAACCTTGAGGATATTATGCTAAGCGAAATAAGTCAGACAGAGAAAGACAACTACTGTATGATTTCACTCATGTGGAAGATAAACAAACACACACATAGATAAGGAGAACAAATTGGCGGTTACCAGAAGGGAAGGGGATGAGGGGAGGTGAAAGGAGTAAAGGAGTACATATGTATGGTGACAGATAAGAATTAGACTATTGGTGGTGAGCATGATGCAGTCTATATAGAAGCTGAAATATAATAATGTACACTTGAAATTTATACAATGCAATAAACCAATATGACCTCAATAAAATAATTAAAAATATATATGTGTACATACACATATCATAACAAATCTATATGCATATGATCATACATATATAAAGCTGAGGGAGACATATGTTAAATTTGTGATAGTGGTTACCTCTGAGGAATGCAATCTGTATTGGCAGGCAGGGACAGAGAAGGGCCCTTCACTTTTTATGTGATAGATTTCAGTAACGTGTGGATTTCTTTCCATTCCTTTTCTACTCTATTATAATTAGCTACAAAGGATATTATTTCAAAATGATATACTGGACCCTCTTCCTTCAATGGAGCCTCCAATACCCTGGCCATGCCCACTGGTAACCATCGACTAAGCTCCCTAACGCTCCAGCAAATAGGAAACCACATACACACTCTCAGGGACACATACACACACACATTTGGAAGACAAAGGGCAGGTGTGAATGACAACACATTTCCTCTTACCCTACTGGATTTACAACACTTCCTTTCTTCATTAATTCCTCACCGAAGATTGAGTACCTTTAAGCTCTTCCTAAAAGTGAAAATATTTTTGGGAAGATCCTTCCGAGAGCATATGATTTCTAGTCAAGTAAAATTTAAAAAATCACCACGATGAAATTCCATTACACAAAGCTGATCTGAAGGTCCCAAACCACTTCTTAGAATGAAGTTTGACATGAATCAACAGGAGGGCTTCCTTCAAAGCTCCAAAGGATTCCTACTTTCACTGAAATTTATTGAGCCCTGATCATGACTGCATATTCTATATTTTCCCAAAATACAGAAAAGTAGCTTGAAATTTTACAGCTGAAATTTTAACGCTAATAAAATGAAAGCAACATTCACAGAAGGCCTACTGTTTTTCAAGCACTATCCAAGGCACTTACATCAATGATCTCATTTAATCATCACAAAACAGAGATGTCTTGGGTTGGATACCAAGGACTCAAACAGAGATGTGCAAGCGGCATAGGGGGAAACGAAAAGAGGGTCAAGACAAACACTTGTCAGGAAGTGAAGGCTACAGGACTGGGCAGAGGGAAATGAAGTCTCCTTCTTCCTGAAGGTAGAGGGATGACGCAGCCACAACAGACGTCTCAGCCCATCCATGGGAGCTCTGGAGTTATCCAGCCTTAAGGCAAGATCCAGGCCATTACACCTTTCACATGGAGATAGGCCATCCCAGGGAGCAGGCATGACCTTGGGCTAAGCAGTTTCCTTAGGCTGAGGGCAATTCCTAAGGAAGGACTCAGCTGCCAACACTCATAGCAACGGAGGGAGTGAAGGCTCATCCTCAAGCGATAGATCTTGGTGATGCAGCACAGCATCCACTGTATTTGCTATGATAACATCTACATTCTAGAAATGAGGACACAGCAATTGAGAGAAATTAAGGAACTAGCCCAACATAAGCTGAGAGGCAGGATTTGATGCTGTCTCCCCAAACCAAGTACCACCTGGGGCATCTGTCTGAGAGAAGGGCAGTTTCTGGTTCTGCATCACACCCTTAAAATTCGGACTTTTAAGCCAATAAGCATATCTATTTGCCCGCCAAGAGGAAGGGGAGCAAAGAACTCCTGAATCTGATCTTAAAAGGAACCTGTCAAGCAGAAGACATCTGTCACAAACACAGAAGAGGGGCTTTGCTCAAAACCACACAGATAATCAAGGCCCTGTTGCTTTGCAATCACTTCAGCTGCCTGGTGCCTTGCACAGAGACCTGAACTCATCCTACTTATACTGTGTGTCTTACTGAAAGAGGTTTGGTTTCAAATGGATGCTTTAAAAACTCATTTATCCTATTCCATTTCCACTCTCTCTGTCCTATAATAAACTATCAAAAATGGAAGCTATATAGGATAAATTGGATGAGAAAGGAAGGCACATTTTGGCACATGGAAGCAAAGAATAACAGTAAGAAAGAAGGAAGGTAAATAAAAGCACAAAAGAATTATCTTTGCATGATGCTTCCAACCTAGAAACTGGCATCAAATCTCAGGTCCATCAATGACCAGCTGTAAATCACTAGGTAAGTTATTTTTGAAGCCTCAGTTTCCTCCATTGTTAAATGGAGAGTGAGGATGCACGGACCTCATGGGGTCAATGTGAAGATCAAATGAGATAATGAACATTAAGTGCTTAGCACTATGCATGTACAGAGCGAGCACTCAATAAATGTTAGCTCTTGGTTATTACTGTCAAGATTGTTACCACAATCATCAACACCCTCCCAATAGCCATCTGTAGCAGGGACAGTCAAAATGAACAAAAGTGCAGTATATAGGTTGGGTTTTTCTGAACTTTGTGCAAAGCAGGTTGGCTTATAAATGGCTTTGCTTTCCTATGTTTAGAGGCACCCCTGAAAATGACAAGTCCTCCCCCGAAATTCTCTATCCTCCCTTGCATTTCACAGTTCCAAGTGAACGACAGCAGCTCACCCTCACGGCCTGTGTGTAAACCTTACACACCCAGCGAGGGCATCATCGCCTCCCACTCCATACACTGGAGCTCAGCCAACCTGCCTCTGCCTCCTGGTTTTCCGAGCTAAGGGTAAAAAAGGATTGAAGTGGTGCTTGTTCTCTACAGGGGAAGGCAAGCTTCCTGGATCTGCCAGCCCCACAGAGACTACCTTACTGTTGTTAAAACTATTCATGAATCCCCTAAGAATAGCACGCCTTGGAGCTTAAATGGCTTAAAGAGACTTCACTGTATGAGGAACACCCCTGGGGTAGGCCAGTGTTTCTAAGTGTGTGGTCCTCAGCTGACCTCCATCAAAATCACCTGGGTAGCTTGTTAAAAATGCAGATTTCCAGAACTGCTGAATCAGAATCTTTGGGATGGGGACCCAGAAGCTGCATACTTAAACAGATGATTCTGATTCAACTAAAGTTTGAGGCCCCCCGGGACACAGACATGCTTTTCTTTATAGCCTACATCACCATCCACGGTTATCATGACTTTTTTCGAACCTTCCCAATCTCCAACGCTTGCCCCATATGTCCCAAACATTCACTCAGTGGTCACCAAATCCTTAATTTATACTTTAAATGTGTAGTCTATTAACGTCCCTGGGTTTGGTGATCCATGGAGAGAGGTTCCTTTTTCTCAGGCAGACTACAAGCTTGACAAGGAGAAGAATATGACTCATTCAACAAACATGGGTGCCCATCCCTGGGTAGGTGCCATGGGCAATAGAGAAGTCTAAGCCATGCCCAGCCTTGTGTATACACCGAAAACTCGATCCATCTTGTGCCCAAAGGCCTCAGAGACACTTTGCCTCTAAAGCTGCCCTTGACACTGAAGCACCTGTAATCCAGACCTACGGCTGGAAGGCCAAGAGCCAGATTTCTCTTCTCTGCTGCTGTAGACACAGACCTGCCCACTGCAGTTCATCCTTCCCTCTGTTCTGTCTCCTCAAGGCTTCCCATATCCTCCATTCTCCTTGCCCTTCCACAACTGATAAGGAAGGAGAATGAAGGCTCAAATCTTTCCTTAGATCCATGTTGAGATGGTCCCATTTCAGAAAGACTGCCAGGTTGCTAGAAGACACCAGCCACAAAGGCTGTACCCAATCACCTGACCCCAGGTCAAGTCCTGATCACAAATATCTGCATGCGTCCACACGGCAGGGTTAAGAACCCAGACACTTGTCTAGGGTCGGGGGGTCACAGATAAAAGAGAACTCCAACACTGAAATCCAACAGTCCATTTAACTAGCTAAAATAGACACACAGGGAAGCATCACAAGCCATACAGTGATGACATACACGGTGAGGGACAGAGCAGCCAACAATTGTCATTGTAGCATCTACTCCATGTCTTGAGCAAGCAACAGGAAGAGAGAAAAACAATGTTATGAGAGAGGGGAGGAAAACCAGGAGTGAGTGTTGCCCCCAAAGCCAGGGTTAAATGCTCCAGATCAGACGAGGAACGCGAAAACTAAATGGCACAAGTGAAGAGGGGGATGAATCAGGAAACACTTCCTAAAGGATGCAATGTAAAGCCAAGCTTGATTTTTTTCTCTTTTATTGGTACTTATCCAGCAAGAGCCTTCTCTATTTCTGCTTAAAATTTTATTTATTTATTTATTTTTAGTTTTGCAAATCCACACAAAACAACTTCCTCCAACCCTCCCACCCAGTCATTTTCACTCTCCTCCCACCACCACTCCCATCCTAGGAGACCACAGCCTGGTTGCTAACGCACTGGGCCAGCCGGAGTCTGATAGGTCCAGGGGTCCCCCTGTCACTATGTGGATGGAATTCCTCCATTTGGTTGCTATGACACCACAGTGCCAGGGCTCTCCAACCTCGTTACCATGGAATTCTTCCTTCCCTGTCCCTTACTGCATGTCAGGAGGGCAACAGCACTGCAGGGCAAGCTGCCCACACGCTGCTGGCCAAGCCCATCCCCCTGGACACTGTCCTAAAGGATGCAGTGGTCAGAGCCAGCTGCGATCATATACCTGAACCAAGGCAGTCCATAGGAGAGTTTTCCAGTGGACCCCTCAAAAGGTTAACCATGTAGAAACAGCCTTTTAAAATCTGCATCTAAAAAAATAATGCTCTGAATGCACGTAGGTGCTCTCTTTCATAAAGGAGGCATCGGGTCGTTGCTCACAGAGGGGAGCCCTCAGCACAGTCTTGCCTGGTCCCGAGAGGCACAGCCAGGGGTCAACAGTGCCTGTTTGGATCATGAATCACTGGGAAACACCTGTCACCCATCCACTACCCTGGAACACAGCACCTTACCTTCCTCAGTTCAATGTCCTCATGATGCCGAATAGGAAGGAGAAGGAGGAATGTGAAAGAAGAAAAGGCTTCTTTTTGTACAGCGAAAATAAATACAAAGCTTTCTGCTACACCGAAGCGCACATCTCTGAATTAACATCCTGGATTAAATGGGGGTCTACCTGTGATGAGGGCGAAGCACCCCAGACGAGGTGACACAAGACTAGGTTCTAGTCCTGCCCCAACCTTGTGACTTTAGGCAAAGCATTTCTTCTCCCTGAGCCCTGGTTTCCTCATCGGAAAAGCATGGGGCTCTGAATAGGTCATCTCTCCTGGCCCTTCCCAGGTGGCCAGCCTCCACTCTGTGAGGGGGCTCCAGGAATGGGGTGTCCCAGTCAGCCCGTCTCAGAGGAGCAAAGCAGCAGAAACCCGGCTACCAAGGACCGAATCCTCAAATCCACACCCCACACCCCTGCCCTGCGGAGTCCCAGGGTCCAGAGAAGTGCTCCATCACCAAGAAGAGGCCTTTGTGGGTGCGGCCACCCAGGGCCAGATATATTTATAAGGGAATCTCCCAACTATGGGCAAGAGATAAAGGACACTCCAGCCCCTCGGTGTGCCGAAACCAAGAGCTGACCCAGCCACTGCAGCTGCTCATTATTAAACACTGACATATTTTCAGAAAAAGAACCTTCTGTTGGCTAGACAGCAACCAAACTGAAGAATTCCAAAGAAACACACATATACGAAAACTAAAACAAGCAAACGGAGAGAAACTGATGATGCCACACAGTGGAGCTACCTGCTCCAAACGTAACTAATGTGGCTGAGACGAGACGGGATGGTGGAGTTTACAGAGCAATTAGTCCCAGCCCTTCTTTGTCAACCACCTCTAGAGAGT
This sequence comes from Equus quagga, assembly GCF_021613505.1. Taxonomy (NCBI): domain Eukaryota; kingdom Metazoa; phylum Chordata; class Mammalia; order Perissodactyla; family Equidae; genus Equus; species Equus quagga. The sequence continues at coordinate 159,406,968 of NC_060268.1, read as the reverse complement.
CCTGATCCGGAATTCCCTTTCTCCAGGCCTTGCTGCTTCTGCTCCACATGCACAGCCTCCAAGGCATCAGCAAACAGCACTGGGCTACATGGTGGGAATATAATAGTGGATCAGCTAACAGTGCCCCTGCCTTCATAGGTGTGATCGACCGGTGATGAAGACTGACAAAAGAGAAATAAATTAAATTTCAAGCTGTAATAAATAATTGTGAGAAAAAATAGGGTGTTGTAATAAATCAAAATAATTATCCAGGGTAAGGAGAGTCAGGTCAGCCCTCTCTGAGGAGGTGACATTTAAGCTGAGATATGAAAGATGATATGGGGCCAGACTCATGAACAGTGAGAGAATGAAGGTGTTCATGAAGCGTCAACAGCACATGCAAAGGCCCCGAGGCAGGAATGATGAAAAGACATAATTTGAGGAGCTTCTAATCTGGACGAAGAGACAGATAAGCAAACCAACAATCATAGCTCCATAGGGTAACAGGGGCTTCAAAGCAATACGGACAAAGCGAGCAGACTACAGGAGAAAGAGACCTGAAGCCCAAGTCAGCCAAAGACTGGTCAGGAGGGCTTCTCAGAGGAGGAGGTATCTGAGTTGAATCTTAAAGGATGAGTGGATCCTACCCAGGAGGAAGAAACACAGAATGTACAAAGGACTGGAGGTGTGAGGGGCACAGAGCTTCCTTGGAATTACAAGCAGTTCCACTACTGGAGCTTCAGGTGGGAGGAGAAGAGTGATGGAAGGTGATGCAAGAAACAAATAAAGGGGGCAAATCATGAAGGACCTGCATGCCAAGGCAAGGAGGATGGGGAGCCAGTACTGGAGCCCCCTAAACAGATGGAACAATAGGATGTTAACTGGATAACAGGACACACCCAGCTACACTAAAAACTGCCCACACCTCTGCGTGACGCGTCCTCGCTTCCCTGGCATGCTTGCCCACCTGGAGGGGACAGGGCTCAGCTCCCACAGGTCACATGGAACCTCCCCTTGGGCATTTCCTTGTTGCAGGGGATGCAAGAGCCATGCTGCCAAGGGGTGGCCTGGCTGGGGAGGTTCTGGGAGTCAGCACGTGGAGAGGCAGAAGCCTGTGGGTGTGGAACAGCAGGTAACCAAGGATGCACCAGAATCCCACCCACACGGGCTCTCTCAAAAAGGCTGGTATGGAGGGGATTCGAGAGAGAGGAGATAAAGAGGAGAAAGGAGGAGATGGGAGGGGAGAGGAAGAGAAGAGGACAGAGAGGAGGAAAAAGAACAGGAACAGGAGAAAACCCAAGGTGAGGCTGCCCTACACCCACGGGGGTGGGAAAGCTCTGAGCTCACTGGCTGCTTCTTTAGGGAAGAAAAGAGAAGTGGTCCCCACTGCTGTGTTCCTGCCACTGAGAACTGTGGCATGGTGGATTTCCACATGCGCTGCTACTCTCTCTGCCCACGGCCTGCTGGCAGGCGCTGGAGTCCACACGCTCTGATTCACAGCCCTCTGCACCCACCAAGCGTGCAGCCTCTGTGCCGCGGCTGAGTCCTCCCCCAAACTCACACACACACACAGACTCTGTCCAGCAGCCCCCCTCACCCCAAACACCCCTCCTGCCCCAGCCTCCACAGGCTGCTGGGCAGGTGGTCAGCCAGGATGCAGGGCTGGCCCCCACTCCCTCAGAGGCCTCCCTGACCACCTCTGTGATTCTACTAGTTAGGACCAGGATGCGGGAGGAGATCCAGACTCAGCTTCTAAGAGACTCAACTGATTAGGATTCCCAGATAAAACACAGGATACCAGTTAAATTTGAATTTCAGATAAATAACAAATTTATTTGTATTTTTATTTGCTAAATCTGGCAATGCTATGACTGATGATTCAGGTACCCAAGCCCTCTTCCTTTTGCTCCAAAATCCTATCCCAAAACTACAGATGATGAGGATGATAAGGATGATGAGGATGATGATGATGATGACAGTAATTAACATTTTGAGCAGTTATGTGGCAGGCGCTGTGCACAGCAAAGCACACGCCTTAATTCATCAAATCCTCACAACAACGCTATAAGATCAGCATTATTATTATTCCTATCGCAAAGATGAAAAAGCGGAGGCTTAGAACTTGAGGGCACACAGCTGGAAAGTGGGAGCTGAGACTAGACCCAGCAGACTCAGGCTCCAGAGCCTGTGCCCTCCAGCCCTAAGCTCCCCACAGGGGATCTGGAGACCATCAGCGAGCCAGAGTTTTCATGCTCAAATTATTACCTTTCAGTTTGAAACCAGTGGCCCAGGCCCTGGAAGCCTTCTCCTCCCATGCCCTACTCCTGTGTGGTACCGCCACACCCACACTCCAAGGTTCTCTCCTGGCCCCTGCTCCCAGTGCACAGCCACACTCGGGGGAGAACTTCACATCAGTCATTTACATCTCAGTGTGTATCCACGTCTGGTGTGACCTCTCCCAGACATTTGCACTAGGGGTTGTCTCCTATTAGAGAGTAAAGGTGCTGTTATCAGTAAAGGAAGCTCAGCCACTGATGAGTATTTGGTATCAGGAAAGGGGTTTTCCTTTCACCCAGCTACTCCCCACCTGGAGGCAGCAGGAGGAGGTAAGAGGCCCAGAGACCTCCCAAGCATCTCAGGCAGCACCTCATTCCCCAGGCCAGACTGGGTGGATGATTTTTGACAAGTCTTAGTCATGTGCTCTGCCTGAAGGAACTTACTGTCCAGCTGGGAATGAGAGTCCATCTTGGTGGAGGAAGGATCTGAGGCAGGGCTGAGATGGACGAACGGATGAATGAATGGATGGATGGATGGACAGACGGATGGATGGATAAGTGGATGGATGGATGGACGGATGGATGGATAAGTGGATGGATGGATGGATGGATGGAGATCCTGAGAGGGGTGGATTTGTGGTTCTGAGAGAGACCACTGACTACATGGGGCTCCTTCCAGGAGCCTGGATTTTTTCCATCACGTGAAGTGAAAGGTGTTAAAGACAAAGAGAGGGGAAGAAGGTTTGGAAACAGGATAGCTAGGATAGTGGAGGGAGGGAGGGAGCAAGGCAGGAAAACAGGGGAGAAGGAAGAATTTTGAATTCATCTTGTGTAGCATTTTGAATTCATCTGGTTCCTTCCCAAGGTTCCTGAACCTTCCTGGTTTGTTACACCAGAGTAGAGATGGCCCCATGGGGACCCCAGCTTTCCATCTGTGCAGTTTACTGAGTGTGGGTGTTCTAGAGCTCACGACGTTGGGTTATTTGTCACTTTATTTATCCAGGAGGCTGGCGCAGGGGGTGAGTAAGGCTGAAGTCTCTGCAGTCTGAGTCTGCAGCAGTTTATAGTTCCTTTCACCATTTCCTGCGCTCCCACTCCCAGCCCCAACCTGGTCACCACTGCTCGTGTCGCCTCCCTGATGTGCCACCCCCCCCAAACTGAGACCTGGGTAGCACTCCTACAGAGCCCCTGCCTGCCTCCAGGAAAGCCAGACCCCTGCTCAGAGCCATCCTCCCTGACTTGCTCTCACCACAGAGAAGCTGTTGAACGGTCGCAGGAGAAATCAGAGCCCGCTGCCCCTCAGGAGACTGTCCCATGCGCTGCCAGCTGCTCTCACCTCCTTCCATGTGGTCTGCATTCACCTCCCCACCGCCTCAGCTAGGCTTCTCCCTGCCACTCCCTCTCTCCCACTCTGGGGCTGCAGGACCTCACTGCCACTGGGGAACAGGAGCAGAAAAGAGGGTCAGGCAAGACGGATCAGTCGACCCCAAAGAGGAAGCAAAGTCAGCAAAGACACCCACAAGAGGAGAAGCAAAAACCTACCCCACCTCAGCTCCAGTGGGTCTCAATGGGGACAGTGCCAACCCCCAGGACATTTGGAGGAGGGAGAGAAAAATACCAGTGACACTGACTGGGTGGAAGCGGGGGTGCTAAGTCCTGCAAAGCACAGACAGTCTGGCACCAGAAAGAATGTTTTCCTGCCCCCAAAGCTGATGTGCCCCCTACTGAAAAACACAGCTTAGAGCTGTGCTCTATTTCCAGGCATACACAAGCCTTTGCAAGGGCTCAGTGATGGGGAAGGTGGGCCAGGGCTGGAGCCAGCAGGCTATGGAATTTCGATAAACTGGGGGAGGCATTGCGGGACTGACGGGCTTAGAAGCTATGGGTCAAACAGAAGGAAGGATGTCACATAGGCCTGGATGTGCCAGGGATGCTGCATGCAGGGGACCCTTGCAGCTGCTCCTCTCCCTCCTGACTAGACAGGGAGAGCCAATGACAAGCCCAAAGCCCCATGATCTCACTCCAGAAGGACCCTGGTGGATGGCCTTAGAAGCCCCGCACACCAAGAGGACTCCCCTGGGGCCAGGCAGCGGCAGCCTTGACGTTAGAGGTGACCCCAGGGGTGACCAGTGAGGTCATCCTTGGACACTGAGTGTCACAGCCTTTCTCTCTGTCTCACAGACACGGGCTCTGTCTCCTTTGGGCTCTCAAGTCTTCTCTTAGTGCTTCTCTCACTGCATGTCCATTATCTATTTACTTCTCCATCTCTCCAACTATTAATCAACATTAACGTTTACTGAGTACTTTCTAAATAAATGCCTGGCACTGTGTATTTCCAGGTAATGGCTCATTGAATCCACACAAAAATCTGATAAGATAGGTATTACCATCATCCCTGTTTTACAAACAGCACACCTGAGGAGCACAGCAGGTTAAAAAACTGTCCACAGGTCCCCCAGGTGGTACAGCGGGGCTGACCAGCACCAGTCTGGTGAGGAACCACTGTGCCACACTGCCACACTACCAGCCATGCCAGTGGGCAAGGACAAGGAGCCAACTTGATTCATTCCTGTGTCCACTGGCTGTCCCTGCACCTGGCACATAGTGAGTGCTCAGTAAATGCTGAATAAACGGAAGAATGAATGAACAAATGAATGGGCTTCGCCTACTCTGTGTGGCGCTATTCCAGGGAATGTGACCATGTAACCAAGAAAGACAGCAGGAAGAAATGAAGCAAAGGATACAGGCTTAAGGGATAAGAATGGTTCCATTTACTGACACGAGCCAGGCACACTTTACAAATGTCACCTTCTTTAATCCTCACAGCCACCTTGTGAGGTGGGTGCCAGGCTTCCTGGGTTGCAGCTGAAGAATCTGAGGCTTGCAGTCGTTCATTTGTCCAGGGTCTCTCCCCTGGAGAGGGGCAGGGCCCGGGGTGGCTGGCACCAGAGATGGCCCTAAATGATGGCAGAATCACTACCTTGACTGCTGGAGCTTTGAGACACAGTTCCAGTGTTACCTCTTTTGTGAATTCTTCTGGGGGAATCCATAGCATTTACTCTCTATTCCTACAGAACCTTCTATAAACCCCTATTGGAGAACTCAGCAGGCTTACTCAGGTCTTCTTGTATCCCAGCCACAGCCCTGAGCCCAGCGTGGGGAAGGCACTCAGGAAACGTGAGCTGAAGGAGGTGGAAGACTGGTTGGTTGGCTGGACAATAAGACTTTTTATGAATGTGGAGGGACCCTGTTATGGACTGAATTGTGTCCCCCCAAAATTCATATATCAAAGCCCTAACCCCCCGTGTGATGGTATCTAGAGATGGACCTTTGGGAGGTAATGAGGTTTAGTTGAGTTCATGAGAGCGGGGCCCTCATGATGGGATTAGCACCCTTATAAGAACACACGAGAGAGATCGCTTCCTCTCTCTCTCCACCCTCCTGCACCGAGGAAAGGCCGTGTGAGGACACAGCGTGAAAGCAGCAACCCAAGGAGAGGGCTCTCACCCAACACTGACCCTCTTGGAACCTTGATCTTGGTCTTCCAGTCTCCAGAGCTGTGAGAAACAAATTCCTGTTGTTTAAGCCACCCGCTCTATGGTATCTTGATATGGCAGCCCAAGCCGATGAAGCCCCTTCCAGATGTTGCTGGCCACTGGTGTCACTGAGCCAGTCACTTCTAAATCCTAATGCCAATCCACCCCCAGAATGACCTGTCCTACATGACTGACCTCCCCAGCCCTCTGCAAGTTGCTGTCTGGCTGGGACAAGAGTCAGGTAATAAACACCAGCTAGCACTCAAATTTACCCATAATATGTATACAATGAGCCATCACAACAGCCTCAAGGCAAAAGGGTGAAAACACAAATTCCATTTTCACTCCTCCTTCACTCAGGGCTTCATGCTGAGGGCAGAAATCACCCTAGAAGCTTCACTGACCCACCAGACAGGTCTCAGCTGGCCCCATCTTTTCCATCTCTCCATCAACGAACAAATGTGAGGACAAGCAGTGGTCAGGCAGTTGGGGCTCCTGTGCAAGCATCTGCTTTTCCTGAACGAAAGGCACCGAGAGTCCTGGGTGTACATCCTGTCTCTAAGACCAAGGGGCAAAAGCAGGCTCATACCCAAACATCCTATTTGAGCAATGTCCCCAAATAAAAAGGCTTTCTCTTTCCAAGTCTTCTTTGGCTCCCTGGACTTGTCACAATCCAGCTCCAATGTCACCTTGATTTGAATGCTTCCTTGTTGGGGCTGGGAAGGATGCAGCAGGATGAGGGTAAGTGACCCTCCTACTGTGACATTGGGGTCTTCCTCGGAGCTCTGTAGGGACCTGGGCCAAAGCATGCTTCAATGCCCTGGGTCGGCAGAGTCAGGCCCCAGAAAACCAATGACCCGCAGATTGGCTGCGATGCCAACGAGGATCTGAATTACTACATAAGATCCCGGGCCAGGACTAGACTCAGGAGCAGGGAGCAGAAGACTTTGGAGCCTGCCTGCATCTGCCCTTTAGAGCGACTTTTGGCTTGCTTCAGGGCCCAGGGCCAGGTCCCTCCATCCCAACCTCCCTCCTGGTACCAAATCCAGGGCACCCGAGTCTCCTAAACCAGGCGCCATTTTGGAATACTTCTCTTCTGCCTTCATGTCCACAAAGTTTCACCTTGTGCAGGCTGACCAGCAGCCCCCACCCTCCTCCAAGGCAGCATGGGAGGCGGAATGCATTAAGCATGTCAGTGCCCACAGGTGTCATTTCTTGGAGGAGCCATCCTTCTGCCTGGAATTACAATACTAGAGCTGAACATACTTTTAAAAATAATAAGCCCCCTGCTGAACACTTCCAAGATTCAGGCATTCTGCAGACTTGCATGGACGCCTCACAACAACCCTACAAGGTAGTTGCGCCATCATCCCCTTTTACAGGAAAGGAAACCAAAGCCAGAGAGGCTAAGGAACTGGCCCAAGGTCACAGAGCTGGTAAGTGGAGAAGTCCAGGCCTCTCATGCATTCATACAGCAAATATCTACTAGGCACCGAAGAGAACAGCACCAGAATGTTTTTCCAAGTAAACAAGCTGCTTTCTGCAGAAGCCATTTCTTTTCACAGCTCAGGAGATAAGGCAGAGCCGGAAAGCTGACAATCACAAGTGTTCCTACCACCACCCCCAGCTATGCCATGTGGGGCTGGAAACAAAACTATCTTCATGGAGCTTGCATTCCCATGGGGAGAAAGGAAACAAATAAGATAAATTAGTAAAATATATAATATGCAAGATAGTTACAAGAAGGAAAACCAAAGCAGGGAAGAGGGTGAATATGACAAGAGGTACACAATTTTAGATTAGGTGGCAAAGGCAAACCTCAGTGAGAAGGTTTTTTTTTTTCTTTGTGAGGAAGATTGGCCCTGAACTAACACCTGTTGCCAATCTTCCCTTTTTTCGCTTGAGGAAGATTTGCCCCGGGCTAACATCTGCGCCAATCTTCCTCTATTTTGTATGTGGGATGCTGCCATAGCATGGCTTGATGAGTGATGTGTAGGTCTGTGCCCAGGATCTGAACCCACAAACCCTGGGCTGCCGAAGTTGAGCACGTGAACTTAACCACTACACCACCAAGCTGGCCCCCCTGAGAAAGTAATTTTAAATAAAAACCAGAAGGAGATGAGAGAATGAACCATGCAGCTAGCTGGGGAGAGAGCATTTCAGACAGAGAGAAGAGTCGGTGCAAAGGCCCTGAGGCAGGAGTGTTGCTGGTGTGTGGGGGAACGGAGAGGCCAGTGTAGCTGGACCAGGTGAACAGGGGGAGAAAGAAGGAGGTAAGGTGAGGGCAGTGACAGGGGCCAATCATGGGGCCTTGAGGGTCATAGTAAAGACTCTGGCTTTGACTCTGATCAATCCCTTCATGAGGGATGGGAAACTAGGCTCAGAGAGAGCTAGTGAGTCGTTAAAAGCCACACAGAGCTAGAATTTATCCAAGGCCCTGAAACAAAATCAACACTAACGGGTCACCCTGCCAAGCAAAGACCTCAAGGCCTTTTCCTCATGCCGGCAGCCTCCTCAGCCTGGCAACCCCATCCATCTCTGACTGAAAACGGCTACAATACAAATTGACGCAAAAAGACAAGATTGGCAGTGTTCAGTGGGAGGGCTGGGATCCGGGGCTCTCTCACCAGACCCAACACTGCAGTCAGGGGCAGGGGAGGATGACAGAGATGGGCCTCCCGGAGCCAGGGAACAGACACAAAGGTGCTAGGAGCCCTCTGGCACTGGTGAGCTCCCCAGGGCTCCTTGATCTCTCTGCCTGTAAAAAGAAATCACCTCTCCAGAAAGCGGGTTTGTTTACTTGGAGAAAACCCCCTGCTGGTTCACGAGCAGCTCCCCATGCGTGCACTACAAACGCATAGCTCACATTTCCCATTTTAAAGCAGGGAAACACGGCCCATGGCGTGCAGTATGTGTTACCCCCACGCATGGGCATGTCTTCCTTCCTAGAGAGAGGGATCCCGTGGCGATTTCCCAGGGAAGGTTGCTATTTTCCCTGTCGCTGCCCCTCCCACTCTCTGTTCCCCAAGGTGCCTGCCTGGCCTCCTGCTCTCCCTGGGACTGGTATTCTGGAAGGCGTTAGTTAAGGCTCTGCCTTTGCCTCCCTCTTGCTGGCTCTTAAGGAGGGCTCCCCGGAGCCTTCCAGAACCCTCTACATGGCTCACCTGCAAAGTGCCTGACTCCTCAAGGAGCAAAACCTCCCAACAGCCCTCTAGAGAACCTAGAAGTCTACAGCAGGAAAGAAGCCCCCGGAATTCATGGACGGAGGCTCAGAGCAAATAGCAACAATAGCTGACACGTCCACAGTTCAGCATGTTGTGTGTGCCGGGCACCATTCTGGGCACTTCACACGCATAAACTAGCACAGCCCTGTAACTTTATGATGTGGATCAGGGCTGCCCCAGGGAGAGAAGCCCAGGGCATCCTGGCCTACAGGCCGATCTATATGACCTGATTAATATCTAAAGTTATAAAACCACACAATAACCAGACCCCACCTGCACTGATGCCATTTTAATGACTTTTACATCATGTTTCCTTTGTCTGGTAAAAATAAGTCACGTACCAATGCCTTACAAATTTAGCCCTAACCCTCAACACATTGCAGCTCTTCACTGTCCGTGGATCCTGTCCCCAGGCTATTCTCTGAATAAAGGAGCACTACTACCAGACCTTGAGGGTCCAAGAAATCTTTCTTTCAAATCTTTGGCTCACCGAGACCACATCATTTCAGTCTATGATTTTACAGACAAAGAAAATTGTAAAACCACATTTTACAGATAAGGAAACTGAGGCACAGGGAGGTTAAATGATTCACCCAAGGTCATCTTCACCCATGGCAAGTGCTAGGCCTGGGATGTGAACCCAAGCAGTCTGACTTCAGAGTCCACACCCTAGACAGTCCCTCTAGGGGAAGTAGGTGGCCCACTCCCTTTGGGGCATACTTAGAGGTGAGACCCACTGGGCAGAGAAGCATTGAAGGCAGGAGCAGTAAACCATTAAGTCCTGCTGTGGATCACGACCTCTACGGCACTTCATCTACCTCCCCAGGGAGTGATTCTCCACTCCTCTGGGAGTCCTGTGTTTGACCTGTTACCCACACTTTCCATGCAACTCTGAAACGGCTGATTCCTGCACCTATCTTCCAGGACTAGAACGTGAGATCCTTGAGGTCCCTGTTCTAACCTATTGGTATCCCACTTAGAGGTGCTGGGAGGGCTCATGAGAGCAATCAGTAACTGTGTGCTGAATGAACTAACGAATAAATGCCTGAAGGAATGACTGCATGCGGCCAGGTCCAGATGTCTTAGGTGTCTCCTTTAGAAACATTAAGACAGAACATCACAGCATCCAGGTCAAAGTTTGCTGTCCACCTGCCACACAGTCCCACAGCAGAACTGAAATAGCTATAGACGCTCTCTCTTTTTTCCTTTTGTTGCATTTAATTCCATGTTTGTTTAATTAAAAAAACACAATAGCTTAAAGTGTTGGATCCTGATGCACTGTGCTATCCATGAATATTTATCACTCCGGGCTATATAAAATTGAATAATTATTAGAAATTAAAAGAAGGTCAACAGAAGGCTTTCGGGAACGCTCCACCAAGAGGAAGGGGGAGAAATGGGACACCGCGATCAAGAGCCCTCGGCAAGGACTCTGCAGGAAGGGGAAGAAGGTCTTGGTTGACAAGGCAAAAATTTGTGCTTAGAGTGCCATCCCAGCCCCTGAAAAAAGTCCCAGAAGGGTTTGAGGCAGGGCTGTTACACCTGCAGGCCACTTATTTAGATGAGGAAAATGTGAACTTGGTGTAAAAAGGACCCAGTTGACAACATGGGTTCCAAGAGATGATTAGGAAAGGAGAAAGTGAGCCGGAGCTAAGCTGCTCGACCTCCGGAGTATGTTTCCTTCTCTGCTACTCCCCGTAAGGTGTTCGGAGACAAGTCAGTCATGTCAAGAAGGCACCTGGCAAGCCTCCTGACACAGTAAGTGCTCCATAAATGGTGGGTCCCGTCATGTCTCTTCCAGGATAGACAAGGTTCTCACCAACCCTAATTGGCACAAGTGGGCCACGTCAACAGCGTTAACTTCCCTCTCCACAAGCAAGAGAATCCAGTTCTCACCTTATTTAATTTCTACTTTAGAAAGAAATTTGAAGGTAGATTCCAAAGTCCTCCACACACCCCTCGACAGCCCTGGAAAGATCCCCAAGACTCTGCTAACCCCTTTTCCCGGGGGCAAAGTTCCTCTTTATGGTGATGCAAAATCAGCCTCCTTGCAATTTCTCAGTTCCAGCCTAACTTTACCCCCTAAGGCTCTAAAGAACAATTCTTAGCCTTCTTCTGTATAGAAGCCCTTCAAATATTTAGAGTTCCCATCCCCCGGGTCCTCTCTTCTCCAGGCTAACCAAACCTAATTTTTTTCACAGTTTATTTTACAAGAGGGTTCCAGTGTCCTTCCCTGTCCTGGTCTCTGTCAATGAATGATGCTCTCATTTGTCTTGAGCCTCCAGACCTAAACACAACACTGCAGACACAGCCCAGGTGGGGGGAGCAAAGCAGGACCTTGTGGTGGGCACGATGCTGTTATTTCAGACAGTGTTAACTTTGGGGGCTACCACAGCTCGCGGTTGAATCATTGTGAGCACATCATTCCAGCTTTCAACAACAGATTATGAGTACATGCTACGGGCCAGGCCAGGGTCTGCTGGGATGGATGTGGTGCCTGCTCTCAGGAGGCTAACCAAGGGAACAGCAAATCCTGAGCATGTCCCCATTACGTTAAATGGAGCAGAGGTGTCAAAGAGGCAAGTAAGACACCTAAAAACAAGCGGTCACACTGAGTCGCCCCCACCCTCCAGCACTGGACACTCTCTTTCATCCTAAATGGTGCTCTTGCCCCCAAATCTTGACTCTAGAGACTTGGTTACCAGGCCCAGATGATTTTTAGCTTCACCTCTTTTCAGCAGTAATAATCACATTCGCTAATATTGATGGAGTGCCCACTATGTGCCAGGTACACACAAGTGCTTTACGCACAGACTCATTTAATAGCTGCCTTTGCAGCTCTGAACTCTGCCTCTGGAAGTCACCCTTGTGGACTAGATCTAGTCCACCCAACCAGCCAACTCCAAATAATGGGAGTCGCCTCAGTTTGACAGTGTTTACTATTACTAGAGTCTCATGCCATCGTCACACACCACCATCCTCAACTCAGCTGCCTGAGGGCAGAATCTAGGAAGACAGGAAATCTTGAGATCCTTCTTTGTTTATTCTTAAAGTACACTCAAAGGGTCCACGCCCAGTTAAGAAATTTAATCTTGGCATCCTGACATTTTTCCGTTTTAAGACCATGTGCATGCGTGTCTACCATTGACAATTCTATCACCACTACAATGAAAGGTCCTAAGAATTGAGAGTGCCTGCTGCTTTAAACAAACGTCTGGTCATGCACCATCCCTCTTACGTTAAAATGTTGGATAAGAAACAAAAAATTAGAAAATCTCAGAGATGGAAGCAATTTTAGGGGTCCACACACACACAAACACACACATGCTGAATGCTTTGTTTCCAGAAATGGGAAAAGGATGGTGCTGAATCGTCCATACTTTCTCCAGAAGGTCATACTCAGACAACCGGCCACTGGTAGGACACTGGCCATAGCCCGGGGGTGGGATAAAGGTTGTTTCCTGTACAGAACAACAGGATAATGGTGGATATGGCCTCATCCCTGCCACATTTCACCTCCCGAGCCAAACCCTTCAGACGGCCATCCCTGGGGACCAATGGGTGTCAAATGTTTCAGTAACGAAATAATAGCTCAGGAGCCCGCAGGCAGGCAACTTCTCAGCCCAAACTTCCAGCTCTTCCTTAACAAACTTTTCTGCCACATAACAAATGCACCAGGTTCCCAGGCAGGCTGCGACAGATTGGTAAATGTTAGGGGAACGTCTCGAATATATTAAAACACTGCAAAATACATTTGAATTCATCTTTCAAAGAGTGAAAAACCCTTCTTTATTCTGTTTCTTCTTCAGTGCTTTCTGGTGGTTGTGTTATATTGTTTTTACCTTAAATGGAACCATCCTAATTCAGTCAGGAGTAGAAAACCAAACAATAGCCTCAGGATAGACTTGCAAAAGAGAAAGCAAAACCGATGGGAGAAGTGGGCCAGCTGCAGACAGCTCAGGTCGCATAGCAGGAGCACGGCTCGAAAACACTCCTACATCAGGTCTGAGATAGGGGTCTCAGACACAGGAGATAAGCTTGGCTTGTCAGCACAGAAGACTGGGCTTGTCTGGGGTGAGGAGGGGTGGTTGTAGCCTTCACTCCAGCCTGAAGCTTGCTCAGCCCTCTTACTCTGTGTGCCGTGTGTACCAGTGACTGCTGGATGGCCATTATTTGTGGAGAACTAACACTGAGACACTAAGGAGGTGCTAGCCATGTCCATTAATCTCCTGCCTCAGCCATTGAGATCTGAGTGGCCCCGGTCAATTGGCATTATGTGATGGGCGTCTTGAAAGCTGAATTAAAATAAGAGAGAGTCCAGAGCAGAGGAGCCTCATATGATCTGGATGAAAGGGGAAAGAAGGCACACACCACCATTGTCCACTGAAGAGAGTAAGAGATTGAGCTGGAGTCCAAGATTAAGATCATGGCCAAGAAACAGACAGAGATTAAGAAAGAGACAGAAAGAAAGGAACAGACCTGGAGAGATAGACGATAGTGCTCTAAGCCCACAGGAGGACTTTGCAATAGCTACTCTTTTCCTTTCGGGTTTTCTTTTTTGTTTACTCTCCCTCTGGGAGCAGTAGAAACAATACGGCCCTGGTTCCCAGAAGACCTGGGTTCTCACTCAGCCTCCAGGCCTCATTAGCCATGTGACCTATTGATCACAGCTTACCTCAGCTCTCACAGTGCCTAGAACATAGGATGTATCCAAAAAATTCTTTTGCTCTCCTTTTTAGTACACTTCTTCATCTCCTTCTTCTCTGTCTTGCTTCTCTTATTCTTCTTCATGTTATCATCATTATGACTTCCTTTTATATATTAGCTTTTACTTTGTCCATACAATTAAAGACAATCATCAAATGTTAGACTTGAAAAAGAGACTTTTATCCCTAACTTGATAAAAGGTTCTATAACCACCTACAGCAAACATAATGAGTCATTGTGAAATACTGAATGTTTTACCCTGAAATCAGGAGCCAGAGAAAGATGTGTACTATCACCACTCCTATTTAACACTATGGGGAGATCATAGGCTGTGCAATAAGGCAAGAAAATGAAATAAAAGGTACAAATAAAAGAAAGAGACAAAACACCCTTTCATTTTTCATTGATGGCATGCAAAGAAAATCCAAAAGCATCTAAAGATAATACTGGCATTAACCGATTAGAAAATGAAGTTTTTTTAAATTCCCACTTAAAATAGCATCAAAAAACATCAAATTCCTGGGAATAAATCTAGTGAAAGGTTTCCAAGACATTTCCACTGAAAACTGTGGAATACAGCTGAGAGAAATTAAGGAAAACCAAATAATGTTAATTTACCCCAAATTGACCAATTGATATAATGTAATCCTAGCCAAAAATCCTAGCAAGCTTTTTTCATGGAAATTGACCATTTGATTCTAAAACGTATGTGGGAATGCAAAGGGCCAAGAGTCAAGACAATCATGAAGAAAACACAAAAAATTGACAGACTTAAATTATCAAATAATAACATGGATTATAAAGCTATAGTGTTAAGACAGTGTGGCACTGGAGTCAGGATAGAAAAAAAGGCCAATGGAACCAAACAGAGAATTCACAAAATGACATACACAAGTAAAGACATCCGACTTTCAACAAAGACATTCTTTCAATAAACAGTGCTGAGTCATTTGAAATTCTGTATGAGAAAAGGAAATGAATTTGACCCCCTTCCTCACATCAGACACTCAGCACATTAAAAAAGAAAAAAAAAAAGCATTCCAGATGGATCATGGGCATAAATGTGCAAGTTAAAACAATAAAACTTCTAGAAGATAACATAGGAGAATACTTTCCCGACATAGGAACAGGCAAAGACTTTATACTCCTAAAAGAAAAAACTGACAAATTGCACTTCATTAAAATGAAGAGCATTCTTTTATAAAACTACATCAATAATAGAATAAAAAAGCAAGCCACAGACTAGAAGAAGATATCTATATTAAATACACCTGACAAAGAACTTAAACCAGAATATGAAGTACTCCTACAAATCCACGTTAAAAATAGACAATTTAATAGAAAATGGGAAAAATATTTAAACAGGTGTTTCACGAAAGAGGATACCCAAATGGCCATTAAGCATATAAAAAATGGTCACCATGTATTAGTGATCAAATTAAAAACTGCATGGGATATACTACTACACACCCACCAGAAAGACTAAAATAAAAAACAAATATATTAGGCCTTAGCACAGAAGTAGCACAATTGGAAATTTCATACCCTGCTGGAGGGAGTGTAATTAGTATAACCGCTTTGGAAAATTGGTAATATCTACTAAAGTCTATTCTAGGATCCAGTTATTCTATATCTGGGTATATACTCAAGAGAAATGAGTGCTTATATCCACCAAAAGATGATGTACAAGAATGTTCATATAGCCAAAAAATGGAAACAACCCAGATATCCAACAATTATAGAATGGATAAATAATGTGGGTATATTCCTACGCTGTAATACTACACAGAAATAAAAAAGAATAGACTTTTTTCTTTTGTTTCCCTTGCCTGAGTAGACATGGTATTCAAAAAGACACTGCTAAGACCGATGTCAAAGAGCGTACTCTATATTTTCTTCTACGAGTTTATGGTTTCAGGTCTTACACTCAAGTCTTTAATCCATTTTGAGTTAATTTTTGTGTATGGTATAAGATAATGCTCTACTTTTATTCTTTTGCACGTGGCTATCCAGTGTGGGAAGGAAACTAGACTTTTGGTGGTGAACACAATGCAGTCTATATGGAAGCCAAAACATATGATGTACACCTGAAATTTACACAACGTTATAAACCAATGTGACCTCAATAAAATAATTTTTTTAAAAAAGAATTAAAGCTATCAATGTCCATAGGGATAGATCTCACAGACATAAAGCTAAAAACCCAGACACAAAACAGAACATACTATACAAGTTAGTTATCTATTGCCATGTAATGAATTATGCCAAAACTTAGTATCTTAAGATAACAGACACTTATTGTATCAATGATTTCTGTGATTCAGGAATCCAGGCACAACTTAGCAGGGTCCTCTAGCTCTGGGCTGCTCACAAGGCTTCAATCAAGGTGTCAGCAAGACTACAGAGATCTTAAGGCCCAGCCAGGGGAAGATTTGCTTCCAGGCTCATTCATAAGGTTGTAGGGCTGAGAGCCTCAGTTCTTCACCAGCTGTTGCCCAGAGGGCAGCTCACAACACAGCAGCTGGCTTCACCAGAGCAAGGGAGAAGAGCCAGAGAGAGCGCAGGCAAAACGCAAGGCACTTCCAATCTTAGAAGTGATATCTCAACACTTCTGCCACACTCCCCTCATTAGAAGCAGGTTACGGGTCAGTCCACACCAAGGAGGGGAGATGAACAAGGGCATGAGTATTAGGAGGCAGAGATTATTGGGGGCCTTCTTAGAGGCCGCCTACCACACTATATTATTCCATTTATGTGAATTGCAAGAACAGGAAAAACTTGAAAGAAATCAAAATATTGATTACTTCCATGGGGAGAGACTATTGATGTGAAGGAATAATGAAGGGGCTTTCTGGGGTGTTGTAAATGTTCTATATGTGGATCTCATTTAGGTGCTGGGGTAACAGTGTAATCAGATGTAAAAACATTCATTGAGATGTACAATAAAATCTGTGTGCTCTAGTGCACGTATATTACACATCGATAAAAATTTTGGAAAAAAAATAATCTAATAGCTTCCCCTCTGACCTTCTCCCCTTCTATATCTGAGGCTATAGAAAGATGAACTGAATTCCTGAAGGTCAGACGGCTATTCTGAGTGGCAGAGCCCCTCTCCCCAATCAGTGTGTGTGCACATCAATTCATATACACACCCAGCTGAATGTCCCCTCAGCAAGTACCATGTGAAGAGGATTGTTTGGCCTCAGAGGCAGCGGGGTACACCTGTTTAATCTGCACTTACCACCCTAAGGTCACGGTCACACTTGGGAAAATATGTCCAGTGTATGACAAAGTTCTCAGAAATCAGTTCCATACTAGGAGCTACGCTTCCTGGGCCCCCTTCCCCTATGGAGCCTGAAAATGACAAATAATAAAAAGGCCAATTATTCCAATCCTTCTAATTCAAAATTTGAGGAAATCTAGATGTGATCTGGGTTATAGTCAAAGTTTTGCACTGAGTTCAAAAAGCACTTACTTAACAAGTTACTGGTGAAAAACACAAATGGCACATTGAGCCCATTTAATTATAGTTAACTTTGAGGAGACAGACATCATGATAAGACTTTACAGATGTATCTCACTGAATCTGAACATCAATGCCATGAAGTAGGTACTAAGATTCATGTCCATTTTGTAAATGAAGACATTTACACATAGAGAACATAATTGCCCAAGATTTTTTAGCTAGAAAGAAGCTCAACCAGGATTCAAACCCATGTCTATCTCACTCTCGAACCTGTGATCTTAACTAATTCATTATATGACTCCTCATACACCACTTAAAAAAAATACACACTTAAGGGGCTGGCTCTGTGGCCTAGTGGTTAAAGTTCCAAGCACTTCACTTTGGTGGCCCAGGTTCGCAGGTTCAGATCCCGGGCACGGACTTACTGCATTCATCAGCCATGCTGTGGAGACATCCCATAGACAAAAAATGGAGGAAGACTGGCACAGATGTTAGCTCAGGGCTAATCTTCCTCACCCAAAAGAAGAGGAAGATTGGCAGAAAATGTTAGCTCACGGTGAATCTAACTCACCGAAAAAAAAAAAAAAAAAAAACCAACAGAACCTTCCATACTCTCGCACTCAAGTCCTAAAAACCCCTCTTTAAAAACACACACGCGCGCACACACATGAACACACACTTAGCAGTTCTGTAGTAGGTCTGTCAGTCATAAAGGGTTCTGTCAGAATCAATACAGCAGGTCCAGAAGGATCCCCTTTGCAGTCAGATTGAGTCCTAGAAAGAAAAAGCTTGGATTGTAAATGCATTTAATGTGGTTAACCAGTTAAAATTTGTACACATGCACACACACACACTCACACACACACGCACTAAACTGTAAGCCCCATGAGAGCACAAACTACATCTTAGGCCCCAAATTCTCAGCTTTGCCTTTTCTAGCTGTGCAATTTTGGGCAGGTTGTTTAACCTCCCTGATCCAATAGTGCATGGAGATTTTGTGAGGATCAAATGAGAAATGCATATAAAATATAAAATAACTCTCATTAAAATTATTCAATTTCTCCTAACAAATACTGAGCAAGAACAAGAGTCCAGGGTCCACAATCCACAACAGCTCTTCCTTCTTGTCCTAGATGAGGTTTATTCTGGCAACCCATGGTTAGACTCTCCAGCCAAACAGAAAAATCCTACATCCCTGCCATCCCATGCTATTTTATTCGAATTTCATCCCCCTGGGTAGTTTCAGTCCTCGCCTCTCCTCTCCCCTTCCTCCTGCCTGATGCTGTGATGCCACAATCCAGGCTCTGTGACTCGGGGAATGTTTCCATGGTGATGAGCAGTGATGTCATAAAAGGGGGATTGTTGCAGGGTTGAATGAAATCTGGCACCAGATGCACCCTGCCTCCCTATATGAGGGGGGAGCAGGAGACAAACTGGGGGCACGTCCCAGAAAATGGGAAACCGAATCACCCAAGGGATGGCAAGGGATGACCAGAGGGAGAGAAAGCTCCAATCCCTCTCACACATTAGCAGCCCCATTTGGAAAAGAACAGATTTAACAGACCTCACCAAGACAAGAATCATTTTTCGCCAAAGGAAATCAAAGAAACCAAGAAGAGGCAGTGACCACAAGAGGCTCCACCTTCTGATCTAGGAAGACCCAAGCAGACAGTGGCTTCACCCACCAAAGACCAATTTATCAATTATTTATTGAATAAAAAGCTGCGGACTCTTCCTTAACAGAGCCTGAGATTGCCATGTGCCTCTGATTGCTCCAAAGACAGATCATTGTGGTTTTCGGCCTAGCATGCCTTTTACAATAATAAGTCTTACCAGAAAAATAGCAGCCACCCCCAGCTTAATTTCTAGAATAACTCAAACCACTTTGTTAAGAAAATTCCCAGAGGGGACTTTATACTAAGGAGCACTCCATAACGCTGTCTGCCATCTCTGGGTTCTCTAAAAGCAAGCCCTGCCTTGCAAAAGGAGTGCCTGATACCAGGGGAATTGGCTGGATGGCTAGAGAAGGAGAACGTTACCCTGATGGGCAATGCTTGGAAGTACAGAGGCGCTGGTTGCACTGGAAAGGCCTGGTCAGGGTGATCATTGTCACAGTCAATTCCTTCTCAGACTGTCCCTTAAAATTGCAGATTGAGTGACTGCCACAATTGTGAGCGCCAAGGAACGGGTCCTTCTCAATAAAAAGCTTCCCACGGTCCTGCAGGAGGCTCTGGGAGCCAGGGCTTTAGACAATGCAGAGTCCCCCTCTCTTCCTCTAGGCAGCAGTTTTCCTGAACGCTCCGCTCCTGGCGAGTCTGGTCCACAGCAGTAGCTAAATACATGTGCAATTTGTGCAGACTTTTATGGCCTTCATCATTATTTATGAACTATCTTCAAAGGGAAGTCATTTCCATCCAGGAAACTTGACATATGCTTTTCCATACCCACACATGCATAGAGATAAGATAACTGTGCTTTCTTATTATTCCAGAGAGCAGGAGGCAATGTTTTCCAGATGTCAGTGTGGGCAGCACCAAGCCATCCACCATGTATCAGAGAAAAGCCAAATGGCTTAAAGGCTCCAGTCCTAGGCCACTCTCCAGTCCCCAAACATGCCACAGTCTCTCAGGCCTCCTGACCTCAGCCCGTGCTGTCCTCTTAGGGAAGAATATCCCCTACCCCCAACCTATCCCCACAGCTCCTTCAACCGTAAGATCTGGCCAAATGGCCCAGATTCTCCTCTCTGAATGCTTCCTTCCAAGAAGGAGTCTCTCCCTCCTTTACTGTCTGCCTCCTCCACTACAGCAGGGGCTTTTTGAAGCCAGGGAGCTTTCCTTATTCATACTGAATACTGGGCTGGAGCACCTGACCCCAGCATCTGCAACAGACATGTGCCAAGATGAATTGTGGGACAGAAGCCAAGATCCTGCGGCTCCACCAATCTTCACTGTCAACTTCAACTCTTCCAAAATAAAAGTTGATTTCTGAAAAGAAGTTTTAGTGACTCAGTGACTAATTTTATGGACAAGAGTCCTTTAATGAGATCGAAGAGAAGCAGTGTGGTCAAAGGAGAAGGCCTAGGACTCTGGAGACCCAAACTCTGGCTATGAGACACCGAGCAAACGGGTGACGCTCCAGGAGCTCCAACTGTCTCATCTATAGAAATGGAGAGGCGGGGAAGTTTGGGCAAAGTCTTGTTCTAACACTCTAACTCACTGAGGCAATAGGTGGCATTTTCACATCCTGCAACAGGAGCATGTTACACTTCAAGGAGGACTCCTCAAGCCACTTTGCTGCCCTTCTGGGTTCATATTGTCCCTTTCAGTCTCCCTTAAAATTCCTCTTCCTATTTACTGCTCACATTGCACTGCAGGCTGGAGATGGATGACAATCCTCCATGAAGGGCAGACTGTAAAGACAAATGGAACCACTGCCTAGTCAAGCTGCCCTTGTTAATGTCACGTCACCCAAAGACAGTCTGCACCCCCCTTCCCAAACACCTCTGAGCCTACCCTGGCACCAGCAGAGCTCTTCCCAAGTCTTGCCTGAGTGGGGCTAATTCCATTATTTTGCAAACACATCTCCGTGTACCTGTATTTTCTGTCACTCTCCTTGTCCATGACAAATGCCTGGCATCAAAATTACCTTCAGAAATGTGTTAAGGCAGGCAGCAAGCACATCTAGAGGCCTGGGGAAGGTGAGAAGGCTGCAGATGGGTGGAGACGTTCTTCATTACTGTGCATCAGAAAAATAAAAGCGAAAGAGGAGCGGGGGCTGCCAGGGTGAGGGGAAAAAACCACTGGCTCATTCACGAGCAGCATGCATGTGTTCAAAGTCTATCCTAGTTGCTCAGCAACCAAGAAAAAGCATTTCAGAGAGCAAGGGGCTAATTGGATAAATGAATTAATTAGATACTTCCGGAGTCAGTGCCATAAATGACAACAGGCTTGGGTGGCCAGTTTTTTGCTAGCTTAAGTGTCTCCCTATCCCTACCTGAAGCTTTGGTCCAGCAAATTTAGGGAGCTGGGGACGGTGAAAGCCAGGTAACCATGCGTCAGAGATGCTATCCTGGGAGACGCAAGGGATGGAGGGAGCCCCGCCTTGGGAGAGAAGTTGAACTAATTGATCTTTGAGGTGTCTTTCAACTGTAATATTTGATCAGTTTTGCCCTGCAGGGTAGGGAGAGCAAGAAAAGGAGTAAATCCTCACTCTAGCAGCCTGCGGGTAACTTAATAACCTGCTTTCCCACACCATCCTGTGGGGTTTCCCTCTGCTGTATTTAAAGCAAGCAGGTTCCCACGGAAGCCGATAGACGGCACTTGTTAGGGACTTTGTGTGGGAAATCAGATGTGTTGTGGTGGTTGCTTTCTTCCCTTGCTCTGCTTTGCTTCCTCCCGTTGGCTTGCTTTAATTACAGCAGAACCCCACTGCTTGCTCTAATGATGGAGAGGGCCGAGACTGTGCGGAGCTCACGGTGGAGAGGGAGCGGGCAAGAAGCGCTGCCGGCAGGAAGGGAGCAGACCAAGGGAAGGAAGGCGGACAGCAGCTGCCAGGGCTGGGTCTCTAGGAAGGAGAGACAGCAGGGTGGGCTTCTGATTTTGCTGCCAGTAACGATTTACTGGGAGCCTCCAGGCAAGCCACTGCACCTCTCTGAGCCTCTGATTTCCCTCCCATGAAGTAGAGAGAATGGGTTCTGCAGGGTTTTGAAAATGATTGATGCCATTGATAATTACATCTCTCCCTTGCTCAAAATCACTAAGGGTTGCCTATTGCCTACAAAATAAAGCACAAGTTTGGCAGCAGGCTGTGCAATGCCTCCATAAACTGCCCTCGCCTCATCCCCATCTCTCCTGGCTCCCAAACGCACTGTTATTTCTCACCTCCAAGCCTTTATTCAGTCTGCTCCTGGTCTGGAAACACCAAAACTTAAGTACAAATGCTCAGTGAAGGCTTATAGAAAAGAACAAGATGGTCTAATTGGAAAAGGCCCTGGAGTTGAAAATGCATCTTAGCCCTGGTGGGATCAGCAGTTGAACTTCACAGTCCTGGGGCCTCGCTCTCCCTGCTGGTACCAGGTGGAGAAGAGGACCAGGTGAGGCTCTGCCCCAGCGTGTAAGGGGCTCTCAACTCACTGACCAGCTACAGGACCTGGGCCAGGTTTGTAGCCCCTCCCTGCCTTTGTTTATTCATCTTTACAACGAGGCTCAAAACAGTAGGTACTTCAGAGGGGTGAGAATTAAATGAGATGCTGAACACAAAGGTCACAGCTCAGCATCCGGCACACAATAAGAGTGCACTAGGGACTGGCCCGGTGATGCAGCGGTTAAGTTTGCACATTCCGCTTCTCGGCGGCCCAGGGTTCGCTGGTTCAGATCCTGGGTGCAGACATGGCACCACTTGGTAAGCCATGCTGTAGTAGGCGTCCCACATATAAAATGGAGGAAGATGGGCACGGATGTCAGCTCAGGGCCAGTCTTCCTCAGCAAAAAGAGGAGGATTGGTAGCAGTTAGCTCAGGGCTAATCTTCCTCAAAAAAAAAAAGAGTGCACTAAATCTTGTCCATTTTTTAATAAAATTATTATCATTCTAGAATGAAAGAAAAGCAGATCTCTTCACCTCTACTCACCCATCTGCTCTGGTTCTCTCACCTATCCCCACTTCCAAACTCTGTAATTCCCTGATTTCTATGTCTATGTCAATATAGTAGACTCGATGACCTTCCATCTTTAAAAGGCATGTCCTTCTATTTCATTACCTACTCGCAGCTTATGAGCTGTGTGACCTTGGCAATCTATGTAACCTCTCTTCATCACGGTTTCCTCATCCATAAAATAAGGATAAAAATAACCCAACTCATTGGTTTCTGTGAGAGGGAAATGAGATGACATATATAAAGCAGCCAGGATTGCCACCTGGCACATAGTAGGCCTTCAAAAATGTTAGATCCCATCCCAAAAGTCTTCACTTTTGTTTCCGATATTGGTTTGATATTTTCATCCTTCCATCTATATGTACGTATCTCAGATTTCAATTTCCCAAAAGACCAAGTTCAAGTCTGAACTGCTCTTTGTTCAGCACTGCCACAGCACTGAAGCACAATTCGGAATTTGTTCACAGAGTTTTTTAAACTATTTATTGCAGGATGACACACACACATTTATACACACACACACATATGTATAAGTGCCCAAATCATAACTGCATGGCTTGTCATCATTCACTACTTTCAACGACAATGGTAATAATGAATATAGGATACACAACTCAACTATGGAGTGTGTTTATTTCAGATATCATATCAGCCCATATAAACAAGTCTCCTATAAACAGGCTTAGCTGAGACAAAGTCACAAGTCCAAGACTGCACTGGATGTGGGTGGCCAGGCTTGTCAAGGATTTGGCATAACCCATCATGCTTTGAGGGAACAAGCTGGGGCAGGCATATATCTCTGGGTGCCAGGAAGTGTGATTATGTTTATAAACGAAGCACATGGCACTTGAGGGGGGATGGAAATGTTGCCCATTTCACAGCCCTGAATATTACAAGACTTCTCCTCATCCCCAACTCCATGGACCCTTGTAGTGGGAGGAAAGGAGAAGAGGGGGAAAAGATTGGGAATGAGGTAGGACAATGCAGAAGAGAGAAACAAACTGGAAGTCCTCATACTTGCTCAGATACTGAAGAAGAGAACTCAGTTGTTTGAGGAATGGAGCAATTGGAAGTCACTATTTAGTGGTTATAGAGTTTCCATTTGACCAATTAAAAAGCTTTGAAAATGGATAGTGGCGATGGCTGCACAACAGCATGAATGTAATCAGTGCCACTTAAAAAATGGTTCAAATGGCAAATGTTACATTACATGTATTTTAAATACATAAACAATTAAAGTTAAGGGAAAAAAAGATAGAGCTCTCCCCATTCCCCCTCTTCTTAACCAAAGAAAATCCACTATTAAAAGCATTTGACCAACACAGAGAGAGATGTCAGCCTTTGGGCAGAGCCCTTCGCTCTCGCCTCATGTGAGTCTTCCGAGGCTCAGGCATGACTCAGACAGGAAACAAGTATCTCTCTCCAGGAGTGACACCGGCCTCCCTCTCCCTGAGGCCAGCCCTGAAGATGGAGAAGTTAGACAAAGAGTACAGACTACGACTTCCAGAGTCCCCAATCCTAAAATGCTTTTCCAAACCATCCTCAAGAGAGGTGGAAGATTTTCATTCACCATTAAGACATCAAATTTAAAAGGCCTTTCTCAAAAGAAGACATACAAATGGCTAACAGGTGTATGAAAAAGTGCTCAACATCAACTAATCTTCAGGAAAATACAAGTCAAAGTCACAATGAGATATTACCTCACAGCAGTGACAATGGCTATTATTAAAAAGACATACGATAACAAGTGTTGGTGAGAATGTAGAGAAAAGGAAACGCTTGTGTACTGTTGGTGAGAATGTAAACTGGCACAGCCGTTAAGGAAAACAGTATGGAGGTTCTCCAAAAATTAAAAATAGAACTACTATGTGATCCAGCAATCTCACTCCTGGGTATATACCCAAAGTAAACGAAATCAGTATCTCAAAGAGATATCTGCTCTCCTATGGTTCATTGCAGCGTTATTCACAATAGCTAAAATAGGAATCAACCAGTGTCCATCAACAGATGAATGGATAAAGAAGACGTAGGATGTATACATTTGTGTGTGTGTGTGTACACATACAATGGAATATTATTCAGCCTTAAAAAAGAAGTAAATCACGTCATTTCCGACAACATGGATGAACCTGGAGGACATTATGCTAAGTAAAATAAGGAAGGCACAGAAAGACAAATCCTTCACAGTCTCACTTATATGTGGAATCTCAAAAAGTCAAACTCATAGGAGTGGAGAGCGGAATGGTGGTTGTCAGGGGCTGAGAGATGGAAGAAATGGGGAGATGCTGGTCAAAGGGTACAAAGTTTCAGTTATGCAGATGAACAAATTCTGGAGATCTAATGTACAGCATGATACCTATAGTTAATAATACTATATTGTATGCTTGAAGTTTACTAATAGAGTAGATCTTCAATTTTCTCATCACCAAAAAAGCTGTTACTATGTGAGGTGATGGACATCTTTGTTAGCTCGCTTGTGGTAATCATTTCACAACCTACACATATATCAAAATATCACATTGTACACTTTAAATATATACAATTTTTATTTGCCAATTACACCTTAATAAGGCTGGAAAAAATAAAATAAAATGCAAAGCCCTCACGAAAAAGAATTGAAGAAGTAAAGGACTGATATTAGGACATTCTTCCCAGAGCAGGGAGAGCAGGGAAAGTGGATGGTGCTGGGTAGAGGGGAGGCTAAGAGGCGGGAAGGGGAACTGAGCACGCTGCTCCGTACCCCTCTCTCTTCTTATTTTGCTTTAGGGAAACCCTGGCCCAGCCCCCTTGCCTGCGCGCTGACACAGGCTCTAGGTTGTCTCAGATTTCCTTCTGTTCCTGGAAATTCCATTCTCCACCCAAATGCTAACCCATGGGCAGCCCTGCTTTACTTGCTATAAATTCACAGTGGGTCCCACCTAGCTCACAAGGGATTCAGGATGGACTTGTTAGAAGCAGGATAAACTCTCAGTTAAAAAAAACTAAAACCATTTTCAGGAAACCATCTTAGTAACTTAAAACAAGAAAAGGAACCCCGTAAGACACAGAGCCATACAGCATGTGGATGCAAGCGCTTTCTTCTGTCTCATCTTCACAGTCACCGGCTGTTCTTTGAAGATGCCCATCTCCACCCTCCTGCCATCCCCACCCCCTTCAGGGGAAATTAAAATGGGGCTAGAGCTGTCACTGTCTGAGATTAAACAGAAAGGGAAGGCCACTGGTCAGTCTTGGCTCACCCCTGCGGCCCTTACAGGACTGTCTCCCACTGCGCAGGGCTCTCCTCTTCAGGAGCATTTCATGACTCCTCCGCCCCCAGCCTTGGGAAGGGAAATGATAGCGTGGGACAGTGCACCTTCTCCCTCCCCGTAAGGCACCCACTCCCATAACGGGAAAATGGCTCACAGCAGGTAGACCGACTCTGGGTAGACCAAGCTCATCTTCAGGACCTCTTATCACCTAATAATCATTTCCCACTCATTTTTGAGTATCTTCTGTCACAGGGCAGACCCCGTGACAAGCATTTCAAGCTCACTAAACCCTCCCATGAGTTGTGCAATATAAGGATCATAATCCTGATTTTATAAAGGAGACAACTGGATTTCAGAAAAGCAACTTGCCCAAGATCACAGAGCTGGTCAGCCGTGGAGCTAAGATTCAAAGTCAGGTCCATCTGACCCAAGCACTACTCTGCCACCCACAGCATCCCAGCCCCTAGGTGCCCCCACAAGTCACCTGACTCACTCACTCTACCCAAAGCTCTCTTTTGGGAGAAAAATCCGCAAACTTTATTAAGAACTGAATGGAAACCTGAAGAGCATTAGGGTGTTGGAGAAAGAGCACTGGACTAGGAGTCAGGGAGATGGACATTGGTGTGGGCCCTTTGATGATCTCGGTGAATTTGGGCACTCCACAACCTCTCCTGGCCACACTTGCCATATCTGGAAAAGGACATGGTTAGATAATTATGTGTTCTTTCCAGCTCTAAATCATTTATATTTTAAGAGGATCTTGAAAATGACAATGTTTAACCCAAAGGAATGACACACAAATTGTGAAGTTTCTGGCCAAAACAAAAAAAAACCAAGCACAGAATCCTCCCTGCTGCCCCTGAAAATAACCACAAGTATGAGCAACTTTTCCTGTGATTTAATAATAATGACATTCCCTGAAATACATCTGTAACTTTACAGTTTATAACACCCTTTCAAATATATGATTTCATTTTGATCCTTGAAACTATTATGCAGGCGAGGAAACTTGAGTCTCAGATACTGACTGACGTGAGTGATTTCATAAAGCTGGTGATGTGAAGGCTGGTCTTCCAATTTCAGTTTAACTACACCAAAAGGGATGTTCCTAGGGGCATCTCGCACTTGGATCTAGAGTCCTAGGGAAGCAAGAGCCCATTCACAGAACAACTATGCTATCATCATCATCATCCACAATAATCTCTTTCGAGCACATAATAGACACTAAGTAATAGTTGTCGAAATAATTAATACAGACTGCTAATACTGTTTCAACACATATGCCCGAACACCTGCCAACTCCGTCTGCAGGTAAGATCGGCTCTGCGTAGAAGAATGCATGCAGAACACCCACGTGTGCAGACACAAGATCTCCCTACTATTTTCTCTCCCCATCTCAGCTCCTGAAAAAGGCACACTGAGGAGTCCTTTTTTCCCAGACATCATTCTTTCAGCATCCCTCAGTCCAGCACTGCAGACAGGCTTGGCTGAGGCAGGAGATCATCATGGAACTACAGTTTTTCTGTACCACCTGCCTACATTCAGTTACAGAGTGTGACAATGGTGTTCCACACAATATAATCAACTCTGCCCCCCTCACACCACTTCTTAAAAAATTCATGAGTGCACAAGAAAGAAAAGAAAACACAAAACATAACCAGAAGGGGGAAAAGGCAATCTTGAAATGAACTCGACTGCAGAGGCTTATATTCCTGCAGGCATAGTAGATATTAATAATTCAACAAAATATTACAGTAATTACTATACTTTGCAAAATCACAACAGTGCACTTTAGCACAACTCCTACCAATCTCCCTGCAACTGCCATTAATAAATAAAACACAATTCTCTATATTAAATTTGTTGTTTAAAAGCTAAATATTTTATCAGCGCTAATATATTTTAAATAATCAGTCAAGACTAAGCAAATCCCTGGCCCCGCATTTCTCCCCCCTTTAAGTGAATCCCATCTTCACAGCTAGAGCAGAAATCGACTTCAACTCTAACAAGAATACACTGAGCGTTAGGGCTTGAAGGCGCCCATTGAGGGACCTGAGGACCGCTCAGCTCGAACTCTGCTGGAATCCGGTTAGGCTGCTGGAAAGAGAATGAGAAGGAAAAAGAGTGGAAGATTAATTCTTTTGGATCATGAATCTGACCTCCCTCATTCAGCTCTGGAAAAAGAAGCCATGAATTGTAAAGAGACGTGAGTGGCACAAAACCACCAGAAAGACACAGCTAAATGAAGCCCTGAGCACGTTTGAGACTAACGACCTTGAAATGCAGGCGAGCCTCACCTTACACGGAAGTCACGTTCCCACAAATTTGTAATATCTAATGTATCAAGTTCTGTTGATTTTACCTGCTGTGTCAGTTAGCTTTTGCTGGAACAATTGTACAGAACAAACCGCTGAAATCTCAACCACTTATTCTCACAACAATTACTTATTCTCATAAATATACAGGGCAGCTGAAGGTTGGTTTAAACAGCCGGGCTCAGTTGGGCAGTTCTGCTGCTCATAGCTGGGCTGGGCTGAGCTGATCTAGGCTGGGCTTGGCTGGGAGTGTCTATGTACGACTTGCCTCTCTTGTCTTTCTGGGACTGGTGGGCTAGCCTGGGCATGTTTTTCTCATGGTCACTGCAAAGGTGAAGATGGCAGGTAGACACACAATAAATCTTGATAACGAAACTTAGAATTGGCATTTCTATTAGCCAAAGCAAGTCACAAGGCAAACCCCAAAGTTAGGAGGTGGGGAGGATGCCTCACCCACAGAGAAAGGGCACTGTAAAGGCCCAATACAAAGGGAGTTATAGGGGGAAGTGCAAAATTGAAGAGAGGAGCCAATGGTACAATTAACTACACCCAATAAATATTTCTTCATTGGCTCCTTTTCACCCACCTCCACTGCCACCATTCAAGCCATCATCCTCTTTAGCTAGAGCAGCAGTTTGGTCTCCTAGCATCCATCCTTTTCTCCCTCCAACCCTCAGGGTGGTCAGACAGATTTTTTTTAATGTAAATTTAATTACAGCCATGTGCTACATAATGACGTTTTGATCAATGACAGACCACATACACAATGGAGATCCCACAAGATTAGTACCATAAAGCCTAGGTGTGTAGCAGGCTATATCATCTAGATTTGTGTAAGTATACTCTATGACGTCTGCACAAATGACAAAATCGCCTAATGACACATTTCTCAGAACATACTCCATTGTTAAGCAGCACTTGACTGTATATGACTCTCCCAACTTTAAACCCTCCCATAGCTTACCCCTTTGCTCTGAGAATAAAGAATAAACTCCTTCCCCTGGACCCATAAGATGGGTCCTACCCGTGCCTGCCTGTCAAGCTTCATCTCTCTTCAGCTCCTAGCCCACAAACCCTCTGCTCCAGCCACACTGTCCTTCTTTCTGTCCATTTCAGATACTTTGCTCCCTCATGACATGGAAGCTGTAGGCCCAGAACACTCTGCCCTCTCCCCTTGACCTAATCGACCCTATGCATCTTTGAGATTTCAGCCCATCTGCTTCTGCCCTAAGTTAAATGTCCCCGATGTAATCTTTTATAGTATAATGAAGCTTTCCTTCAGAGCTCTGCTCACCATTATATCTCAGAGCCCAGCAGTGCCTGGGGCATAGAGATCAGTATCAATATCTGTTGCATACTGATGAAGTTTTTAAAGCTTTTTTAAATTTTTTAAACAAAAGGTAGCTAAAAATACTTTTTTTTGGTTGAGTTTTATATTAAAGGTACTCAGATAATAAGTGTCTATGGCAAATTGTTCCATAGAGTATTTAATACCCCACACCATACTGCCCATTTTATAAATCTGGTTTTAATGCATTAGGTTTCCATAAAGGATTGAGCATCACTAAATGGAACAAAGCCATGGGTGCCCCACGCTAGGCACCTCCTTTCCCTAACCTCATGAGTCCCTGAGTGGGATGGGAGACACATATCAACAAAGATAGCAGGTGATGCAAAACCAGCATGTACTCGAAGTACTTCAAAGACCCAAGGAAAATCTCTTTGAGCTCAGATTTCTATGTCCAGGTAAACCATCAAACCAGTGTGAGAGTAAAGTAAATTTTAGACATGCCAGAAACGAAAACAAAAAAATGTCGCTCAAGCACTAGGTGACCAAATAATTTATCATCCATGCCAGGAGCTCTTGAAAGTTAAAAGGACTCTATTAATATTTATGTCAGGACACAAGAATAAGCCAGGGCATTCCTGCCCACTCTCTGAAAAAGAATACTGGAGGATATACCACAGAAAAATGAAAACTAGCCCAAGAAAAGGAATGGAATCCAAAAAATAGAGGCACTAATCCAGGAGTAGAATAAATAGAAATATCAAGATGACAATAGGGAAGCAGGCCTAGCAAAATATCAGTACAAATTAGAACATCCAATAATAATAAAATTAAGAAGGTAGAATATCTTAGTACTCGGGTAAGAAAAAAACAGATGTTTCTTCTGTCTGTGAGGAAGATAGAACAATTAGAAATTCAAGGAAAACCTAAAAGCTATACAAGAAAGTTAGCCCAAACTAATATGGCAGAATTCTGAGCCTAAAATAATCTATTTGACCTCAAAGTGCAGAACACTCCTCATCAAGTGACACAGGTTTAATCATGAGGATTACATCTATTTCCAACCATGATACTAGATTTTGTTGCAAATAAAAACAACCATAATGTTTTAAACATGTTATTAGTTTTCATTCACTGTGGTCTTGATTACATTCAATGTATTGCCTAAGTATGCTCAAATTAGCACGTTTTACATGTTCTCACATTGTTTTCTGCAATATTTGTCTCACATGTGTTTCCGACCCACAAAACTATAAGCTTTTTGGGTGTCCAGTCTGCATCATATGCTCCTTTGCACATCCTGCCTCATTAGACACATACTAGGTGCTGCCCAAACACTTCATATTATCTGGAAAGAACAAAGCAGAGCAATCAATACAGGTCAAGTCCTGGAACAAATTTTTTTTTTAAACATCCAAATTATACTCCCAACTGAGAATTTTATTCTATCAGATGTCACTTGAAATAAACTGCACATCATGCCTAGAATAGGAATCTCGAGGTTTTTAACACCATAGTATGTGTGCTAATAGATGAGTGTCACTTGTGCTAGGAAAAGGCAGGAGAGGGTGGCTGCTGTCCATGGTCTCAAATCCATCGTGGAAGGACCTTCAGCCACTTGATGAATAAAGGAGAGAGAAGGTGAACTCACACCTTGGTTCATCTCACCCCCATTCATACTGTCCCTGTTCCTATCACTTTGAAAAGCATTCTTTTTAAAATGTTTCCAGGCGCAGTATCTCATTATTTAACTGTGACACAAAGGAAGCAAATAGGATTGTCCCCATTTCACACATAAAGAAATGTCTGACCTAATATCACATCTAGTTTGTGGTGAGATGGGCCTGCATCAATGTGTGCAACTTTTCATTTTATAGATAAAGAAACTGAATCTCGGAAAATTCATATAACTTAATTAGCCTCACACTAAGCAAAGAAATGAATGAATGAATGAATGAAAGCATATCTGCTTGGGATAAGACCAAATTTATACATGCTTGAAAGAAATATTTTCCAATTTTTTTAATCATCATTTTAGACTCTCTCCTTACTAATGCACCCGTTAAAAAAGAAAAACTCATTCATAGACATATAAGCTACTACACCTAGAAGAGTCTTCATTCCCCTACCCCTAAGAAATGGTGACTTGCTGAAGACAGTTAATGCAAATCAGGGACCCAAATATAGAGATTCCCAACTTCCAGGCCAATATTCATTCCAACCTATCATGACGCCCCTCACTGAAGATATCTTAGAAAGGAAGACAGCAACTGTAAGCTCAGCTGCTTTCAGCCAAAATCCTGTCAAAGTCTAGCAAAAAAAAGAATCACACCCAGGGCAGGAGAGGCCCTGCCAGCAGGTACAGGTCCAAATTTTAGGGAGCCTCTGTGCATTGTGAAGACCAAGCACGTGCTCTGGGGTGAGGTGGGGCTCCTTAGCTCTGAGAAACGACAGTGAAAACTACCCTGGAGGGGTGTGTCCCCTCTTCAAACCCCAACACCATGTTCCTGCCACTCAATAGAACCCTGGACCAGGCTCCTTTCTTCTGGAAGGTGCCAACTCAAAAAGAAGACCCTCTCAGAACCAGGGGCAGGGACACTGTCTCTCTTTCCATACACAATACATACCACGAAGTGCCCAGATATTTGGTGAAGCCTTATTCTGGGTGTGTCTGTGAGGGCACTTATGGATGAGGTTACTATCTGAATCAGCAGACTGAGTAAAGCAGATAGCCCTCCCAATGCAATAAGGCCCCATCCAGTCCTCAGAAGGCCTGAATAGAACCAAAAGGCAGAGTAAGAAATAACTCTTTCTCTCTGCATGACTGTCTTCAAGCTGGGACATTGGTCTTCTCCTGCCTTTGGACTCAGATTCAGACCAGAACTATACCATCAGCTCTCCTGGGTCTCCAGCTTGCAAACTGCAGGTTGTAGACTTGTCAGTTTCCATAACAGTGTTAGCCAATTCCTTAGGGTAAATCTCTTCACATATGCAGATACATATTTAGACATGTGTATGTGTATATTTAAACGCATATAAAGAGATTTACTATGAGGGCTATGTTTGTGTGTATATGTGTGTGTATATATCCTATTGGCTCTGCTTCTCTTGAGATCCCAGAGTAACACGCTTGGAAATAACTAAGGTATCTTAGTTTGTGTTCCTCCAGAAACATACCCTGAAACAAAGACTTGAATTCAGGGAGTTTATTTGGGAGGTGATCCCAAGAAATACTGATGGGGAGTGGGAAAATGAGATTGGGATGGGAAGACAGCCAATAAAGTAAGCAAGTTACCCTAGTGGGCAACTGGGGCTTAATCCCATTGAAGACTCTGGGAGACAGTGCAGAAAACCAGCCTCATAGTCACCCTCCTCAAAGGGCAAGAGAGCTGGGGTATTTATCCACCAATTTCTCCTAGTCACTGATAGGTGGCTGCTCCCTATTCCTTGACGGGAATTAATTTCCTGACACTTCCAGCCGGCATCTTGTGTGATCAAAGTAAACTCCAGTGGGGAAAGAGCCCCTGATGCTGGTGGTTTGAAGGTAGGCCACCATGCAGAGAAACGGCAAGTGCCAAGGAGATGTGGGCAGGGTCCCAACAGATATGCTACAAATGGATAGATGCTCAACCTGCTCCATTTCCTGCCTAGGCAGATAATGAGAACTAACATTCTACTAAATAGAAGACCCTACTATACTAGACCCTTTATATGCGTTGTCTCTAAGATTCACATCAACCCTACAGGTTTAGCAGTATTCCAATTTTCCAGCCAGTGAAAGTAAGGCTCAGAGATTTGTTCAAAGTTGCTGCTGCTTAGGGACTTTCTCATAACAGAAAAGGCATTTCAGAGTTTTGAGAAATCTTCCACTCAAAAGTTTGCTTTCAAGCATGCATAACACTAAAAGCACACAGTGACGTGAACAATGCTTTTGCCTCTAAAGATACCTTCCTCCACCACCACCACCCTGGAAAACGAGTTTCTCTGCATCTCCAGGTTCATGGTCTCAAAACTCCTATTGGAACAAGTTCCCGACTATGTGTAATCACATTCAGAAGTGGCGGCTTAAGCTACTTTTCTAGCCCTGAAAAGAATGTTCAACTCGGTAATTGTTCTGTATCTCCCGCTGAGAACAGATTTTAAAAAGAAAAAGTTCATTTCTTATGCAGCAGTGTCATCTTTAACCTGATTCTAACCATCTGGAAGAGAAACTGCCTACCTTGCCATAGATGCCAAAAAGACTTTGAGAGTGCTGAGTGAGGCGTGTGGGACCTGAGGACCAGGGAGGGCCAATAATGCTGTCTCAGGGGTGCAAACCCTACAGAAAGAAGAGGCCAGGCTCGTCCTCATCCCCAAGACACTCATTCTTCACACAGGCAGTTTTAAGCATTTAAGAAAGCATTTATTCCCTTCTATTCAATAAGCTGCTATTGAGTGACCACCATGCACAAGAAAGTGAAGTGGCACAAAATGGGAAAATGCAGAAGAGACGGGATAACTAAGCCTGAGCACGATTTCTGGCTGAATTCATTTCTAGAGTCTTAGTTGAGTCATTAATCGGTTGAATACCTGACCGTAGAATGGACTTATTTGTATAAAACTCCATTTCTGCAGAAATAGGCTGAATGATCAACCCCCAGGATTCAACTGTTCTGTTGCCAAAAAATCATTCATCTACGTGTCATCAAACCCCTCACACAATGCCCTTGCAGGCTGCTGCTTCTCTTCTCCCTTTGTAACAATTCCTCAAGCAGCACTTTTTTTCATTACTCCATCCTATTTATTTTCACTCCTTTCCCAGGGCAACACTCCCTCTAGTGTCTGTGTAGGGATCTCAGGTTCCATTCTTGGTGCATAGGGTGCAGGCAAAAATGGAATTCAAGTCTGTAACTCGATGGGTGTAGATCACTATAAAATATTGGTGGGTTTGGCCTGTGTGATAATTCTGGGAAGGAGGCTGGAGGTATTCTGCAGATGTTTCCAGCCATGGATATTCCCACGTCACACCAGGCACAAAGCACAGCTGGGAGATCAAGAGGAGAAGCAAACCTGGAACATCAAGGTCCAGCCCATGACATCAATATAGAAAGTCTTTGGCACTATCGGCTCTGTCTGCCAACCAGTCCAGCAGCCCAGTATTCTCCTATTTTCCTGAAGCTACACATTATACTCGCTTCCTTCAAGAAGTCTTCCATGATTAGCTGTGAGGTATAATCATGGATGACCTAGCCAGAGAAGCCACTCTTCATCTTTCTGGATACACTTCTCAACCCTTCCCTCAGTGAAAGCCCTGAAAAAATGTTCAACTTATTAGTTGTTAAATAGTGTAATCTTTAATCTGATTCTAACCATTTCTATTACAAATTCTGAGTTTGAGTTTCAAGAAGCCAGGCCCCGAGTCATTCACTTCTCTATCTCTTACACTATCTCAGCGGAACACAGAAGACAGACATCACAAGATTCGTCTGGCTGAGGACATGGACTACAGGAGGAGGCTGAGATGAGCATCTCTCTGAAAACTGGGTTCTAGCCAAGGCTTTTCCATCAGCCCACTGGGACACGTCGGGCAAGTACCTCCTTCCTCTGCTTCAATGTTTCCATCTGAAAATGAAGGGAAGTCTCTTCCAATATAAAAATAACTAAAGCAACTAAAGTAGCTTGAGGACTTACTATAGATCACGGACTTCTTTTAAGCACTTTGCTACGTACAATCTTCTCTAATCCTTACAACAGGCCAATGTGAGAGCTATTATTGTTATCACCTCCTTTCTACAGATGAAAGAATAGCCAAGAGAAGGTAACAACTTGCCTGATGTCACCGAGCTATTAAGAGACAGAGGCAGGATTCTAACCCAGGCACCTGGCTCCAGAACCTATGCTCCTAACTACAGTCATGCATCACTTAACGACGGGGATATGTTCTGAGAAATGTGTCTGTAGGTGATTTTGTCGTTGAGAGAACATCATAGAGTGCACTTACACAAACCTAGATGATACAGCCTACTACACACCTAGGCTATATGGTACTAATCTTACGGGACCACTGTCGTATATGTGGTCCATCGTTGACTGAAATATCGTTATGCGGTGCATGACTGTATTTACTATATGGCCTGGTTTCATGCGCCCAGCCTATGTCTGTTCCTAATAAATTCTGGAGGATTGCAATCATGATAAAAACCCTCCACAACTATGAATTTACACCAATCATACCCTCATACCCAGGCTAAATAATCCCACAATCCACAACCTAACAGGCTCCTTGGTTACCCTATAAGGCTCTATATCCAGTTTTTCCCCTAAACTAGGTTTTCTTCCAGTGTGTGTCAAATAACAGGCCCCTACTTAGCAGTAGGCAGTTTTACAGATCAAGAGCTCTGAGTGGCTGGCCCTATCACGCTCCAAGTTCCTCTCATTTCAACCCAGGAGGGATGGTTTCCTCTGCTCCCCAGCAAGGAGTTAACAACAGTGCAATCCTGTGCAATCCTGAAGTTCTTAGACTCCATCACTTTTTCGAAATTCACTATAGCACACATATTAGTGTACTATAAAGAACAGCATTTCCATAAATAATTAAACCCAAACTACACTGATCAAAATAAATGAGCAAAACGTTCCTGGTGATGCAACCAGGCTTGATTCATTCACTAACTCAAAGAACGACGTGACTCACAAGAGGCCCGCATCAACAACAGTTAGGAAGATACAGACTGTCCAACGTTAATGAGCTTGGTATTTACTGTCTGCAGGCACAGCGGTGGGCGGGCAAGGTGGCCGCAGGACACATCTCTAGAACAGGAGGGAGGAATCTATTCCTAAGCCTCTCTGGCTAGCCTCACATATACTCATCCCAGCCCTCAGTCTATCCTGCTTATAAAATGGGCAGCACTCTATCTCACCCGAGTGAAAACACGTAAACTCTCTTGGAAGGAAAATAGTCCATAAACCCAAAAGAAAGGAGAAAGCCAGGAGTGAGTGGGTGATGGCTACACAGAGAGAAAGAACAGTAGGGACTCGGAGCTGTGAGGTGCCGTGTTTCTGTCTGAGCCTCCTATCCCTCATCTCTATGCTGAGTGACTTGATGAAGCCATGCCCAAGTGCACTTCCAGCCTTGACATCCAGTGAGTCTAAGACGCCCGCAGTTTCCCCCACGGTGATACTCTCTCCTCTAAGTTCATAGCCTGAAACAATCATTTGACAATTAACCACATATCACCCCACGGCATCTGTCTTGTTGTCATGTGTTATTTAACTTTACAGAAGAGCAATCTCATATCCGAAGCATACTGGCAGGACCTTGAGGCAAATGCTGTCTTATCCTTGTTGTCTTTCCCTCCATCACAACTCTACCAAGCCACAGTGCCCAGAACACTGCCACACACATAGTAAACACTAAGCATATGGCTGAGTCTCTTAAGTGAGTCCATCTGGTCTCTGAAGTGCATGAGGAAGAAGCCAGGATTGTTGACTAGTCCCTGTTCCCATCCTTGTACTAAGTGGGGTAGAGATGCCTCTAAATCTTGTTAAAATTCACATATGAAATAATAAACCAGGTGCATAAACTTAATGCTATTAAGAGACAGTGTTAGCTGGTCCTTCCCGTGCAGCCAAGGCACATCCAGTTCCCAGGCCAGTTCAGGGAGTACGTACTGAGCTACGTGCCAAGCACTGTGCCACACGCCACAAGGCACACCTGAGGAGGACAGAACTCACACTGGGGGTGGGGGAGATGCTGTTATAGTCACTTCATCCCTCACCCCTCACCTTCAAAACACTCACAAAACAATCTAAGATTCAAATAACTAAGTGCTAAGCTAAATATGATCAGATATGTGGTGTAGTCTGTAATTCTACAAACAATTAGCAAAAAGGGAGATAAATGCTTCTGAGGAAGGTCCATAGAGACACTGTATTTGAATCTTAAACTGAGCCATGAGTAATGGGTGCATCTCAATAGAGGCAGAAGGTACCCTGAGTGGAGGAGACCGCAAGAGCAAAGGCTTGGAGTCAAGAAGGGACTTGGGACAATGATGGGGCCACCTTGGCTAGAGTGAAAGAGTCAATCAGGGAACAGTGAAATACAGATTTGGAGAAGTAGACCCAGGATATACGCAGTGAAGGCTTTGAATGCCAGGCTAAAGGACTTTGGATTTGAATCCAAGAGGCTAAAGCTATTCAAGCTGGAATGCAGACATACTGGATGAAATCCTCCTGGTTATAGTAGATGTCAGTATGAACAACCTGAGAAAGAAATCATCGATATCCCAAGGGACAAGGATTTCTAATTCCTTTTTAGCCTCTGTTCCATGAGACTTGGGACTGTCACTTGTTTGCCCACTTGATCAAACATGGTTGAGTACCTCTACTGCCCGCAAGCCAGAGCTCGCTCATCTCTACTCGCTGCCAAGGAAGTCTGAGCACCAGCCAGACCCTTCTCTCAGTCACCCACCACATCAGGGAGACAAGCATGGTTAACCAAATTCCATTCACTCCACCGCACCAGTTCTGCTTACCCAACGTGGCCGCCAGGCACTCTCATCCTCTATATTCCACCTCTAACTCCACAAGACCTCTTTTCTTCCAAACTTGCTGAAAAATCATCCTTTGACATTTTTCTCCCATAAGGGAAGTGTCTCAAGTCAGCCAAGAGGGCAAAGGAAGCAAGAAACCAACAGGTGAGTCAAGCCACGAGGCCTCAGGTGTACTAGCTTTGGATAAACCCTTGGCCGTCAGACACATCTTCCTATCTCAGCCGGTCTGGCTTTGTCGCACCTCTCTGCTCCTCATGGGATGACTCAGGGCCCACAGATCATCCAGTTCCAAAATTCCTCCAGTTACAATAACAGATTTACACTGCTCAGGAAAAAGCATTTCTCCCTTCTGCCCCCCTTAAATCCAACACCACTGGAGAAGCCACTTCCCGGCATTCCTTCTTTGCCAACTACAAAGCAAGTTCCAACCATTGCACTTCTGCAGTCATCAGATCAGTCCTCCCAATTAAGGAGTTTCCAACTTCTGTTCACCTTGGAAATCACTACAGGATCTGAGAAGCAAATCACACCCTGTAACTCGGCCATCAGAGGAAACACAGAGCAAGTCCCTCCTCTCCTCCCTCCCCAGGCTGACAGTGACCACGAGCAATTAGGGCTTTTCTGTCCCACTGCATTTCCCAGCTACATCTCAACTGAGATGGCTCCCCTTGTAATATTAATTAAAAACAGATTCTTTTTGGCAAATCCCTGAAGAATGGCTTCTGTGGCAGGCTTCTTTATTAAGCCTCTGAGAAGGCAAAATGCATTAAGATATTGTGACACGGGGGCTGCGAGCAGGGACGATGAAGCCTAGACAATCCAGCCAAAAGCTATTTGAAAAATCTGTTGGAGAGCCACAATTAGATGCTCCTGTGAGTGAAATACAATTAATCTGATCAAATCTGTCACTATTTTGCACATTAGGAGTAAATATTTTAGAACACAGTCCAGCTGAATTAGTTAAGGGAATGAAATCCTGCCTGGGGGAGTCTGTGTGCTCCACCTCCTTGCGTGCTCAGGGAAGGGCGATCTGGTAGGGACCTGAAATTATCAGCATCTCCATTTCTCTTCACCAAGGTGCAGTGTTGGGCACATTAATTGAAAACTATCTGGCAAGTCATCCCAACGAGCCACACTGCAGGGGCAGCAGCCTGCAAATCACTGCCACTGCGAGTGAGCTGCCGGGAAGGAATGGGGATCAGGCGAAGGGAGGAGGCAGCATTCTCGCCTCAGCACTAGGAACAGGGATCCCCAACAAGGGTTACTCCAAGGTAGAGGGGGCACGGAAAGTGGGCTGTTGCCTTCACAATTTCCACTCTCCAGAGTCATTTGCCAATTCACTGAGCAGGCAGGGAGGCATCTTCCTTCATCTGAAGAAGGGCAGGCTGATGCGTAAGTCTGTTTCCCTGTAAGCCTGTAAGGGACTTGGCTCCCTCTGGGTGTTTGTGAAACTCCCTCTAACCCATTCATCACCAGGATGCCAGATGGAGACAACCTGAAAGAGGGATTGGCAAATTGCTCCTCCAGAGTGAGGCTCCAAGCCCAAGTCCACTCACCACCCCGCACCCCCCCAGAACACCTGGC
This sequence comes from Equus quagga, assembly GCF_021613505.1. NCBI lineage: Eukaryota > Metazoa > Chordata > Mammalia > Perissodactyla > Equidae > Equus > Equus quagga. The sequence continues at coordinate 159,367,164 of NC_060268.1, read as the reverse complement.
AGGGCAAGAGCAGTCAGAGGGGGACCCAGACTCCAGCCCCTTAGGATGCCTCTGGCTCAAGGCTGCTGGGTACCTCCTGTTTTGCCCCCGAAGTCATCCCCCTCTCTTTTGGGACCAAAGTGAAAACATGACCCAAGCCTGAGACAAGGATCTCCTCCTGCCCCTGAGCCCCTGGGCACACGCTGGACACGTGGGCTGGGGTGGAGGCCCTTCTCTGGCATGTCCACCTCTGCCTGCCTGACTGTAAACTGTCAGAGTAGAGTTCAATTTTCAGCTATATGGGGTGACTAAAAATTCTCTCCCAAAAGAAACTCATGTCAAGGAACGAGGTCCACCAAAGGCACTTGGAAGGAGAGCAGGAACCCCGACAATGTTAACAATTAAACCGGTGGCCTTCCCGGAGAAGGACATGTTTAACACTTTTGAAGTCAGAAGAGAGGATGGAATTCTCTTTTTATGTCAAAGGAGGCTGGTGCTAGGACCCATGTTCTCTGCCTTCGGGACATCTCCCTCCACTTTGAAAGCAATGATGAAGGGACCTTCCAGAAAGTTCATCATCCTCATCACTCCTCACCATGGCATTTACAGCATCTTCTTTTGCTGCCCTCAGGAAAGGAAGAGGGGAGAGAGAAACCAGCTGGTTAATGCTGCAGAAACTGGTTTCCCACTTATTCTCCCAGGGGTTGCTTCTTTAAAGTCTCTCAAAAACAGGCAACGTCAACATGTTTCCCACCGCCCCTCAGAGCAGCGCAAACCTGGTCCTCGGTCAAGCCTTTCTCACTGGTATTGCTTGCAAAGTGCAGTCAAAAGAGGCAGGTCCAGCCCAGGAGCTAAAGAGGCAATCCCTCTCTGGACCAGAGAGACAGGACGCCACGGGGTCCCTGCACCCACCTGTGTGCCTTGTCCTTTGCTTGGACAGTAGGACTGGCCACGAGCACAACCAACAAACCCCTGGGAGTCTGTTTGCAGATTGCTCAAATCTCATTGCTGGCTCTGAGGTCTCCAAGGCCAAGTGGCCCTCTTTTAACTGAAGAGCCAATTCCACGGAGAGCAAAGGGCTAGACTTGGCCCCTCACCTCCTCTGCTGCACAGTTGCTTTGAAGATGGGCAGAGAAGGCCAAGCACGTTTAACTATTCGCAGGACGCATTCTCTAAAGTCCCATCTTCGGGGGTTTTGTCAACGCACAAAAACGATCCTTAAACGAAAAGCAGCGGCGACGTAAGAAAACTCGTTAGGCAGAGTGAATTTATATTGTCCAAATGTGGCAGTAATAAAGTCACAGATATGTGAGGACATCACCCCCTCCTCTTAGTGATACATTTACTTCCATGCATCCTGTCCTTCCTACTCACTGAGTAAGAACACCAATGAACACACACACACAATTCCTCATTATCAAACTAAAATGAAGTTGAGACTCATAACCTCGGCTACCAGAAAATTACACTTCCCTCTCTCTCTCTCACTCTCCCTCTCTCTCTGTCACACACACACACACACACACACACACACACACACACACACACACAAAGTCCTCGGGGGACCTGCAAGTCTTCAAACACCCATCATTCCAAAGGTGCACGTTGCGCACCCCCCATGCCCAGAGCTGTCCCCTCCGAAGCTATGGGGGTCTTCACTTGAACAGATGCAGCCAGCCACGGCGCTGTTGGGGAGCTGGGCTGCACAAGTCCTTCCAGCCCGGCATCCATTACTCAGGCTGGGCTGCAGGCACTGTGCTGTGTGTCACTAAGAACTAGGAAATCTGTGCTGGGCATTGCCGATATGCTGCACTCCGAGGACTCCTAGCTTTCCTGGTATTCACTACTCACCCCTGTGACACCCCAGGCCTCCTTAAAATAAGGCAAAAATTTCCCAGGGAAATCTTTAATGCCAGTCAGTCACAAAGAGAAATACAAAGGGAGGGGGGCGGTACTTTCCCATCAAATGGAGTTCCCCAAAGCTGCCTGTGCAGACATCCACCATCCTCCAGACTCTGCCCAGCGCCGGGTTCTGATCTGATCCGGGGAGCCAGAAAAGAGGAAAGGATTTTGGGGAGACTGGCTGAAGTGGGGGCCGCGGAAGAGAGGGGAATGGGATAAATCGTGGGAGGCCGCCCCGAGAGCCCGTCCTCCGCGTTTCCTTGGCTGGGCTACACAGCTTTGGGCGCGGACAGGATGGGGGGTGAGAGGCAGCCACTCCGGACTCGCTCTGTGGCTGCAGCAGCTGCTGAAGCAGACTGCGCTCAGAGCCGGCGCCTGGCCGCGAGCGCCGGAGCAGCCGGAGCGGACTCGAGGGTGCCACCTCTCGGTACAGCCGCTTCCAGGGGCACCTGGCAGCGGAGAGAACCGGTTAGAGAGGTGCGCAGAAAGCAGAGGGACCCAACTCCACTCGGCAAGCCCTTCGTGGTGCAGGACGCAGCGGCCGAGGAGAGTTTTTTTGCTCAGCAACTTATGCGTGCTTGTGCATACGTGAGGCTGGGGGGGTGCGCAACGGGTGCTGAATTTCACTTCATGCTTTAAACTTTTTACTGCCTCTGCTATAGCTTTCCAGGGCAGCTGTCCGGGTTTTGAACAGGAAATCATTGCCTCCCCCAGGGCTGGGAGAAAGTGCGCCTGGAGCAAGAGAGCGACCTTAAGGCAGGCAGGAGTATGGGAGGCTGAGTGGCCTCAGTCTCCTGAGTTCCCTTTCGCGTGATTGGAAGGAAGAAGGGGGAAGCCCCAGCAGTCGCAGGAATCCGTCAGTCTGTCAAGTGGCTCCTGCTCCAAATCAGTCTGAGTCCTCACGCACGAATTCAAGCCCTCAGTGGGAAAACTGACTCTCCAAACCGAGTACCAGAGAAAGTGACCACAGACCCCTGCCCTGCTCATCTTTAAGACACCTCTTCCCTCACTTCCCCTCCTGGCGGCCCCAGTCCTGGGGTCGCCAGTAAACATACGCACACACCATCTTACAACAAACTCCGCTAACCTGTTGGGGGCGTGGAGGAAGCTGGATGAACCCTTTCTCTCTAAAAGTCAGGGCGCCCCCCGCCCCCAGCCCGCCTCAGACCCTAGAGCAACTATCTGTCCCTCGTTCCCGCCCCCTACTCTCTCCTGGCTGTCTAGTAGACAGCGAGATCGATCGGCCGCCGGGTGGGTACTCACGCTGCTGTTGTGTCCCGACCAGTGCACCATGGCTTGGTTGTGGGCCGAGTCCCCGGTCAACGCGAACGAGGTGCTGGGCAGCCGGAGGTCTTCCGCCACTGCCCCCCGCGGCGCCTTCACCTCCTCCCGGAGACCCTTGGCGAGAGAGCGGCTTCCTTTGGAACCATCGGCCAAGGCAGTGGCCCAAGCGTCCCCACGTTCCAGGGCGCTGGGGGGCTGAGCCCGGCGACTCCTCCTCGCGCCGCCAGGCTTGCCAGGAGCCGGGATGCCCTGTCCCCAGAGCACGTCTGCAGGCGACAGCCCCCCGGTTTCTCTCTGCTTCTTTCTGCTGCTGCCGCCGCCTGGCTGGGGCAGCGGCTCTGGTCCGGGCTGGCGCCCCAGCACGGTGCCTCTCTGCACCGTCGCCAGCTCCTCCGGCCACTGGCTTGCCACTGCCCGCGGAGAGAGAGGAGGAAGCGCCGGCAACTGCGAAGCCGGGGCCGCGGGGCGCCCAGGACCGCCTGTCGCGCCCGAAGTGATCTCCGCGCCGGCCAGGACCCACGTCGACAGGAGCAGGAGCCCCGTCCGGGCGAGGGGCGCCCCGGGCCAGCCTGTGGGGCGCTCCGTGCGCGCCGCCTCCATCCCGCTGCGGCTGCCGCGGCTCGGGCTGCTGAGTGTGTGTAGCGCCCGCCGAGGTGCGGGTCCGGCGCAGGGGGTGTGCGCGCGCCGGCGAGCAAGAGAGCGAGTGTGTGTCGGGAGAGTGGGGAGGGGGCGGCCGGGAAGGAGGTGGCTCCGGCTGGCGCGCCTCGCCGGTCCTCTCCGCTCTTCCCTCCTGGCTCTCGATCGCTCGCTCTCTCGTCCAGAGGATAATTCCAAAACCCGAGAAAAATTAATAAATGCCCCTTCGGTGCTTTTTTTTTTTCTTAAATCAAGATCCCCTAAAATCCTCCCCACCGAGCCTCTCCAGAAATTTTGTGAAAAGGAGCGTTCAAAGGTAATAAGAAAATCCTCCTTTAAAATATGAAAATCAAGCCGGATCCAGGAGGAGCAGCTGGCCACGGACCTCAATCCAGAGTCTCTCCGAAATCCAGCCTCCAACCTGCTCGCGGAGAAGAGTTGGGTGCCGCTTCTCGCTGCGTTTTGGGGGTTACTCTTCAGGCCTGTTGTAGGGGGCGGGAGATGGCGCGCGGGGAGGATAGGGGGTTCTCGAGGGAGGAGGAGGAGGAGGAAAGTGTTTTCAGCGCCAACTGTTCGGATTCAGGAGCCAAGGGGGAGCCTGGAGCCCTTGCACCGGGAGGCGGCGCGCGGAAACCCAGCGCGGGATATAGCCGGGACTCCGCTTCCAGCTCCCTGGCCCGCCCCTCACGGCCGGCGCCCCCGTCCGGTGCGGGGGCGCAGGGAGTGCGTGCGTGTGCGTGCGTGCGTGGGCGCAGGCCGGCGAGGGTGAAGCGAGGGTTGTGCTCGGGGCTGGCGAGAGGGCGCCGCGGGGTGGGGTACCTGGCTGAGGCAGGGGGTGGCTGGGTGTGCGCGGGCGCGCCGCTCCGTGCGTGCGCGTTTGCACGCGCATGTGTGCGTGTTAGTATGAACGATGGGGTGTGGGGCCGGGAGCGGTGCGCTCGGGCCGTGGGCGCGTGCGAATCACGCACAGACTGTTTGCATTTCCAAGAGCCTGAGAGTCATCAGAAAGGCAATACTGAGAGCAAGGCAGGCTGCTCTGGCCAGCCGGCTCCTCCTGACGTCCCGCGCACCCGTAGTCCCCCCCACCGCCCGCAGATGTAAGCTGACTGTTGCTTAAGCCTTCTAGCAGGCGAAGAGAGAGCTGGGAGGCGCCAGCGGTGGTGTCAGGGGCTTGCTAGCTTTTCCCTGTTTCAGGGGCTCTCCTTCCCGGGACTCCTGGCCGCAGCTGGGGAGAGAGAGAGTAGTCGAGCCTGTTCGCTCCCGCCCGGAGGCTCCAGCCCCCATTTTCCCGCCTGGGACTGAGAGGTCGCGCCCTCACTCTCCCTAGATTCCTTTCTGAGCGGGTTCAGTTGTTCTTTTCACGTATTGGCTGCCAGTTAGAGGGTCTCCGGCCCAGCGCAGCGCGGGCCTTTCAAGCCCTCCTGTACCCCGCAGCAGAAGCGCAGCTCGGGTACGTGGGACTCAGCCGGGGCTGGGACCCTTCGAGCGGTAGGAAGAGGGAAACTTCGGGTGGGCTGAAGAGAAGGGAATCTAAACTCGAGGACGACCCTCGAGTGTGTAGGTAGTGCAGTCTGCGCCTCCAAGAAGATCCCGGGATTTCTAGGCGTTGAAAAGGCGAGATGCGCGGCGCCGAGGGAGGAATTATTAAGAAAGGAGTAGGATGGAGGGAGGGGGCTTGGAGATCGTGATGGCCTCCAGGCCCTTCCCTTCCTCTTCCGGATTAGACGAAGAGTTCCTTTGTGGAAAATGGTTAAGCAGAGGGAGAGGGAGGGAAACGCGGGGAGAGGAGAGGGGAGAAAGGTGGGGCGAAGGGAAAAGAAGGGAGCAGAGGAGAAGATAGAGAAAGAAAAGGGAGAAGGAGAAGAGAAAGAGAGATGATGAAGTGGAGGAGGAAGGTCAGATGATGGGGCGAAAGGAAGAGAGAAAAGAAGAGGCAAAAGAGCGCGGGGGAAGAGCCACATAGTGATAGAGGAGGCGCCTGGGAGTCTGAGCCTGCCGAGGAGGGCGACAGCCAGCGGCGGCCGGGAGCCCCCGCCTCGCGAACTTGCTTTTCCACCCTCAGCTAAAATGGAAACTGGGAACCGAGGAGGCTGGGCCGCAAAACCAAGCCGGTGACAATGTCCAGCCCAGAATGAGGGGGGTCCTGGAGTCTGTGGGTTTCCAAAGACCGCAGGCGACGGGGCTGCCTCAGGAAAAGTTCCAGAGCAGCAGGCTCACATGGGCGCGAGAGCGGGCGCTGGACGGGAGCCGGCCATCCGCGGGTTCCCAGCGCCCCTGCCGGGAAGGCCCGGCGCTGCAGCCGGCGCCGAAGCTTGGGGGATCGGGAGCCATGCGAAGCCTCTCCTCTGCTTGGGCTCTGGGCAGAGGAGGTAAGTGCCACAATATAAGGGGTCTGGGCTGTCAGGCAGGCTTCTGGGACCCGAGGCTCATACAGCCCGGGGGTGCGACCTCTCAAGCCCCAGGCCCACAGGGGAAGTGCCCTGTCCAATCCCCAAAATCCTCAAGGTGGCCTTATAGAGATGTGACTATAAAGTGTTTGAAAAAAATGGATAGAAGACTCGCAGTTGCGACATTTTAACTTGTCACCTGCACCAATTCATCTTCTTGGCCCTGCTCCATCAATTATGGCCGCCTCCTTCTATCTTCAGTCTCACCCTCTTTCACCCTTTACATGACAATCCTTGTCTTCAGCCCTGTGCTGCTGCTCCCTCCCCAGCCTCCCAGTCCCCACCAACCTGCTCTAGTGCCCAAACCTCTTCAAAGAGTTCTCGCCTACACCTGCAGTCTCCTGTGCCTCACCAGCCACTCTCAGCTGGACCTTCTGCAATCTGACAGCTGCCTTCAGGTGATTCATCAAAGCCCTACCCGCAACAAACACCATCGCTGGCTTCCTGAGGCAGCCTGCCCAGCATTTGTAAACATGTTCCATCTGGAAAGGTCTCCTAGGTTCACATGGTACCAGGGTCTCCTGGGTCCTCCCTGACCAGCCTTAGTCAAGCTCACCAGCCTCTCTTCTCCTAGTCACATCTCAAATTCTGAGCCCCAACCTCCATCGTTCCCCAGTCCTCTGTACTTGGCTTTCATTCTACTCTCCCTCTGTACGTGAGCTCAGGGATCTCACCCATTTCTGTGCTTCAGTTATCACCTCTTGCTGTTGACTTCTGATCTACAAGCCCACTCTGTCCTCTCTCTTGAGCTTCACATCTGAATTCCCCGTTGCTCCATACACGTGCATGTCCATGTCAAAACCCATATGCGTCAAGTTCTAAAAACCATCCTCCACATCTTCTCGGTCACCCAGACTAGACACTCAACATGCAACCTTGACTCCTCCCTTCTAATCCCCAGGTCCAGAAAAATCATTGTCAAGTCCTATTTTAAAAGCCTTTTTACCTGTCCTCTCCTGTCTACTCCCAGAGTCACCGCCTTAGGTCTGACCCTTATCATCTCTTGTCTAGAGGTTTTCTGTAGCTTCCTATCTTCTCCTGGTCTTCAATTCTTTCCTTCTCCAAGCCAGCCCCCACACCAGTGCTGTCCAATAGAAGTATAATGTGAGCCACATAGGTAATTTTAAATCTTCTAGGAGCCTCATCAAAAAAGCAAAAAGAAACTAATGAAATTAATGTTAATAATATACTTTATTGAGTTGAATATATCCAAAATATTTTCATTTCAACTTGTAATTGACATAAAAATTATAGAACTATTTTTACATATTTTTGTACTAAGTCTTCAAAATCCAGTGTGTATTTTATACCTCCTGCACATCTCAATCTAGACTAGCTACATTTCAAGTGCTCAATAACCACATGTGACTAGTAGCTATTGCTTTAGACAGCACAGCTAAACAGTTGGCAGAAATAGCTTCTTAAAACATAAAGAAAATTATGTCATGGATTGCCCTTCTCAAAATTCTTCATGACCAACGGTTGTCTATAAAGTCCAGACTCCTTAGAATGGTGTCCAAGGCTCCACGCACTGCCTCACCTCCATGGATTTTCTTACTGTGTTCTTTAAGCCTGTAACCTGCCATCTGCCACAGTTTCCATCATCGTCTGGTTTAATGCCAGCTCTTCCATGAAGCCTGCCCCCACTATCCTGTAGTACCTGATACTATATCCATCATTATCACCACCACCATCATCATCATCCTCACCACGTTCTTTGTCTTCCTGCTGTAAGATGTGAGCTGTCCAGGGTCTCTTTGGAATTTAAAAGAGAGGGCTAGGGCTAGAATGGGCTCCCGTCACCCTTGCTGGCATAACGCCTACTTCAGCTGGGAAAGGCAGGTGCAGAGCTAGGATTACCCCTCACCCGGTCCCAATGGGGAGAGCAAAGAAGGCCCCACTGAGAACACATTTTCCCTTCAGGTTTCTGTCCCTGTTACAAACCACTGGAGAAAGCAAACTCTATGGTGTAGGTTATCTGTGAGATTACACTAAATGTCACCCTAATAGGACTTCTTTCAGGTTTTTTTAACTATCACAGTGAAATAACACCTTGGGAAACTGTTCTTTTCCCTGACATCACAAATACACACACACACACACACACGCACACACTCTTCCAACTCCTTAATAATCTAGATATCTTTCCATCAGCACCCACAGCTTGCGTGTAGAGAGAAGCATTCCAATTATTCCTTTCCTCATATTTTACAACATATTCAGCACTCCTCATATGAGGATCTAAAGAGGAATTCCTCGTAAAACTTAGAGCCAGGCAAAAGTGAGTTTCTCCTGTGAAACTGACATCCTTTCTTAAAGGCTTTTTTAAAGTGGCTTTGTCTCCTCGCTTTGTCTTCCTCTTGTCTCGACAATCAAGCTGAGTACCGGGTTCACTTACTCAAACGGTCTTCCGAACAAATTCTCTGTCCTCTGCTCCTCTTTTACTAAATACTATTTGTTTTTATTGCTTGATACTCTTCGGTCTTACTGTATCTGTGCGTTGTCGGTAAGCCAGTTCATATCCTTTTTAGAACTAAATAGGAAATTAATTAGTTGATTAACATCAAAACAACAGTCCACATTGTAACTCTGAATTTCTACAGAGCCAAACGATTCTAAAACAAAACCTGAAATGCAGATGAAAGCAGTTAGAAGACCCTGAAATCAAGACTTCACATCACTGTGTATCCATGAAGGCAAGAAGGGTCTATTTTCTCAACACTGTACCCCCGCGCCTGGCCCAACCCTGGCACAGCACTGACCCTCAGTAAATGCGCAATAAACGATGAAACGGATGAATGTAAATAATAACACTCCTGTTGCAGCTCCTAGTCATCTGTTCTTTTTAGCATGTGGACACTTTCTTAAGAGGCAAAAGCTCTAAGATTTGATTGATTCTATTCTCTACCACAGGTGACCATCTGCCTAGCGGTCATAGGTATAGGAGTTATATTAAGAATCTTGCCCATAAAGGCAGCACCAAAGACTTTATCATGAGGAAAAGTGAAAGAGAAAGAAGAAGGGAGAGCAGAAAAAAACAACCTGAAAACTGACATTTAAGAAGGGCTTTCTTTAAGTCAGCCTCCACGTCTTCTATGGCCATGGCTTCATTTAATTCTGACACAGTAGGTTTTCTTGGTTCCAGTCAATAGACTGAGAAACAGAAGTGTATACAGGTGAAACCATTGTGATAGAGGCAATCATGTTGGTGATACTAATGATGAGTGTTAATGTATACTGAGCACCAGCTCTGGACCAGATGTGTGGTAAGGACCCATCAGCATTCTAGCAGAGTAATTAGGAGTTCATACTTTGAAGCTAAATTACCTTTGTTCAATTCCAACCATACCAACCACCAGCTGTGTGACCTTGGACAAATTACTTAACCTCTCTGTGCTTCCATTCCTCATCTGTGAATGGAGATAGGGAAAATACCTACCATATAGGGTCATAGTGAATATTAAATAAATTAATGTACATAAAGCAGTTGAACAAAGTGTGGCACAGATAAAGTGCTATATAAGTTTGGTTATAAATGTCTTACTCTTCTTAACAGGCCTGTGGAGGCCGGTAGTTTGTCCCCATTTTACAGATGAAGAAAGGTTAATTCAGAGAGGTTGAGCTGCACAGCTTGTGAGTGACACAACTAGGGGCTTGAATCCTGATCTGTCTGACATTAGAGCTAAGCGCTTACACAGTGGTCTATACAGTGTTCCTGCCCTAGATCACTCAACATGCCCTGGATGATATTTACATTCAGATCTATCTGGCTTTACAGCTGGTGTTCTTTCTGCTGCACCACCTATCTTCCCAGCCAAGCACACACCATGAGGACTAATGCTGGGAGCTGGTACTCACTGGGCACGTGGCTTCCACAAAGTGCCTAGAAATTTGAGAAGAGCTGGGTGATTTAGTTGGTGACGTCCTTATCTTTAAATGACACCCCCTAGAACGGGAGAGAAAGTCGTGGTCGGTGAATTCCAGGCCTGTATTCAAGTAGCAAGTTCAGGCTGAAGAAGTCAACTCAACAATGGAAACTTAACAACCTCCAGGAAAGAACATACTCATTCAGCAGCTGAAAGTCATCAGCAACTTTGTCTACATTTTCTCCCCAGTCATGTCTCCAAAAGAAAAGAAGGCATAAATCTGATGAGGTGGATGCAACTGGGAAAGAAGGTATGGAAGAAAATAGGTTTTTGTTTTACTCTTCTGCCCAGGGAGGAAGGAAAGTTGGATGAAAGAATCTTTGATTACTGTGCATTCTAAGAAAGTTTGGCAAGGCTGATGGGGATCCCTCGAGTCAATTCACCCTCTGAGGAGCTCCCTATCTCCCAGAAATAGGCCTGCCATGCACAGCATCCCTGCCACATTCTATCAGGGGCTGGGAGAAGCCTGTGGAAAGTGTGGCCGCAGCATTAGCATGGGGATGGATTTCAGAGCTCCGTTGCTGGGGCATTGGTCAATTGGGCGTTATTCAATCTTCCCGTCTTAAAAGAAGGTATTCTAACATCTTCCTGATAGGGTCGTTTTGAGAAGCAAATGAATAATTTATGTAAAAGCTTAACCTAGTGCCTGGTGAACCTAATAGGTCTTCAGTAAATGCTTATCGAATGAATGAAAGAACAACGGAATGAATGGACAGAAGACAGGAGACTTGGGCAATTTAATTAGAATATCCTATAGTAGAAAAGCAGGAGGTTTTCTAGAAGAGGTGGAGATGGGGATATGAGAGGATTTAAAGTCTAGTCTTGGCTTTGCAAGTGCTAGCTGAGAACCTTTAACATGTCTCATGGTTATGACAGGGGAAAGCAAATTCACTTCACTGAGTTTGAGGATTAAAGGAGAGAATTTACAAGGAAGAACCAAGCAAATTTAAAGGGCTACACAAAAAGAAAGCATGGGCCTGCTGTTTTAGTTGACATCAGTATAGTTTCAGGCCTCATCTGCTTCAACTGGACATCTTCCTGACCCCAAGCCAGCCCAAGTTCTGCTTTCTAGAGCTGAGTGTATGCTTAGAGTCTTTGTTGCATCCAATCTCCCTTCTCTGTTCCCATGACTCCTAGCTTTGTGTTCCCCAACAAAATTTATACACAGGGGAGCATCTAATTCATACTTAAATGTTGATGCCTTAATGCATCCCTTCCCAGGAGTACGATATTTGCATCTAAAAAGGCACCAGGAGATGCCTACCAAGTTTAACAGAGATCAGCAACTGTGAGAAGCTCCAGGCAACAGTGATAATGAGACCTGAGCAGAGGCAACCTGTTCCCTAGGGGTGGCACTGGGGGTTAAGCCCTAGATAGCAGAGAAGAAAACAGGACTGGGAAAAAAGTGGGAAAGCAAAGTGAAAAAGAGAGAAGGAGAGAGAGAAGAGGGGCCTAGGTGGTAGTGGGAGTGTCAGGGAGAAGAGAGAAAAAGACAAGACAGATAAGCTTTCAGGTACTGGAGATGGGAGGTGATCTCCAGGGAGACCGCAGAGCTCCGTGGTCAAACATGATTCTGGATTCGAACAGAGCAGAGTTCAAATCCTAACTCTGCTTTACTAGCTGGGTGGCCTTAGGGAAGGTGCGTAAACTCTCTGGGCTTCGGTTTCCCCATCTGTAGAATGGAGATATGAGTAGTTCCTATCTCAAAGAGTGTTTTGAGTATCCAAGAAGATAACGTCTGTATAGAGTCTGGCACATAATAAGGACTTAATAAATCACTATTAGACACCCTTTGCTTCTCCTAATTCCCCTCTCCATCTCCCTCCACACCTCCCCCCCAAAAATATGTTCCACTTGCCCAATGATGCCTGGATTTCCTTTGTGAGAAGTCAAAGCTTTTATTCCCCAAGGTGAGATTGCAGAACTGCAGAGTAAATAATATAGAAATGGCCTCAGGTAACTGACCTCAATGCTATGACTCTGCATAATTGCTCACCCAACCTCGCATTTAATCTTCTGAGAGTTCTAGGAGGTGGGCAGCGCCTGAGTCAGCATCTCTATTTACAGATCAAGACGCTGACATCAGGGAGCTTAAACCCACCCTCCAAGGCTAATAACGGGCAGTTGGGTTATTTCTGAAGAGCAAATTCGGACACAAGAGAAGAAAGCAAGAGGAGCCTGGGTGGAGAAACCAGGAGGAAGAGCTCCCCAGAGTGAGAAGAGTCAAATAAAGATGGGGCTGCAGCTGAAAACAGGCATCCCACGGGGGAAAAGGACGGATGGGAAAACCTCAAGAATGCTCGAGGTCACTTTAGCTGCTGCCAGAAGAGAAGGAGATGTATCATGGATAGTCTGTGGTCCTCCTGCCCCCGCACTCAGGCGCCATGCCCCTTTCACCCACCCAAGAGTCAGAATCAGGAGCAACTGGGGGTCCCAAGAGAGCTGGCGGTTCTTGGGAAATTGTTCAAGTGTGGCAGAAAGAGCAAAGCAGGGAACTAAATATAGCCTCAGATCAAACATGGAGTTGACAACCAAGCACCTACAACGGAGCACTGGCATCAGGAAGGGAGAAGGAAGGGAGAGCGCCACCACGGTCATGGGAACAGAGCCCAGCTGAGGCTCCTCCTGCTGAAAACCATGCAGGGCTTCCCGGTGCTCCCTCTCCCACAGGTCCACGCTCCCACAGGGCCTTGGCCTGTGTTGCCTGCCCTCCCAGCTTGCCTAATTCACTCTAAATCCGCCTTCAGATCTTAGGTCTAGCTTCTCCTCCTTCAGGGAGCCTCCCCCGGCCTCAGGACGCCCCTCCCCTATTATTAGGGTGACCATGAGTCCCAGTTGAGGCCCACTCTCCCAGCTTAACTACTAATCACACCCCTTTCACTCTCAGAAGTGTACCAGTTTGAGCAATAAATTATGTGATCACTCACCCTGCCTAGTATATGTTCTCCCAGGACTATACACCTCTTCTTTAAAGCACTGTTATAGGTGATTTTTTATGTGTTTGTATAGAGATTTAATTAATTCCTCTCTCCTGCAGAATACTATAAACCTCATCAGCAAAGGGGTCACACTTATTTTTTAATTCAACTTTTTATTTTGAGGTAATTATGGATTCCCATGCAGTTATAAGAAATAACGAAGAGATCTCATGTACCCTTTACGCAGTTCCCCACAATGGTAACATCTTACAGAATTCCATCCAGTATCACCAGGATATTGACATTGATACAGTCAAGCTACAGAACATTTCCATCACAGCAGGGATCCCCCACATTGTGGTTTTATTGCCACACCTATCTCCATCCTGTCTTCAACCTCTCCTTAACCCTTGGCCACCACTCATCTGTTCTCCATTACTGTAACTTTGTCATTTCAAGAATGTTATATAAATGGAATCATATAGTGTATAATCTATCAAGATTGGCTTTTTTCACTCAGCCTAATTCTCTGGAGATTCATTCAGGTTGTTACTTGTATCAGTTGTTTATTCTTTTTTATTGCTGAGTTGTATCCCATGGAATGGCTGTATCACAGTTTGTTTAAACTGTTGAAGGACATCTGAGTTGTTTCATTTTGGACTCTCAGGAATAAAGCTGCCATAAACATTCATGTACAGGTTTTTCTGTGAATATAAATTATCATTTCTCTGGGATAAATGCCCAGGAGTGCAATCGCTTGGTCTATGGTAGTTGCATGTTTAGTTTTTTTTAATAAACTGCCAAACTGTTTTCCAGAGTGGCTGTAACATTTACATTCCCATCAGCAATGTATGAGTGGTCTCGTTTCTGTGAATCCTCTCCAGCATTTAGTGTTATCACTATTTTTTGTTTTAGTCATTCGGGTAAGAATGTAATGAAATCTCATTGTGGCTTCAATTTGTGTTTCCCTAATGACTAATGATGGTGCACATCTTTTCATGTCCTATCTTCCATCCAAATATCCACTTAGGAGAAATGCCTCTTCATGTTTTTGACCCATTTTCTAATTGTATTGGTATGTTTTCCTGTTGAGTTTTCAAAGTTCTTTGTCTATTCTAGGTACTAGTCCTTATTGGTTATGTTTTTTGAAAATATTTTCTCCCAGTCTATAACTTGTCTTTTCATTCTCTGAACAGAATCTTTCACAGAGCAGAATTTTTTACTTGTGATGAAGTCCAATTTATCAATTTTTCCCTGATGGATCATGATTTTCATGTCATTAGCACTTTTTGGCTGGCCCTTGATCATGAAGAGTTTCTTCCATGATTTTTTTCTATAAATTTTATAATTTACATTTTACATTTAAGCCCATGATCTATTTTGATTTGTTTTGTATAACGTATGAGACAAGTCAAGGTTCACTTTTATGGCTATAGATTTCCAATTACACCAGCACCGTTTGCTAAATAGGTATCTTTCCTCTGTTGAATTGCTTTCATACTTCCATCAAAAATAAGTTGGGGATATTTATCTGGGTCTATGTCGGAGTTCTCTATTGCACTCTATTGATCAATGTGCTTATCCCACTGTCAGTACCACACAGACTTCATTATTTCCGTTACATATTAAGTCTTGAAATCGAGTAGACTAATTTCTCCCACTTTTTTCCTCTTTCCAAAATTCTTTAAGCTATTTTAATTCTTTTGATATAAACTTTTGCCTTTTGATATAAATTTCAGAATAATCTTGTCTATATTTATATTTTTAAATCTTGCCGGAATTTTGATAGAAATTGTATTGAACTTGTACACCAATTTGGGACAACTGACTTTTTTACTATGTTCATTCTTCCAATCCATGAACACAGTATATATCTTCAGTTATTTGTATCCCCCTTGATTTCTCTTATCAGCATTTTGTAGTTTTTAGCATATAATTCCTGTACATGTTTTGCTAGACTTACACCTAAGTATTTCATTTTTTTGAGTCATTGTAAACAGTATTATATTTTTAAATTTTGGTGTCCATGAGTTCATTGCTAGTATGTAGAAATACAATTGTTTTTTCTATGTTTGTCTCGTATCCTGTGACCTTGCTGAACTCACTTATTCCAGGACTATTTTTGTAGATACCTTGAGATTTTCTGTGTAAACAATCATGTCATATGCAAATAAGGAGGGTTTTATTTCTTTCTTTCCAGTGCATATGCCTTTTATTCTATTTTCTTCCTTTATTACACTGGCTAGAACTTCCAGCACTATGTTGAATAAAAGTAGTGATAGTGGACATCCTTGAATTGTTTCTGATTTAATCAAGAAATCAGTCAATATTTCACCATTAAGTACAATGTTACCTGTTGGTTTTTTGTAGTCCTCTTTATCAAGAAAGTTCCCATCTATTCCTATTATTCTTAGTTTTCAATCTAAATAAGTGTTACATTTTGTTAATGCTTTTTCTGCATTGATTGATGTTAGTTGAATTTTCCTCTGTAGCTTATTAATATGGATTGACGTTCTTATGTTAAACCAGTCTTGTATCCATGCAATAAACCTCACGTGGTCATGGTATATAATTCATTTTGTATATTGCTGAATTCTATTTGCTAATATCTTGTTAGAGATTTTTGTGTCTATATTCATGAATGATATTGGTCTGTGATTTTTTTCTTTCTTTTTATTATACTATCTATCTTGTTTTGGTATCAGATAATTTTATAAAATTAATTGAGAAGTGTTCCTCTTTTTCTATTTTTTGGAAGAGATTGTGTAAAATTGGTCTTCATTCTTCTTTAAACTTGACAGAATTCTCCAATGAAACCATCTGGGCCTGGAAATTTCTTTTGGGAGAGTTCGCGAAGCTATGATTCAATTTCCTTAATAGTTATAGAGCTATTCAAACTATCTATTTCGTATTTGGTAAGTTGTTGTAGTTGGTGTTTTTCAAAACAAGTCTATTTTGTCTAAGTTGTCAACTTTGTGTGTGTAGAATTGTTAGTAGCATTCCTTTACTATCCTTTGATATCTGTGGAATTGGTAGTGATATCCCCCATTCTTGATACTGCTAACTTCTTTCTTTTACTTTGTCATTCTTGCTAGAATTTGTCAATTTTATTGCTCTTTTCAAAAAAACAGCTCTTTGTTTCACAGATCTTCTCTCTTTTGTTGTTTTCAGTATCATTGACTTCTGTTTTCTTTTTTTTTTTTTAAAGATTGGCACCTGAGCTAACATCTATTGCCAATCTTTTTTTCTTCTTCTTCTTCCCCAAAGCCCCCCAGTACATAGTTGTATATTCTATATGTAGGTCCTTCTCGTTGTGCCACATGGGACACCACCTCAGCATGGCTTGATGAGTGGTGCTAGGTCTGTGCCCAGGATCTGAACCAGCGAAAACGTGGGCTGCCGAAGCGGAGTGCATGAACTTAACCACCTGGCCACGGGGCCAGTCCCTACTGTTTTCTTTATTACTTCCTTCCTTCTGCTTGCTTTGGGTTTATTTTGCTCTTCTTTTTCTAGGTTCCTGAGTAGGGAGCTTAAATTATTGCCTGGAATCTTTTCCTATTTTCTAATACATGAATTCAGTGCTATCAATTACCCTCTCAGCATTACTTTAGCTGTATCCCACAAATGTTGATATGCTGTGGTTTTTGGTTTTGTTTTTTCTCCCCAAAGCCCCAGTACGTAGTTGTATATCCTAGTTGTAGGTCATTCTAGTTCTATGTGGGATGCTTCCACAGCATGGCTTGATGAGCAGTGCACAGGTCCGTGCCCAGGATCCAAACTGGATAACACTGGGCCACCAAAGCGGAGCACATGAACTTAACCACTCGGCAACGGGGCCAGCCCTGATGTGTTGTTTTTATTTTCATTCAGTTCAATAATTTTTTATTTCCCTTGAGACTTCCCCTTTGACCCATGGGTTATTTAGGAATATGTTCTTTGTTTCCAAGTATTTGGAGATTTTCTTATTATCTTTCTGCTATTGATTTCCAGTGCCATTCCATTGTGGTAGGAGAGCACATTCTGTATGATTTCAATTCTTTAAAAATATGTTGGGGTTTGTTTTATAGCCCAGGAAATGGTCTGTGTTATCTGTGTTCTGTGGGCACTTGAAAACAAAGTATATTCTACCATGGAGCGTTCTGTAAATTTCAACTAGATCCTGTTGGTTGATGGTGTTGTTGAGTTTTTTGATTTCCCTACTGATTTTCCATCTAGTTGTTCATTCAATTATCCAGAGAGGGTGCTGAAGCCTCTGTAACTGTGGGTTTGTCTATTTCTCCCTTTGGTTCTATCAGTTTTGGCTGCATATATTTTGCAGCTCTGTTCTTTGATGCTTACACATTTGAGATTGCTGTGTCTTCTTGATAGACAGATCCTTTTCTTATCATATAACGTCTGTGGTCATTTTCTTTGTCCTGAAGTCTGCTTTATCTGCTATTAGTATAGCTAGTCTTGCTTTCTTTTGATTAATGTTTTCATTACATATCTTTTTATGTCTTTTTATAGTTATGTTTGAAGTGTGTTTCTTGTAGATAACATATATTTGACTCATGTTTGTTAATCCACTCTGCCAATCTGTTTTTTATTTTGTATATTTAGACCATTTATAGTTAATATAATTAGTGATATGTTAGAGCTTAAGCCTGCCATTTTACTGTTTGTTCTCTCTATTTTTTATTTTATCTGTTTGGTTTTTCCTGCCTTCCTGTGGGTTACTTGAGCATTTTTAAAATTCTGGTTTGATTTTATCTATAGCATTTTTGAGTATATCTCTGTACAGATTTTTTAGTGGTTGCTCTAGGTATTGCATTAAACATACATAACTTATTATAGCCCATTGGTTTTTAATTTTACCAGTTTGAGTAAAGTATAGAAATCTTATTTTATTTTATGTCTCTGTCCCCTCACCCACTTATAATTGTCTTAACTATTTCTTATTCATACATTTAGAAGCATATCAGACAGTGTTATATTTTCTTTTTTTTTCCTACTTTTTCTCCCCAAATACCCCCAGTACCTAGTTGTATATTTCAGTTGTGGGTCCTTCTAGTTGTGGCATGTGGGACACTCCCGCAGCATGGCCTGATGAGCGGTGCCATGTTCACACCCAGGATCCGAACCAGTGAAACCCTAGGTCACCGTGCAGAGCATGCAAACTTAACCACTTGGCCACGGTGCCAGCCCCAAAATATTTTCTGCTTCACCAACAAAAAAATTTAGCAAACTCAATAAGAGAAGGAAAATCTATTTTTTACACATATTTTTACTTACCATGCTCTTACTTCCTGATATTCCAAAGTTCCTTCTTTTATCATTTCCATTTCTTTTTTTTCTTTTTTTTTGGATACTTCCTATAGTCATTCACTTAGGGTAGCTCTGCTGGCAACATATCCTGTTAGTTTTTCTTCATCCGAGAATGTCTTCATTTCCCCTTCATTCTTGAAGGATATTTTCACTGACTATGGGATTCTGGGTTGACATTTCTTTGCTTTCAGCACTTGAAAATTATTGTAACACTTCTTTCTGACTGCCATGGTTTTTTATGAGAAATTTGTTGTCATTTGAATTGTTTTTCCCTTATAGGTAATGTGTCATTTCTCTCTTGCTGCTTTAAAAATTTTTTCTTTGCCTTCAGTTTTCAGAAGTTTGATTGTAATGTGTCTTGCTGTGGATTTCTTTGGTTTTTTTCTGTTTGAGGTTCACTCAGCTTCTTGAATATGTAGGTATGTCTTTTGCCAAATTTGAGAAGTTTTCAGCCGTTATCTCTTTGAGTATTTTTCTGTCCTGTCCTTTTTCTCCTCTCATTCTGTGAGAGCCAGGACACGAATACTAGATCTTTTGTTCTAGTCCCACAAGCCCCTGAAACTCTTCTTTTTTTTCAGCTTATTTTCTCTCTGTTGTTCAGATTTGATGACTTCTTTTGCTTTTCTCTCTCCAAGTTCAATGGTTCTTTCCTCTGTCCCTCTATTCTGCTGTTCAATTGATGCTTTGAGATTTTTATTTTCAGTTATTATGTTTCTCAGTTCTAAAATTAACATTGAGTTGTTCGTTACATCTTCTATTTCTTTGGTGAAATTTTGTATCTTTTCATTTATTTCAAGCTTGTTTATAACTGCTTGTTGAAGTATTTTTACAATGACTGCTTTAAAATGTTTGTCAGATAATTCTAACATCTCTGTCATCTTGATGCTGGCATCAGTTGATTGCCTTCTTACATTCAATTTGAGATTTCCTGGTTCTTGGCATAACAGGTAGTTTTTGATTGAAACCAGGGTATTGTGAGTATTATGTCATGAATCACTGGATCTTATTTAAACCTTTGCTTTAGCTGGCTTCTTCTGGCACAGCCCTTGCAGGAGAAAGGGGCAGGGGTACTACCTTATTACTGCCAGGTAGGGGTATAAGTCAACATTCCCTACTTAGCTTCCATTGACAGCTGGGAGGTGGGGCTGTGCAAAGGTAGGAGTTCCCTGTGCCCACCAAACCTCCACTGATGCCTCTCTGGTGGGGAGGGTCAGGAGTGTATCTCACTACCACTTCCCATGTGGCCTCCACTGATACAAAAGCGTGGAGGTGAGGGGTTGCTTCATTACCACTGGGCAGAGGTGTAAGTCTTGAGTCTCCACTAGGCCTCCTCTGATACCACTCCAGCAGGGAGGGGCAGGGGTGCCTCATCACTGCTGGGTAGGGGAGGAAGTGGCTTCTATTGACATCACAGGTAGGGATGGGGAGAGCCTCATTACCACCTGGAGCAGATCAAAGTCTTGCCTTCTTATTTGGCCTTCTCTGACACGATTACTGAAGGGGGTTGGAGCCCCTCCTTACAGCCTCAAGAGGGTGGAAGTCTAGGCTCCTCAGTCAGCCTTTGCAGGTATGGGTGGAGATAACGCCACAGTTTTTTTCTATGGTGTTTGGCTGTAGTAGAGCTGTTACTGACTAAAAGTTCTCTGTCTTGCTAAGCTGCCCCTTCCCTGGTCCTTCGCCTAGAGGAGCAGGATTTTTATTGTGTGTGTCCATTGGCATTTCCAGGTTGCCAGCTTCTTCATCTCCATCTGGGATACATGAGGCAAAAAGAAAACCCAGAGAACTCACCACTGTGTCATTCCTTGGGTCCCAAGGTCCCTTGCTGATCTGCCTTCTTCTTTCCACCTTTCAGAGTCTTCTTATGTTTGTTTTGTATACAACATCCAGGGTGTTTTGTTGTACATAGCAGGAGGAATAAGGGAAAGTAACACCTACTCCATCTTCCCATAAGTTGATCACATCTACTTTTGTTCCTCATTATATCTTCAACACCAAACTCAGTTCCTGGCACAGAGAAGTAGATCCTACCTAAATAGTTGTTTGATGATTACATGAATACAACTATATCCTAATTCTCCAGAGTGTAGGTAAGACCCTCCCACAGGTAAGCTTTTTGGTGGGTCTACACTCTCCCAGACCGTACGTGGGCCTCTGAGAAGTAGGGGACCCTTCATTTTCTGTAGTAAGTGTGTTCCCTGACAGGTCATGTATCTGTAAAATTGAGATTTCAACCTTTTAAGTTGTGGTAAGGATTAAATAGGGAATTCACATAAAGCAGTAAGAAATGCCTCGGTCAAATTGTAAGCTCTCAATAAATACTATTGTTGTACAAAAAAATGAATTCTGGTCAGTTGGATTGCATTTCTTCCTGATTTGCCTTATCCTGGAGGTGATGTCACTTCATTTCTGATTCATTTTCAACCTGACAGTGGTCCCCAATGCTTAGTTTCTCAGCCTCCCCCCCAGCCTTTGTGACAAGCCATCAGTAATCTACAAATGGGCTGAAGGTCGGTACAGCCAAGGGTATTTAGAATTCATTGAATTCTGGTGTTCCTTCTTTTGTCCAGTCCTTACATCACCCCCTAGTTGTTCCATTTTATAAACTCACATATTAGTTTCTTTAAATTCTGCATGTTCGGAGTTGAGCATAATTAGCTCTTACATTCGCATGCCGCCCTTTGCAGAGGTTTTCCATTGGATCATCGTAGGTGGCACAGTTATCATAATACTAATTTTTTCTGCTGGTAATTATCACCATAATAATAATAATAGCTGCTGCTTAACAAGCATTTATTATATCTCAGGCCCTTTTTTCAGAGCTTTACCAGCTTTTTCTCAATTAATCCTCATGAAAGAACTGGGATAAAGGCCCTCTTACCATCCCCACTTTTCAAATGAGAAAACTAAGGTTTAGAGAGTTACGTACCTTGCCTAGGGTTACAGGGCTACTAAGTGCTGGGGCCAGCACTCCAGCCTAGGCCTGTCAGGCCCAGCCCAAGAGGTCTTGGCTGGGAAGTGGGGGGCTACCTTCTCTGGCATCAACCACCACCACACAAATGCATGGTGTTTCCCCAGAGGCCCCCTTTTCCAGAGGTAAAGCAGTTTAAATCGAGAACAAACCTGGCTCATGGAAACCAAAAATTCAGACAGGCTAATAGGAGGAGGTCTGAGTTCTGCTTAATTGACCCAGCGTAATTATTTCCACTGAATTGCTCTACATCTGGGGATGGGTATTTACTAAGCAGACTGGCCCAGTGGTTCCCTTCAGTACCTGCTTTAGGCTGGTGGAAGTTAATTGCATGGAAAGTTCTCATCTAAGTCACGGAGCTTCTTATTCCTGCAATGCCACACACACACACACACACACACACACACACACACCATACACACAAAGAGTTGTGCCAAAAGGGCTTTGCTAGAAGATGGACTTGCCCTTTAGCTCAGGTGCTGCTTCTGAATAACACAGCTCAAGCCATTTTGAGGCTCTCAGTAGCACAGTTCTTCCAAACAGCGGGAACAGGACCCTCTGGTACTGTAGAGAGGAGAGAGCCGTGAGCAGTATGGTCTCTGGACCACCCAGCCTAGGACACTCCCTCATCCCCACCACCAAAAGAAACAAACCAGAAATAGGATGCAGGGGAAATGTGCTTGGCCAAAGTTGCCTTTTTCCTCTTTGTAAACACAATGAGAAGATAAATTACAGCTTCTGTTGGTAACATAATTACTTTAATTAAAATTTAGGGGGTTGGAAAAGCCAATTCCGAATGTCAGATTTCCAGTGATGTGTGTTAAGCCTGGGAGAATAGAAACACAGCCCTGTAAATAACTAGCATTTTGTAACTGGAGCAGTGTGTGTGTTGTATTCACTTAGAGTTGGAATAGCAATTAAATGATAACCAGAATTCCATTCTCTGCCCTCCCTTGCCTCTGCCCTCATTTCACAGCCAGGTAACAATTGTATGCATAAGACTATCGAGGCTTTTCCCCTTCCCCACCTAAGCAGTAGTCAACCTCCAAGGCCCTTCTCAAACTCCTCCTTCAACCCTTTTCTGAAGACTCTGTCCCACAGAAATCCTCCATCCTAATCAGCCACTGTACTTGTTTTCTGCACCAGACATTTTCCCTCTTAATTGGACCGATTTCAGCTTTGCCTTATAGTCTGTCATATACAGCCCTCTAATTGTGTCGTATTTCCTTAACAAGATTATAAGCTCTCGGGAGGCACTGAACATGTCTTTTGAAAGCACAGACATTTAGAGCTGGAGGGATCTCAGGGACTATATTGCAGATAAGAAAACGGGTCACAGAGCTAACTGGACGCTGAGCAAGGACTGAAGCACAAGAATTCTAACTCTTAGTTCAGTGTGGGCTCCAACCCCTCCCTGGCTTAGCGGGAGGTTTGGACTGAGTTCCTTCCAGTATCACCTTGTCAGTTATGAGGGAGAGGGTGCTGGGTCCGGGGGGAACGTTCCTTACACCACCACCACTTGTTTAAGCTGCTTTCCAGGGTGCTTGTCCCATTGAATGGGGTAGGGGAGTCAGGCAGAGGATTGAGGAGACACTCTTGGTCCAGAACAGTGTGCTGGTGGCCGACAGATGACTAGCCAGCTGCTGTCATTTGAGCCCAGGAGAGGGTCTACTCTCTGAAGGACAATGAGAAGGGCCAGGTGGCCCAACTTTCCTGTGGCTCTCTGATCTGGCAGAGGACAGGGCTTGTACGGAAGAATTTTCTCCAGCTCCTCCTCCTTCTCTTTTCCCATTCTAGAGGCCACAGCTCAGGGATCCCAGAAGCAGACTCTGAGTGATTTTCAAAGGTGGTGCTCCCAGAGAAGTGGGGGAAACAGGAGAAAGAAGAGGAAGAAGCCAAGAAAGGGTGCAATTTTAAGCAAGTCCCATGAAGCGTAGCTTTACCCTGATCCTGCAGAGATGCTGTGGAGTGTAACTTTATCCCTCAGAGCTGTGCCAAGCAGAGGACAGGGAGCTGGGCGCTTGTACTCCCCACCCTCCAGGCATTGGCCGAGGACTGCCTGGAGGGATATAAGCTCCAAGGCCCTCTGTCTTCCCATGTGATGGTGCAGAGTGGGCTCCAGGTGCCCAAGGGAAGGTCTTTGAAAAGGAGCCACAGGTGCTGACTGTTAGAAACTCAAGAACGCTAAAGGGGGGCATACACGTGGAAAAGGGATCCAAGGAGATCTGGGCAAAGCATCAGCATCACTAGGACATTTTTATCTAGTCAACAGGCAGCTTGGAAACTTAATAAACGAGTATCTGTGGCCTTTGTTTTCTGGTTTTATAAAGGGGTAAATGGTGTCTTGTTATTTGGACCAGAGGTGGTAGGAACATGCAGGGTTTCCATGAGGGAAAGACCTTCAGGCAGAGGTAAAGGACTGTGGTGGTTTAAGGAGGAAGGCATCCTGATCAACACTTTGAAATACTCTCCCAGCACACATAGTATACACAGTAAGGTGGGAGTCACTAGGAAGACTGGCTGACAGATGGCCAGGAACTTCCCCAGGTGGCATTTACCTTGGGTGCATCAGAAGGTGGTGGAGCATATTCTTTAAGACTACACATTGGTTTCAAAACCCAATCCTACAACTAACCAACTACAAGTCTCTGGAAAAATTACTTAACCTCTAAGAGCCTCAGTTTCATCATCCATAAAAATGGAGAATGATAAGAATTATCTCACAGATTTTTGTGAGAAATAAATAAGGGGTGTGTGTGTGTGACTTAGCAAAGGAATTGAACATAGTAAGTGCTTGTAACAAGTTTTATTTTCCAAAGAAAACCACATTATCTCCCATCACACACACTCCTTAGAATCTTGACGCTTTTCTCATCGAGAGGTGGAACCTACTTCCCCTCCCTTTGAATCTGGGTGGGCCTGTGACTCACTTTTAACAAATAGAGCAATTGGAAGTGATGTGACTTCTGAGGCAAGATCAGAACAGTTGCCAGGGCTTCTACCTGGTTCACTGAGAATCTTGTTTTTGGAGCCCTGTGGACACCATATTGTGAGGAAGCTCTAAGCCGCCCACATGGAGAGAGCAAATGGAGAGGTTCTGAGTCTACATGAAGAGAGAGAGATGCCAATCAATCTTTAGCTGCTCCAGTCATTGTTTAACCACAATCCAAGCCAGAACTGTTCAACTACATCTTCCCAAATTACTGATCCACAGACACAGGGGGTAATAATAAAATGATTGTTCTTGAATTAAGCCGCTAGGTGGTAATTTGTTACACAGCAACAGATAACTGAAATGGTGCTTCATAAGTGCTATGGATTGACATTGTTATTCACCACAGAACTAGGATATCATCCACAGACTTGCAGGTGCTGAAATGTGATTTTGTTTTATTCCACCAAGAGTGAGTCCGTATCTCAGGCATGGACTCTCACTAATCAAGGCCACAAAGGACTGTTGTCCAGCCCAGAATGCCAGTTGACTACCATAATAGAATTATAGTGGGTTAAACGTTCCATCCTCAGACCAGATTATTCCCTTCATGTAAGAAATTTACTTTGGGGGCTGGCTTGGTGGCGCAGTGGTTAAGTTCGCATGTTCTACTTCGGCGGCCCTGGGTTCACTGGTTTGGATCCTGGGTGCGGACATGGCACCGCTTGGCAAGCCATGCTGTGGTAGGCGTCCCACATATAAAGTAGAGGAAGATGGGCATGGATGTTAGCTCTGGGCCAGTCTTCCTCAGCAAAAAGAGGAGGATTGGCAGCAGATGTTAGCTCAGGGCCAATCGCCCTCAAAAAAAAAAAAAAGAAAAGAAATTTACTTTGGAAATTAAACTGTAATCAGATTGTCTGGTGAGCATAAAGTGCGAATAAGGGAAATTAGTCATCTGACTCAAATGATTCTATGGTATCAGGTCAAGGGAGCACATTGTGCTCATCTCCTTGGAAAGGACTCACTAACTGCCAGGACCCCACAGCACAGACCTCAGGCCAGGACATCATCTCATTCAAATGGCTGTTGAATGGACACTGGTAGCATTTGCCCATTTGATTTTCTTTTTTCCAGCTTCAATACAGACCAATCCCCCTTCTGATGAGTATAGCATTTCTTTAGTCCAGCAGATATTAATAGGGTTCTATGAAAAAAATAGTCAATACATTCAAGAAATACTAGATTCAGCAAAGTGAAAAAAGATTCATTACTATCAGACTTCTCACAACCTTGAATATACTAATTCATGAGGCAAACCCCTCAGAGGAAGATATAATAAGACAATGGGTTCTCCCACACACACATACCTCTCCCCACCCCCAGGTTATCACTTGATGAATGCTGTTTTAAAGATAGCTTCAATCAAGTCACACTCTGAACCAGGAATCATTCTGACTACTTAAGTTGTCTTCCTATATGACTTTCCTGGCCCATTAAGTTTATTTTTTAATTTAACTCTCAGAAGATTCACCTCATTTTCCTTTTGTCCAAATTCTCTTGAGGGGCATTGCTCTATTGCCCTTAAGGAGTTCTGGATTGGGGGCAGGGAGAGGGCAGGTGGGGAGAGGAGCACATGCACACAATAATTTAGGGAAGGTGTTAGGACAGAGATCAAACGGTTGTGATGCCTACTGGAAATACCAGAAATGACTTAGAGAGAGACAGCAGTCAAGGTGGGCTTTGACGATAGAATAGGAGTTTGACAGGGGTTCAACAAGCAGAGTTGAAGAAAAGGGCCCCTCACGCTGAAGCAGCACGCTGAGCAGGGGCCTGGAGAGAAGCAGAGAGCAGAGTATTCAGGAAGTTGAGCAAAGCATATGATGGTAGAGAGATGAAGCTGGCCATGCACGGGAAGTCTAGAAAGCGATACTAAAGATACCAGGCACTAAATGAAGGCGTAGGAACCCAGAGATGAACTGTAAAAGAGTGACGGTGGCCAGATTAGTGTCAGGAGCTGGGAAGAGAACTCTGAAGCTAGAGTGTGGGATGCCTGGGAAAGTAAAATGTGAGAGGCCACTCGGGACGCTGCTACAGTATCCCACAGGAATGCCAGGTGATAGTTGGAAATATGTGGTGGCTCCATCATCTCCTTTATACTTTCTCATGCAACAGGAGACAGACTATTAGAACATCTGCTGTTGAGAAAAAAATATTGAGCTCTATGCTTGAGGCTCTTTGAAAAATCCTTTCAGGCATGCAACTTCACATGATGACAAAACAAAGAGAAAGCGCCGCTTGGTGATGGCACACAAGCAAATCACAGAACTCCAGCCCTGCAGATAGGAGAAGGGGACTCATCCCATAGAGCAAGACATCCCCAAAGCTCATACATAACAGCTGATGTCTCGTCCCTTCATCAATACCCTGCTCTGAATGCTCCCGACATCACTGGAGGATATTCAGTTCTGTGATCCTGTGGGGCTTCCTTTGAGTGCTTCTCAAAAGTCCCAGGGTTCTTGTACATCCTAAATTTTCACAGGAAAATCTCCTTGTCTTCTGTCCTCACGATTACAAGTAGGTAATCCTGGTCCAAGCTAGTCTGGTCATCTGGGGAGGCAGATCCAAGCCTGAGCCCAGAGATCTTCCAACACAATGACAAGGACAGAGTCTCTGGTCTCCCAGGCATCTGCAAGCCACCTCACAGGAGTCCCAAAGTGGGCAGTTAGTCCCTTCCCCTCACAGGACCCACAAAACTAGTCTTCCTCTAGGCTCAAAGGATCTCAACTCCAGTTCCCCCACAGCTGCCTCTGCTTCTCCCCTCCAGAAGCCCTGATCTAGCCCAACAGTCAGACACTCAAATACCTAAGGGACGCAGCAGCTGGTGTAAATGAGTGGTACCTCCCAGCTGGAAGATGATACAATGGCAACCGACTCTCAAGTCTGGGTGAGGAAGACAAGAGGGAGTGGTAGGGATTGTGGCCAACCAGAAATGCTTACCTTCTAAAGGGGACAGCGCCATTACTGGCACTTCAAATGTGGCGTCAATATTCACCAAGCACTTGATTCTCTGGGAAAAGCCTGAAATCTAGGTTTGCGTGTAGAATCTCACCATTTAAAAGTTTTAACAACAGTCAAGCTTAAATCTCTCTACTAACACTGTTCGGACCCCACCAGACACATCTCTTCACTGGCTTCAGCCCCATGCCGCTTGTGTGAGGCACAGCTGGTCTAATATTCCCCTCTCAGAAAGCCTGGGCTTTCAAAAATAAAGGAAAAGTCTGTGTAGTCTGACAACAAAAAAGTCCCTGAGGCAAAGGAACTCAAAGTTTTGTCTGTTTTATGTTCTTGCACAGGATCTTGCAAGCTGTGTTGTAGGTTGTAACTACAATATAGATCACAAATTGGAATCTCAATAAGGAACCTGCCCCAAATGCTTTACAGAGCAGCCTTAGGGTTGGTATAGTGTCTATGGGTGGCCACGACGTCCCAAGGCTTCCTTGAGGAGGAAGGATTCTAGGCAGGGCCGAGATTCAATTAGGACACACTAGTTACGTTGTGCCAGTTGTTAAAATATTAAAATACAAGATTCTGTCACTGTCCAACCTCTTGCTATCCAATGCTCAGAAGCCAAAAAGATCGAGGCAATTCAGTTCTTCCTCATTATCTGAACTCACACTATTCAAACTCGGTACCCAAACTAGGTATTCAGAGCTGCAGCCTCATTCTCTTGGGTTTACAGGCAAGGTGGCTATGCCCACACAGAGTGAGTGGAAAGGAGAGCAAGGTCTGGTAATCCTGATGAGCAGCTCTCCCATAGGGTAACCCTAGGTGAGTGGCCAATCCAGTGGAATCCACAGCAGAATGATAGAAGAGTCAGCAATCATGACCTGCCCTTGAGTTACTGAGAATGACTCCTGGGCCCTTCAAATAGGACCTTCTTGGTGGTCTTCTTTTGATCCCATGCCATGCTAGGGGCTCAGGGGCCTTTTGTAAGGTAGTCTATGGTTTCAATAGTCCAGATACACGACACGGCTCTTTACTCTCCAGGCAGCAATGCTGGGGAGTAGCAAGTAGGACTATCTGATCAGGAAATCCATTGGCAACACTCTCTTCTCTTTCTCTCCATTTCCTATTGGAAGGAGAATCTCCACTCTCCCCACTGCTCTCCAAGATTTTGTCTACACCAGTGAATCATCCCATTTTCTATTAGCTCTTTCCTCTGTAAGACCCCTGCTTCCTCCTATTCTTTGGTCCTGGTTGGCCGTGGTTGTCCCCCGTGTAGAATCAGCAAATAGGAATTTTCCCTTTCATCAAAGCAAAAAGGTTTTAAATCCTCTTACTATAGTGAAGAAAAGGATTAAGAATAAGCTTTTAATTTCCCATGTGAAAATAGCCTCAATCTTCGTATCTTGCTACAAGTAGTGTGTCATTCATTTGCCCCTTGGGTCTCAGATACATTCCTCTCCTTTGCTCTGAAAACTACATTTCCCAGACTTCCTTGCTAGCTGCCTACTGGTTTAGCCAATGAGAGACAATGTTGGGAGATTGGAGGTCAGAAGAGGGGGAGAAGCCAGGGTATTTCTCCCCGTCTTTCTGCTTTGATTGGCATCTCCAATGTGGTCCCTGGCTCACATCGGGCAGTCTCTTGGAGATCCAACTCCTGCTGGGCAGCCTCTGGTATTCTAACTCCTGCCAGATGGCCCTAGTTCTCTGAATCTGCTCACACCATCTCTTCCCTTTATTCCCTATACTTTAGAGCTTGTAGCAGCTTCCTGCTTTTGTTAATGTCTGGGTTGCCTCATGGTCCTGTTTGGCTCTTCAGCTCTTCCAATACCTTTGTAATCAATTCCTCCTATTAAATTCCTTCCACTGGACAGCCTTGCATGTGCTTTCTTTCTCTGACTGGATACTGGCTGTCTCAAATAGGTCACGTCATCATCAGAGCACCAGCCTCTGGACTCCTGTTCTTGGTTGCATTTTAGGGAGGCAGTATCAAACCACCAAGAACTGGGCAGCAGTGTATTAACAGGGTGTTGTCCTTCAGGCCCCAACTCTCTGCCAAGGCCACCACAAGCTAGGAGCCTATCTTTTCTAATGTATATAGTAGTACTGTTTTAACAAATTTTCTTTTAGTTAAAAGTGAGAAATCTCCTTTTGTTTAAATGACACATGATAGGAAGTGTCATATTTGCTTTCAAGAAATTCATAAGATGAAAAATGAACCCATATGTTCTGGAGGAAAAGAAATTGGTCAAATACTAAAATCCAATTCAAGTCTCTTACCATTCATGAATGTACAGGTTGGACCTAAAGGTCTTAATCCTGAGATATCCCTCAACTGGAGATTATTTTTTTCAGACTAAGCTTTTTGCCATTGTTGTTTCTCTTTGTCATTTACAAGCACTGGTTGGAAAAACAGGGACTAATTAATGCTTTCAAAAAATATTTAATTGAAAAACTTGTCATGATTATGTGTTATTTTTGCCTACCCAGCATCCTTCCCCAATTTTCCTGATAATGAGATTCAGACTTTCCTCTGGAGGAAGTACCAGTGTCCCACTCTCCCACTGTCCTCTAGGTAAAGCTCATTATACCCCAAGCACCATGGGTAGTCATGTGACTCAGATAAGGCCAATCAGAGCACCACATGCTCATGTCTATGTGATTGATTGCCTCAGGAATGGGCACATGACCTAATCAAGCCAATCACGTCAAACAGAGCTAACCCACCAATTTTTGCTTGAGGAGCCAAGAAAGGATTTTATTTTTCTCACAGCTTAGAGCTGTGAAGATGCAAACCTGGAGCTTCCATATGTAGGGAGACTTCCTCTGAAATCAGAGAGAAATGCACTGAGGAGAAGTGGAGAGAGAAAAATCCAGGTTCTGATGGTGTAATTTAGAACTCTTTATCTAGCTGCTCTGAAGTTCATCTTCCATTGACATATATATATATATATATATATATATATATGATTATAAACATTATAATGTGTTGAATCACATAGATAATCATATATACAAATTTTTTTGTTTAAGGAAGTTTGATTGGATTTCCATCCCTCACAACCAGAAGAGTTTTGACTAACACACCTTAGCAAGCAAGGCATTCTGTTGAGCACTGTGGAGGATCTCAAGACAAGCAAACTCTCAGGCACTTTAAAGAGGAAAGAAATGGATTCATTACGTGAAGCAGATGGTCTAACGTGAGCAGAAGGGAGAAAGCACAACTACTCCACTTCTATTTTGCCTCCATCATCTCAGGAAAAATAATCTTCATACAGAGACAGTGGAAAAATGTTTTTTAAGGTTCAGAAATCTGAGATAAATGAGGAATTAAAAGAAACCTCATCGCTGCCTTGAATGAGACCGAAGCACATGTCCTGGCTGAAGTCGGCCACTTGCCATGTTGAAGTGTACTTACAGGACTTACAGACGAGAGTACCAAGCCAGTGGGGATACTCTTTGAAGGACTGTGGGGAATTGAAAAATAATCTCGATTATTAAAAGTGAATTTTATTCTTTACAGTCCTATGAGTTGTCTTTAATTCTGGGAAAATTAAACAGTTGATTTTTGGACACATCAGAATAATGTGTTCATTTTTCAATTAAATATTTTTTGAAAGAACTCATTAGTCCCATTTTTTCCACCAGTGATTGTACATGACAAAGAGAAACAACAATAATGAAAAACTTAGTCTGAAAAAAAGAATTATTTTTAACCTCCAAATTGAGGGATATTTTAAGATTAAGACCTTTAGGTCCAATCTGTGTATTCATGAATGGTAAGAGATTTGAACTGGGTTTTAGTATTTGACCAATTTCTTTTCCTCCAGAACAACAGCATGAATTCAAAAAGAACAAGTTATACCAAACCATTCCAATCTCTTTTCTTTAATAAAATAAAAAGATGGGCATAAAAACGAATTTGACAGACATAATGTACCCAAATGGTAAAGTGATTGGCAGTCTTTTTTTTCCTGTTTTTGAAAATTCTTGTTTTCAAATGGAGAAACAAGCCACATGATAGTCCAGCTAAGATGATTAATTGATCAGAGCCAAAGACTGTTTGATCAGTGGAGTAATGAAATCTGGAGGATAGTCTCCAAGGGGATGTTACAAGGCCCTATCCTATTTAGAATGATGTATCAGTGATTTTGATACTTATTGATTTTCAAATCATATAAACCTGGGAGAGATTTGGTTGATGAAATCAGGACTTAAAAGATCATAACAGGCTACAATAATTTACCTTAAAAGCAACAAGATGATTTTTAATTAAAAGGTAAAGATCTATATTTCGGTTTAAAAAAAAAATCAATTACACAAGTACAGGGTGGAGAAGACCTGGCTTAACTGCATTTCACCCACAAAAGATGAGGTGTTTCACTTGACCACAAAGTATAAAATGATGCCATCACTATGGACGATAAGGTAGAAGGATATTTCCTAACATGGGAAATACCCTAATGTGTCTAAAATGCCTATAACATTTTCTTACGTGGATAAAAACCACGTTACAGAATACATACAAATACACAGATATTAATAGAAAAGCCTCAAAAGGTAGCAGTGGTTAACTCTCAGTGGTGAGAAGACAGGTGATCTTATTTTCCTCCTTGTATGGTTTCATATTTTACACATTTGCTGCAATTACTTTTTATAATAAAAATGTCATTTTAGCTCAATATATGGATCAAAAATGTTAACATGGCTGATAAAAACAACAGGAATGAAGTCTTAGGCTGTGTACATAGAATTATATTTTCCAGAAAAGAGGCATCGATCAGTTCACTGTGCTCTGTGCTGGGACAGCCATACCTTGGATAATGAATCAGGTCCTGGGTGCCACATCTTAAGGGGGACTCTGGCGACTTGGACTACCTGTGGGGTTTGGGAAGAATGTGAGTGATCTGAAGGTTAAAGAAACTGGTGAGTATGGCCTGCAAAGCAAAAACTGAATAAAGACATGTTTGCTGTCTTTATTTACATTAAGTGTTCTCATATGGAAGGGGCAGTAGATTTGGGACAGATTAGAGATGGCCACAAATTCTTTGACACTCATCCCATCGAGAGATGGGAGTCTATATTATCTCTGCGACTGCTGTGATCAACAGAACATGGTGGAAGTGACAGTTTCCAGGCCAGGCCTTAAGAGACTAGCAGCTTCCACTTCCTGTCTTCTAGGGAAGCCAGTGGCCTTGTAAGAAGCATGCCTGCACAATGACCACAGCGCTGTGAGGAAGCCCAAGCTGGCCATGTGGAGAGGCCGTGTAAAGAGAGAGAGAGCTGACCAGTCCCCAGCTGATTCAGCCATCCCAGCCAAGGCACCAGACATGTGAAGGACCAAGCCTTCAGACGACTCCTTTTGGCTGCGACCATGTGAGGGATGCCAAGCAAGAACCACCCAGCTGAGCCCAGCAATCCCAGAATCATGGGAGAGAAACAAATTGTTATTTTGAATTAATACATTTGAGGAGAGTTTGTTACAGAGCAATAAAAAATTGGAACACTTGTTCTGTCTAGCTTGATCCTAGATAACATTGTAACATTCAGTAGGGGTCCTTTGAGTGTTTGTGAGCAAGAGAAGACATTACTGCTCTTTGTGATAAGTTCTCTGATGATACAGTGTGGGACAGAGGGTTGTGTGCACCTGAGACAAGTTCAGGAGTGGCCTCTCAATGCTTTGTAACAAGCTGCCGGATAACTGCTGCCTGTGAGGTGGGACAAAACCACAAAGATAACAAGAGTTGGCTCCAACCTCAGAGATTCCCACATCGAAAAGGTCCATAAGCAGAAACAGGGGATTCAAGAAAATGGGGAGTGGTTTTGCTAGTGCACTGAGATTACAGTCCCTTGGGCTAGTGCATTGGCCAAGCAAAGTGATGGAGCACTTCTCCCTGCTTGGCCAGCACCTTGCAATCCTGGTTTCCTGCTTCTTCTCTTGGTACCATCTTTGTTTCTATTTTCTCCATCTCTCTTCCCCCTCTCCCTGGGGCTTTTCCCTCAATTTCCTGCTTTTTCCTCAATTTCCTCTTGGCATGAGCCACCTAAACACTGGGTCTAAGAGATATTAGGTCTGGAGTTTAGGGGCCTCCTTTGCTCAGGGCATTGAAGTCAACTTCACTACAAGAACTCTGAGTTAGTGTCTGGGAGGAGAGAAAAGTATCCATACTTCCACAGCATTCTGGCCTCAGCAATCTGAAAAAGAAAAGTACCAGGATGCTTTCCTGCATTTCCCCAGAATTGTATTAACTATATGTATTCACATATCCTTAAGACAAATACTCCCCAAACACTCACCACAGGAGGATGGTGTATTTCACCAGTAGATCTAATAGTATATCATCCAAGAAGCAGCATCCCCTTTAGCTGAGGATGGCCCGGAACCACCTGTATAGGATTGGGGGAAATGACCCGGCCCGGACTTTTCTCATCTGCAAAGTGAGGTCTTTGGGTTAGGTAGTCAGGGAGTACTCCCTCCCTTCTCCAATTTTCTTTCACAACACCCCCATTTGTGTCACTCCAAGCATTTACCACAATGTGTAAAATGTCTTTATTTGTTCCTTCATTGACTTCTGCTCTGCTAGCTAGTAAGTTTGTGAAGACAGAGTCTCTGTTCTTGTTCACTACTGTGTCCCCAGAACCTCATCCAGCACCCAACACAGTGAAGACATTCAATGCATATTCATTAAATAAAGGAACGACTGAAGCTTTATTTTTTAAAATTTTACTGCAGCTATCTTTGAGTCTGGGAGTAATTTACCAGATATGTATTTGGGAAACTTTCCACACACATCAAACTCAGAGGATAGGGAGAAATAATGGAACTGCAAGAAACCAATTAATTGTCAAAATTTTAAAGTTTGAGCTTGATACATATTCACAAATAACTTGGGGACAGCGCAGTGTGGTGGATTAAAAATAAATCACTTTCACGTGATTTGTGTTGCTATCTTTCCAAACATCGTCATTTGGTCCCTTTTGACAGAACATCACCAGGCAAAGAATGATAAGACAATTGTTGTGATTGGGCAAAATATAACAAAGTTACAATTCTTCTGAGTGCTGGGTGTTTGCGTTCCATGGATTCATATTTAAATCAGATTCTGAGCAGATGAAAGGAATGTACAATAAGTCAGCTTGAAGAGAGAGACAGGCATATTTGCCCCCATGGAAAACAACTGGGCCTTTAGCAGATGCCAGGATTTCGGGGAAGGGCGGCCAAAGTCAGGAGGAAAGGAGCTGTCAGTCTTTGTACCACTTTCAGATCAACTCTAAGCACATTTCTGCAGGCATATTACAGCTCAGAGGAGCCACGTAGCTCAAGATAAAGATTCCCGCATGGTGATGCAAATTAAGACCCCTCTGCAGAGGTGTCTGAAAAGAGCCAACAATGAGGGGAAATGCTTGAAAGCAGCTTGAAGAAAGAAAGTTCGCTGAGAGGAAGGAGACAATGTCTTTGGCTAAAAAAACGTTTTTGTTGTCGTCATCGATGATGACGTTCTATTAGCGTTGGGCGCTCTGAGCCATGGTCACAGATAACCAAGGGCTGGGTCTATTGGCTTTATCCCTTAGCACCAGAAGAGAAATGTCCCACTCTTCCTCTCTGTCTGGTTTTAAGATCTCA
This sequence comes from Equus quagga, assembly GCF_021613505.1. Taxonomy (NCBI): domain Eukaryota; kingdom Metazoa; phylum Chordata; class Mammalia; order Perissodactyla; family Equidae; genus Equus; species Equus quagga. The sequence continues at coordinate 159,332,241 of NC_060268.1, read as the reverse complement.
CCTGGTTTTCTTTCACATCTCACGCCTCTCCTGCTTGACCTCCTTACTGCAAATGTGCCGCGCTCTCTCCTCCAGCCTCTGCCTAAGCCTCCTCTGAACACAAGCTGAGTTTCTCCCTGTTTCCCCTCTAGTCCTCAGATCCAGTTTACGAATAAGAGCTTGTATGGTGCTTTACAGTTGGCTGAACACACCACTTACTTTGTCTCACTTGATCTTCACAACAATCCTTTAAGGAACCCAAAGAGGAAAGAGAAAAAGCATTAATAACTGCTAACGGGACAGTCTCTGGAGCTAGGCAAAGCTGAGCTTCAATGCTGCTCTCTCATTTCTCAGCTGTGTGACTTCAGCAAGTTACTTAACCTTTCTGTGCCTCAATTTCCTGATCCCAGGCTGACTTTCAGCCCAGGAAGTGATATGGAGATGGTCAAGAGCTTAGTCTCTGGAGCCGCACTGCATGGGTAGAATCTCTGCCACTGGATGGCCACATCACCTTGGGCAAGTAATTTAACTTTTCTGTGCCTCAGTTTCCACATCTGGAAACTGGGGCTAATGATAGTATCTCCAACTCAGAGGTTCGTTGCAAGGATTAAAGAAGTAAATACACAAGAAGCATTTAGAAAAATACCTGACACACAGTGATCACTATATAAGTTTTACTATTAGTCTCATTAGTCTTTAAAAAGTATATTTTTGTCCTGCTACTCAAAATAACACATCAGCTTTGTAGAAATCCTGGGGCATTTCTATTTTGCTATTTGTACTTTATTTTTCAATGAGTCGTAGTGAACACTGCTCAAAAATATTCAGCCAACAACCAGAGGCACTCAAAACTAGAATATGCAACTATGTACTGGGTTAGGGGAAGAAGAAGGGGAAAAAAAGACAAAGAGAGAAAAGAAGATTGACAACAGATGTTTCAGGTGCTAATCTTTAAAAACAATTCAGCCAATGCCTCCTCCGCAAGGTACCATCCTCCTCCCTCCAGGCTGTCATGTCACCTGAGCTAGAAGACAGAGTTGAGACCACAGGGGCAGCTGTGCACTTCTCCATCCACCACTTTTTCCTCCCCCAACGATAAAAACAACCACCACCAACCAAGCGAGAACAGGATTTCAAACAAGGCCAGAAGTTTTTTCTTTGGGGCTGGTTGCTTGTTCACCTTACATGAGTTTCTGTTGTCCAGTTGTCATTTTAATTCGGCCTCTCTGCATTTCTCTCCCTCTGGCAAGTAGCCACTCACTTGCAGAATCTAGGAAGATGACAAAGTTCCCTTAATGCGTGCTCACCTGGAAAAAGAGAGGAAAAAATAAACATCCATAAGTTTTCCAGGACAGGGAAGGAGATGTTTTCTCCATGCTTCTCCCCTCCTGACAACACCACAGAAGCCTCCCCACCTTCTTGATCCAACCAGATGCCGGGCACCCTTCCCAAACACCAGGCATGGCCAAGTGGTCCTTCCAACCACACTCCTTTGAGCTATCTGCAGGTGTTTTCTTTAAGTAGGTTCAAATATGGTGAGCTGCATAATTTAACATCTAGCTGAGGACAGTTTTAAGGGACACTTAACAATAACATCAGGAAGTCAGGCAACGACCAGGATGGGTGGCCACCCTGGAAGCGCCATGTCTACCTCCCACATCAGTTCCACTCCCAGGTCCCCATTTTGTAGCTGGGGTCTCCTCAGGAGAGCTCTAACTCCAGGAGCCAAATTCCCTTTTGGGGATTCAAGTTGCCCCACTTTAGTCTCTTCTCCAGATTTTTTCATACAATATTACAATATTCTGACTGGGGTGGAGGAAGTAAATATCCCTCCAAAACTGAAAAGATGTGAATGCTTCGTCATCAGGGAAGTAAGAGATTTCATTCCAGTACCAAGCCCACACTTAGCACAGGCTCCACTAATCTTTATTGAAGGAATGGTGTTAAAGTGGAGACGTTCTCGAGATAATAAAATACATAAAAGTGACTAAGTCCTTTCTCTAGGATGGTCACAATGCTAAGTGCTTTACACATCTTGTTTCATTTGATACTAATAATAATCCCAGGAGATGAGCCATCCCCAAATAACAGCTGAGGACAGGGAGGCTCAGAAAGGTTGAACAATTATCCAGGTCACAGAGCTGGCAAGTGACAGAGCCAAGACTCAAATTCACATCTTTCCGCCACCAAAGTCCACTCTTTTAACCACTAATAACAATAGTAAAGATGACCAAATAGATAAAGATAATCATAACAAACACTGTGTGCCAGGTACACTAAGCATATTACATATATTAATATAATATCGGCACACAGATTATTACTGGAGCATTAGGACCATTATGCTCCTCTTAAAGGTGAAGAGATGGAGGCACAGAGAGGCTAAATGGCATGTCCAAGGTCACAGAGCTCTTAAAGTGCCTGAGCTGAGACAGAAAATCAAGCGGTTGAGCCTGAGGGGCCCTGACCACCCGTCTGTTATCCCTCCGCTGTCTGCTCTGTGACTTGTGATGACCCAAGACAACATTGTTTGGGTGGGAACTTTTCTCTGGCAAGACTTTGATAAAACAAAAACCCAAGAAGACACTTCCATCCAGGGCAATAAATCTGTATTATATTATTGTTCATTTGTCCCCGGGCTTCCTAGGAACTGATGGGGACACAGCAGAGGACACGTGCCTTTGCTCTCTAGAACCTTCAAGTCCCGTCAAGGCTGAGATTCTGTAAGTAGTAAGTATTTCCTGAGTACCAACCGGACATGAGCCCTGTGCATCCCCTGCTTCCTTTGATCGCACAACCATTCTGGGGGGTAGGTACTATTCTCCTCCATTTTACAGGTAAAGAAACAGTGACTTTCAGGAGAGAAAGGACCCCTCAGCTGTTGGCTCTTGCCCCACACGACAAGGAACCGTCCAAGCTTATCCTTGGATCAATCAGCTTTACACGTAGCAGCAGTATTCACACTTAATTCTTTTCTAAATATTCAACACACACACCAAGTCCAGCTATTTAACAACTAAAAATGGAACTGATTGCTGGGTTCAGTGTTTGTTCTAATTCGTGCAGGTTCATAAAGTCCACTTTAGACAAAAATAAGGCTGACTCACATATGCAAAAGAAAATCAGTTCATATTTACAAGCTTCATAAAACCTGCTGCGAATACTTAGGGAGAAAGATACAGCAAATGCATTTACAACCTTATCCAAATGTCTCCCCAGCAGCAGCCTGGAGGAGGCTCGGAGAGGGCTGAGAACCAAGCACAAGGCTCGAGTAATCTATGAGGGCAATATATTCTAATTACTAAATGAACAGGGCAATCTGAGAATATTGGATTCAAATGGACTTTCCCATGTTTGCAAAACCACTGCAGAACACACCATAAAGGAGGCTTATGACAAGTTTAGAGGATCAGTTTCATAGACACACACACACCATGGGGGAACAGAGGTTGCAATTTTCTGCCTGAAATGTTCTGGCAACTTTTGGCATTTCCAGGGGCAAACAGCCTCCCTGTGCCCAGCCTGGTGCCACCCAAGTTTGTAATTCATTAAACAAACAACTACTGTGCCTCCAGCGTCTCTTAACTGTCCTGCCCTATACTGAGCATTAAGAGGAAGATAAAACAGAAATGTGGTCTCTGCCCTCAAGAAACTTACCACACAACCCCTGTGGATTATTTAAGGAAGAAATTAGTTGGGATCCATTTGTTGAGGGGCACCAGGGCTCACTGGAAATGACTCAAGGAGAAAGGTGATTCTTGTCAGAAAGAGTGACATCTTGAGGAGCCCAGGTGCAGGGAGCACAGCCCAGATCCTGTCCATTTCTCCTTCTCTCTGGGGCCACCTGGTCTCACTCTCTGATCTACAATCTCAACGCTTCTCTCTTCTCATCTTTCTTTCTCCACCAGCCTCCTCTGCACCCGCACAGCCAGCCACGTCTAGTGAGCAAGTGCTTTTGATGTGACAACTAAACCCTGCTGCAGAGGAATCAGGAGACTGCCCAAAGGCTGAGAAACTCTGAGAGCCACTCAAAGTCATGCTTCTGGCCCCACTGGCTGCGCCCCCAGGAAGGAGCAGGCCAGTGCATTTTCATAGGCTTTGATGCTGGTCCCCTGAATCTGATTGTCTCTTGGGAGAAGGACTCTCTGCAGTGGGGCCACTTTTGAAAGAGAGTTCATAACGTATAGAGATGCCCCACCTATGTGGAGGTCAGAGCTCCGGTAATTACATCTCCGAGGACACAGAGAAGAGGAAAAGGCCTCCGAGGGCCTGTGCCCCAGAGCCTGCAGGAGAGAACACAGCCATTCCACAGCTACCTCAATAAGCCAGACGTATTGACTTAGAATATTCTCCACTCTACAAGCATTAACAGAGAGCTTCCAGCCTGCCTGTGCTTGGCACAGGGGACTCAGAACTAGGAATCATAGTCACCAACCTCAAGGACTCTGAATCCTACCAAAGAGCACAGCCATGCCTCTAACCAACCATCATATCAGGCGAAGGTAGAATGTGCCTCTAAACGACGGGAGGAAACTAGACTTTGTTACAAGACAACTCTAGGCAGGCCTTTCAGCCTCACACTCTCCGTGAAGGAAGTGGGGGTGATGCAGCCTCAGAGAGGCTAAGAAACCTGCCTGCAGTCACACTGTTCATTGCAGGATTTGGTCCCTGCTCTTTCCATGATGCTAGCCGGCTCCCTCCTGGAACAATGCATTGCCCGAGAGAGGTGCAGAGGAGAACGAGGGAGTAGATGAGACCGCATTGCTATTTCCACCAGCCATGTTGAGAGAATTATTATGTAAAATTAAATTACTAATGTACTTCCACAGTCAACAGGTTGTGGGACGATGACAAAGACAGACCTAAGAAGTATCAAGAGCAAACCCCAAAGTGGCATTAAATGGGGCCATTTAGTGTAGGAGCAAAGAGACCTACACACCTCAGCCAGCCCTACATTGCAAAACTATATGGTAATCAGTGTTCCTAACGATGGCTCTAGGTCACGAAGACAGGGGTAAACTACACTGACATGTTGTCTAAAGGGAACAGGCTGTGCGCTCAGGACTGTTGCCTCTGCATCTGTCTTGGGCTAGCTGTGTGGTCTTGGAAAAGTTAGTCCTCTCATGGATGAAACGAGGGCTGTGGCAACTCTAAAAACTTTCATTGCAAATGAAGGGAGCCTGGAGTAGGAAATTATTCCCACCCATCCCACTCCAACAGTGCCAGGACCCTTGTCAGGGACAGCCACGTTCTCCCTCTGAACCATCCAATTCCTATATAACTGTTTATTCCAAGGACGCTCTCTCTCTTTTATTTATTTATTTATTTTTTTTTAAGATTGGCACCTGGGCTAACAACTGTTGCCAATCTTTTTTTTTTTTTTTTTTTTTCTGCTTTATCTCTCCAAATCCCCCTCATACACAGTTGTATATCTTAGTTGCAGGTCCTTCCAGTTGTGGGATATGGGACTCTGCCTCAACGTGGCCTGACTAGCAGTGCCATGTCCGCGCCCAGGATCCGAACCCTGGGCTGCCGCAGCAGAGCGCAAACTTAACCATTCGGCCACGGGGCCGGCCCCCCAAGGACGCTCTCTTGCTGCTGCTTCTCTCTGTTCCATTTTCCTAAAAAGCCCTTCTTCTTCACAGCAGCTCCACTTTTGCCCAGGTTGTCACTAGCAATTGCAAGATCATATTCATTTTAAACTCAGAGGATGCTTGGCTGCTTAGGAAAAAGGAAAAAAAAAATGAATATGACAAAATTATTTTTACTTAGGATTTTTAAGGACACAAGTCATGCTGATTAGGTGCTAAGCTACTTTTGCCGCGTATAGGCAGCACGGGTCCCTTAATTTCTACAAAAATGAAAATGTGTGGCAGAGGAACCATTGATGCTCGGCTTCTAAACTGGAGGATGCTGAGGCTGAATGCAGGCCGGGGCAAGCTGCCTCTGCTCTGCTGGAAGTCCTGGCGTGGTGAGGATTGGGGCACATTCCATTGTCCTATCTCATGTTCAAGGGTCAGAGCCCGTCTGGATCAGGGAACGAGAACTGAGGCTTCCAGCCCCCAGTGCCATCCAAGTCCAGTACTTGAAGTTACAGCATTAGTGCCCGTCCTGGGAGCCTTGTCCTTTAATTTCCACAGCACTGTTTAAAACCCTCAGGGGAGGCAAGACCTAATCCATGGATGGTAAATAAATTTTATCTAAACTACCAGCTTTGATCAATTGGTAATGACTGCCCAGAGCACTGTACTGAGAAAGATTCTTAAGTGTCCCCCAGGGTGATGTTCAAAACATTTAACAACCCACCAATCAGCCCAGGCATCAGCTGTAGTGCTGGAGCAAGCTCTTCCAGACCCCCAACCCTAACCCCAACCCTAACCTTCTGGGCTCTTCCAGGTCCCCCTGCTGGTTGGGATGTTAACTCTTTAGCTGCTGGGTCAGTGTGAGGAGGTCCCAGGGGAGCACTCCGGGCAGCAGCTATCTACTCACTGATGCAGAAGATGCTTAAACCTCCTGATTACACGCAAAGGGTCAGCTCTGCTGTCCCCCAGGATTGGGGTAAGTGGGCAGCAATGGGTCAGCAGTGTCACCCGTAGATGGAGGCAAAGGAGAATGCAGCATCAAGAATTTTCTCTCCTTGCCTGCAGACTTCACCTTCTAAAGAATCTGCATTGTCCTTGGTGGGTCATGGGACCAGAAACTCACATGTTATGGGTCCTGTGAATTTTGGCTTGAGACAAATAAAGAGGTGAGAGGGGGAACCTCAGACATATTCATACTGGAAGTGGGTGCACTGATTTGTTCTCCATTGTCAGTAACTTTCTGTTGACGTGAAACCAGAGCACTAACTGGTCATGATGTCAGTTTACTGGCATTAAGTTTAGACAGCTAAAAATGATAGAATTGCTTTTATTCATCTTCCATTAAAATTATGGGTAGGGTCAAGCCTATTAGTCTGACACAGACTGTGGTTTTCAGACCTTAGGAGCCCCAGAAAGATGGCCAAATCTCCTTGCCCTTCTTGGGTACTCACTAACGAGAAGCTATTGCTAAAAATCTTAGGCAGAGGGCAGTGCAGGGTCAGCTGGCATGTTGGATGCCTGGCCTGGCAGGTAAAGCAGGTCCCTCTGCAGCCTCAGAGGAGATCTGGGGGCGAGACTCTAAGTCTTTCTCATACCTCAGTGCGCAGCAGAAACACCTGGGAGTGTGTTAAAATGCAGACTCATGGGCCCACCCTAAAAGATTCCAGTTCAGGAGAAATCTATAGTTTAACAGCTTTTCAAATTGACTCTGTTTCAGGTTGTAAATCACATTTTGAGAAACCTTAATCAGTGGGAGTGAGAACCCAAGAGGCTTCTGGGGGAGATGGAAGCAGACAGTAAAAAGGAGGAAGACAGTTGAACGGGGACGTTGGGCAGCTGACATAAACTCCACCCCCTCTGGCTTTCCTAATGAGTGGCCAGATCCTGGCTCCATTAGAATGATGAATTAGGTTCATTTATTGATGCCGAGTGAGAAGTGCTTGCTGTGCATTCACTGATTCAAATTTCATAGCAACAACACTCTGGAGGGTGGGCCCTAACATCATTCTCATTTTTAGGTGAAGAAACTGAGGCCCAAGGCCACTCAACTTGAAGGCAGTAAAACCAGGACTTGACACCAGACAGCCTGACTCCAGAGCCCAGACACTCCCCGCCAGCCTGTGCAGCCCACATACGAGAAAAATTTTGCTATATCTGAGACAATAGCTCATAATAGCCTCATGGACTAGCTAGAATATAAATACAACTATCAGCTTTTTTTTATTTTAATGAATATTACTGGTAAAAAATACAACTGACAGGGACTAAAACTGTACATGACAAATTTCATTATAATTAAAATTTAACGAAGAATCTCATCTCCTTGACAAAAGTTAGATTTGCAAAATCAAGCCTGAGAAAGCTGGACCAGAAAAAATAAATTCAATCATTATAGCAAAAACCAAAATTTGAAATGCACCCCCTCCCCCCAAAAAATCCTGAGTGATGAATCAAATATTTATTGTACAACATATATGGATTAGAATTTCTCGTAATAAAAATGGAAATGAAAACCAAAATGAGTGGAAACTTTTAGATTCGTCAGATAGCAAAGATGATCAAGAAATTAAATGTACTTAATAGAGTTTGCTCCATAAAATCATTTTTTTGAAAAAAAAATCAATGTTTTTAATTATTCCAATAAAAATGACTTTATTTATAAACATTAAATCAAAATGTCCTTGGGGGGATCAAAAGAGCAAGGAACAAGGTTTCAGTGGGTCACACTGGGCTGTATTTATAAATGTTGCCCATCGCTTGGGCAGCTTCCCTCAGCCCTCACTCGCAGTTAGGATTTGTGCAAGAGTCACTACATAAAATCATGCTGGTGGGGGTGGAGCGGGGCGTGTCCCCCACATTCCCCCAGCAACAACGTGCTGTTACACCTGCGGGGGGAATCCCAGTGGAGAATCATTGCTGAATTGATACACTGTTCTTGATGCAAGTGCGCAACATTCCCCACGACAGCAGGAAAAAGATGTTTGAGGAACACTGCTTTAAATACTGAGACCTTCCCCTCCCTCCATATGTCTCTCTATCCCGCCCTCCCCAACCCCGGGTATTTAAATATCCGTGCACTGTTCACCAGCTGCTCCGCCAGTCCCACACCATCATCATCTCTCATGTGGACGGCGGCCATAACCTCACCAGACAGCCTGTCTCCACTCTTGCCTCCTTACAACCATTCTTCATTCTGTACCGGAGAGATCTCTCAAAAACATAAGTCAAATTATGTTCCTCTGCTTAAAGCCAGTCAGTGGTTCCCTACTGCATTTAGAATAAAGCAGCAAGTCCTTACCCTGGTTTACAAAACCCTTTACATTCTGACCCTGCCTCCCTCACCAGATGTATCTTTTATCACTCTCCCATCTCTCGCCTCACTCCCCCCGCACTGCCTTTCTTGGTCCCTGTTAATTCCCACCTCTGATCCTTTGCACTGGCAGTTCCTTCTGTCTGGAGCACGCTGTCCCCATGATCTTATCCTAACTGACTCCTTCTTGACTTGCCGATCTCAGCTTAAATGTCATGTCCTTGAAGAGGCCTTTTCTGACCAACCTTCCGCAAACCAAGAAGCCGCACAGTCACTATTGTTTCATCCTGTTTGGATACTCTGCATAACGCTGCGTCTCCAATTTTGATGTCTTGTCTGCTCCTTTCATTGCTTTGTTAAGCTCCATAAGGGCAGGAACTGATTTTCTCTTGTTCACGACGTGTAAGCACTCGATATATGTTTATGGATATAATGAACGGATAGATGGATGCATGAATGAGCAAATGACCAAATCAAGTACCTTAAGGCTGATGAAATTTTAGGAGCCAGTGTCCTGGGAGCCAAAGAAAAATGGAGGTAAGGTGAATCTTCCTCTCTCAACCCAAGACCCTCCTCAGAGTCCCCCTTTCCCTTAGGAACCCTACCCCATCCTCGTCCCCCTCTGGGCTTTCACAGCAGTAACCGGCATTTGTGGTTGCCCCTTCGTTCTGCAGTGAAATCACTTGTGCTGCCATATTGCCTTGTCTTCCAAATGATATTGCTCTGCCCCATTGCCCCAGACTGGATCCCCCCAACCAGAGTAATCTCCTTGCAGCTTTGGGCTATATTTTTGGTCGTCTTCAGGAGGTTGGACACTCAATAAATATTTCATAAACCATACAAGTTCAGGATTGGAAGTGATCTGAGAGACCACCTTCTGGAAACTCCCATCGTGGAGGTAAGAGAGCTGAGACCTAGAGACATGAAGTGACTTGCTCAAGGTTGCACGGCCAGCCAGACACAGGACTGCTCCTCAAACCTGTGTGTCCTCTTTCCCAGGCCACTATGCTTTCCACTGTGTCAGCAGAGATCTTGTTAAAAATGCAGGCTCCTGGGTGCCCTCCTCAGACCTGGGACAGGACCCCAGAATCAGATGCCCAAAGTGACTGTAGTGATTTTGGTCCCAGGGGCCCGAAGATGGTGCTACTTCTGTAACCTAATGTTAGGTTGAACCAGATGACATCGCCAATAGTCAGCAGTTTTTGATGTATAAAATGGCAATTTCATCTAGTTCAAACTAATAATAGACTCTTGGGTATAAGGCGTTAAGTGTGACAGAGGAAAAGACCCAAAGAAGAGACGATAGCTTTCTGGAAGAAAAAAAAAAGAAAGAAAACTTGAAAGTCTGAGAGGAAAGATCATAAATAGACTCCCAAGTGGAAATTTTATGAAGACAGGGAGAGCTTCCTTTAGTGGACACAAAGCTGTCCTGAGGTGACAGGGAGGGACAGGGTATAACCAGCCCTCCAAAGCTGTTCTCCTCTTAGGGGAGGTGGGTAGGAGCATTTGGGGAGACGTCAGCTCCCGTGCTGCTGGGTGAGAATGTCTTCCCCTCAAGGCCTGGGGAGCAGCCACTCCTAGCATCCCAGCCACAGCAGGGACAGATGCTGCTTCCTTTACTTGCCTGATAATGATGTCATTTACCTTGCGGGTTCCTTTGGCTGGTTTTTGTTTTATATGCTACAGGAGTTCTCAATTAGCCTCTCTCCTCCACCATCTGCTGAGGAGAACGATGGCATTCTGGAAGCGACTTCAGAGGCTCCTTCCCCTCTTTATTCAGACCCAGCAAGAAGGGATGCAGAGCCAGCCTCCAGACCACAGGCCCTGCTTCCAAACTGTGGGGAGACCAGAGACAGTAGAGACGGTGAGGGTCTGAGTTTACTATTAGACGAGAGAAGACACCACAGTTCTGAGGCTGCTTCATGTCCACAGCTCAAGAGCTCTGCATGGCAAACCCAGGATCACCCCATTCGCCTTTCTGAATGTCTGCGCAGCAAGGGTCCTGGCCCGAGCAATCTCATCTCTGCCTGTGGACATGATGGTGGCAGCCTGGCTGGTGCCGAGAGGCCCAACATTCCAGCCCTGTTTCCCAAACTGTGTTGGGAATATTCATTAACAGATGTTCAATTTAAGGGTCCCTTGATCAAATACAAGGAAATGATTCCATTCCCAGGTGTTTACTCAAGAGAAATGAAAATATATGTCCACACAAGCACTTGCACACAAATATCCATAGCAGTTTTATTCCTAATCACCTAAAACTGGAAACGACCCAGATGTCCAGCAGAGGTGGGTGGATTAACAAACAGTGGCACAGCCAGACAGTGGATTACTACTTGGCAATAAAAAGGAACAAACTGCCAATACACACAACGGGACTGAATCTCAAAAGGGAAGGGAAAGAACAAGAGACACAAGAGACTGATTGCTTTTATGTGAAATTCTAGAAAAGGCAAACTATAGTTAATAGAAAACAGATCAGTGCTTGCCAAGGATTGGAAGCTAGGGAAGAAGAATGACTACAAGTCACGAGTGAGCTTTTGGGGCTGATGGAAATGTCCACACCTCGCTTGTACTCTTGGTTACCTAAGTGCATACATTTATCAAGGCAATGATCTGCACTCTTAAAAGGAGGCAATTTTATTGTATGGCAACCATACTTCATTAAGACTAAATTTGTTTAAAAATCAAACAGGTTGTTTTTAAACCGCAAGACTTTTCAGAGCCTTTAATATGCTGATGTGCATTTTAAATCTTCAAGAAGGAGCTCTAATGTACAAGGTTTCCCAAATTTACTTGACAAAGGATTCAATAAAAAGTTTTACAGAACGCTAATTAAAATCTTGAGGAAACAGGTAGAGAAAATTGCATTAGAGAATTACCAATCTGGATAAAGCATTGCTTTCTTCATCATTTTCTTTTAAAACTCAAACACTCCTGAGAAAGGAAGCACGTACAGCATGACATCTTCACGGGAATTGGTTTGTAGGCAATTTCCTGGAGACTGGAGAGCCAGCTGTTAGCATGAGTAAGCCCGGCGAGGAAGAGGGTGCTGATGGGGGAAGCAGGAGCCGAACCTGATGGGGCTCCCTGTAAGCGTGGCCATTCGTCCATCCACCCAGGTGTCATTTCTCCTGCAAGACACTCTGCCAAGTGCCAGGGAAACAATCGTGTGGTGCCCATCCTCCAGTAGGTCACAGCCTTGCCCACTCTTGTCAAGAGCTTTCTGTCCCAGGGTCCCACTGGCCAACCTCTCCTCTGTGACTTCCTTCTCTGGCTTCTCATGGCCTCTTCCCAGCGGGAGAGCAGGACAGGTCTCTGACGCTTGGGCTGGCACATTCCCACATACCTCCAGCCAGTGTGGTCACCAGTTCTAACCAACAAGTGGTCCAGGCTTACTGATCCCCAGAAGGAATTCAGCACTGGCCCAGGGAGTGCTGGCAGGTGGAAGCAAAGAGAGAAAGCCTTCCACTTCATTTCATGTCAAACCATGTCCACTTTCTCCCCACCCCTTGCTGGGGCTGCCCATTGCTCTGAGTCAGGGAAAAACCAGACAAAAGAGTGCATCCAGAGATGGCTGCATGGACCATGCCGGCTTTGTTAAGTGGATGAGCCCTGGTCCAGCTAGTTCTGCTGTCACTGCTGTCTCCCTTCTTCCTCTCTTGTGTCTCCCTGACATGGTCACCTGGCTCCTTTCCAGAAACAGCCATCTCCAGCGCGGTAGACTGCAGATCTAAGATTGGGACTCTAGTCTATTTCCAGAAACAGCTCTGAATCGCTTCACTGTACTATCAAGTTCCTTGCCTGCCCCTCACCTAGGAAAGGAGGCTGACCAGGAGTGTAGCAGATTCCTCTCACTTTTTTCTGTATTTCATGTGCCTTGCCAGTCATCCAGGCAAAAAAGACGCCTAAGCCTCCAAGGCTAAGGCAAAAGTACCCAAGAGACGGAGGCAGAATTGGTAACACATGACTGCCCTCATCTCCAGCTCCCCTGATTTCTCAAGGGAGGTATAGGAAGGGCACCCAGAGCCCCAGGAAGTTCTCTGAAACACACCACATGGAAGGGAATTGGTCAGGCATTTCAGCTGCCCATCACTTTCTACACTGGGTTCTCAGTGAAAGACGCCACCACCCTCTTTGTGAGTCCAAGCAGTCAGACGCACTTCCCTAGGCTCCCGCTGCTGGACCCTGGACCGTGGCCTAGGCTCCACTGTGAGATGCGCCCACCCTAGACCTGTTAGACCTAGGAGCTGGGAACACGGGAAATCAGGGATGGCAGCTGGGACATCCAGCCTCCAGGGGGCAGTGGTGCCTCCAGCAGTGGGGAGTAAACACCCTAGCGTCCTGTGTCCTGCATGGACCGCACTGTAGCATAGATGGCACTGTGTCATAGACTGGTCAGAGACTCTGGCAGCAACTGGCCTCCTAGCTTTCCAAGGCTATTTCTGGAGCCTTCCTACAATTCTTTCCCTAATATCCTTTTAATAACTTCCATGCTTCTGTGAACACTGGCTGATACACTACGTGTGTACAACATCCATTGTCTCTAAACTAGCAATTGTCAAACTTTGTGGTCCCAAGACCCCTTTACACTCTTAAAAATGAAGCCCCCCCGAGATCTTTTGCTTATGTGGGTTATATCTATTGCTATTTACCATATTAGAAATTAAAAGATGTTTTAAAAAAGACATCAATTCATTTAAAAATAATAATGAACTCATTACACCTTAACTCATAACGTGTTAACATAAATCAGGTGTTTTTAATGAAAATAACTATATTTGCCAAAATAAAAAAAAATTAGTGAGATGAATGGCATTGTTCCTTATGTTTGCAAATCTTTAATGGCCTGTTTAACAGAAGACAGTGGAATTCATATCTCCGCTTCTCCATTCAGTCTGTTTTGATATCACACACCGTGTGGCCTTTGGATAACTCCCCTGTACGTTCATAACAGAGACTGAGAAAGACAAACACCTCAGTGTTATTATAGAAACACACACGACCTCATATACCCCCTAAAAGGGTCTCAGAAACGCATAGGAGTTCCCAGACCCCACTTTGAGAATCACTATTCTAAACCTTTCAAATGTACTTATGGGATTGACTGGTCGGCTAACGATCAGAGCTTCAGCTTGTTGAGGAGAGTAGACCAGGCTCTCAAGCGCTGGTGGGGAGAGTAGACCGGGCTCTCAAGTGCTGGTGGGGAGAGTAGACCTGGCTCTCAAGCGCTGGTGGGGAGAGTAGACCGGGCTCTCAAGCGCTGGTGGGGAGAGTGGGAACAACAGCTGCAAAAATCTAAGTTCTGTGAGGACAGCGTATTGATTCCATTTTGCTCACTTCTCTGTCCCCAGATCCTAGAACCCCTGGGAGGCTCTCAGTAAACACGTGAAGAATAAATGAATAGAATAAATGTGTGGGTGTATATTATTATATAGATATTGATAAATATATATTTTTTAAAAGGACCTATTTAAAAAAAATTTTGTTTTCAAGGAAGAAAGAAAAAAACATAGATGCCTTGGGTGATAAGCCACACAGCTGGGAACATTCAGCCTTCCAGAATAACTATGAGACAGCTGATTCTGGGACTCATTTGTTGCCCTCGCGCCTCAAAAGGAGTTCACACCTCACAGGGGCTCAGTGTAGTTGCGTAAGTGACCGCAGAGTGGAGAGATGACTTCCTCTTTAAGAATGGCAAGTGTCTGTTGTGCATATCATACTGCTGTAAGGCTTTTCACAGGAATCTCCTGGAGGCAGATTCAAAAAGCTGTAGAATCTGTGGGAAGGCTGAGGAATGATCTAGTCCAGTCATTTTCAATTTCTTTCTTTACAACAGACTCATTGTGAAGGATGGAGTCGTTCATTGCACACCACAGGAGAAAGTGCAGTTGCTCCAGACGAGGCAGGAAGAGATACCAGACGTCCTGGGAATGAATTTCCTCTTCATCTGTCCCTCTGCCCACCCCCACCTCACCCTCCATCCCCACCCCAGGAGCAGGCCATGGCCATGGCCCACCAAGGACACGCCCAGGAGAGATGGGAGTCTTGGCAGCATTGAGCCCAGGCTTCCAGGAGGATGAAGCTTCTCCTCATTCCCATCCACAGGTTCCATGAGCTACGCCCCTGTGTCTGTCAACATTTCCTGTTTTGTCGCTTAAGCCAATTTGAGGAAGGTTTTTGTCACTTGTGGCCAACGTGGCCTTAAAGTGAGCTGACGATCCATTGTGGGCGCTCCACAGGTACCCCAAACCTTTGTCTCTCCCAGCATTTGTCCAGACAAGCCCTGCTGGGAGCCTGCGGGCTGAGGATGGAGAAGCAGCCGGCAGTGACACCCCGTGACCTTTTAGCTGACTGGCATGTTCCCAGCCTACAGGGCAGGGGGCCTTCATGCCAGATGAAATCAAAGTTAACCACCTTTCCTCTTTCCAGCAAAAAAGAAAAAGAAAAGAAGAGGTTGGGATCAAAAAGAACTCTTTCATTTTTGCCAAGATCTAAATGCAATTCTGACTCAGGAGATCCATGAGAAAATGGACAAGAGCCAATCTTTTGCACAAGGCATGCTCTGATTTCATGCAGACAAATTATTTTTTAAAGGGCATTGATATCACAGGCTGATGACTTTTAGCCCTGAGCAAATGATGCATTTTAATGTTTCTTTACTCATAGCTCTCAGCCCAAGCGCAGCATCTTAGGCAAAGCGTTAGCAAACATTTACATTTCAAAACTCCACAGATGGTTGTTTTTGGGTTTTGCTTTCTTTCTGACTGTTCATATACACCCGGACAGATAAATCATATTTCACACGTGAAGTGGCGCGTAGCATTTCTAACCCCTGGCATGCTGTTAGAAGAGAGTGGCACCTGGGTTCAGGGCTACAATCTAAAGATTGATTTTAAAATGGAGAAAGAAATACAGTGGCGTCATCAAACACCATTACTCCTGTGACAGGTAGGCTCTTTTGGAAACGGCAGCGTATTCTCAGGTTCCTTTATTCCTCCGCGCGGGGAAAGGCACCAGGCACATGGGTCAGAGCAGGATCCTCAGAGAGCAAACAAGCCCAGGGTTAGCGTTTAATTTCCCACATGGAGCCAAAGACAAAAGGGCAGTGAACCCCGGGGTGAGTGAGAATTAGAATTAATAATCAGGGCTGGGGACTCATTTTCCATTTTAATAAACTCAAAATGGTTACAATTAGAGGTCTTGAGCGTGCACTGGATCCGCCGCATTTTAAGTCATCTTGTGGCAGAGTCTCTACTCTAAGTAGTCTTCAAACGTCCCGCAGCACAATGGTTTGAGCATTCAAGCTCTGCAGGCAGAGAGGTATGGGTTCAAATCCCAGCCCGGCCACCTCCTCTCAGCGAGACCTTGTACAAGAGACTCAACCTCTGTAAGCTTCAGTTTCTTCCCGTGTAAAGTGGGAATAATAAGGTTGCCCATCTCTCTGGATTGCTGTTAAGAGCAAATGCAATAATCCACGTAATGCGGTTAGTGTGGCCCCTGGCTCACTGTACATACACAGTAGAACTGCTGGCTCTTGTCATCATTCTTTCCCAAAGGAAGCTTCTCACCCAGGCCACTCCACCATCTCCATTTCTTAGGTTGACTCTCCTCCCAAGATTGGCTGTGCATCCTCCTCCCATACATTGCAACCCCCTCCGACAACCATTGAATCTAACCATTCAGAGAAACAAGATAATAAAAACACCCAGTGTTCTAAAATGAGACTGCAGTGATAGCTGTACAACTCTATACATTCACTAAAACTCATTGAATTGTACAAGCACAGCGGGCGACTTTTATGGTATGTGAATTACACTTCAGTAAAAATACATAAATAACCAAGACAGGAAAGTTACTAAGGTTCTGGAAGGTTGGTTGACAAAGATGAACAAACAGGTTGAAATCTCCCAAATGTCTGAGAGTTATGATCTGGGGCACAATTCTTGACGCCTCCTCTCAAGTCCTTTAAATAAAGAAGGGCACCTGGCATGCTTGCTGATCTCCCTTCACCCCCTGCTCTGTGTCCAATGGTTGGGACAGCTGATAGTGACCCTTTCAAGCAGGAGTCACACCTCTTCTCCCCCCACAGAGGAAACCCACTATCCTGCTCTGTGCACACCTTTCTTTCCCCGGGTTACATTGATTAGAAGGAACTCAATGAATATGAATGTCACTGGAGAGATGCCACCAAGAGACCCAGCCCCAGGAGCAACCTTGTTAGTGTGCTGGGGGAAGCGACCAGGAAGACACAATCCATCCTACCTAATGTTCACTCGCCCTGACAGCTCATCTCTCCCACACACTCATTCCCCCAAATATTTATCTATCTTACTTCCTTTCTGGGTACACAGCAGGCTCTAGCTAGCTGTAAGGGAGATGACAGTCTCCTGAAAAACGCCTTGTGCAGTAATGTGTGCACTCTGTTATTCTGGGAGCGGCAGACAGCTGGATGGGCTGCAGGATGGCTAGTTAGAGTCCCAGGGCAGCTTTCAGGTGCAGGATGCCTCTGCTCCCTGTTCATTCTCCATCTCTGTCCCACTGAAGTGGGCATCAGCCAGCCTGCGTCGAGGTGACCATGACAGGAGGGAGGAGACAGCCCTCCCAGGTGCCTGCAGAGGACACACCAGATTTTCTACCTCCTTAGAAGCTGCTGGTGGCTCTGCCTTCTAGTCTGGAACCCCTACCCCAGTCCTTCTTCCCTGCACTGGAATGGCACCTTGGACTCCACTCCTTACTTCCTGGGGTTTTGCTCCTTGCTTACATCCTACCATGTGTCCTCAGGATTATTAACAAAATACAGTTTCTGGCTGTGGTTTTCCTAACAGCCCCTCAGCAAATTTAACATCAGGCAAAGGAGAAACACAAGTGAGAGTCCCCATGGCAACCCCAGGAGAGGAGCTGAGAGGGGCAGGCAGTGACTGTTCCTGCTGCAATCCGGCCAGCACCACCAACATGGAAGGGCACGCTAGGGAAGTGCTCACAGGGCCATCTGGGGCCCAGGCTCCAACCAGGGACCTTGATTTAACCTCTTACCCCACAGATTAAGAGTGGAGGCCAGCAGGCTTTCACGGAAGTGGAGAGCAACAGGGAATCCGCCGAGGACAAGGCAGACCAGGGATGGGTCCTACCCTCTGATTGGACAGGTTTTAGCAGAGCCTGGATTAGTGACACCCTAACCAGCCCGTCCCCAGAAAATCCCCACCCTGTATTCTTTTCAGAATTTTTCTGTCCGAACAGAACAACCCTGTGCTGTGGTTTTCTGAAGCTACTCTGAGAAGCTCAGGGCCCATAAACAACTTCTAGCTTCCTGCTTTCAGGCCTCAGGTGTTCCCACATCCTGTTCTTCTGAAGCACATGCAGATTCAGTGCTTTTAGCGTCTACCTGAGCTTCCAGGCCAGTTCCAGCACCACAATTCACACCACCAAAGAGCCGCCCTCATCCAGCGGCAGCTGCCTTGTTGGCCGTCCAGGATGAACCGATGCAGGTGCAAAGCCCGGCTGCCTCACTCCTCCTCAAGTGCTCATATACCAGATTATTCTGCCCCAGAAGGGCCAGGCTTTGAGGATGACAGAGAAGGAAACTTGACAACATTGCAAATAGAAAGGACCCGAGGAAGCTTCCTCTAGATTCCACTGTCTAAATTTTCCTTCTCTGGGTGACTTCTCTATAAATGTACACCTACATACCGGAGACGTCTGTCTGGCAGCCCGCTCCTCCCTCCAGCCAGGACTCTCCTCTCAATAGAACCCCTCACTCGTCCTCCTGATTGTGAGGCTATAATGAGATTTAGCACCTAAGGAGCCCCTCTGACCCACTTTGTCCTGCCTCCATTGACACCCCCACCCCTGTGCCTCCACCACCCAGAACCCTCTGATCAGGGGGCATGGCAGCCACTTCTGGAATCCCAGGGGCCAGCCATACACCCCCTTTCTCCTGACTGGTGAAAATCCTCACCAGGCATCCCGGCATTTACCTCTTACCCTGTTTGTGAGGGTGCCAATTACCCCACTAATCCAGTGCCTCTCCCCCGAGCTCTGACCTGTACATCCAACTGCCCACTGGGCACCCCCATGTGGGAGTGTGGCAGCATTCCACACCTGCCACGGCCAAAGAGAACACTGACCCCTCCCCCATGTCGCCCCCCCACAGCCCTTCCTCTCAATAAATCTCACTGCCATCAGCCCACTGCCCAAACCCAGACCTGAGGGTCATCCTCGATTCCCCCTTTTCCTCTCACAGCCCTGGTAGCGAACCACCAGTAAATCTACCAGTCCTAACTCCAACAGAGATCTTGAGTCCACTGGCTTTTCTCTACCTTCCCCAATGCCAGCCTAGTGTCTCTGGACTCTGCAACAGCCTCTCTGATGTGTCCACGCACGTGCCCCACCCTCTGTTCCTCACAAAGCAGGCAGACGTACAACAGGTCACACCACTCCCTGGCTGGGGAGTTTCCAATGACTCCCGTGGCACTTGGGATAAAATCCAGACTCCCTTCCATGATCCACACGGTCCTACTGAGCCTCTGCCCACCTTTCAGACTTAGTGTCCTA
The DNA here is from genome assembly GCF_021613505.1 of Equus quagga. Taxonomy (NCBI): domain Eukaryota; kingdom Metazoa; phylum Chordata; class Mammalia; order Perissodactyla; family Equidae; genus Equus; species Equus quagga. The sequence goes on along the minus strand of NC_060268.1, from coordinate 159,312,816 downwards.
CCACACACTCACTGAAGGACTGAACAAATTCCGGCTTCATATACAGTAGTCTCTATCTTCCTTTGCTTCTTAAAGAAAAATTAAAACATTCCCAGGGCGCCTCACAGTGGTTCCGATAGCGCTCAGAAGCTTACCCCACCCAGGAGCACTTCCCCACCTCTCCAACCAAAGTAAAGACTAGGGGCATCGCCTCCGCTGTCTAGTCCCAGCTTCCCACCTGGGGCTTAAGCTTTACCTTCCAACATCATCTCTTCTTCTAAATTCACATTATTTTCTTTTATTGTGTACCTATTCGCTACACAGCAGAAAATGCAGACGAGTCAGGCGAGCAGAAGTAATGGAAACTCTTTGGTGCCCCCTTGTGGTCACGTCTAGTTAGCCGGCTGAGATGTGCCAGTAGGAAAGCCGGCTCTTTCTTGCAGTTCTGGAGGCGAAGGCTGCTCCGGGGAAACCGCAAAGGGGAGTCTGTCTGAAGCTGGAGAGGGATGGATAATGATTCCTGCCCAACCATCCTAGTAGGTGTGTTGTGAAGCTACCATGAGATCATTTGTACTTTTTCGCCGCTTAAATCGATATTTTCTAGGACTCAATCTTGATAAATTATAAAATGCTTCTCCAGCCCCTACGCTCTTGCCTAGTCATACGAACTTTCTGTGATCACCAAATGAGTCAGGCAGGATGGGGATGGAGGATGTATTTGAGATAATGTGTGTCTGACAAAGAGGTGCCCATATGCCACTCATCGTCATACAAAAATGTACTAGAGAAAATGTCAGAGACAAGACCTTGTGAGGGGTGAAGTGGAAGGTGGGGGGTGTTGTTATCTCTCTGGGGAAACTCAAGGACAGACGCTGGCTTCTGGCATTTGCAAAGGTACAGAAGCCCAGGTGAAAAGCCAAGTATCTATGAGTAAGAAAACCAACCCTGTCTCCTGTGTTGCCAACCCTTTTAGAGTTCCTACCTTAAAGATACTCATGTTTGCACCCCTGGAGCCTAATGAAGTGTTTGACACCAAGCAGGTACTTAATCAGTAGGCAGTGCATGAATAGCTGAATGAATGAATGAATTTGGTTTTGAAGAAAGATTTGCAACATCTACAACCTATATCTCTGAAGCTGTTTACTTCCTAGTCCTTCCCAAGCCCCCAAGGACCCTGCTCTGCTCTTGTCTCCCATAAGCCTTAGCTTTTTTATATCTTATTTTGAGGATAGTGAAAAGAGTACCTGGCTCATTCTGTCATGAACGCCTAGAGTCCTTAAATCCCTCTCTTTAAATGCACAGCTAATTTTGCATTGTCTGCCTATCACATTGTCTTAGTCTGATCAAAGAAAATCTGCCTCATTCTAGCAGTGGAATGGATAACTTTTTTCTCCAAACCAGTAGTTCTTAACTCTGGCTGAACATTAAAATAAGCTAAGAAGCTTGTATACTCACACACACACACATCAATACCCTGGCCTCATCCTAGACCAATTAAATGAAAATCTCTAGGGGGTCAGGGCCTGGGCATCAGTATTTTCCCAAAGCACCCCAGCTTGTTCTAAAGTGCATCCAGGGTTAAGAACCACTGCTGGGAACGAGCCAGCCTTTGCCCAGAGAGTACAGACGCGCCAATTACACACGAAGCAAAAGCGGGCTTTAAGGTTGCCTTCCGAGCACCCCTAGACCCAGGCCAGGAAGAAAGAGAGGATCTCGAGCCCAGGGCTGGTAAAGAGTTCCAGTTTTCACTCCTCCTTGAGCACTTCTCTTGTTGAGGCCAAGAGGGGAATGGGACTCCAAGCTAGACCTGCCTCATCCGAGCTGGGCAGGGACAGCGGTTCAGGAGCAGGTTCCAGCAGGTGTCATGGCATCAGCACAGACTCTGGTGTGGTCCTGCCAGCTCAGGCTGGCCTGGAGGGCAAGCCGTGGTCATGGTGAAGGAAGGCCGAGCTTTCAATGCAAATAACCAGATATTCGGGGGATCATGCATAAGGAACCCACCATTCATTTTAAATCAGGCCTTCAACAGCTACTCCTGTATTTCAAACACAACACATGAACCTAAATTCAATCTGCTGCATTGTAATTTCTTGTTTTTTTAATTTAAGGCCTCCAGGCTTCAACTAATTGGAGGGACAATCTGCTGATGAAAAGGAGACTATTTTCTTACAAAAACATTATTAGCATAAGGCACTGCTTCCCAAATTTGGAGCACAATGGAGATTATCCAAGTCTTACTATACTTTAGGGGTCTTTCAAGCTATACACCTGAGCCATATAAAATAAAATAAAGTCCGTCTACTAGGTAGCAAATCATGGCTGTGTCCACCTCTTCTGTTCTCCACCAAACTGTCTATTCATTTATTGTCCCCGTACTCTTAAACATTAGATGGCTGCCTTTGAAACCATGGAATAAACATGAGCACGATTCATCACTTTGCCATGTTCCGACAGAGATTTAACCGTGTCCTGCTGGTTCTCTGTGAGAACAGCAGTCACTGGCTCATCGACAGGCCCCAAGCTGAGATCAGAAGTTCCTCCTCAGGCACAGGGTACCAACTGCTCATCACTGATGGACAAGAGCATTGCCAGCCCGGCCCTTTGTGTCTGGTGGAAACATGGGGGAGAGGGCCACGTTTTAGAGCTTGCTGCAGGCGGCTCTGACTGGCAGGCCAGGGAACCGGAGGACAGGCTCAAAGGGACAGAAGGCAGGTTGGCATTTGTCTTGATTGCATCAGCTCGATCCAAGCAGGCACTCTGAGCTTGCCGTCCTGGGGTGTCCTGCACAGGGAAGAAGCCTTCAGAGGAACTTTTGTCCATAGAGGAAAATAAGTTGCAGCCACAACTGTTGGCTTGCAGAGGGCTCACCCAAGACATCTGCAGCAGCAGAGACTATGTTTTTAAAAAGCCTTGACTTCCCCTCGCCACACCCTCAACCCTCACCCACTTCCCCCTCTATCTTCAAAAAGTATTTGCCACAGAGAGAACACGCAGTAAATATTTGTAATAAAATTTCCAAATAGCAAATAAGCAATCTTCCATTAAAGAGCTAACCAAAAATATGAGAAAGAAAGCCAGGATAGATTCTCCTCTTTTATCAGAATTTTTGTTCAGAATCGTTTCATTCACAGAAAGCACTTGATCTTAAACATCACTGCCTTGATGGGGCTCTTCCTGCTCCCTAAGGGGTGAAGGAAAAAATACAACAGAAGGTGTTGTTGGAAGGAGTCTTAGAGATTTCTTAAACAAACGCCATTCTCTGGGGGAAGAGGGAATTGAAAGCCAGAGATTAGAGACTGACACATAGAAACTTTTCAGCAAATGTTGCTTCAGTGCATAACTGAACAATTTAGTTGCGTGGAATGTGCCGAGACCTTGGTCTTCAAGCTTTCCATCCCGTGCCCCATGCATGGCACCACCCCGCAGAGAAGCGGGTCAGGACACAGCCTAAACCACCTTCCTGCTCAAATGCTCTGGGTTGTTTGAGCCTATAGCTGTCTACTGGAGCTCCCTACTAAGTGCCACCCAGCCTTGGTTAGGCAATGTTTCCAGTGAGCTGGAGAGACACAGCAGACCTGAATGTAATATTGCCTGCTGGGGAAACCAAGGTATGCTGTGCACTTGAAAAGAGGCCTAGGGAAATGATCTCAGGCTTGACCTGTGCTTCAGAGCAGACTGCTGACTTAGAAAGGAGGGAATGGACTTGGCTGGAGGGGGAGGGCGGGGGTTAAGAGTCTGGAGTGAATGGTGGCGAAGAAGGAGCTGGGATTTAGGATGGGCCAGGCCTAGGTGCCCCTCCTCCCTCCAACGCTTAGTGCCTGAATGACAGTGGGCAAGTTAGGTCACCTCTTCCTGTACAAACAGTCTGTAGTAGTGTCTCCCAGAGGACGCTCACTATAACACCCCTTGTGGGTGGTGTAATACTGTCCTCTAAAAACGTTCCAGGAAACCCCACTTCTTCTACGCTAGTCTTTCATAGTATAAAAGAGCTACAGAGCATCTTGGCATCCTAAGGCTCTGAGCATTCCTGCAGCAAAAGAGCCTATTTCACTATTGACCATGCAACCTTTTTCTCGGGGAGCATCTCAAAGAATTAGTTCTACGGCCGACTAGTTTGGGGAATGCTGGTGTATACCAGTGCTTCTCAGCTAGGGGTGAATTTGCCTCCAGGGAACACGTAGCAATGTCTGGAGACATTTTGGGTTGACACAACTGGAGGTAGGGGGTGGAGGGTCCCCACTGGCATCTAATGAATACAGGCCAGGGACACTACTAAACAGTCTACCACACCCTGGACAGCCCCCCACAACTAATAATTGTCCTGTCCAAAATATCAGTAGTGCCAGATTGAGAAGCCCTGGTCTATGGCCATTTGTACATTTCTCTCACCGTCTATGCTCTTCTTCGTCTCTGGGAAGCAGTCCAGCTCTGCTTCCTTCGGTTCACCAACATACTATCTTACTACCCATCCCAAACCTTTCCTCATGTCTCATCCACCTTGACCTTCCTGTAGCACTTAGCACTGATGATCTCCATGTCTTTCTTGAAACTTTCTTAGCTTCAAAGACCTTTCTCTTGGTTCTTCTTCAACCTCTCTGGCTTTGCCCCCTACTTCCCTTCACATAAACCAATGAGCTGCCAAGGATCTTTCTCCAACCCTCTTCTCTTCATTAATCTTTCCCTAGATGACCACATCTCAAATGACCACAGAACACAATGATGGCTTCTACATGGCAAATGCCCTGGGGAACAGGGATACAAAGATGAATAGATGGTTTCTGCTTTGTAAGGACCAATTTGGAGAGGAAAAATATAGGTGTTTGTTCATTTATAAATAAAATACCTACTTAATGTTTACTGTGTACTGGGCACAAAAATAGACATGGTCTCTGACCACATGGGATTTAGAATCTAATGAGAGACAGGAATCAAATTACATGGACAAATGTGAAATTGCTTCTGAGGTAAATGATAGGAGGGAGAGGTCCCTGGTAAGAAGTGCCGACGACAGGGAGATGCGACCTGGTCAGGTGATCAGTAGAAACTCAGACAAGTGGCACTTGAGTTAACATCTGAAGAATGAAATGGAGGTAACTTGGTGACTAGGGGATGAGATGGTGTCCCATGTAGTGGGAATAAGGTGCATAAATTCTGCAAAGCAAGACGGAGATCTATGATAGGCCAGTGTGGCTGGAGCCAGGGCATGAGGGGGTAAGTCATGCCAGGTGAGGTATGAAAGTTGGTGAGATCCAGACTCTGAAGGGCCTCACAGATCTTGTAGAAGCATTTTTGGATTTTGCCCTAAGAGCAATTAGGGGCCATTATGGTTTTAGTGGGGAGAAGGTAGAGAAGTAGGGCAGGGGGTGACTGAATCAGATCTGTTTTCAGAAAAGATTACTATGCTGCTTGGAGAATAGATTGGAAGGGGCCACAGTGATGTGGGCTGACACAGATGGGTATCATTTATATAACCATAGAGTAGAGTTGGGAATTGGGATCTTATGTCATCTCTGAAGATGAAAATCACATGTAGTTAACATTATCCTCAAAAATTCCTTATTAACCATAGAAAGTCAGTAGTGACATCTCCCAGTAAGTCCAACCCAGTCAGATTGGAACAGATCACCAATTCTTGGATGGAGCCCCAGATGATGTGTTACCTGTGGTTAGCGGCACTGTTATAAGAAATACATAAGATGTGGCTAGAGAGATATAGGCAGATAATATTCAAACACTCTATTCACATCCACCAAGGGGAGATGCTCACACTCCTGGGAGCCTGCAGGAACTGAGCCTGAGCGGAGAACAGCATACTCACACCTTTGATCTCTCACTCACTCCAGGGCTCACTCTCAGTGAGTGCATTAGTCTGCTCGGGCTGCTATAACAAAATACCACAGGTTGGGTAACTTAACAGAAATTTATTTTCTCAAAGGTCTTGAGGCTGAAAGTCAAAAATCAAGGTGTTGGCAGGTTTGGTTTCTCCGGAGGCCTTTCTCTTGGCTTGCAGATGTCTGCATTCTGGCTGTGTCCTCACATGATCTTTTCTCTGTGCATGTGCATCCCTGGTGTCCTTTGTGTGTCCTAATTTCCTCTTCTTATAAGGACACCAGTCAGACTGGCTTAAAGCTCACCCTAACGGCCTCATTTTAACTTAATCACCTCTTTAAAGGCTCTATCTCCAAATCCAGTCACATTCTGAGATATTGGGAGGTTAGGGTTTCAACAGATGAATTTTGAGGGGAGGGCAAAATCTTTCTCTCCTACCTACCATTCCCCTCTCCCTCTTTCTCTCTCCAGTAGGTAGAGTTGAATTTCCATAAGGTCAATGCACACACCATCAACATAAGATGTTTCAAGGCACAAGATCCATGCTGAGTAGATAGCAGTTACTATAAATATATCAGTTTCAGAAGGCAGTGAGCTCACGGAGAACTGAGAATGTCCACTGGTAGGCAGGATGGGAGGTACGACTCCTGAGAGTACCTGTGGACAGAAACCTTGGAAAGGAGTAGACATCCTAACAGAGGGAACAGGGCAAAGAGACGCGTGAATGCTGGAGTGGTCAGTGTGTGCTGAGCAGCTGGAGTGGCTGAAGGGAGCAGAGGGTTCACACCGTGGAGGCAGGAGAGAGATCAGGCTGGAAGGGAAGTCAGATTGGGTCAGATCTTGGTGGAACAAGAATGCTAGAACAACGAGTATGGACTTTACCCCATAGATGTTGTAAATCCATTCAGAACTTCAGAGTCTAGGAATGGCACAGTGAGGGATGGGAGGGGGCTGCTTAATCCAAGAGATAAATCAAAAAGGTATCATAAGATTTCAAATAGCTAGAGACTTGGGGTGACATAAGACTTCCCGCAATATTCTACTCAAAAGCAAGGTCAGAAATAGCTATTATGATCTCAGTCTGAATACCCTCCCCCAAAAGACTAGAACCGTCACATGACTCACCAGCTTTAAGCCACTAATCAAAGTACAAAACACCAACCTCGTGCCAACAAAAATCAATTTCTGTCTTGCCCTTTGCTTTACCAATGATCTAGATTTTCCAAGTGCTGTAGAAGAAATAAGGTAACTTTTCCAATAAGATTATTTCATGCAAGAAACAGTCTCCTTTACAATAAATAGTTTTAAACCATTCTCCCTGGTTTCTGAATTACACTACTCTCTGAAGATATATAAATATCAGGTAGCAGTTTTATTTCCTGTGAGTGGGGAGCTTTGGTTTAATAAGGAGGAGAGAGGCAGGGTGATAGACTCGTGGAGATGAAGCAAGATCTATTAGATCATCCTGGCCGTTTCGCTGGGCCCGCGCGAGATTGCTCCCAGCTGCATTGGCATATTCACTGCTGCTCAGGCTAGTCCCGTATTAAATGATTTAAGGGTAAATATTAAAGGCTCATGACCAGCTATAAAGAGGTGCTAAGAGACACTAGCGAAGGCTTGGCTGTAATTGTAGATGGATGCTCATCCCACCGGAGGTCAGAAGGCACCTTGCTGCCCTTCAGGCAGCACCACACCAGGGCCGAGGAAGGCACACCCATCTGGACTGTGGTTACCATCTGTGGAAAAGTATAGATACCATGTCCATTTATCAAAATCTGACACTGGGCCTGGCCCCACGGCCAGGTGGTTAAGTTTGTGCGCTCCGCTTCGGCAGCCCAGGTTTTCACTGGTTCGGATCCTGGGCACAGACATGGCACCACTCATCAGGTCATGTTGAGGCGGTGTCCCACATAGCACAACCAGAGGCACTCACAACTAGAATATACAACTATGTACTGGGGCGCTTTGGGGAGAAGAAGAAGAAAAAAAAAAAAGATTGGCAACAGATGTTAGCGCAGGTGCCAATCTAAAAATAGAAAAAAAAAATCTGACACCAACCATGGGCTGTGCTGAAGTAAAGAACTACATTCTTACCATCCGTAGTACTTTCTGTTCTGTCCCTTTTTAAACCCGATTTGTGTACAGGGTGGGATGCGCACCTCAAGCGGCTGGTCTTGGGATAGCCAGGTGGAGTGGAACGCATAGGCACCTCCTCCTTTTCCCCATCAAGAGTGCACGTTGCCTCCACTGAGACCCAGGAATGATGCATCACAGGCCTAGGGGCTCCAGAACTAGGAAGATCCTAAGTCTCACACACACTTGCCCCACCTTAGGCCCCTAGGATCCAAATGCACTGAGTACATCTCAACCATTTGAAGGCCATGGTGGCACGGTCCAGGCTTAGAAATAAAGGAGCAGGTCAAAAGAAGTGGGCTGACTCAACCAAGGGACTAGAGGCCATCGAGAGTCTCTAAACAAGTCTTTAGAATTGCAATAGTCATCCCTAGATTTAGCAAGCACTTACTACACACTAGACACACAATTTCTCCTTTTGTGGTACATTCTTAGGTTCTTCCTGTTATTATTCTCATTTTACAGCTAGGGAAACTGAGGTTTAGGGAAGTGAACTCATCCACCCTTATTTTCATAGCTCTCTCCCCAACCCACCCAATCAGCAGTGTTGGGGCCCCTCATAGATTTGCTGGCATTATTCTTCAATTGGATCATTATGGCACTGGCAACCCTTGACGTGTACACATGGAAAGGCCTGGGATCCCTGCTGTGGGATTTATTTACTACAGGAGATATTAGTAGTTACATCTCTCATTAATTCCAACAAGGTCTTCTTTAGAGCAACTCCAGGAGAAATTTCTTCCAACCTCAGTACCTAATATAGCTGCATGTCTACTGAGCAACTAGCTTGTTTTTACCTTCAGACATTACACAAACTACAAGTGATGGTATTTCCCTTTTTGCATTTGCAACTAGGAAACTCAGGGGGAAATTTCTATCCCACCTCTATTAAAGTGTGTAAGACATCATGCCATGTCCCTGGGGTAGTAATAGTACTCTTGGTTTTATTTTCTTCTTTCATTACTCTCCCCTCCTAACTTTTCTCACTTAAAATTATTTTTCTCTCATTGGCACTATTTGCATTTTTATAAGTCACCACATGCAATGTTTGAAATGAGATGAGATACAAATATGTTTTAAAACATAAAAAAGATCTGGAGGGTGAATACAGATGTGTGTATACCTTATGAAAATGCAAAAATTCATCCAGTGGTATACTGATGAATTAGCTTATTAAGAAGCAAAAATGGTGGGATAGGTAGCTCTAAAAGCCTACCCCTCCACAGAAACATCAAAAAACTTTGTTGGAACTCTGGAGAACAGCCCAAAATTTATAACAACCAAGTGAATTCTGAATCAAGAAAAGGCAACTTTATGGGGCTGGCCCTGTGGCTAAGTGGTTAAAGTTCTGCATGCTCCACTTTGGCAGCCCAGATCCTGGGTTCAGATCTCGGGTATGGACCTACTCCACTTGTCAACCCTGCTGTGGAGGCGACCCACATTCAAAGCAGAGGAAGATTGGCACAGATGTTAGCTCAGGGCTAATCTTCCTCAAGCAAAAAAAGAGGAAGAGTGGCAACAGATGTTAGTTCAGGGTGAATCTTCTTCACCAAAAAAAGAAAAAAAGAAGAAGTGGTTAAAAAAGAAAGAAAGAAAAGGCAACTTTAAAATGGTAGGAAAGCTTTATGGCTTTTTAATTGCCCTTGATCTCCCCTGCCCCAGCTTGGCAGTGGTCCTGAAGACATTAGCCTGTGTTCCCAGTATGGGACCCTGGTCCCTGGTTCTGAGGGGGGACAGCAGGCCTTATTCGCAAAGAACCGTGCTTGTTCTATTCTAACCCGTCTGGGAGCTAAATGAAGGACTGATGCAAGGTGTATTTCTTTGTGTAGCCCAACTCAGAACTCACTCAGGGCAGAAAGGGCAGTGGGCATTCCTCAGAAATATCATAAGGTAAATGAGAAAACCTGTAGCCACCTGAGGCAAAAGATTAGGGTTGAGGCATACAATAGAGAGACTAAAGCCTGGGAAGAAAAGCTGGAGAGAGAGTTTCTTTGGGAAATTAGGGCATTCAAAATCTCCCAGGTATACTGGGAATTTAAGAAAGCCACACGCATGCTCAGGGTAGAATGAGTGCTCAGAAAAGACCTGAGAGGACTCTATGCTTTCATCTCTGGCTGATCTCTAAGCTCAGTGCAGGAAGGAAGTGAAGGCTAAGGCAAATGTTAAATGGCCTGATCAAGCATTGAAGGAGTTCCCCATACAGAGCCAGTCTCCAGACTGGGAGAGGTTTCTAAACGTTTGCTCCTTTTGTGGTTCTCTCTCTCTCTCTTTTTCCTTCTCCCTCTCCCTCTCCTTTTGTCTCCTGGCATTCAAGGAAATTTTTATCAAAACACTATCTGAACACAAGGAAGAGGAACAGGAAGTTCAGAGACCACACATAACACAGCATACAGATTTCACAAAATAGTTTAGAAAAATCACTAAGTAAACAAACAGCTAATGTCTACAGTAAGCAATAAAAACAAACCATGAGGAGCAGGACAACTCTGACTTATAGAGTTACCACATTATAATATTCAAATGTCCAGTTTTCAACAAAAAAATTATGAAACATGCAAAAAAACAAGTAAGTGTGCCCCATTCACACACACACACACACACAAAATTAACAGAAACTGTCCCTGAAGAAGCATAGACATCAGACTTACTAGACAAAGACTTTTAATAAATTGTCTTAATTATGTTTGAAGAGCTAAAGAAAACCAAGAGAACGAGAATATGAACAAATCGAGAATATCAATAAAGAGAAATTACAAAAAGAAACAAAATAAATTCTGGAGCTGAAAATATAACTGAAATAAAAAATTTACTAGAGGGTTTCCATAGCAGATTTTAGCAGGCAAAAGAAAGGATCAGTGGACTTGAAGACAGGTCAATTGAAATTGTCCAGTCTGAAGAGCAAAGAAAAATAAAAGAACAAAGAAAAATGAACAGAGCCTAAGAGATCTGTGGGAAACATTCAAGTGTAACATACCATAATGTGAATTCCAGAAGGAGAGCAAAGAGAAAAAAGGGCTGAAAGAATATTTGAAGAAATAATAGTCCAAAACTTTCCTGAATTGATAAGAGACACAAATCTACATAGTGAAGAAGCCCAATAAATTCCAAGAAGGATAAATTCAGAGAGATTCACACTGAGATACAACTGTCAAAAGGCAAAGACAAAGAGAGAATGTTGAAAGCAACAAGAAAGAAGTGACACATCACATATAAAAAAGTCTTGATAAGATTAATGGTCAATTTCTTATCAGAGGCCAGAGAGGCCAGAAGAGAGTGGGATGACATTTTTAAAGTGCTGAAAGGGAGAGAAAAAATTGCCAACCAAGAAGTCCATATCCAGCAAAACTATTCTTCTAAAACAAAGGAGAAATTAAGACACTCTCAGATAAAAGATGAGGTAGTTTGTTGCTAGTAGACTTGCCCTTCAAGAAATGATAACGGAAGGACTCCAGGCTGAAATAAAAGGATACTAGAAAGTAACTCAAAGCCATATGAAGAAATAAAGAACTCCAGTAAACTTAACTACATAGGTAAATACAAAAGACATATTATTGGATTTGGGGTTTATAATTCCTCTTTTTATTTCCTACATGATTTAAAAGACAAATACATTAAACAATAATTATAAATCTATGTTAATGGACACACAATGAATTTAAAAATATAATTTGTGACCACAAGAATGTAAGGGAAGATGGAGCTATATAGTAGCAGTGATTTTGTATGCTGTTGAAACCAAATTGCTATCAATTCTAACTATATTCTATATTGTCATAAATGTAGGATGTTTTGTAATCCCCAATGGTAATCGCTAAGAAACTATCTTTAAAATATACATAAAATGAAAGGAGAAGGAAATCAAAATATTACAGTACAAAGAATCAAAGAACCAGTCAAACACAAAAGAAGGAAGTAATGGAAGAAATGAGAAAAGTAAAGGTATAAAGCATACAGAAAAAAATAGCAAAATGATAGAAGTCCTTCCTTATAAGTAGTTACTTTAAATGTAAATGGATTAAACTCTCCAATCAAAAGACAGAGACTGGCCAAACTGATTAAGAAAGAAAAAGATCCAACCATATGCTATCTACAAGAGAGTCACTTCAGATTCAAAGACATAAACAAATTGAAAGTGAAAGCATGTAAGATGATATTTTATCCAAATAACAATCAAAGAGATATAGTATCTATATCTATAGTATCGGAGAGGCTATAGTACTATCAAATGAAATAGAATTTAAGTAAAAAGTCTGTTACAAGAGACAAAGAAGGATATTACATATTAATAAAAGAGCCAATTTATCAAGAAGACATAACAATAATAAAAATATACAAGCCAAACAACAGAGCCCCAAAATACATGAAGGAAACATTGACAGATGGAAGGGAGAAATTGATAGCTCTACAGTAATAGCTGAAGACTTCAGTACACCATTTTCAATAATGGAAAGAACATCTCGAAAGAAAATCAATAAGAAAATAAAAGACTTGAGCAAATCTATAAAGATTTGTACATGTACAGAACACTCCACCCAACAACAGCAGGATACACATTCTTCTTAAGTGCACATGAAAATCCTCAAGGATAAAACACAAAACAAGTCTTGATAAGTTTTAAAAGACTGAAGTCACACAAAATATTTTTTCCAGCCACAATGGAATGAAGCTAGAATTCAATACAGAAAGAAAACTGAACAATTCACAAATACATGGAAATTAAACAACATTTTCTTAACCAATGGGTCAAAGAAGAAATAATGATGGAAATTAGAAAATACTTAGAGACAATTGAAAATTAAAACACAGATTACCAAAACTTATAGGATGCAGCTAATGCAGTGCTCAGAGGGAAATTTACAGCTGTAAACGCTTACATTAAAATAGAAGAAAGCTCTTGTGTCAACAACCTAACTTTGCATCTTAAGCAACTAGAGAAAGAAGAGCAAACTAAACCGAAAGCTAGAAGAATAAAGATTAAAGCAGAGATAAATGAAATAGAGAATAGAAAAACAATGGACAATCAACAAATCCAAAAGTTAGTTTTTGAAAAGAGCAACAAAATCAACAAACTTTTAGCTATACTGATTACAAAGAAAAGAGAGAAGACACATGACTAAAATCAAAAACGAAAATGGGGACCTTACTACAGACTTTACAGCAATAAAAAGAATTAGAAGAAAATACTATGAATAATTGTACACCAAAAAACTAGATAACCTTGATGAAATGGACAAATTCCTAGAAACACACAAATTACCAGAATTGAGTCAAGAAGAAACAGAAAATCTGAACAGATCTATAACAAGTAAAGAGATTGAATCAGTAATATAAAGAAAGAAAGACTCTCCAAAGAAGAAAATTCCAGGACCAGAGGGCTTCACTGCTCAATTCTACCAAGCATTTAAAGAAGGACTAACAGCAATCCTTCTCAAATTCTCCCAGAAAAGAGAAGACAAGAAAAGACTTCCTAGCTCATTCTATGAGGCCAGCATTACCCTTATATCAAAGCCAGAAAAAAGACATCACAAAAAAACCCTACAGCCTAACCATTCTGAATATAGATGCAAAAATACTCAACAAAATACTTCAAACTGAATCAAATGGCATATTAAAATGATTATACACCAAATGGGATTTATTGTAGGAATGCAGAGGTAATTCAACATAAGAACATCAATGAATGCAACACACATTAACAGAATGAAGGGGAAGAATGCAAGATCATCATAACTGGTGCAGAAAAAGAGCTTGACAAAATCCAACAGTGTTTCATGATAAAAAACACTCACAGAAAACTAGGAATAGAAGGGAAGTTCCTAAACATGATAAAGGGCATTTACGAGAAACCCACAGCTAATGTCATACTCAATGATGAAAAACTAAAATCTTTACCCCTAAGATCAGGAACAATGTGAGAATGCCTGCTTCCCACTACTGCTAGTCAACACTGTATGGGAAGTTCTATTCAGAGCATTTAGGCAATAAAAAGTATCCAAATTGGAAAGGAGGAAGTGAACCTAGCTCTGTTCACAGATGATATGATCCTACATATAGAAAATCCCAAGGAATCCACAAAAAAATCTACTAGAGCTAATAAACCAATTCAACAAATTTCAAAGTATAATATCAACATTTGGAAATCAGCTGTATTTCTATACACCAGCAATGAACAATCCAAAAAAATGAAGAAAACAATTTTATTTACAATAGCATCAAAAAGAATAAAATACCTACGAATAGATTTTACCAAGGAGATGAAAGACGCTTACACTGAAAACTACAAAACATTGCTGAAAGACAGTAAAGAAGACCTAAACAAATGTTAAGATAGCCTGTGTTCAGGATTGAAAGACTTAATATTGTTAAGATGGGAATATTACCCAAAGTGATCAATAGATTCAATACAATCTCTATCAAAATTCTAATAGGCTTTTTTGCAGAAATGGAAATGTGGATCCTCCAATTCATATGGAATTTGCCAGGGGCCCTAAATAGCCAAAACAATATTGAAAAACAAGAGCAAAGTTGGCAGACTCACATTTCCCAACTTCAAAACTTACTACAATGCTACAGTAATCAAAACAGTACAATACTTGCATAAGGATAGACATATAGAGCAATGGACTGGAATTGGGAGTCCAGAAATAAACCTATACATCCTTGGCCAATTGATTTTTGACAAGGGTTCCAAAACCATTCAATAGGGGAAAGAATAGTCTCTTGAACAAATGGCGCTGGGACTAGATACTACATGCAAGAGAATTGAATTGGGGCCCTACATCACACCACATACAAAAATTACCTCAAAAAATATCAATAACCTAAATAGGAGCTAGAACCGTAAAACTCTTAGAAGAAAATTTAGGAGTAAATCTTCACGACCTTGGATTTAGAAATGGATTCTTAGATAGGATAACAAAAGCGCGGTCAAAAAAAGAAAAAATAGATTGGACTTCATCAAAATTAAAAAACCTTTATATCTCAAAGGACATTATTGAGAAAGTGAAAAGACAAACTATGGAATGGGATATTTGCAAGTCATATATCTGACAGCAATCTAGTATCCAGAACAGATAAAAAGCTTAGTAACAAAAAGACAAACAACCCAACTTAAAAATGGGCATAGGACTTGAACAGACATTTCTCTAAAGAAGATATACAAATGGCCAACAAGCACATGAAAGGATAAACAACACCATTGTCATTAGGGAAATACAAATCAAAACCACAATGAGATACCACTACATACCCACTAGGGTGACTATTTAAAAAAAAAAAGACAACAGAAAACTACAAGTATTGGTGAAGATGTGGAGAAATTGGAACCCTCGTACGTTGCTGGTAGGAATGTAAATATTCAGCCACTGTGGAAAACCGTTTGGTGATTCCTCAAAAAGTTAAAGATAGCTACAATATAAACCAGCAATTTTAAATTATGCTAAGTGAAAGAAGCAAGACACAAAAATTCACATATTGTATGATTCCATTCATGTGAAATATCTAGAACAAGTAAATCCATAGAAACAGAAAGCAGATGGTGGTTGCCAGAAGCTAGCAGGGTGGGGGCAGCGGGAATGGGGGTGTAACTGCTTTCTTTTGGAGTGTCAATGAAAATAATCCATAACCAATCTATAAATGAAAATTTGGGTGAGTTTATTCTGAGCTAAAATGTGAGGACCATGGCCCAGGGCATTTCTTCCCGAAGGAAGAAAGGGCATCAAAGAAGTGAGGTATACAGAGTGGTTATATACCCCCAAACAGGATGTTTCACATATGATTGAAATGTCCCTTTTGCAATAGTCAGGAGACTACTCTGTCGGGCACAGCGATTGATGGAAACAGCAGGTAGGTCTGCTATCTCAGCAGGAAGCAAGTCTATTGTCTCGAGCTGGGTGGTCACAGGTGAGCGCAGCAATCAGTTCCCAGCCTAAGGAAAGATGCTTAATCTTTAAGGAAATGCCAATGTTGGGAGAGGGAGGGAAGTTGCACCTTTATCTCAAGGGCCTTTGTTCTTGCCATAGGGAATGTCTAAAGCAGATATACAATCCGAGGTCAGGCCCTTTTGGAAAGACAAGATCAGGCCAAATTAGGTTTACACCAAATGGCTTCCTCATATACTCCAATATATCCTATCGCTTGCCATTTCTATTTGTCAGGAGATATTGAAAACATTTTAGAACTAGAGGTGGTGGTTGCACAACATTGTAAATGCACTAAATACTACTGAATTATTCACTTTAAAATGGTTAATCTTCTGTTATGTGACTTTCACTTCAATTAAAAAGAAAGACTAAAGCAGATAAACCAATTTTTAAAAGTTTATTAAAAACAAAGCTACCGAAAGGGGAAATTAAGTCTCATTCATCTTTATGTGCCCTCACCACTGTGGGGACTGGAATTGGCCACCCCAAGATATGTCTCTTTGGCATGATGATTATTTGTGGCTCGTTACTTTGCAGACAGGAAAGCAACTGAAAAGTAGAACTTGCTTGCTCTTTGTTAGGAGACATTCACACTTGTAAGGTAAATCTCTATCTGTAAAGGTGCCTCCCTCTCTGTACCAGGAAGAAGAAAGGAGATGACCTTGCCTCTAGAAAGTCTTAATCAATGGGGAAGGCAAGGACTTAAATCTGCATTTTATTGTGCTTGTCTGGTAACCTCCTGTAACTGACTTCCCTCCCCCTCCCAACGTTGGCATTTCTTTAAGGATTAAGCATCTTTCCTTAGGCTAGGAACTGATTGCTGCACTCACCTGTGACGCCCAGCTCGAGATAATAGAGTTGCCTTCTGCCATGCCCACCGAGACAGCAGACCCACTATCTGCTGTGTCCATCAAGCACTGTGCTGACAGGGCAATCTTGTGACTATTGTGGGAGGGATATTTCAATCATATGTGAAACACCCTGTTTGGGGGTATATAACCACTATGTGCACCCCACTTCTTCGGTGCCCTTTCTTCCTTTGGGAAGAAAGGCCCCAGGCCATGGTCCTCATAAAGCTTTGTTTAATTTTCTCTTGCTATTCTGTCTCATGTGAATTTAATTCGTTCTCCGGCCAGACGAACCCACCTTAGGTAGAGGAAAAGTCTTCCTGCCCTACACCACCATGACCTTTAGCACCGGCTGGCACAAAAAGACAATGAACAGTGTTTGCCTGGATGAATGAATAGCAAGAGAAAAGCTATATATAAATTCTGGAGACTTAGAAGTCCCATAAGATCTTCCTTATCTTTCATTCACTCTTTTTATTTGTTTAAATGTTTTCTTTTTCCAACTATAAAAGCAAAACTCACCAGCTTCTACAGGCCAACAACAGACAGCTATACAAAGAATTCTCACCCCTTGCCCAGCCCACCCCCCAATACCACCACTTGTGTGCTTTCAAAAACACCAGTTTCCCCCTATTAACAGATTAACAGTCTGGTCTGAATTGTTCTACTGTTTTCTTCGAGTTTATTCAAATATGCCGAAATGATGAGTGCAATCCATCTCTCAGTTGTTATCTTGCTATTACTATTCCGAGGGTGAATTACTCCTGTGTGCTTTTAATTCCTTCATCTCCTCCCCTGAGATGCTGGGGGCCAAGTGGGAATGACTGGGAGGCATTTTCCCAGGTCAAAGGAATGGCATTTCAACTGCTACCTGCATTGTCTAATTACACAAAGTAGGAGTTTGATTTGAAACACAATGAGAAGCTTAAGTGGGTGAGACATTTGGCAACACCCCTTCTCCCACCCCTAATATATGCTATTCGTTATTTTATAACCACCCCCATTTATCAGCTGAGATCATCTGCCTCCCAGCAGAGATTTTTAGCCAAAAGTATTTCGACTTTTCTCAATTCAAAGATGGAAGTTCATCACTTCCTAATATTTATTTATTCACTTATTTTGCATACTGTCTGCCTCTCCCATTAGCACGATACCTCCCCAGGCCAGAGATTCTAATCTGTTCTGTTGATTGACATATGCCCAGCCCTAGAATATAGCCTGGCACATTATACATGATCAAAAATATTTATTGAATGAAATTCTACAAGATCTACTGTTTTGGGCCTCTTGTAAAGGCCACTTCCCTCTAGAAGAAGCTGAAAGTATCAATCTGGGACATTTGTTCTTCTCTCCTTCCTGGTTTCCCACAAAGAATACAGCTAAATAAGGGAGGTGGGGAGTTGATCAGCTGACGAGGCTCTGGCTTGCCCAGAGTTTCTCCCAATTTCTCACCTTGCTGGGTCACCAGTGAAGTTTAGAGATAATAAGGCCTTCCATGTGCATCATCCCTTGAGAATTGATAAGCTCTTCTATATAATCTCATTGGATCCTTAGGCCATGGTTTGGGAGAGGCAGAGAAGGGGGCATCACCATTTCCCAGAAAGACCTCTGGGAAGCTTCTGAGTGACAGGAGGGAGCCGAGACAAGAATCCACATCTCTGACTGCTGCTCACGACCCTCTCCATTGTGGCAAGAAGCACCACTTCTCCCTCATGAGGTTGCATTTTAAAATTTTAACTTAGTGTCTAATTTTTCTACCCCAGCTGTGTCCACCAAACTTATTTTGAGACCAAGAAAGTACAAAAGCAGAGGCTCAAGTTTTTTTCCAAAAAGTCTTAGCTGACCAGCTATTTTGTTGAATGTCCCTCAATTTAGGTTTGTCTGATGTTTTCTCATAATCAGACTGAGGTTATGCATTTTGGGCAAAAATATCACAGAAGTAGTATTTTTCCACAGAAGTGAAGTTGTATCCTCAGCGCAACCACACTTTGAAAGTGTCAAAGTCATAAAAGGCAAGGAAAGACTAAGGAATTGTTAGAGACTACAGAGATGAAAGAGGAATAACAACTAAATACAATGTGAGATCCTGGACAGGATCCTAGAAGAGAAAAAGGACACCAGTGGAAAGACATTCAAAGTCTGTAGTTCAGTTAATAGTATGGGCCAGTGTTAATTTCTTAGTCTTGATAGTTGTACTACAGTTATGGAAGTCATCAACATTAGGGGAAGCTGGGAGAAGGGCACAGGGAAACTCTGTACTATTTTGCAACTTTTTCTGTAAGCGTAAAATTAAAATAGGATTTTAAAATGAGGTTTGGTTGTCTCTTGTTCTCGCCGCGTCTATTTACCTGGAAAGAGAGAAGCATAAAAACACATATTTCTAGCTCTTTTAGAGTCACAAAGATAGGAGCACCCAACCCCAATCCAAAGGAGAACTGGACAGCTCCAACTAGCTTCTGGGCTCAGAGTTAGAAGACCAGCAAACAGCAGGCTCTTCCTGGAATTCCAAGATGCTCCGTCTTGGATAGTTTGCTGAAATTTTTGTTCCCACAGACTTCATCGTGTCCTGATATAGGATACAGTGGATGATCGGTCTCATTGATCAAACTTTCCGGCCGTGTGGGAGGCCCTTGCTATCCCATCTGACTGCATGACCACCCACTCATCTATGTTGGGGATGCATCTAGCCATGCATCAGAAGATTTCAGAAGATGTACCCCTGCTTCCCTGTCCTGACCCTTACTATGCCCCAATTTATGCTTGACATTTTCTGCTATCATCTTAGATGGCAGTGGTCCACTCTGTGTTGAGTGTGTCTGTGTGTATGTGTGTGCGCCTAATACAAGTAATTTTCTACTTATACTCTATAATTTTCACACCATCAATCCACACTCAATATTTTGACAGTATTTGTGAAGATGAAATCAAGTGACTATCACTTGTGGGTAGCAAAAAAACAAAGGACTTTCAACAAATCCTTATCTACCACATCTCATTCAATCAATAAATATGTATCGGAAGGCTTCTGAGTGTCAGGTACCCATGAGCAATAGGGAGTGAGTCACTTCCTATCCTGCCTTCCACAACACAGAATAAGTGAACCCTCTTTGGTGAGCCTAGACCCATCCCATGACTCATCAAGAGGCCTGGTTTAGTCTTGATCCACGGGATACATACACACCAGCAGACACACAGAGAGCAAAGGTTAGGATCAATGTGAGAGACATTTTTTTTTTTCTGGGAGAGACTTGCCCTGAGCTAACATCCATTGCCAATCTTCCTCTTTTTTTTCTTTCCTCCCCAAAGCCCCAGTACATAGTTGTATATTCTAGTTGTAAACTCTTCTATGTGAGCTGCCACAACAGCATGGCTACTGACAGATGAGTGGTGTAGTTCCACACCCAGGAACCAAACCCGAGCCACCTAAGGGAAGCAGGCTGAACTTGAACCACTAGGCCATCAGGGCTGGCCCCAGAGACATTTTAAAGGAATGAAAAAGGACACTGAGTTATTAATCAGATATGGAGGTATCTGAGAGGAGAAAAGGAAGGAATCATGGAGCCCTCCTCTAATTTCTATTTGTAAGTGCCTGAGGGCAGATCCTAACAGGAGCCTTAGGTCTCACATCAAGGAGGCCTTATCACTAACTGTCTTAGTCCATTTGAGCGCTATAACAAAAATATCATAGCTTATAAACAACAGAAATTTATTTCTCATGGTTTTGGAGGCTGACAGTCTGACATCGGGGTGTCCACAGGGTCAGATTCTGTATTTGGTGAGAGCCTGCCTCCTGGTTCATGAGTAGCCATCTTCTCGATGTAACCTCACAGGGTGGAAGGCAGTGAGGGAGCTTTCTCAGGCCTCTCTTACAAGGACACTAATCACCTCCTAAAGGCCCCACCTCCTACCATCACCTTGGGATTAGGATTTCAACCTTTGAATTTTGAAACATTCAGATTATAGCACCAACCAGGCTCAGTCCTCATTTCTTCCTGTAATAGACTAAATCCTGGACTCGTCCTCATGGATGGCAATTAAATATAGGAAGGATTTAGGTCCAACCTGACATGAACTTGACTTTTGAGGTTCTGGACTGTTGCAGAGGAGTGGAATGAAGAACACATCCGCTTTGGGAACAGACCCAAGGGCCCAGAGAAAGTTTTCAGACCTCGCCTCACTTTTGTGGTTATAGTGATAAAACCATGGGGTTTCAGAGGCCACTGACCACATCCCTCAGTCCCCACTCCCCCTACTGTCCACGGGACTGTTTGGGCCCCTGAGCTGGAAAGGTGACGAGTCAACAGTGCTCAGAATCACCTTCCCTGAATAATGAGAGGAGCTTTTTTTTCATTGTCTCTTAAATGTCTCTCAGTGTGAGTGAGACGCAGCCAGCTACCTTGCTGCCCAACACGTCAGGGAAGTTGGCTGTCCGACATCTGCTCAGCCCATTTTTTAATTGCTTAATAATAGCGAGTGGGTTTCCCTCCTCCCCCGGAGCATGGCAGCGTCGGGGGGCTTTGACATTCAGGGCCCCGTGTGTGGGCAGGAAACACAGATGAGGCTGGGAAAATGTCAACCTCCTACAGCTTCTCTCCCAATTAATCACAGCGCCATCTGACAGGGCACACCTCTGATGAGAAACACTGAGCTGGCAGTCCGGAGAGCTCGGCTCCAGCCCCAGCTCCACTACTAAATTAGCCAGGTGACGTAGAGCAAGGCTTGCCCTCTGGAGCCTCAAGTTCCTACTGGTTTGAAACTTTTAAGAGAACGGGAACTGGAGAAGAGGATCTTTAGGGGATGGTTTTATGGGATAGTGAGTAAGAGCACAGACTTGGGATCCAGACCACCTGGGTCTGCGTCTGACTCCACCGCTTGCCAATAGTGGGATCCCAAGTAAATGACTTAACCTACCTGTGCCACAATGCCCTCAACTGCAAAACAAGCAGAATAATAGACCCTACAAAACAAGGTGGTTGGAAGGACTTAGAATGTCCTTCCATGGATGAGGTGTGCATTTAATAAATGTTAGTGCTATTATTATTCCAGTTATAGTCATCTGATTCGATTGACTATATTCAAAGATCCAGGGGAAATGTTCTCAAAGATGAATAAAACATGGAATTTGCCCCCAGATAATCAGTCTTATGGGAAGACAAACACGTGCATAAAACACTTGGTGGGGGAGAGGGGCTGCCTCCGATGTGCCCTGTAACAGAAGTAAGTGGTACCCCAAGTGCTGGGACTACTCTGAGGGCCCCGCCTGCATCCTCCCCTTTAGCCTTCACAGCTGCCCAATGAGTTTGATCCCATTTTATAAAGTGGGAAGCAGTCTCAGAAAAGTTAAATAATTTGCCTTAGATCATATAGCTTCTAAGTGTCAAAGACAGGATTCAAACTCAAGTCTTAAGTCATTGCTCTTCAACTCTGCATCCTTGGGGGATTGGGTGGAATTTGGAGAACGCTTCACAAAGGAAGTGGCACTGAGCAGACTAAGCCTTCACATTTTTTATATGGAAAGGTAGGATTTCTGGGGCGTCTCCCAGCAATGCCTCTTAGCTATATAGGTGAGTTTTTTTTAACCTCTCGGAGCAGCAGTTTCTTCATTTCTGAATAGCAATAGTTCCCACCACAGATCTGATCGGAGGAGTAAGTGAGCTTTATATAGAGAGCTCTCAATAGTGCCCGGTACATGGTGAGCACTTAATAGATGTTAATTTGCCCTCATCTTGGTGTCCTCTTCATCATCATCATCATCACCATCATCATCATCTGTGTTCAGTTCCCCCTCAGCTGACAGGACCACCCACTGATAAAAAGGGAACTTCCATTTTCATAAAGGCTCTCAAGATCATTTCCTAGCAGGTGCCTGTAATGTGACAATCAGCCATTTGTTCCTTAGGTCAAGTATTCGTCCTATGCCTAGGAGACCACATAAACATAAAAGCTACCAAGAGAAATGAATAACACATGCAAATTCTTAATAGCATATAGTTAGCATTTGAGAAAGGAGTCCACACCCTTAGGAAGGATAAACGACTAGGAAGGTGAAGCAGAGGCAGAGGAAGGTAAGAAAAAGAAAATGGAGACTCTTAGAAAGTAGGGAGAGGGCCGAGCTAGATGCTGTCTCCTTCACAATTCTGCCGAGGGCTGCCCTTTCTGCATCTGCCAAGAGGCTGAGCCCCCTCCCCACCCCCAGCCTTTGGGCAGGGATGGTCTATGAGCTGGGCCCTCATTAGCATGTGCCACCAGAGTTCAGAGGGGTGAGTGATGGCTCCCCCAGAACAGAGGCGTGTTTGATGTAGGCCTGTCAGCCCCACCATCCTTCACCAGGACCTGGGACCAAGATTCATATCCTCTGTCAGAGACTCATCCAACATCCCGAGCCGGTCTCCACTGGAGTCCAATTTGTACACCCTCTCCCTGAGAATGGCAGGCAATCTTTCAGGGCCTGGAGATGGGGAGACACATGGCAATGCTCCATTTTTCCTGGGAATAGCTTAGGGACTGGAGTCAAGATAAACTAAGACAGAAAAGGAGAGGAGGATTCAGGAGGAATGCATTAGCCAAGGCTTTTTACCTCTTTTCTGCCATTATTACACATACTCTCCCTGCCCAGCCCCAGCTCAGGTTTTCCAGGCAAGATCACTTTGAATAATGGGATATTATTCACTATCAGTTCAAGATACCAGTCTGTCACAACAGGCAGTTGCTCACCATGAGAAAATGATACTATGACATGCCAAGATCAGATTCAGATGAGAAATAAAATCCTCAAGACAAGATGAAACCATGGGACTATTTAGTCAGAAACCTCATTTTGCCTCCCCTCCATTTTGTGTCTCACTTGGGTTGTCATGTCTTTAATTTAAGTCACTGTTATGCGCTGGGCAGAGTGCTGGGGGCTGGGAGACACACAGTGATGAAGATGGCCAAGTCTCTGCCCCAGGGGCTTAGTCTTGAGCCTGTGACTATAAGCCTATCATGGGCAGGAACTGGGCCTTGGGGTGCTCACTCTTCCCTGTGGCTTCCACAGTGCCTGGCACACAGTAGGTACTCAATAGTGCCTCTTCAGTGCTAAATTTCAGTAGCATCTTTCCCACAAAAAATGATGCAGAAGCCAACAGGAGTAAAGTCTTATATTCTTTCCCCTTATCTAATCCATTCGGGTCGGGGCAAGGGGAGCATTTTCCTCATTTTTTCATTAAGATTGGACAACAGTGAAGATGCTGCAAAAATTGACACTACACACTCAGACGACATCACCAGGCATTCGTGTGATACTAGCAGAAGGAATTCTGGGCTGGGTGCCCCAAGTTAGTGCTGGCTCTGCCCTAAGGTCCCTGTGTGAGCGTGGAGGCCCTGGACCGCCTGAGCCTGGTGCATGTAGGGCTGAGTCCTCTGCCTGATCTTTCAGGATATGAGAGGCAGCAGGAGTTCAAAGATGCTTTAAAGTGGGGATTCCGAGCTGGGCTCTGTGGATTCTGCTCTCAAAGCCTCAAGTTGAGGAAACAAAATGGCGGCCCCCAGAGGTGGGTTTTGGGCCCACCTAGGGTTTCCAAAAAAATTGAATTCATTCCAACATTGAAAAATTACATTTTAAAATCTGAATTTCTAGCTGCTCTTGAAAAATATCGAAAATCTGACACCACCAGACCGGAAACTCAACATGGAAACAGTCTTTTGTAATTGAAGCGTGGCTACATCCTTTAGACAGGGCCAATGCTCTGCAGGTCAGCACAGTTCTCACTACGACCAGCTTTCCTCTTTTAAGCAGCCTCCCTGGACCCTGCAGTCATCTGAGTGGGTAATAAACGTGACCTTGTTCACTAGTAGTCCAAGGCAGTGTGTGCCCGACACTGTCCAAGAATTTACAGTCATGGGCATAAGCTGGCCCCCAGGGCACAAGTTGCCACCCAAGAATTCAAAGGAAAGGGAGCTCAGGGATGCTGGGAAGGGCAGGGGAGGCAGCCAAGGAAAGGAGTGAGAAAGGTGTGTGGTCCCACTTGGGGTCCATGTGTAAACCATGCTGGCCAGAGCAGGGGCCTGCACGGGAGAGCCGGGAGACCAGGCCAGGAACGGTAAGTTGAGCCCATGCTGTTGGACTGAGGGCCCTGAATACCAGGTAATCCTATTCTCAGCATTTCACGCCAGGAACTCCAGCTATAATGTGGGGTTTAGAGACTAAGGCTGCCAAGCTCACCCGACACACACTTCCGCCCCCACCTTCATGACAAGAGTTGAGGTAGGAGTCTAGGCTTCAGGAAACACAAGTTCTGAAAACCGCCCTCCACCTTCACATTCCATAGGTTTCCTGAAGCAGCCAGAGGCAGCCCCCAAAGACTCAGCAGTACAGGGGGCAAACTTCTGGGTTGAATTCTCCCAAAGCACCTCAGGGGAAAGAATAGGAGAAAGAAAGAAGAGAAAAAAACCTCCTTTCAGCTTCATTAGAGCTCTTGCTTAACTGAGCTAAAAATAAAACTAATTGCTTTTGCTATTCTAATATGAAAAATCAGTTTTTAAAGGATCAAGATTCTCTCCCTGGCTGGAAAAATCATTGAATCGGTAATAGACTGACTGCCAATGAATTATGAATGTGGTAATCAAGCTTTCTTGGAAGGCCAAAGTCTTGGTTACAAATGGACACTATAATTAGAAATACACTGGAGCTGCCTAAAGCAGACCCTCCCTGGTCTTTTTTTTAAGAGGGAAGAGGCATGAACTGCTCCTCTTCAGGTACCTGGCTTGATCTTGAACAATGCCTTGTTCTCACCGTTAGAGGAGACTTCTGCACAGAAGAGCAGAGGAACACCATCGCTTTCCCCTCTAAAAAGCCCCACCAATCTCTCCTAACAGTGGGTGAGAAGGTGCTTCAATTCTCTTTATCTATTACCTGGAATGCTACAAACCAAAGATATCCTAGGACAGCAAATGGCCTCTTTTCAAATCCCAGAATGCTGGGGTATGGGCAGGGCTCAGTCATCCAGACTTTAGTGAGAATCAGTTTGCTTCAATCCTTTCATTCAAACAAGTAGCTGAGCTCTGCAAGATTGGAAGATGGAGGACATGGCGGAGATGGCAAGATGGCACACGCATATAAGGGAGGAAAATGAGAGGAGAAGGGCAACATTGAAGCTGAGGTTCAAGGGAAGATGACTGTGAATGGGGCTGCCTCCCAGCTCCAAACCCTCAACCACAAAGGAGAAGAGGTCCTCCCACAGAATCGAGACAAGAAAGGCCAACCTAGATTGACACGGCCGTTAATAACAATAACATCCCCCAAGAAAGTATCATGCCTGAGAAGGGGTTGCTTTACCTTGTTTGCTTGAGGATGGATCCGTATTAAGCAAAAAAAATGGCTGACAGTTTCTGTCTTTCCTCAAATCCTTTATCTTTGACTTGGCCTCTAGAGATGGGATCAGTTCTAACCAGAAAACTCCCTGAATAGGAACTACTTCCAAGGGCTCATCTTATCCCAGCCCCGGAGTGGCCAGTTGTGGCAAGGAGGTCAGGACTCTGCTTCTCTCTGAGCCCAGGACTGAAGGTGAGCCAAGCTCCTCAGTCTTCTGCCACTTGCTGAGCACCACCATATGGGCTTAATCAGTGGTTCTCAGCCCTGATTGCACATTAGATTCACCTGGGAGATTTTTCAGTGTTGATGCCCAGACTGATTAAATGTAATACCTAGGAGTGGCTCCGGGCATCACTATCTGCTAAAGCTTTCGAGTGATTCTAATGTGCAGTCATGGTTGAGGACCACTGACTTAATCATCCCCTCCAGCACCTGCTCTCTATCTTCCTGCCCCTCCTCTCACTTCCCAGACCCAGACTGAGGGGCTCTCCAGCATGAGAGGCTCCACAGACAGCAATAGCTTTATTTCTCAGGGTGGGCACTAGATTCTGGAGCATCTCTGTATAGCACCCTGGACAGCTTCCCCACATACCCCAAATCATCGCATTAGAAGAGATCTTAAGGCCCATCTTATCCAGGATAGCAAATAGCAAATAGGATTCACCCTCAAGCCAACTTTCTTGGACCAGAAGTGGTTCTCCAGGGCACTGTATTGAGAAAGTCCTTCTCAACAGGACATGTCCAAGCTCAATGAGAAAGAATACCATCGTCAATTATCAACATTACCCAAAGGGGGGGCCAGCCTGGTGGCACAGAGGTTAAGTGTGCACGTTCGCTTCGGTGGCCCGGGCTTTGCTGGTTCTGATCCCGAGCGTACACATGGCACCGCTTGGCAAGCCATGCTGTGGTAGGCGTCCCATATATAAAGTAGAGGAAGATGGGCACGGATGTTAGCTCACGGCCAGTCTTCCTCAGCAAAAAGAGGAGGATTGGCAGCAGTTAGCTCAGGGCTAATCTTCCTCAAAAACAAAACAAATAAAAAAACATTAGTCAAAGGGGTAAGAGAGGAAAATGGTGGTAAAGAAACCTAGCATTTGTCAAGTCCCCCCAGATTTTCTCATCTGGGTTATAGGGAAAAAGAGACCCAGAGCAAGGAAGTGACATGACCATTAACCAGTTCAATAAACCAACAAATGAGCTGGAAAGGTTTGGCCTGTGTCTAATACTGTAGAACCTTGCTACGAAAAGTGAGGTCCGTGGACCATCAAGCTCAGCATCAGCTGGGAGCTTGTTAGAAATGCAGAATCTCAGGTTCCACACAAGGCTTTCTGGATCCCAATCTGCATTTTAGCAAGCTCCCCAGGTGATTCTACTTCATAACGAATTTTGAAAAGTACTGCTAGGGACCCGACAGAAAATGGGAGTAAGGGCGGGCTCTCCCACAGTCCAGGTGAGGAATGCAGGAAAAACACGAGCAAAGACCATGCGAAGTAGTGTAAGACAACAGAAATGCCGTCTGAGCCCGGAAAGGGGAGAAATCCACGTGAGTGCAAAAGCCCTGAAGGCTTCAGAGAGAAGGAAGCCGAATAACTTGCTCAAGGTCACACAACTACAAAGTGCCAGAGTCAGGATCCCAACATGGGTAGCATGGACCCCAGAGCCCTTTGGGCCAGGTCCTAAAGGATAGTAGAGTTTAAATGGGCAGAAAGGGCACTTGCCGTTCTCAGCAGCTCTCCTCCTTCGCTTCTGGGAGCCCTCGGTCTCCCACCCTCTCCTCCGCCTTAGCTGTGGATGTAGCTGTTTCTGGGGGGAGCCTTCTCTCCTCAGCAGGCTTGGGAGCTCCTTGAGGCCAGGGAGAGGGTCTTTTCCCTGCCCCATCTCCTGTGCATATCCACACAGGACCAGGCTCAGAATGACCACTCAAAACAGTTTTGAATGAATAAATGAGTGACGGATTGAACAAGGAAGAACTGGAGGCCTGTAGAAACACACAGCCCAGCTCCATTCTGCCCTCTCCATCACCACCACCCCAAATTGACCCAATGGAACTTAGGCTGGTGCCCAAAATGAACAGACTATGACTTTCAAAGAACACAATCTAGAATCCTAGCCTCACCCAGGTCTGGTTTGGCTGCTAATCAGCTGGGGTCCCTTTATTCTGGAAGAGAGCTCTCCAAGCTCTGTGGTCCCAACATTCAAGGTTGAACCTGGGGCGGAGAGAAGCAGACAACAAGGCCTGAAGAGAGGGTGTGGGAGCCCTGCCTATAGTTTTATGGGGCAAGAGTAACAGTCACTCTGGAGGGTCAGTCCTCCCTTAGTCAAGATGTTCCCTCTTATACAGCAGTGTTCAAAGGCCCAGGCCAGCAAGTCTGCAGACCCTACCCGCCTCCAGCGCATTCCATAAAGTTAACGTATGTGGAGCACTTTGTAGAGATTAAAGAGATGTGCAATGTAAATTATCATCATTGTTGTAAGATGGGAAAACCTAAAATCATAGATATCTCCATACATTTACTCTCTCACAGTCATATTTGTGGACTCTGCAAAAAAAGAGATTGTAGGCTCTGGGGTCATGCTACCTGCATTTGGATCCTGACTCTACCACCTTTTAGCTGTGTGACCTTGAGCAAGTTATTGGACTTCTCCATGCCTCAGGATCCTCATCAATAAAAGGGAGATCATAATAACAACACCCATCTCACAGGGGTGCTCTAAGGATAAAATGAGCTAATGCTGTGTGGTTCCTGGAACATACTGCATATTCAATGAATGTTAGCAATTAGTATCTGCCTTTGTCTCCTGCCCACCTCACCCTCTGGGGCCCACCCCCCTACACATGTCTCCCTCTATGCCCAGTCCATGAGTGCTGTCCCTGGTTGCCCGTGGTGTCCCATGGACATCACCCAGGCCTGACGTAAGGCAGCATCTCATGATCCAAAGAAAGTAGTGCCCTCTGCCATTTGACTCTGCCTCTACCATTCTCTTAGGGTATATTCTCAGTAAACTGGAAAGAAAGTATTTGATAATCTAATTTATATAGAGGTGTTACAGACTTCTGGATGTCTGTATTCCTTTAAAGGTACAGAATATCTGCTCTTTAAAAGGGAACCTAAAGATAGCAATGCCTCAAAAAGGGACTAAGCATTAGCACTGCAATTTCAGACATGGTCGTAGATCAGGCAGGTAGGTGTTTTTAAGTTGAGTGAGGAGAGACTCTTGAGTGCCCACCTCTGGGGACAACCCTCCTCCTTGTCCTAATCCTAGAGGAAAAGAAGCCTCCAGAAGGAATTTCAAGGTAGGTATACGATTTGGTTGGTTCACTATTCCTGAACTTGGGGTTTCTCTTCTTTGGGTAAGAGCGTAAAGGGGCATCTCTGTCTCGGTCATCCCCACTCACAAGCAGCCCTCCTACAGTTATAGACTATAAGGACACGTCTGCCACTAAGGTCAAAATCCCCATCGGGACACTGAGCCCCATGAGCTGATGCTCCCTGAGCACTCTCCAAGCATAAACCAGCAGAAGTCTCTGCCATTTTCTCACCACCACCCAAGGAAACCCCCACCCTCCATGTGCAGGGGAACCCGGCACTAGCAGTAAGAAGGCTTAACAGTGTTGGTCCCACTTTCTCTAAGACAGACCTTGGGCGTAGGGGAGAACCTGGGAGGCCAGAGAAAGTGGTACAGGGATGGCTGGCGGGATGAGAGGCTGCCTCTAAGCAGCATTCAGGCCCTACTCAAGGGTGTTTCAGGAGTCTAGGAAGAGGACATGGAATTTTATTTTCTAACTTTCCCCACTCATTTGGCTTCCTGATGCTCTGACATCAACCCCCTGCCCTCATCATGTCGTATAACTTCACATGGGTGCACTACACACACAACCAAGACAATCAGAGTAGACACAGCAAACGCACACCAGAGGGCAGCAGCAGAAGCTCTGGCCCCGAGTGGTACAGATGGCACGTTTGTGGTGAAAAGGTGTGAGCAGGAAAGGACAGGCTGGCCCAGCTCCCTCTCTTACAGAGGACAGCACTGAGTCTTGGCAAAAGGACATCTCTTGCCCTCAATCAGAGAGCGAGCCTGTAAATGAGTCAGACTAGAACGCAATTCTTTTTTACTATCTCCTGCTGAAAACTCTTCTACTAGGTGCCCTCACATAGGTAATTTCTGGTGGTGGCTGACAATAGATACCCGAAGGATAGATGAGCCTGCAATATGAGGGTGCATCTCCCCCCCATCTTGACTTTATCCCCAGCCTCTGCAGCAATGAAGTCTTGGTTATGTGCATGTTCTCTGTCTGCCTGGATACTGTACCAACAAGATTCCTGCCATAGCGCAGCCTTTGCCCCCTCCTCTGACAATGGGGCAGGCCCTCATAGCTGCATCTTCTCCCCCAAAACAAAGGCTTGTTTGCCTTCTGGAGATGTTCCTCACTGGGGACCCTCTACCGCAATAGGAATATCACCAGAAATGCCTGGCCAGAACAGGGCTAACAGTTCTTAGGGAAGAACCTCAGCACAGTCACAGCCACCAGCAGAGAAGAAGAGATGGCATATGGGGGAGGGGACAGATCTCTGGGCCCTCAGCCTGTCCTCAAATAGCAGCCGGAAGCCTCCAGGTGCCCCCATACTTAAACATTCATCCCCTCTCCACACTCTACAAAAATGCAAGACTGTTTAGGGGAAAGAATTAGTGATATAGGAAGAAAAACAAGAAGTTCTTATCTCAAAATATTGTCTCATTCATATCGCCTATTCACATTGTCTATATTCGGGATGAATGTGTCATTTCTGTGTATTGTTCCTTTTCTTTTCTACAGGAGAGTTCTATCCTCAAGAGGGAGATGAGGGTGGAGATGGGGGGCGGAGAGAGTGAACCAGTAGACATTGTTCCAGTCCGATTTTTAAATGCTACTTGAGAAACAAAATAAGGGATCCTCTTTAGACTTGAGGGAGATGAGATGCCATAACTGATCACTTGGGAAGGCTGGAATCTCACCTGGTAGTTGACTGTCGAAGTAGGAAGCTGAATGACATGAAAGCTCGGGGTAATGAAGAAAAACTATGTTTTAAAATCAGAAAGCCCTCGATTTGAATTCCTTTTCCTCCACTTGCTGTGTATCTTTGGACAAGATTCTTAAACTGTATGGCACTCAGTCTCCCCACTTAAAATAGGATCGTAATATTTGCCTCATAGGAATGTTATTAAGATTAAATGAGCCACTGAGCATCAAGCACCTGGAACACGGTAGACCCTCAGTGAATGGAAGCCACTTCTATAATGACTTTTCAGCTTTCCTTTAAGAGTTTTCAATCTCCCCAAACCAAGAGGTAGCATATTTGCTGCAGTGACTTCCAAATCTTTTTAGGGAGCAAAATATTTTCTTCAAAATAAATCAAACAGATAAAATTGGTCCCGTCATGCCCTTCTCTTCTGAAGACACTGAGACACTGAGTGTCCCTGAGACACTGCCTCTGAACCCTTAGGAAGCCTTGGTACAGGATGAATTGGAAGACCTGAATTCTAATACCTGTTATGCCACTAACTCCCAAGGAGACCTTGGACAAGTTACTTCTGCTCTGAGTCTCAGCTCTCTGACTGTTAAAACAAATAGCTTGGGGTATGTGATCAGTAATGACACTCTGACTTCTGTAACTCAGAGAAGACTGGTTACTGGGTCCGATTATTGGTTTTCCTGTCTTTTCCCAAGCCCCCTGCAATCGATTATGCTGAATAACTATTTATCGATACTCTATGAGATAGCTATATCCCCATGATTAGGGTACAGTTGCTTCTATTAAATGAAGCAATATTATCACATGTTGCCTTGCTCCACACCTGGGCACTTGCATGTGGCAGAATGTCACATGCAACTGTCAAACTGAGCGTAAACCAAGGGTCCTGGGAATGAGGTTATGGCATTGGTCAGACGGTAAAAGAAATAAAAAGTGACATATCTGCCTTAGTC
Organism: Equus quagga; assembly: GCF_021613505.1. Taxonomy (NCBI): domain Eukaryota; kingdom Metazoa; phylum Chordata; class Mammalia; order Perissodactyla; family Equidae; genus Equus; species Equus quagga. The sequence continues at coordinate 159,280,791 of NC_060268.1, read as the reverse complement.
CAAAGACCCTGAATTATCCTCCAAAATGGGAAGTCAGCAGCTGGAGTTCCAAGGGATTTTAAAGAACACATGATTTCTCTTCAAAAGTGACTATCCTTAACCTCTGGGTTTCCTATTACGAAAGAAGATGAACACTTACAATTACCTAGAGGCTTTAATTACCAGCCAGAGAGTGTATTACCTAGGGGGCAAGTTGTCCAATGTTGAGCAAATGGCAGACACTTGAGCAGGAGGCATGAGAAGGCAAATTCTACAGGAGAGAGTAGACAGTGGAGGCCCAGGACTTAAGGAGTTCAAGAAATCAAGAGTAGGTCTAGGCAAGATGAACACCAGAATAAAGCCAAAGATCTTGTCATTCCAGCAAAGGTTATCTGTCAAGATCTGTAGGCAAGGCAGAATGAGGCTTAATGAGAGGTTGAAAGTAAGGCTGTAACTGTGAAAGTGCAGATGAGGCACGAGGTATAAAACGAGTCTTGAACCACTTCCAAGTCCTACCCTCAACATACACAAAACTCTGTTTTATATACCTCTCCGAAATGATAGTAGAATCAAGTAAAAACACATTTTAGAGTCCTTTGAAGACAATTAAATGCCTAACAAACATAAGATGCTACTTATTAAGGTACTGGACTCAATCGGTGTTTGAGATCAGCATCAAGGACAGCTGACGGCTAAGCTTACTGCTTTCTAGGTCTTCCTGGAGCTGTTAGGGTCTTCCGGCATGGGCCTTACCCCTGAAATGAATATTAAGAGTTAAAGAATTCATCAGAATAGGCCCAAATTGCCTAAAATGCATACTCAACATACATGTCATGCAGCATATATGCTGCATATGTGTATTGCATATATGCAATGTTTTCCCAGTAAATGAGGGGCACAGCCGGGGAGCTTACCTAGTGGATTGCATGGAGTTAATTCCTCAGCGTCCCCTTGGTGCTGAGGCAGGATCCTTGAAGCCCATCAGCAGAAGATGATCTAGAGCAGGGCCCAGCAAAATTTTTCTGTAAGGGCCAGATAGTGAATATTTAAGGCTTCGCAGGCCATAGGGGCTTCTCTTCTGTTGCAACCTCTCAACTCTGTCATTGTAATGCAAAAGCGTCCACAGTCAACTTGTAAACAGATGGCTGAGGCTGTGCTCCAATAAGATTTTATTTACAAAAACAGACGGTAGAATGGATTTGTCTGATAGGCTGTCGTTTACCAACCTCTGATTTAGAGGATTAGTTGTAAATCATTTTAGGCAGGACTGGGCAATGCTTTCTGTTATATATCCAATACACGACCCAATTTGTTGGACATGAGGGATGTTTAAAAAGTATTAGCGATCCTTTCAATATGCTGAACCTCAACTTTGATCTCCATTCGGGAGAGCTCAGGGAGTCCCAGCCCACAAATGGAGACTGTAGGAAAGATCAAGAAAAAAGGTGTAACAGTTATGAGAGATTAACAGAAAAGAGAACCATGGCCATGTGGAGTCTTAGAGTTGGCCTTGCAAGAGACAGCACTTCCACTTGTAGAAATATTTCCATAATACTTAGTAAGAGTGGACCACCGAGAACTCAATGAGAGGGAAAAGCACGATTGCAGCAGAGGCAACTGAAACCAAATACTAGAAGCAGAAGCTCCACATCAGTTAGGCATCTCCTTTAGGCTAGGACCAGCCCTGGGAGATCTGCCTCTGTGTTCATCCTCACCACTCCCCTCCAACGGAATGTTACTTCTCCTAAACCAGGAGAGGTCTGAGGAGCAGAGAAACGAAGTCCCTTGCCCGAGGACATGCAGCTAATGAGTGGGGAAACCAAGATGAAAATAGAGAACAGTTTAGTATCAGAGCCTGTGTTCCCCCCACCCCCATGTCCGACTGCCTTCGCATGTTACTGCCTCAGTCACTTAGCGGGGCGGAGGGCTTGTTCCTGGGAGACCCAAGTCCAGGGAGCGGGACCTCTCTTCTCCAGCACATCCCTATTTCAACTGAGGCCACTCTGGCCCGTCTCCAGCTCTCTCTAGAGGCTATCTGTGCAGCTCCCCAAATTGGGAATCACTGGGCCCACTCTCCCAGCCTGAGGACCCTCTCTCTTCCTTACATGCAGGTGGCCCTGTGACCTTCATGCAGTGCCCTGGACAAAGCAAGGCTCAGCAAAAGTGGGAACTCTGAGAGGAGAGAGCCTGGAGCAGAGGAGACTGTCTGAGGGCTTGGGGGCTCCCAGAGTTATTCCCCACAGCCCTCCCTGCTCAAAGAGGGCCTGAATGGCAGCTGCAAATTGCCTGTGAAAGCCACCCCTCAGTGCCGCCAAGTGTAGGGGGGAGGAAGCGTTTTAAAGAAAAGCTGTAATATGTCTGCAATAAAAGTTTACCGGCTTTTATATAGGTTCCCAATAATGAGGGGAGATATTTCAGCAGCTCAGAGTGCTGTGAGAGGAAAAGCAATTCCCGGCACCACCTCTTTAAGGCGAGAATCTGCCTCCCCCACATGGTTCATAACGGGGAGTTTTTCCCATTTAAAGGGAATTGCATCAAGTTCTGTGTCTCTCTCATTCCTCCCCGGGGTTTGTAATGATTCCTCCAGTCTCCTGAATGAAGAGTTCATAACGTGTAACTTGGCACTGGAGATGGGTGGTGAATTTTTATGCCCCCAAACCTTGGAAGAGTCAAGAACTACATACAGCAACAGAGATGTAAGGAGGTGAGGAATTCTGGAGTGTTCTAGGAGTTCTGAGCTGGGGGCCGGGAGTACAAAGAGAAAATGCGTCCTCAAGTTGAAGACCTTGGGAAGTAAATTGAGGCTGGATCAAGGTGTTGCTGCCCTAGACAAGGACTTTAAGAGGTGGGGTCCCCATGAGGAGGTCAGAAAATTAAGAGAAAGTATGGAGAAGAATCTCCCAGAGTGCTGGGAAAGGGTTACAACTGGGGAGCCAGAGGGAATGATTGCCCACCTGGAAGCAGAGGGAATGCCCTCAGAGACACTAGAGAGGAGGCAGAAGAAGAGTAGAGGCCAAGGTAAGGGGAGAGCAGGAGGGAAGCCAGGACAAGGCAGAGGAACCCACTGCTCTTCAGAGCTGCTCTCCCCACCACCCAGAAGAAAACTCTTTCCTGCACAGGGGACTGCGTGCAGCCTGTGCCGAGATGCCCTTGTGATTTGATACAGACCCGGGGGGCCCAATGGTATTCTCTGTCTCATGCACATCCTGTCACACCTCATTAACAGAAACACGCCTGATTTCAAACTTGTGATCATTTGGATACAGACAAGACTTGAGTTGACATATGAGCTTTCAATGAAAATAGTTTGTTACACAAATCAAGAGTGTGAAGAATTACGGGCAAGAGGGATAATTAACCTACTTGGGGAAAACCAACCGATTTCAAGAACTTGGCATGACGTAACTCCTCTCTCTTTGCAACCAGACAGTGTCACTTACAAATGACTGCTCCCTCACCGCAGCATGGGCCCAGCAGAACCTCCGCCTCATAATCTTCCTTATTCACTTAGGGTTGCTGCTCATGCTTCCGTAGCAATAGAAACTCTCCCCTTCTTTCAAGTTCCAGCTCAGGTCACCCCTCCTGTACCTGCATGAGGCCTCCTAGGACTTCTCAGCCCACACAACTTCCCCCAAAACATCCAGAGTCTAGGCCACCATGTGCCATATGTGGGCTGTTGAACTATGAGTTCTCCTGTCCCACGATCACATCCTACAGCCCTAACAGGACTGGAAGTACCTGGAGACCAAAAATGAGTCTTATTTATGGCAATTTGACCCCGTGGATCATCAAGAACTCTGTGTTGGCTCATTGAAAGAGAAGCGTGATTTTTTTAGCAAAATCTTTATATATGGATATTATGAACTATTAGGAAGTGATTAAAAAGGATGAGTTGGAGCTATATATGTTGATCGACCTAGAAAGATATCCATTTCACTTTTAGTGGAAAAAAATTGCGGGATTATACACATTGTGTGATCACATTTTTGAATAAAAAATAATATTTAGAAGATTTTATAAACATTTAAATATGTTTGAGTGAGCAGAGAGAAAAGGAAGGATGTACACCAAACTGCCAATGTTTGTTTCCTAGGTTTGGAGGGACGGGTTTGGGGACGGAGGAAGGAAGTGACTTTCCCTTTGCAGGTCTCTGTGCTGTTGGCTGTTGAAATGAGCGTGCGTTACTTTTTACTTTGAGAGGGAGTCAGTAAGCATCACAAATAGTGCAAACTCCAGCTATGTCAGACTCTGTACTAACCCAGACAGCATCGCCTCTTCCCCACAAGGCTGAAAGTCAAGCTTGGGGTGGGGAGGGCCTTGGGAGATCATCTGTTCCTCCTGCCACCCCCTGTGGCATCTGCACACAGTCTCCTTGGGGAGCTCTATGAGGGATCTTCATAAACTCCACATCCCCTGCATCCCAACCTTTGAGATTCCAGTCTCGTCCCAGCTTCTCCTTGAAGTGACCATGAGTGGATCTCTGTTTCCCAGAGAGCCCTGTCTGAAATACGGAGAAAGCACTAGAGAGATGGATATTGTCTGCTTTTCCTTCTGGGCCCACTCTCCATCCTTCTCTGGCTTGCTTAGTGCCCCCAGGAGGCTGGCATGCATGGACTGCCTCCATGAGGCTCCTCACTGGAGCCAAAAGGAGGATCCGATGGGAGATCAGAGGGTGGGAGGAGGGAGCCGTCAGGGTCTTCATTCCCTCCGCTCTCTCGCAGCCCAGCCTTGGGCTGGCACCTCTCTGTTCCTGTACTGAAACCACAGCTGCTGTCGGGCAGCCCTTTTCGCACCTCTCGCCTTCCCAGGGTGTGGTAAGTGCTTCATGTCTCGGGTGGGGGCTAACGTGGTGACAGTTTCTTCTGTTACTAATCCGGAGGTGCTTCACGTCCCTCACTGGTTCCCTCAAACGTGCCCATGTCCCTGTGAACTGTCCCTTTTCTAAACTGTCCTCACAGCCCCCCCCCACGTGAATGTGTCATCCATTTCCTGCCCAGACCCTAAGGTCTCTGCCATAGCAAAGGGCCCTGGGGCGCCCGAGCAAGAGCAAGGGCTGTCTTCCAATGAGGCCTGTGCTGTGAGAAGCCCCTCTCCCTCCAGAGACACGCACACCGTGGACACGCCTCTCCCCAGCAGGCTGTGCAGCCTGGACCCTGGGAGGGCTCTGGCAGGCACAGCCGTGCTCCCTGTTTCTTTCACCCTTTAGGCACGGCGAGATGGTAACCACGCCCAGCTTACCTCCTCGCAGTCCATTTGAACAAAGGATCTAGGCAAGCTAAAAGAGAAGGAACTCTCCATGCCCCCTCGCAGGCTAGAAATAATCCGCGGGGCGCTGTGAAGCCAGCCGCTGTACCGAGATCTCTCCCGGAGCAGAGTTATGCTCCTGCGTCTCTCACCCAGCGGCTGTCAATCAGACGAGGAACAGGGAGAGAAGACAGGCAAACAAGCCAACTAAAAATACACCCACTGCAGACTTATTAAATGTGCGGGAACATTCTCAGTCCCTGGGGCGACGATGGGACGGCAGGATCTCAAGGGACAGGAGAGAAATGGCAACTAAAATAAAACCCAGTATAAAAACAACAGCAGTAATGACAAAAATATATATCCGATACGAACAGAAACCCCGTTTATGTTCTAATCCTGGGGGATACCAATACCTAATTATTAGTTACGCTGAACAGAAAGGAGCTGTGGTCTCTGAACCGGCTCCCTTCCGCTGTCCAGAGCCCATCACTCGATATGTGTGTGCTCTTAACCCGTGAACTCCGGGAGGTGTGAGAGGGGACCCGTCTCAGGCCTGCTTCCAGACGAAGCAGGAGGCTCCAACCAACTGCGGCCTGAAGGCCAGGCACAGATGATAACAGACAAGCAAACAACCCCTCGCCACCGCCCGAGATGCTCCTGGCAGCAAGGAAGTGAAGGATGTCCTGACCCGAGTGTAGAACAACCAGGAGGACAAAGACCTGGTTTCACATTCCCAAAGGCCACGTGTTACCTTTATTTTAGTGAGAACACTGGCTGCACATTGTAGAAGTCCAGTCGAGACTGGCTTAAGCAGAAAAGAGGACTGAATGGCTTGTACAACTGAGAAGTCCAGGAGTAGTTCAGGCATGGTTGGATCTAGGTGCTCAATGGATGTCACCAGGAATCTCCAGTTCTCTGCCTCTCGGATCTGCTCTCCCTGGAGGGACTTGATTCTCACTGCTCATCGGCCCAGCAGCTCCAGGCTGATATCTGTTAGTAAGCAACTCCCCAGGAAAGCACAGGCTGCTTCCCACAGAGCTCCCACATGAGTCTTAGATTTGGGTTTCCATGGTGGCCCTTGTGTCACCTGCCCATCTGTAACTAATCTCTGTGGCTAGGAGGATGGAATGCTCTGATTGGCCAGGTCTGGTTCATGAGCCCCTCCACCCCCCTACCCTGGGCTGGGGTCTTGGATGTGGAGCTGTCTGGCATAGAGCAGGCCCTCAAAAAATACATGTTTAATGCACGAATGAAGGAACGAATGAATGATCCAGAGGGGTGAAAGTTCACAGGACACTGGGGGACAGGGAGTTGGCTGCTGTGGGTGAAAGGATGTGATGGGCAAGCAAAGAATGAAGGGACAGTGTCTGAAGAGGTAGCCATGGGCAAGGTACTTGGCCAGCTGGACTGCAAGCTGCAGGACTCAGGCAGAAGTCCAGACGTGCTGTCTGCCTTCTGGAGCCTACACCCTAAAAAGTCGTGTCACAACCGCCTCCACTTTATCACACAAGGAAAAGGCAAGGAGTCCTATAGGAGCAGAGAGGGTGTCCTCTCCCTGGGGAGGGAGCAGAGCACAGCAGACTTTTTCGTGGGGAAGTCTGTGTTCTGTTTGGAGCTGGTGAGAGGAAATAGGACAGGTGAGAAACGATGAGCGCTTTAGGCAGAAAGGCTGCTCAGGAGGATGGGGGTCCAGCCGAGGACAGGCCAGTGGGAGGGGGCCTGGGAAGCGGGGCAATAAATGGACTCAGGAGATCCCGAGGGAAGGCTGACGCTTCCGGGCCATGCTGTGGGGCATGCAGTTGCTTCTTGAGCCAGCTCCTCTCAGTCACTATCCTGGAAATAGTGTCAATCTTTTCTTAGGGCAATCAATTCAAATTCACAGTTTTAAGAAATCAACGGGATCTCTCCTGCCGACAGGCTGCCTCCCCAGCCTGCTGCTACAGGAGTGGGTGATTCTTCTCCGAGGGGCAGCATCTTCAGGTGGGAAATCGCCCTCCCTGACTTTCAACCATTTCCAGCATCAGGGGCATCGCTCACCTGACAGAGCCAGGTTTCTCGGCAGGGGTGACAAACTCAACTGATTGTTGAAATCTACAAGCTGTTAATCCAGTGGCTGCAGCAAAGCCTCATCCTCTGAACTGTTTAATCTCCGCTTACAATGACGGAATTCATGTGTTCTCTCTGCTGCCCTCAGCAGCCCCCACCATGCCTTTTCGAGATCTCTCCTGCCATCACGCCACACAGCAATACAGTCACGTAACAATCTCCTCCCTCTCTGTCTCTCTATAACTGAGGCATATTTGGAAATTACTGGTCAAAGCAAGCAAAGCAATCTCTTGACAGGGGTAAATACTATGCAGGGGAAAAGTACGGATTCTCAAGGATCGTATCAGGGTTTGCCCGCTCTGCAGGGGAGTGGTCCAGCAGGCTCAGAGGACTGCTCCGTCTGTTGAGTGACTTTAGCTGGCCATCCGGGTTGGGCCCCTCAGCCACGGGGAGCCTTGCCAAGGGAGCCCTGGGGGTAACCTAGGAGCATCACTCGAGTCGGTGTTGTCCCCCTTCCCCAAGTAGCGGCTTCACTGCCAGCCTGGGGCTCTCAGACGCCAGGGCTGGCCCCCACCTGGTGAGTTCGAGCTCCCTCTCTGTCCCCCACACCAGACAAACCACAAGCACAGGGCCAGAGCAGGCCCACGTCACCTTCCTCATTGTCTTTCTCTCTGTCCCCTACTCGTAGCCCACTATGAGTCCTTTGGAGGCATCTGAGATCTTACAGATGGTCCCAATTGCTCTCCAGCCTTCTTTGCCCCCACCTCTTCACACACCCTTGGATACAGCCACACTGAAGTGCCCCCTGCTCCCACAGATACCCTCCACCACTTCTCATCCCTATGCATTTTCTCCCCCTGACTCTTCCACCAGGCCACCCGCCTTGCAGCCACCCCACCCCCGACAAACACCCAGCTCTCAAAATTCTACCTAGAGCTTCAAGCTCAAATGTCACTCTACCACAAAGCCTTCCCAGGTTTCTGAGCTCACATGGGACCTCGTCCTCTGAACTCCTGTGGTGCTGTTTGTGCATTTGTGGACATTTCTCCCTCTCTACTTTATATTACAACAACATAGCATAGAGTTTAAGAACATAAAACTTTGCTGTGTGACCCTGTGAAAACTTAACCTCTCTGTGCTTTGATTTCCTAATCCATAAAATAGGAATAGTATTCTTACCTCAGAGAGTTGTTGAAAAAAGTAAATGGGCCAATATCTTAAAGCGTGTATGGCAAGATCTGGCATAGAGTAACTGTTTAAAAGTCATCAGTTGTATTATCATTGTTAGGGTGGTGGTTGCTATGAATATTTTATTTCTCCTACTATTCTGGGAGTTCCTTCAGGACAGGGTGATGGCTTGTCCGTTCTTGAACCCCTCTCATTGCCCGGCACATTTGCTGGCACACAATGTGCACTTATTAGTTGATAAATGAATGAACAAGCCAGCAAAGAACAAACCACACAGCCCTGCTTCCCCACTCAGATTGATTAATACTTTAACTTCTTTTCCTATTGGTGACGCTTTACACAAACCACACACACACACACACACACACAGAGTCTGGGCACACCAGACACCTTTGTCATGGAAGGAGGGCAGGAAGAAGCCTTCTGGGAGGCCAGCAAAGGCTGCTTTTTTGGGTGTCATGCATACCCACTGCACAGAGCACAAGTGCTTCTTCTCATCATTCAGTCGTTTCACTCATTTAGTCAGTCAACAAACCTTAGCTTAGCGCTCCCTCTGTGCCAGGCACTGGGCTAGGTATCAAGGCAAGACAGGCATAGGTCTGCCTTCATGGAGCTTGAATCTAGCAGAGAAGATAGACCTTAATAACTAATAACTCAAATAACTGTAAAATTATAACTATGATATAGGCCACAAAGAGCATTTAAGAGGAAGGATCAGCCTAGTGGGGGAGGGCAGGCAAGCAGCAGCGAGCAGCTCCACGCACCCTTGTTCACAGCACTATCTGTGGGACTGTACCCAAAGGGGTGCCACTCATATAAAAGACCCTTCGAGTGATGCCTCCCAGCGCTGTGCAATGCAGTGTCCTCAGGAAGGCTTCTCTCAGGAGGTGTCCTGGGCTGAGACCAACAGGATGAGTAGGATTCACTCAGGAGAAGAGGCAGAAGCGAGTATTCCAGGCAGAGAGGACAGCCTGTGCCATGGCCCTATGGCAGGAGGACATGAAATGCCTTACAGGACCAGAAGGAAGACTCCTGTGACTGAGTCACAGAACGCCAGGGGCAGCGCCATGAGGCCAGAGTAGGGGAGGGAGCCAGACCACGTGGGCTTTGCTGGTCCTGCTGAGGACCTATGGCTTATCCTGCAAGTGGAGGGAATGTGGGCAGGGTCCTTCCAAAACACCCCAAAGGCCATCTTCCTAAGTATGGAAGCTTCTCCATAGAGGCGCCCATCAGAAGAACTGGCCCATGGGGTGGGGTCTGCACCCCACATGTCCTGACTTTTCATTTCCAATGTGTCCCCCAACCCACGCAGCCCCACAAGCCAGAACGGAGTCTCAAACCCCCCCCCCTTTCACCACACCTGGCCCTTAGGGGTACCTGGGTCCCCGCCTGCTCCAACGCCACTTCTAAAAACCCCTTTGAGTTCTGTCAGACGCAAGATGAGATCTGTTGGAGGAATTCTTCCCCCAGAACTAAAGCAAAGCCACAGTGAGAGAGAGCCCCCTTCCGAAAAAGCACGGAACCACCGAGCTTGTCTCCTGCCAGACAGACGTTCCCACCTCCCCCAGCTGCTCTTCAGGCCTCCGCCGGCCCCGCTTCCCCAGCCCTCGGGAAGCCCTGGGTTTGTCAATGTCCCTCTTCAGGGGAGCTCCCAGAGCTGAGAGTGAAATTACTGGAGGGGCCCAGCCAAAACCAAGGACAGGCCTATCACCTCCTTGGATTCAGAATCTTACCTTCTGTAGCGCAGCCTCAGAGCAGCCTCATGGTGCTTGTGGGCTGGTATAGAAGTTGATCGGCTTAGCCTCTGAATTTCTTTGAAGCTTGGTTTCCTCTGAGCCAGTGGTTCTTAAATTTTTATGAGTGTTAGACCCTCTAGAGTGTTCTACTCTCCATTAGAAGGTGAACCCACATAGAAATGTCTCCGATCATTTCAGGAGACTGATGGGCGCCCTGAACCCATCTATGGCCACCCAGCAGTTCCAAAGCTCGTCTTTGCTGCATCTCTCGCCTTCACCCAAACCAACATACAAAAATCCTTTTGTAGGACTTTAATACGGATTGTGCGAGAAAGAGAAGAAAAGGAGGGGAGAACTTTGTGAAATATATCTAGGAAACACTGGATTCAGCAAAGTTAACCATGTTTCTTTGCCTTAGGACTGCTCAGAGCCTTTAAGATGCTAATGTGTTTCTCAGGCCTATTTGACCACATAAGCCTTTTTCACAGAGCTTCTCATGGGGTCAACTTTTAAGAACCGCCATCCTAAACCACTTCCGCCACGAGCATAGAATCAGGCAGCTCCTCAAAAGGGCCCCTGCCTGCACTCTGCGGGGCTGGGAGTAGAGATTTGGAAGAAAGGCAGTGGCCAGCCCAGAGCAGTGAGTTTCATCCGTGGAGCCCCATTGGAATCACCTGGGAAAATGAAAGTGTGCTGCTGCCCAGACGCCTCTCCCAGAGGCTCCAGGTCTTTTGAGGGGTGGGGTGGGAGTCATTGTTATTTTTTTAAACTTCCCTCCAGGTGATTATAATAAGTACTTAGGGGTAAGAATGTGTTGAGTTCTTAATGGATTAGTTGTAACTAGGTTCAGCTGCGAGTATAAGATGAGCTGGCTTGCCTAAGTTTCTCTTTTACATCCAAGTTCAAAGGTGGGACATCTAAGGCTGGTGTGGCAGTCCTGCTCCATAAAATCTTCAGGAACTAAAGCTCCTGACAGCTCACTGCTTCAACATTCTGAGAGTGTGGGCCTCATCCTCATGGTCCAATATAGCAGCTAAAGCTCCAGCCATCACATCTATGTCTTCCAGGCAGCAAGAGAGGGAAACAAAAAAGAAGGGGCAATAGGCCTGTGCCCATTTTCTTAATGAAGGTGCTTCTAAGCTGACAAATATCAATCCCGCTTACATCTCACTGACTAGAACTTTGTCATGTGGTCACACCTATCCACAAAGAAGGCTGGGAAATGTAGTCTTTATTCTGGTTGGACACGTGCCCAGACAAAAATCAGATGTTCTGTGAAAGACAGGAAAAGTACACATTGGAGGACAATCAATAAACTCTACCACGGGTAACAAGAAGTTTAATTAGATGGTGCCCATACACTTGCCAAGCATCCTCTCTGGCTGTGGGTGACCATAAGTCCTGGAGGATGGCAGAGGGAAGGAATCACTTAGCAAGGAGGATCATCCAGAACAAAGTCTTCCCTAGGGCCCTGATTTCACAGATGAGCAAAATCCACCCCCAGGGAGGCTGTGTGACAGCTCAGATGTAGCCCTGGGATGCTAACCCAGGGCTGTCTGGGTGGGAAGCGCCCATATCTTGGTTGCATGCAGAGGGAAGGGAAGGTATGATAACCTTTGTCTGGAGCAAAGAGCACCCAGACACATACAACCCAAAGGCCTTGCTTTAGTGTGATACATGGCCTTTCCAAGATTTTCTAGAGCAAGGGCTCCAGAAAGGACCTCCAGGTGCTGAGTGCCCCCCATGTCCATCCTGCTGGGGTAAGGCTTTGCCCTCTGCAGGCAAAGACATCAAGTGGCCAACACCAGGGTTACTAAGCATACACAACCTCTTCACCTTCTTCCTCTGTGAGGAAGGGGGGTGAGGGGAGGACTGGGGAATCTAGAAATGAAGTTGTCACATGGAATGGAATGGGGAGAATTGGCATAGAAATGGACGCAGATCCCCAGGCCTAGGGCTGCTTCTAGGAATGGGGTGAGGGTGGGCCCCTGTTGGTCTTCTTTTGTCAAATTTGATCAATTTGTTCTCTTCAGTGCTGGACTCCCTTCACTCAGATGGTCCCTAGGATGAATTCTTGGCCAGGTTCAAAACATGTCACTGGATGGTGTCTGCTTACATCAGTCACTCGATCAATGGCCTGTGGAGTATTGCAGTCTGACGCCATCCAGAGCCCCATGCTTGACCCTGGGTGGGAGGGAGGGCATGTGACATAGAAGAGGCATTCCTTTCCTTAAGAGAGCTTCAAACTCGCTGGAGAGACAGAAGTAATCCCCACAAACCTCTCGGATGACCATTAAATTACAGCCGAGGGCACGTGCCACCTGTCTTAAGGAAGGTTCCCAGAAACTGACACACGACACCTTTGCTTCCATCTCATCTCAGATAGGAATGCATCTGCCCTGAGCAGGTTCAGCTGGGCTGGAGCAGGGAGATGGGGGTGAGTGGTCCGAGAAGGCTTCATAACACGCCCAGACTGGGCAAATGCATGCGTGCGTGGGTGTGCATGCGTGTTTATGAGTCCGTGTATGTGTGTGCGTGTGTTTGTGTGCACATATGCATACATGTGTATCTTCAGACTGGCCTTTGCCAAAAGGGTCAACGTGTAGGTTTGTCCCTGCCTCCACTATAAGCGCCCTTCTCCCTCTTTCCTCAGCACCTCCCGCCTCTCTACCCTCGCCTCCTCTATTGCCCACCGCCAACACACATAAGCACCAGTGCCCCCTCCTGCCCCAGCGATGACCAGTTTATTATGATTAAAGGCATGACCCCTTACCAGGGGCACCTGCCTCTGCCTTTTGAAAAGCGGCAAAGCTTAACCTCCAGGGCTGGATCTCCACTGAGTGGTACTGGACGGGAGGAAGGCTGTTCCAACAGCTTTTCAAAGTCTCCTTTAGGTCATGCACAGTCCTGGGCAAAACATGTCCATTATCTCATTCAACCTTCATAACAATTCTGCAGAATTTCTCAGAAAAGGAAACTGGGGCACCAAGAAAGGAACAGGGCTTGCCCAAGGTAACCCAATGGTGGAATAGAGTCTTTTTTCAATACCCTATGCCTCAATGGGGACAAAATGTCGGAGTGGAGACAGGGACAGATGGGGAGATGCCCCTTGGAGCCCCCTGTCAGGGCAGACAGATGGAACCTCCTCCCCAAGGTTGACCCCACATCTGCCAGGCCCCAGGTCCTTCTAGAGCCGTCCTGCCAGCCCCGCTCCCTCCTTCTTTCCTCTTTCCTTCCCCCCTCCCCTTCGTCCTCCCTCCCCTCTCCTCTCCTCTTTCACTTTGGGAAGTAATTAACGAGATGGGATTATGTGCCCTTGCATTCACACCTCCCAACATAAGGCGGTGGTTTGGGGCCATCCCTAAGCAGTTTTTAAGAAAGCAATCTAAGCTGAATCAACTATACTTCCCTGCCTCAGACTTTAGCAACGGAGTCATTTCTAAGGGAAACAATGATAATGAAAAATGGCTTCCAATTACTCAAAGCCCGTTTCCATGAATAATTCAGGCGCAAAGGGGCCGGGGCTCCTTACCTGCTTGCCACAGCACCCCTCCTCCATCCCTACCCCCTCCCTCACTCCTGAGGTGCTTCTTAATTCCCCCAGAAAGACGGTAACTCTCTGTGCACTAAGGTACCCCAAGACTAGGTCACCTGGAAACCCCGGTTAAGATAACCAGCATTTATAGAACTCACACGGGGTGCCCGACATTGGGCTAAGCACGTGGTGCGCATTTGTTCCCTCATGTAATTCCCTCAGTCCTGCGAGGCAGAATCTGGTATCACCCGTGTTTTACAGATGAGGAAGCAGAGGCTCAGAGAGGGTAAGAAATTATCCCAAGGACATATAACTAGAAAATGATAGAGCAAGGACTCAAGCCCAGGAGATGCCAGAGTCTGGGCTCTCCATCTGCCCTCCGCTGCTGAGGAGGGGACGGGGCCATTCCCTGGGCTGTGTTCTCCACCACCCCTCTTCTTGCTCTGACTCTCAACTCCAGAGCGGGACAGCTCTGGCAGTTGCTCCAGTGTTTTAGGATTTACACAGAACACTCCTCCTCCTGGAATGCTGTGCGACTCCTCCAGTCTATGGCATCAGCTTCTTGCAAGACCTGTTTGGTGGAGGCAAACCTGGGAAACTTTTCAAGCCCTCTGGCATCCAGGGGAAGGCTTCACCTTATCTCAAATCCAGCTCCTTGGAGGAAACCTTTACAAAGTTTTATGTGTAAGTGAAAGCAGCCTCAGCATCCACAATCTGCTCCCTCATCTTCCATCACCATGGCAACCTATATCCCATCATAACTAAGAGGAGAGATAGGAGCAAGCTTGCAAGTAGGACTTTTAGCTTCCTGATCTAAGAAGTTTGTGCTTGGGTCTGCTCTGGTTCTTTACCTTCTCCCTGTGAGACTGAGCACTTGGTCCCCTGCTCTACACTCAGCATACGGAAGGGGCCCAAGTCAGCCAAGCCCCCAGGAGACCCAAGCCTAGACACCCAGTGATGGGAGAAGTAAGAAGGCACAGTTGACACTGTCCACCCAAATCATGAAGGGGCTTTAATCAGCTCCATGGCAGAGACCACCAGCAGACTCCCGGGAGCCACTCCCCCTTCTTCCTTAGAAGCACAACCCTCAGATTTATTCCCACACAGCCTCTCCAGGAATAATGACTACATTGCCTGGTCTCCTTAGGCAGCTGGGTTCTGATCACATGAAATGTAACAGAAATGTGGTGGGAAACTTCCAGTAAGTCTTCCTTCTCCTTCCCTTCTTCCCATTTGCTACCCGGTACTCAGAGGTGATGGCAGTAGAGGACCAGAGCCACTGCCACACTGGCAGGAGGAGAGTCTCTGACCTCATTCGCCCCTTGCCCTCCTACTACCTGCTGACCCCTCCCACTGGCCAGACCCATCTGGAAGACAGAGGACTGGAGCCAAGTGGTCCTTATGGTCAGCCTCTGGGGCCTCAGACAGGGAACGGCCAACCAAGGCTGGCATGACTTCAGAAGACCCCTCACTCATTTCTCTCTTAGGCAGAATCCAAATAGCTCATAACATTTCTGCTGGAACCCCCACCTCTTGGCCTTTAAACCCACCTCAGCACTACTAACCAAAGACGTTTGAGCCTGTGGCCAATTTGTATACAGAGTGTTATTTGTACTTGCTGATTCTTTTCATTGTTTTGAATTTTCTTTCATTGTGGTAAAATATATATAACATAAAATTTACTGTTTTAATCATTTTTTAAGTGTACAGTTCAGGGGCATTAAGTACATTTACATTGTTTTATAACTATTGCCACTACCCATCTCCAGAACTTTTTCATTATTCCAACTGAAACTCTTCACCATTAAACAGTAGCTCTCCACTCCTCCTCCCCCAGCCCCTGGAACCACTATTCTGCTTTCCGTCTCTCTGAGTCCGACTGCTCTAGGTACCTTATATAAGTGGGATCGTGCAGTATTTGTCCTTTTGTGACTGGCTTATTTCACTTAGCATAACGTCTTAAAGATTCGTCCATCTTGTAGCACATGTCAAAATTTCCTTCTTTTTTAAGACTGGCTAATATTCCATTGTATGTCTATACTGCATTTTGTTCATTCATCCATCGATGGGCACTTGGGTTGCTGCCACATTTTGGCTATTGTAAATTATGCTGCTATGAACAGAGAGGTACAATACCTGCTCGGGTTTCTGCTTTCAATTCTTGGATATATATCCAGAAGTGGGATTGCTGAATCATATGGTAATTCCATGTTTAATTTTTTGAAAAGCCACCATACTGTTTTCCACAGCAGCTGCACGATTTTGCATTTCCATCATAGCTGACTCACTTTTCATCACGGTTTTCACGACATTTTATGTGCCTGTGTGTTGTTTCCTCAACCAGACAATCAGTACCTCCAGTGCAAGAACACATCTTCTCTAGTCTATGGTTTTGACGGCAGTCACTATTGTGGGGGACCCACTGTAGAAAGTCACTGCAAGACACCAAGCACGTTAACGAGGATGACCAAGATTCTTTTCTAGACCTCAAAGAATCAAGTTTTTCAACTAGAAAGAAAAATAGCCGAAAAAATAAAGGCAGTGACATAGGCTGTAACACAGAAACAACATGTTAATTCCCACGGGGGTATTTATGGAAGTCTGCCTAGAGAAGATGACATTTGAATTGGGCCTTGAAAGGGTGAGAAGAATGTCTACAGCTGGCAGTGTGAAAGGGAACCCCGGGTGAGAGGAACAGTGCAAAGGCATGGCAGTGTGAGAGCTTCCAGTGTGTTTGGGGAGTAGCCGGAGCTGAGGGAGGCCAGCACCTAGAATGCAGGGACCATGAGCTGACAGACAAAGTTGATGGGGTGAATTGGGGCCAGGAATGAAGAACTTGTTGGCTGCCATGTTGAAGAGTTTGGACTTAAGGGGGAGCCGGATGTGTCATAATCAGAGCTTTGTTTTAAGATAAGGAAAGCAGCAGCATGCAAAGGATGGATTCGGAGAGAGGAAATTAGGGGCAGGAAGCCAAGTGGAAAGGCCATTGCAAGTTTGACGTACCATATTAAGAACTTTGAAAGAGATGCTGAGGACAGAGTGGGTCTGTGCTTGGGACTCTGGTAGGAAATGACTGTGTAGGGACGCTCTAGAATGTGGGCTCATCCTCTCCAAGCTGAGGGAACCCACTGTGCGCTGCCTTCTTTGGCCTCTCTCTGTTCACCTGTAGTGTAGACTCCAAGTCGAGAATCAGTTGGCCCTCTGCAAGGCCCTCTGAGGCAGGGGTGAAATGAACTCCCTGCAAAGTCTGGGGATAGGCCAGCTGGTCCAGGGCCTAGATGGAGGGCATGGCAGCTACCGGGTGCCCCTGGTAGGAAGAGCTAAGGCACAGCCAAGTCAGGATCCCTACTGGACTCCAGAGCCTGAGAACTCCACGAGCCTCTGCCCTCCTCCTCCTTGAGTGCCAGCGAGACGAGCGGTGATAGGTGGGCAAGCGACGTCACTGTGGAAACCACACAGGTCTGAAAACTCCTGTATGTTAATGCTTTGAGAGAGCTCCCCCGCCCCATACTTCCCAACATCAATCTGGGCAGGGCAGAAATAAGAGAAACTGAGCAATCACCCAGATCACACAACACAAAGTACGTTTTTTTCCACTCATCAGGATGCTGGGTCTATTATAGTTAAAATGAAGAGCTCCATGTTCTGTACAGTGAGGGAGATGCTCTTACAACATTATCTTTTATCCTTTGCACTTAGAATAGAAGTGCACACTTAGTTTGCAGACCTTAGGTGCCTAACACGTGTGGCTCAGCATGCCCTGGCCACATAAGCCAGGACAGCAGGTCTAGACCCACATTTCAAAGCTGCAGGAACATGGCTGAGAACTGAGGAAGAATGGAAGACCCTGAGGCTGAGAAACAGGGCCACTCTGTACACTCCTGCAGGTTGCTCACCACACAAGGGCTCCTGCTAGACAGGATGCCTTTTTCTAATTCTCGCAAAGGCTCCATATGGAGTAGCTATGGCCCTGATAAGACAAAGACTTTTTTTAAGTGGCAGGTTGGGGCTTCAGAAATCATCTTCCACCTCTGATGTCCCAAAGTCAAATACCACTATTGTTAGGTTTCGAAGCCTGTGTAGCAAACATGGGTAGCACCTGTCACAGTTACAAATTTCCATTTATTTGTGTGAATACTTATCAATGCCTGTGTACCCTCTGAGATGCCATCAGAATCTCCATGAGAGCAGAGGATGAGGAGTTGCTTTGACACAAATAGTTTCAATGAAAACTGCTGTCCCAGCCACGGGTCACCACACGGCTCTGCAGGATGACTTTTGTGCCCCAATCCCTCTCCCCAGCACCGGGCTCCAGTTCCCTGGAGAACTCCTGTGGACCAGACGTTGGTGAGAAGTTTGGCCACCATCATGCTCTGGCCACCTCCAGATTTTGAAGATTTCACGCAAGCTCATTGTGTGAAAACTCTCACGCCACAGGCCAGGGTGGAAACGCAATTAGGCTCCCCCACTTCTTCTGTCCCATCCCTTATGCCACCTGTAATGCCATGAGCTGGCCAAGGAACCCCACGACAGAATGATGGAAAAGTCCAACTTTCTAAAAGGCATCCAAGTCAGACTTTGTCTGAAAGCCACACACCCTAGCGTGCACACGCAGCCAGTATTTTAGGCTCAGAGTTACTCACAGAAGTCAGCGATGGAAAACAACAGCTTTTGTAACCATGAGGGAAATGTGCCACTTTTCAAAGAAGCCCAATTCTTTTTCCCTCCCACTAAAGCCGTCATCACTCAGGTTTAAACAGCAACAGACTCGGCTTAGAGAGGAAGATGTTTGGGAAACCTTTTACACCTCCTCCGCCTCCTTTCAATCTTCCATTTGGAGAATAACCAATCGCTACTTTAAGCCATTCCTCGATGTTCCATTCTTTCTAAAATGTCCATGTCATCCCTTAAAAACAACTAACCCCTCAAGGCCATCTATGTTTTCCAGCCTACATTTTAGGATAGCAATTTTATTAAACAATTGCTGCTGCATAACAAACAGCCTCCACATCCCAGTGGCATCCAGCAATAGGCATTTATTTTTCACTCCCAAGTTTTTAGTTGGCTGGGGTGGCTCTGCTCTGTATGTTTCTCATCCTTATCCTGGGGCCAGGGGTGACTCAGCACAAGTCAATCACACCAGCATATCCCAGGTCTCCACTAGCACCATGTCTGCTAGCATCCCAATGACCAAAGCAAGTCCAATGGCCAAACCCAACGTCAAAGGTCAAGGACATGTAATCCACCTTTGTGAGAGGAACTGCAGAGTGACATGGCATGGGGCCTGGATATAGAGGGGGTAACCCAATCTCCCACAACAAGTGAACCATCTGCTTTTCACCAAGTCCCACATTTGCTGAGTTTCCATACATGCAATGCACTGTGGGATACCAAGTTGAGTTAGAGCCAGTCTCCAACCTCCAGGAATTTATACCCCAATAAAGGAAACAAGTGAGTCCCTAAAGAGGTGACATTTGAATATGAGGCAAAGAGCTTGGGAATGGGGGAGGAAGGGACACATTCTGTCTGTGAAAGTCGAGGAATATTTTTCAGGAGAGGGAGCATCTTAGGCACAAGAATGAATTTGATGGGTAAAAAAGGAAAGGACCCTTAGCCCCCCAGCCAACAGCAAGAAACCCAGATCAATGGTGATATCTAATGTTGTTCTTTTATATCATAAACTGCTTTCCTACCACTGGATTCCGAGGGCACAGAGGGTGCAGGATTCCCAGCATGACAGTGCTGAAGAGGACTTGAGAGGTCATAATCCAAGCTTGTATTGGGACCCCCCAAACTCTGCTAAGCCCTGGGGACATGAAGATGAGTGGAACATAGTTCTCTGCTTTCAGATTGGGCAGGCCCTAAAGCTCTCAGAATATATGAGGAACGTTTGCACATGTGTGCGGGTGCATGGCTGGCGATTGTGGGAAATCAGCAGGACAAGTTTGTAATACCCAAAACCACATGAAACGAGGAAAGCACAAACATGGCAGCCTCAAGGGCAACAGGAATGCTGAGTGCTTCTGGTCAGAGTTCACATTTCGTGCCTTTTCCTGGAAGAGGATCTGAATTCTCTCTATATATGCAGGTGTCTGAAGTAGAATTTCTCATGAAGCCCCCGGGATCCAAAGGGTTTGGGTGAACCCTGATTATCTTCCCAAAACCTGGAAATTAGGAGCCAGATTGCCTCTTCACAACCACCTGTTCTCAGTTCCATTGGGGAAACCAAGGCAGCATAGTAGACCCTTCTCTTGCGGATGATCCAACTTCACAAATGCTCAAGGGCACATAACAGTTAAGGGGGCCAGGAATTCTCCCTGTGGAGTCTAGGCATGGCTATCAGTGAGTCTGTAAGCATCCATCAACGACATATAAAATGTGTATTTTCATGAATATAATTTTGCAGTACAAATTCATAGCTTTCGTTGTTTATATTCTCAATACAATTAGGACCACTCTCAAGAAGTTGAACTATTTGATCTACTCATTCCTTCATTTACTTATTTATTCAACAAATACTTATTGATGCTGACAACTCAGAGACCACGTACCCAGCACCAGAGATACATGGAAGTTGGGACGCCATGTCAGCCTTCAGATAGGACAATCCACACATCATCTCAGTCTTCCAAGAAGCCTGTTAGGTTACAGAACTTGAAATCCTTTCATAATATGGGCCCATCTGGCCACACATCATTATTCTTCACCATTCCCCAAATCTTCTCCCCTCCACATCACTCTCTTCACCTCCCTCTCTTCCCGCCTTCAGCAAATATTTAAGGAGCACCCCTTATGCACATGTCCTGGGGTTGTATCTTGTTTAATTGCTGGACACATGCTTTGGACTGAGCCAATTTTCAGGCAATTCATCTCTTTGGCAAAGAAGAATCTGGACTCTCTCCTCTTCCCCTCCCCTCCCCTGTTGCCACCACCTTGCCCTGCCCCAGTCCGGGAAAGCTTTATTCTCTCCTTGATGAAGCTGTAATGAAGACTCACCCTATGTTTATGGTTTATGGAAGAACATTAGAGAATTGCCATGGTTACAGGCCCCATTCTGCCTCCATTCAAGGACCAGAGGGAGCTGGAGGAAAGCACCGAGCAGCAGCTCCTGGTGCCGCTCAGCCTGGAATCATAAAAAAAAATGTTTACATCAGAGGAGAAATTGCTTCTCAAATAGCAAAGGGAAAATGCCAGGTTTGATGAGATTGTTACACAGAATCTTGGCTGGGATGTTTCTCCCTCGCTCCCCTTCCCCCATCCCATTATTATTTAAGGTTGTATTAAATCAGGCAAAGGGAGCAGACGACAAAATGCAACTTGGTGTTGGCAGCTCTGGCAGGACGCCCAGGCTCGGTGCTGGCCCCTCATCTCCTCCTCTTCATCTTCGGCTGCCAGGATCAGCATCTCCCTGCAGGCTCTTCTTGAGGATCGGCCCAGAACCGACGAAATCAACCCCACGCCATCTCCCTGGGGCCTCATGGGCTCAAGCAGACCATTCTGACTCTGAAACAGAACCAGGCCAGGCTAGAACCAGGCAAACAGGTTCCTAATCCAGCTCTGTTCCTACTGTGCGTCCTTGGGCAGGTAGCTTTGCCCCTCTAAACTACAATACCCCTTCCTTTAAAACGAGGGCATAGGTAACCATCCTAAAGGCAAAGCAGTAGAATACTGCTATTGAGGATCAGGCCCTCACCCTGCCTCAGTTCCCTCACCTGGAAACAGGAATGATGACAGCACTTACTGCGTGGAGTTGGGAGGATAAACACAGTGTCACTCAGAAGCAGGCGTGGCCGTGCAGATGCTCAGTGAGTGGACGCCATCATCCCTGTGGCTGCAGCATGGCTGTCTCCAGTCTTTCAGAAAGCCCAGAAATTAATACATTTCTTCACTAAGGGTGTTGTTTTGGCTGCCAGGTGGCGGGAGAGGCTGTTAACATTATAACAGAATGGTTTCGCACCCCTTTTCTTCCCCCTCTTCTCCACCCCAGCCCCTCCCTCTGAATGAATGTATGGATGAGGGGTCCTGGGTGGCATTCAGGATAAGGACTTATCCTGAAGGGACCTGCCAGGGAGGCCACGCTGGGGCGGGAGGTGTGAGTGGCCCTGAGGGAGGGCTCACCTGGTGTCAGTCATAGGCCAGATCTCCTCACTCCAAGCTCCTGGAAGCAGGGACGTCTTGGCAGTGCTCCTTGAAGATGGAAAGCAGGAGCTAAGTGAGGGCGTCCTGGTGGGAGAGGCCAGAGCGAAGGTGAGTAAACCAGACGACGTTTGTTCAGGACAATGGCTGCGTTCACTACTGCATGTGCTCCCTGTGCGGGCACCATGCCTGACTGACCTCACTGAAGTCCTACACCAGCCCTCCGATGCACACGCCATTGCTGTCCCCGCTTTGCACATGAAGAAAGCGTCGGGGAGCCTCTTGCTCGAGCTCATCCAGCTTCCATATGGCGGAGCCAACGCTGAGCCTGGGGTGGTTTGGGCCTTGCCCTTAGCCTCTCCACCCCTGGTCTCCAGACCCGAGGCCCACTAGGAAAAGGACTGTGGTTGGCGTACAAAGTGCTGTGGGCCTCGGATTCCAAACCTTCTGCTCTTTCTTATTACTGTTCTGTTCTCTACTGTCTCAGTGATATCCCTGAGAACTCATTTAAGGTACTACTTGAAAATCCAGCCTTGCCCCACCTGTGCAGAAACCAGGAAGGAGAATTTGGAAGACAAAAGGCAGCTGTGTGTGCATGTGTGTTTGTGTGTGTGTGTGTGTGTGTGTGTGTGTGTGTGAGGCCCAGCAGCCCTGCCCCGCCCCACATGGAGACTCTTCATTCAGAGAAGGCCTTGGAAGAACCAGACTTTAGTTCTTTCAAGAGGCCTGCGGCTCCATGAGTCGGTTTAACTAACCCGGTTAGGCAGCGCTACCCCAGCCCTGAGGGCAGGCAGGAGGGGCTGGTGGTCAGAGCACAGGCTGCCATTTACTCCCGAGTCTCATACTCTGTGCCAGGCACATACGTTATCCCACTTTGTCCTCACAACCACCTGATGAGATAAATGCTGTGGTTATTCCCATTATATGGGTGGAAAAGGAGCTTCACAGAGGTTTGAGACCCTCCCCAAGTTCGCCAAGCGAAAGTGGCAGAACCAGGGCAGCCCCCATCTGGAACCCAAAGCCCCTTCTCTCTCTGTGCCCACCGGATCCCGCCTCAAGGCAGAAAGTGAGAAGAGCTGCCACAGAAGCAAAGGCAGGTCTGTCTAACCCCGGAGCCCCTGCTTGGCCATGAGGATAAGTTCTCTCTCCTCAAGGAAGTCCAACCTGGTTGGAGGGACAGGGGCGCTACCAAAACCAGCTAAGCAGCGCTCTGAGAAGGTCCCTAAGTGAAGGATGAAGGCAGGAAGTGTGGATGTTTATAGAAGGAGATGTCCCTGAGGGCTGCTGGGAGGATGCCTGAGAAGAGGTGAGCTGCAGGACGGACTCATCAGAGCAGCAGGGGAGCTACCCCAAGCAAAGGCGGAGAGACGGGAAAGGGCAGGCGCCCTGAGAGACGGGCTGGAGGAAGCCCCTCCAGCGGGCCGAGGACTGGCAGGAGGTCTCCAAGTCAGGCGCGTGATGGACTTCAGGGCATCAAGAGCAGCTGCGGACACGAACTCCCCACTGGTCCCACAGAAGGGTTCTGGGAAATGGAACAATGTGACCCAGACCAGGTAGCTCCACCCACCCCCAAACCCCCACTCAGAAGGAAAAGCAATTTCCCATATTAATGCATCTGAGTCCCAAACCTGCTGACCTGTGAAAACTCTTCCTAGTGATTTATTTGTCTCCTCTTGCTAAGACAACTGCCTCATTATTCTGAGTCACGCACACGGCAGAGGCACGCGCTCCCTTCTGGGTCAGACTGGGCTTGCCATGGGGGCCGGAGAAAGCCCAGGAGGAGCCCCAAGGGGTCCCTGGCCCCAGGAAGCATCGCTCAGCAGGGCCACTTACACACTCCTGTAGGGTCTCTAAGGGACCACCAGGGACTGCTTAGAGACCCTGGTTCACGAGGGATTTGGCCAGGAAGGGCCAGACCCAGAGAAAGTCTGGGCTCATGCCAACAGCAAGGAAAACAACCTCTGGAAGCCTCAGTTCACCTACCTATGAAACCGAGGCACCTGTGTCATGGCAGACATCCTAGAAGAGCTTTCCTGGAGTCCACAGAGGACTCAGCTGTGATCGGGAACAATCTCATACTTTAAAAGACCTTGCTTATTCTCAGATAGCAATAAAAATAATATCCCAAATATCCCCACTTCACCCCCATTTCTTCCTTTGCCTAAAAAGCATGGGTGTTAGGCAATGGATGTTAGAGACTGGTTGGATCAAAACAATTCAGAAGTGGAAACTCAGTTCATAATGGAACAAACATTTACTCAGCACTTGGTGCATGGATGCTGGGCTTTCCAATGTGCGTGGAAAGGAAGGGAATTGCACAAGGGATAATGGCAATGCCCTCCCAGCCACCCTCGGCCAAAGAGAGAGAGCAGTGGAAAGAGCAGGAGCTTTGGAGTCTGAGAGTTTCTGGGCTCAGATACTCTGCTGCATTAGGAATGTTATTTAACCTCTTGGCATGCCTCCATCTCCTCATCTGTAAAATGGGGATATTAATAGCCACAGCAGATACTCAGTTAACATTATTTCTCTCCCTCCTTATGTCTCATTTATTCCACTTTGTGAAATCTTTCAAAGCTCACCTCTCCATTGTAATATGAGCTATCTACCCTTCTACCTCCTATGGCCTCTAAGTACTGCTCACCGTCTATAAACATTTAAATATGTCATCAAATATTTTCATGCACTGCATCATACTGTTTCAGAGTGGATGTGCTGTTTCCTCATTTACAGGGATAATTTCTTGAGGATGAGGCCATCTTTATACTTATGGTTGATCCCCTCTGGGATCTGGCACAGGCCTGGTACAGGGTGGGAATTCAAGCAAGAGGTGTTTAACCAGCTGACCATGGAGGCAGAAGGGTCCTATGGGTCATAAAAGTCAATCTGCTAGACTGGCCAGGTAAAGACTGCTCAGTGTGTACTGAGGATGTGGACTGCCCATTGCCTACACTTAACAGAGGTTTGATGGATGGGTGGATGGATGGATAGATGATGGATGAGTGGATGGATGCGTGCATGCGTGGATGGATGATGGAAGAATTGATGGATGCATGCATGGATGATGGATGAATGGATGGATGCATGCATGCACACATGGATAGAATGACATCCTAAGGAGATTTTCTGGCCTCATGGTCCCTTCAAGTTTACCTTGAACCTTTATCTTCTTTCTTCCTCCACAGGCTCAGTTATTCCAGCCAGGCTAATTAGTTTTCTCACTTACTTATGTTGTGTAAGTAAATAATATAAAAACAACTCAGTGTTATGTCCCAAATATTTCTATCAATGCTGTCAGCCTCCTAATTAATGCCATTGCCTGGCAGGCACCAGGCAGCCTGTCCCCCTGAGCTCCCTCTGAGCCCCAGCAGGCCGTACCAGGGTTGGTGCAGCCTTCATCAAGCTCCAGCCAGTGACCTCCTCTCCTGCCCACCCTGGAGACACAAACACTTCCGACAAGTGCAGTGAGAGGCATCTCAGTGTCATCACATCCCCAGAGAGGTGGTTATCAACATCATGGAGGAAAATAGGCTCTGTCTTTGACGAAATGCCAAGATGGTCTCTCTGGAGCTTCCTTCCACAGTCTTGAATCTGCCCGACCCAAGTCCCATCCTCCAGTAAGCCTTCTCTGATTTCTCAGCCCTCGTTGATTAGTTCCCTCCTCTGACCTCTAGAACCTTCTGTCTACTCTCCGGGGAAGGTGAAACTGTCTCTTCCCCTCAATTCATATTTCAGCCTCAGCCCATCAGAAAAGGGCACCTGTTACTAGTTTGCCCCCAAAGGACATTCTAAAAAACACCTGCACAGCACTTTTCAAAACTGTCAAGGTCATCAAATCCAAAAGAAGTCTGAGAAACCAAGAGGAGCCTAGGGAGATGTGATGACTAACTGCAGTCAGGTACCCTAGATGGAATCCTGCATCAGAAAAAGGACATTTGGCAAAAACTAAGGAAATATGAATAAAGTATGCACTTCAGTTAATAATAATGTGTAAATACTGGTTCATTGCCGAGGACAAACGTACTATACTAACGTAAAATGTTAATAATAGGGGAACCTGGATGTAGGGTATACGGGAACTCTCTCTTAATATCTTTACAATTTTTCTGTATATCTAAAACTATTCTAAAATTTAAAATTTATTTTTTAAAAAGCTAATGGAAAGATTTGGACCCAAACCCCACATATATACCCCCCAGGGCAGAACACACCAGATGTTCTGTCTCACACTGACATTTAATGCCCCAGCAGGTTCAAGGTCCTTGAAGGCAAGAACCAAGTCATCTCTCTCTTATTTCATAGATAGATTTGTAACATGGAGCCAAGTATATAGTAGGCGCTTAATAAATATCTGATGATCTTTTAAAACACCTGACTACCTCAGAAAGCTTTGCAGGTAAGAGGAGATGGTGAAGGCCGCCTAGTTTTGCATTTAAGTGTAATGTATATTTTGCATAAAGAAATCCACGGACTGTGGTAAGTTCAATGAGGCAACTTCCTGCAGCTGCACAATTAGCTGACCTGCACAAATAATAATGTCACTCATAATACTTAATGCATTAGGTACTCATAACATGCCAGGTGTGGTGCGTGAACTCATCGAATCCTCATAACAACCCTTCAGTAGTAACTAGCTACAATCGTTATATTCCTCATTTTATAGATGAGGAACCTGGCACTCAGTAAGGTGATGTGACTTCCTCAAGGCCATGTGGCCAGTAATCGGTGGAGTTAGATTTTAACCGAGGCAGAGTAGTCTGGCTCTGAATCCATTCTAAGCCGGTACATTCTACTTGTACTCACTACCTACCACCTATGTTACTTATTTCAAACTGTTTCTCCACAAGATCTATGGCTTCCAGGTTCAAATGATTGCAAATTCCCAATGAGTAGGTCAAAACCAACAAGGATGTCTAAAAGTCTCTCTCCAGACTAACAGAGGGGTTGCCCAGAACTTCCAGAAGAGCAGCTGCTCCTCCACAGCAGATGGCCTGTCTTCCATCTGCTGCTACACGCTCGGATCTGGTCCTGGCTCTGCCATCTGGTGGCTGTGTCACCGCAGATTGGCCTCAGTTTCCCCCCTGTACAATGAGAGGGTTGGACTAACAGATTTGTGAGGTCGTTTCCAACTGGAATATTCTAGGGCTCTTCAGACGCGAATAGAGCCCCCGAGGGGGCAGCCTTGCCTGTGTCAGAACTCTGTGGTGGAGGCGCAGATGGAACAGTGTCTAGGGAGCCAGCCTGCCTTTGTCTTTTCACTCCAAATAATCTCAGCTTAATGCCTCAAAGCCCCAGTTTCCTCTCTGCTCCAGGGCCCAGATTTAGCAACGGCCCGCCCATCACCCCTTCCCCTGCAGCTGATTTCAGTTCCCGCACAATCACCTGTAACAGGGATGATCCCGGCCTTTAGCATAGGAATTTCCTTGATTAAAATAGATGAGAACAAATTCCTTGAAGAATTTCCTTTGTGGACCCCTTGGTTGGGCTTCAATCCATTCCTGCAAGAGAGCACAGTCAATTGTTAGTCAATTATTCTAATTGTCTACAATTAGAAATATAAGTAGCATTTGCAACCTGTGGGCGACAGGTACCATCCCTAGCAGCATCCAATCTTTTCTCAACAACCCCTATAGACACCTGCCCAGAACTTCCTGTGGCTGCAGCTGGTGGCAGCTTCCCCAATGAGGAACAGAATCAAGATAACCAGGCTCCCCATCCAGATAGGCTGAGGCCCCTGCTTGCCTAGCGGCTCTGCTTAATGCCTCTAGAAGAAGCCCCAGATGGGATATTGTCACCTTGTCCTCCCCAGGAATTCTTGAAACTGGAAAATACTTTAAAGGAGTGTGGGTACGTTATAAGAGCATCAGGATAGAGGTTAGGAGACCTGGAATCTAGTCCCGGCTTTGGCACTGACAAGCTGTGGGTCTTTGGGCTTGTCAACCATCCTCCCTGGGACTCAATTTCCTCATAGATTTAATTATTTTCAATCTTATAACTACATAATTAATTGTATTAATATCTGAACTACTTACCCTATAATGATGATACAAGAATTCAGTTAGATGAAAAGATATATGCATCCCCATGTTCACTGTAGCATTATTCGCAATGGCCAAGACATGGAAACAACCTAAGTGTCCATTAATGGATGAATGGATAAAGACAATGTGATGTGTATGAATATGCATACATATATATATATGTGTACATATATATATATGTATATACACACAAAATAGAATATTTATTCACATAAAAAAGAAGGAAATCCTGCCATTTGCAACAATATGGGTGGACCTTGAGCTCATTATTCTAAGTGAAATAAGTCAGACAGAGAAAGACAAATACTGTATGATGTCACTTATAGGTGGAATCTAAAAACAAAAATCGAACTCATGGATACAGAGAACAGATTGGTGGTCGTCAGAGGCTTGGGGGAGGGAAGAGGAAAATGGGTGAAGGTGGTCAAAAGGTACAAACTTTCAATTATAAAATAAGCTCTGAGTTGTATGCACAGCAGGGTGACTATTGGGAACAATACTGTATTGTATATTTTGAAAGTTGCCAAGAGAGTAGATCTTAAAAGTTCTCACCACAAGAAAAAAATTGTAACTCTGTGGTAATGGATGTTAACTAGACTTATTGTGATAATCATTTTGTAGTGTATACATTTATCAAATCATTATGTTGTATACCTAAACTAATACAATGTTATATGTCAATTGTATCTCGATTAAAAATCTAATAAAATTTTTTAAAAAGAATTCAGGGGCCAGCCTGGTGGTGTAGTGGTTAAGTTTGCACACTCCACTTCAGCAGCCCAGAGTTTTCCAATTCGGATCCCGGGCACGGACCCAGCACTCCTCGTCAAGCCACACTATGGTGGCATGCCACATAAAATAGAGGAAGACTGGCACAGATGTTAGCTCAGCGGCAATCTTCCTCAAGCAGAAGGAGGAAGATTGGCAACAGATGTTAGCTCAGGGCCAATCTTCCTCACAAAAAAAAATAAAATAAAATAAAAAAGAATTCAGTTAGATAACAGACAACAGCCCTTTCTACTTAAGGAGAACTTACTTTATGCCAGGTCCTGAGCTAAAGCCCTTTATATTCATCAAAAACTAAGTATTTTAGGCATACCAAATTAGCACAATCTTAGCTGCTGAAAACAATATCCATTTCTTGGTATTAGTTATGTAGGTCAGAAGTCCAGGCCCAGGGGGAACATGTTTCTCTGCTCAGGGTATCATAGGCTGAAATCAAGGCATCAGCCAGCCTGCACTCGTTTTTGGTACCTCTCAGGGGAAAATCCACCCCCAAGTATTTTCTTCTAGTTGTGGGACTGAAGTCTCCATTTCCTTGCTGGGTCTGTTAGGGGCTGCTCTCAGCTCCTAGAGGCCTCTCATTCCTTGCCATGTAGCTCCCTCCATCTGCAAGCCAATGGTGGAGAAGTTCTCATGCACGGATCCCCCTCATGCTTCAAATCCCCAACTTTCATAGTTTCTGACTTGGACCCAGAACTAGCGGGTTTGTGTGAGTAGGTCAGGCCCACCCAGATCGTCTCCCTGTCTTAAACTCAACTGATTTGAGACCTTACTAACTGCAAAATCCCTTCACAGTAGTACCTAGATTAGTGTTTGAATAATCGGGAAAAGGTGTATGCATATTAGGGGCTAGATGTCTTGGGACTATCTTAGAATTCTGCCTACCACAGAGTTTTCAGCTATTACAAATAAGGCTGCTAAGAAAATTGTTAAAGAAATGAAACTAAGCATTTTACGTACATCCAAACCAAGTTGATCTGGGATCAATTCACTTGTATGTCTCAAACCTCAGTCACAGGTCCACTGAACAGTGGCTGGATCGTTCTAGGTTCCTCACACTGATGAGCCAACAGGCAGAAGAGGTCAGAGCACTGGCTGGGGCAATTGACCCAGGAGGAGTGATTGATCCAAAGGGAAATTGGGTTGCTGCTCCACAAGGAGACAAGAGAAATTATGTCTGGAACCCTGGAGAATCACTGGGTACCTTTGACATTCTTTTGTCCAATAATCCTGGTCCACGGAAAAGGCGGCAATCTGATAGATGTAGATCCCACCAGAAGGGAGGCTTGGGACACCCGCCAGGTGAAGAGCCCCACCCGGAAGGAGCCCACCCTGTCAGCAGCAGGCCTTTCTGAACTTCTTTCCTTCTAGTTCTGAAAGGAAAAATCTAGCCACAGCAATCCTACTCAAATGCTCTTTTTTTGTTTTGTTTTAAATCTCAGGGACATTCTACTATACAGACTTTCAAGATTGAACCACAGAATCTCCAGGTTGGCAGTCACTTCAGAAATAACTCAGTTCAGAGGTATCTGGAGCAGTCAAATTCATGGAGACAGAAAGCAGAATGGTGGCTGCCAGGGGCTGGGGGGAGGGGGAGTGGTGTTTGCAAGATGAAAAGAGTTCTGGAGACTGGTTGCTCAGCAACATGGAAGTTCTTAATGTCCCGAACTTAAAAATGGTTAAAATGGTAACTTTTATGTTATGTGCTTATTCAATTGTGGTAAAAAATTGTGATTTAATCAAAAATTTTAAAAGTAATTTACAATAAAAAATCATAATTTAGTTCAAACTCTCACCACTACTAATATTTAACTCCACTCACTCCACAGCATCCTTTCTAAGAGGTCTACTCCATCAACACCATTGACTCTGAACTGCGTGCACTTGGGGGTGGGGAGGGGAGACTGGGGCAGGAAGCAGGGAAAGAGGACGTAGTTCTTGCCCTCTGTAACTTTGTGCTAGGGGAACAGTAGAGCCTCAAATTTTAAACACACACGGACTGTGAGCTAGTCCTCGCCCCTCCGCTGCTCAAGCTCTGCAACAGAAGACCTTGGAGGAGCCTTTCCCAGGCTCCTCTGTCAGCTGGCTTCTGGCTGGGTTGGCCCAATGGAAGTATTAGGGGGAGACTGGAGGGTGAGAGGAAGGGAGAAGCAGAGTCTCTCTCCCCCTCCTTCTCTATGCAAGGAAGTGTCTAAGGCAGCAGATGCTCCCCTAACTAGCTCCTGCTCCCATCAGAAACGACTGCCCCGTGGCTCCAGTTTCTACCATGTGAGCCCCCTGCCCCCACACTTGGGCTCTGGTAACACCACCTCTTCCCTCTGACCCTCCATCTGGGTTGGGGGGAAGACAACTACTTTCTGCTGTTGCTTATCTCTGGGTTGCCTCACCATCCGTTTTGGCTTGAAGCTTCTCCATCACATTGCATTAAATGTCCAGCACTGTAAAAACTCACAGCGGTGTCTGATTTCCCAGTTGGACCCTGCCTCCTGGTACCAGTCCCCTGGTTATGTCAGAATCTCGAGTCTGGAAGGCAAAGCACCTTTGGGCCATTACTCTCCCTGCAGCTCATCAATGGGCCTGTGTTCTGGGAGGAACCCTCAGACCCCAAGGGGCTAAGGAAGGAGCACAAATGTCTTGTGATCACAGGGATTTGAGCTCCAGTTATAGAGCTCCCCACCTGGTTCAGGGGACCTACCCCTCCCCTCCGGATGCGTTTGGGCACCCAATGGCCAGATGTGCCCAGACACCACTGAGAGCTGGGAGAACCTGCCAATGACCTGAGAGCAGTGGGTGCCCTTGGTGGAAGAGGGTCTGGAGCAGTTCAGGGTGGCCCTGAGGGAAACCAACCACCCCTCCCCACTTCCCCTGGTGGAGACATGTAAGCCCTTGCCAGGTGTCCAGGTGCTCTGCAGGGCAGCATTTGGGGTTCACTCCCTTCTAATCAAAGAGTGATCCTGTTCATAGACCTGCATTGTCCACGCCGGTGGCCATTAGCCACACGTGGCTTTTTCTAATTTAAATTTAAATTAATTAAAATTAAATAAAGTTTATAATTCACTTCTTCAGTTGCACAAGCCATATTTCCAGTGCCCTCCTTGTGGCTAGTGGATGCCATATTGAACAGCGCAGATACAGAATATTTCCATCTTTTGAGCAGCGTTGTTGGTAGACAAAGCTGTCTATGTCAACAGAGAAAGAAACGGAACCTGCATGATACAAATTAACCAATTACATTTTAAACAACCAAACATTCTCCCAGCTATGTGTGTGACCAAAGGATGATTACGTTTTTATGCAGAAATGGCTTTTAGCTGGACTAGCTGGGGGTTCAGGCGGAGAGGAAGGAACAAAGAGATTATTTTCCAGTGCCTTTTCTCAGGATGCAGGAACTTCGAGTTGACGAGATTAGCGTAAGTATGCAAACCCACCAGAGCGAGGAGCTTTTTAGAAATGAAAGAAAGGTATTTACTTGAATGGAAGAGATGAAACATGTTTACTCTTTACTTGGTTCTTTAAAAAGAAAAAAACAAAAGAGCAGCAGCTGAAATGTATTGAAGCACAAGCTTAGCAGGCCAGGACTCTGAAGGTGATGCTGGTGGTGGGAGAATGAGATATGAGACTTAACCTGTCTGCTCTGACAAGAAAATTAAAGACAATCGAGCAGGGCATTAAGCCTGAAGAAACAGAGATGGTTCTTTGCATTATACTTTGTCTTGTAACAGCTCCTCGCTAGAAGGAAACAGTTCTCGTTCCGGTTCATTTAAAATCTACAGACTAACTGGGTGTGGGGGCAGAAGTGGGTGCCCCAGGGGTCAGAAGGATAAAGGGGAGTTATTTGCTAACCCTTAGAAAGTTGACAATTTCATTACAGACCAAATGGGTCAGAAGGCGACAGGATATTGTCCTAACTTGGAGAGAGAAGACCTCTTGCCCCGAGAAGTGGTTCTCACCAGCGATTTGCTGGGCTCCACCTTCTAATTCAGTAGGTCTGGGAGGGTCTTCATTTTCATAAGTTAGCTGATGCTGATGCTGCCAGGAGGAGCCACGCTTTGAGGACCACTTCTCTAAAGAGACGTCCCAGACAGGGCAGCCCAAGTAAGGGTCACATTGGCTGCCGTCCACTCAGGGCCCTGTCTAAATGAGAAGGGTGGGATGCATTGATTTTGATTTTTTAAAATGTTACATTAAAATATTATTTATCTTGATTAGTGAGATTTTGGTGCCTCCCTGCTTAAATTTTGCACCCAAAGTGAGTGCCTGACTCTTCTTACTGTAGTCCTGGCCTTGGCTGCAAGATTGACACAAGGATCCCTATTTTCTCCCTCCTGATGCTCAGAGATGTGAAGTGACTTTCCCAAGATCACGCAGTAAGTGCAGAGCCACAACTCAAACCCAGGACTTTCGCCTCCCAAATTCAGGACTCTTTCCACTAAGCCACAGTTCCCCAAATTAATGCCTTTTGGGGTGCCTGTGTTCCCACTGCACGTGAGACTCCTTAGGGCAGTTTGGCAGAGGCTGGCCCCGTGTCAGAGCCACAGGGAACTGTGGTGTCCTCTGTGTGCCAGCACCCTCAGTCCAAACCAGAAAGCCTTTCTTCTGTCTCTCACAGCTGTCCAGCTGCGAACTGACAATTCACCTATTGAATCATAGCAAACGACTCCTCCAACCAAAGCGAGGTAATCACTAACATTAATTTAACCCTTACCACGTGCTAGGCGCTCTACCCACATCATCTCATTCCATCCTTCTATCAAATCTGGGGAAGGAGGAACTGCTAGCCTTTCCACTTCACAAATCAGAAATGCCAAGGACTGAAAGGCACGTCTGTCCAAAGTCACAAAGGTAGTAACGGGAAGGTCCAGATTCCAACCTGGACTACTTGCTTCCTGAGGCTGTAACCCCCACCACTACACCACACATGAGAGGAGAAAGGAAGGTGCTAGATTCAGCAGATGCCCATAGCATCCATATTAATTACACATTCCTTGCAAGGATGTTTCCAATTTCTTCTTTCATCCAAAGACTGATTGCACACCTACAATGCATGGGCATCAAATAAGATTTAAAGGTTCTCAGATCGCAGTTTCTGATTTTTACATATTCTCCTCTTTCAGGCACTCAAACAGGCTAGTTCTTCATGGGTAATGCCCAGGTCATTTTTCTTTTAAAAAAATAGAAAAAAATAACGACATGTTTTTAGCAAGAAAGAAGATGCTAGAAGGTAATTGTTTTGCAAATTACTGTAAGCTATAAACAGATCAATGATTTTCTCCAAAGTTGTTGGAATCAGCTGTAATTAGCAATACGCAAATGCCACCCTGAGCCCTTTGCTGCCCACAGTGAAGCGGGAGCCACCCTAAGCATCATTTACATTCATTCTATGGAGGCCTGGATGGATGCTCACCTAATGGGATTTGCAGGCTGTGAGCTGAAGGAAAGTGGAGAGGAACGGAGTAAACCCGTGTCCTGCTGAAGTTTGGGGCCAGGCCTGCGGGTGCTCCTCGGAGCTCTTTTTGGCAAAGTCTTGCCCCTGTCTCCAGCTCGTGCCTGAGAGAAGATAGCAAAGGAGGGCCTGGATCACATGCGACTTTCCTTCCAGACCATACCGTGAAGTTGGGAAGGGTGGGAAACTGTCAGGATTAATTTCTAAATGAATCCGATATGTCTGTCACCCGAAGGAAGAAGTTGGCCTGGATGGGAGGAATGAGCCCTGGACGAGTGATCTAGGAGCCTGGGCACTAGTCCTCACTCTACACTACTAGCCTTGTGGCCTTGAGTCAGTCACCTCGCCTCTTAGGCACTCGGTTCTTCATTTGTAAAAGGAGCAGATTGGACAAGGTGTTCCTTATAGTTCCCTCCAGCGTTTATTCATTCACTGCAAGCACTTACTCTGCCTACTACGTGTGAGGCACTGTGCCAAGCACCAGGGACAGAAATCCAAATAAAACGTGTTCCCCCCATTAGGAGCTCTCAGTCTGCTAAGAGCAAAGGATGTGTAACTAGATCCTCTTAACGATGTACGCTAAGTACCCTGGTACACACAAGAATAGGTTCATCCCAAGGGAATCAGGAAGGCTTCTTGGAGGAGGTGACATTTGAGCTGGACCTCAAAGAATCACTCTATATTTCATTTCTTTTTCTTTTCTTTTTTTTTTTTTTTTGAGGAAGATTAGCCTTGAGCTAACTACTGCTAGTCCTCCTCTTTTTGCTGAGGAAGCCTGGCCCTGAGCTAACATCCATGCCCATCTTCCTCTACTTTATATGTGGGACACCTACTACAGCATGGCTTGTCAAGCGGTGCCATGTCTGCACCCGGATCCGAACCGGCAAACCCCAGGCTGCCGAGAAGCAGAACGTGCGAACTTAACCGCTGCACCACCGGGCCAGCCCCCTATACTTCATTTCTAAGCAATTCACTTCTAACTCCATCTGGAGCCACAAAAGGTTTAAGGCAGTGACTACTAAGCTTTTATGAACACGTGAATCATTGGGGAGCATCTATAAAACGTCCATTCCTGGGGTGTGTCTCTCACAAATTCCAATCAATTCATCTGCGACTTGGACTGAGAATCTGCATTTTAACAAGCTCACCAGTGATTCTGACCAGCTGGACCAAATTCTGAGAAAGGACTGGTTCAATCCTTCTTTATCTGTATTACTACAAAAAGAAAAAAAAATCCTTGACATTGACATTTGAAAACAATTACCAAAACTTCCACATAGGTGTCCCCTCCCTAGCAAACCAGCAGCTGCTTGGTGACAACAGTGGTGCCACCAAGAGGATGCAAGGAGCTTCTTTAGAGTTGAAGCCCCATATTGCATTTATTCCCTGCAAAGGGCCGGTGGCTTGCATCTGTTCTCCCGAGGCGCGCGTGAAGCAGGCTGTTCCTTCAATCCTGGTTCTCCCGGTCCCTTCCTGGTGACTAAAGATGGCTCCACGACCCAGAGGTCCCCCCTCCAGCTTCCTCCTTCTGTTTTGGCCATCTCTATCAAATAGGGGGTCTTCATCCAGCTCCAGCCTGGGAAGCAGAAGATAAGGAGGGCGTTATGCTGGAGAAAGTCGTACTGTCCTGATGGGGAATGCTCATCCCCAGATCTTCACCCTGCGGCTCCACGCTGCCAGGCAGGCCTCAGCTCAAACGTCACTTCTTCAAAGAGGCCTTCCCCGAGCAGCCCACCCAGCATGCCATCCCACTTCATCAGTCTAACCACCATCTAATCTAGTGTATCTGGGATAGCCCTTTAAATGGTGGTCCTCAATCCACTATGCCTCCGGGTGTTCACGCATCACACCATCTTATCCCCTTCAATCTAGGCTGGTCTTGTGACTTGTTTTAACCAAAGAATGTGGCAGAGGTGATGCTGTGCCTTAAGAAGGTCTGGCAGCTTCCACTTTTGTGCTTTTTTTTTGAGGAAGATTAGCCTTGAGCTAACTACTGCTAGTCCTCCTCTTTTTGCTGAGGAAGCCTGGCCCTGAGCTAACATCCATGCCCATCTTCCTCTACTTTATATGTGAGATACCTACCACAGCATGGCTTGCTGGTGCCCCATGTAGGAAGTCCAGCCCCCTCCTGGAGAGACAAGGAGGAGCAGCCACATGGAGAGGGACAGACCCTGAGAATACAGGAAGACAGAGCGGGGCCCAGCAGATCTGCCTGATCCCAGACACCCCAACCCGCCGGGAGAGTGCAGTCACACAGGTGACCATCAGCAAGACGAGCAAAAGAGCCACCCTGCCGAGTTCAGCCGTGGTTGCAGAATTGTGAGCAAACTCAATAGGTATTGTTTTAAACCACTGAGTTTTAGGATGGCGTGTTACGCAGCAAGAGACCTGATACCGTATCACTCTGTTTCACTTTCTGCATGTAATCTATTACTAATTTACACATCTCTGTCTCCCTCTTCCAGAAGGTAAGCTCCACGAGGGTCAGGGCTATTTGCTCATTGCTGTATCCTCACACCTACAGCCTAGCCTGGCCCAGAGCAGGA
Source organism: Equus quagga (assembly GCF_021613505.1). NCBI lineage: Eukaryota > Metazoa > Chordata > Mammalia > Perissodactyla > Equidae > Equus > Equus quagga. The sequence continues at coordinate 159,244,114 of NC_060268.1, read as the reverse complement.
GCCCCCTAATATTGACTGAATGAATTCACCACCACTCATCTGAACCCCGGGCTGGATCAGGAGAAAAATGTAAGACAATATAATCCAGTGCCCGGCAGCCCCTCTGCCAGAGCCAGAGTTAGAAAGACACATTGATTTTCCATTAACGAACTTCGTGCTAATCAAAGCAAACTTTAAAAGATAAAGAAAACAGCTCGCGAGGGATTTTATGCTTGTTCAGAAGTACCATAAACAGCTGGCTTACGAGCGGCAAGCGCTGCAGTTCCCTGGGGTCACGGGATGCAGCAGCCGAGACCAAATGGCACTGGCGCCGATCTTTGCATGGTCCCAGAGCCAACAGCTGGCCTTCTGTGCCCCTCTTCACCCCACCATGCACGGAGCACGCCCACCCTGAGTAATGACACTTCCCAGACAGATCCTCAACTGCCACCTCCTGCAGAGCACAGCCAGCTGCTGACACCAAAAGAAGCCAAAGGTCCCCTCTAGGGTGGGCAAGCTGGCTACGTGTGGGACAAAGGGAAACCGTGGAATAAGGCTTCCCTGCTGCTTTTTACACCAAAGGCCTCCAGACACCAAGCCCTTTACTCCTACTTGCGTGCTCTTCTGGCCTCTCGCGGTCAGTTTGCAAAGGCCTGGGGAACCTTTCTCTGTAGGTAGCACCTGGCTGCTAGGAAAGGAAGGAAGTGTACATGAGTGCGATCTGCCAGGATCCCCAGAGCCCCGAAATCAGTTGGTGTTGGGATTTTGAGGGGACCTAGTAACCCCCTTACCTTTAACCTTTCTGAGTTTCCTTGTCTTCCCTTTAATAGGGATTCTCTTAGCACTTTTGCGAGAGTTAAATTAGGCAATGCAACTAAAGCAACGGGTCTCACATGTTTTGCACATCAGAATCACCTGGAGGAGGACTTGTTAAGACACAGATTTCTGGGGCCGGCCTGGTGGTGCAGCGGTTAAGTTCACATGTTCCACTTTGGCGGCCCGGGGTTTGCCAGTTCGGATCCCGGGTGCAGACATGGCACCGCTTGGCAAGCCATGCTGTGGTAGGCGTCCCACATGTAAAGTAGAGGAAGATGGGCACGATGTTAGCTCAGGGCCAGTCTTCCTCAGCAAAAAGAGGAGGATTGGCAGCAGATGTTAGCTCAGGGCTAAACTTCCTCCAAAAAAAAGGAACACAGATTTCTGGGTCTCATCCCAGACTTTCAGTAAGTCAAGCATAAGACCACGAATTTGCACTTCTCTCAAGTTCCCAGATGATACGGATGCTGCTGGCCCGGGGACCACACTTTGAAAACTACTGGCTTAACAAAGTAGAAATATAAATATGAACGTCTATATACACACAAGGAGCTCAGATTTTTCTGGAATTGTCCGAATTTTGAGTGAGTGGAAATATATGTCATTTTAAACTGCCCCTACTACAGCCCCCAAGGGGCTGTCAAAAAAACAGCCCTGCAGCAGAATGGTTGCAAAGGAGGCAGAGAGGAAAGGGTAAATATTTCGCACGCTCAGAAATTGGTGTTCTTCATATATCCAGGAATAAGCCAGAGAGTGTCTGGTGAGAAGAGAGAGGAATCACACATCTTCTGAATCCGTTGGCCAGGGAGCGTAACTTCACTACTCATCAGTCCAGGAGGACTTCCAGGTGGAGGTGGGCTTTTAGGGATGGGAGAGTGTCCATGTTGTACCAGGATCAAGTGGACATCCTCCTCGAGCTGTGAGATCCATGGATCTCCTGCATTAGAATCACAGAAACTCAGGCTCCCAGACCGTGCTGGAGACCTGCAGAATCAGAAGCTGTGAAAAAGAGGTCTAAGACTATTGAAACACGATCCCCAGAGAAGACTTACACACACTTGAGGAGTTCTTTCCTAGGGTGTCTCAAGTCCCACCAAGGATGCAAGGAGCCGGAGCAGGAGAGGATGGCCAGTTAAAGTTTCATGAATACAGAATTTCCACTTGGGGAGATTAAAAAGTTCTGGAGATGATGATGGTGATGGTTACAGAACGATGTGAATGGACTCGCTGCCACAGACCTGTACACTCAAAAATGGTTAACATGGTACCTTTTCTGTTACGTATGTTTTACCACAATAAAAAAAATTAGGACCCATCAAGGAGATAAAAGTGCAATCAGTAAGATAATTTGTATCTGATTAATTATAAATTACCTTGATAAAGATGTCATAATGTATTGGATGGAGTGCAGAAAGACAAAAAAGAAAGTTCTGAGGTATCCTTGCCCAGCTGAGTGGGCGGTCCAATTCTAACAACAAACAGTTCTGAATGTGGCAAAAGTATCTTCAGGCCAAATATGAGGCAATATTCCTGGTGAATGGCCAGCCCCCTCTGCTCCTCTTCTGGGCTCCCCAGGGGATATTCTGATCTATGACGGGGGCCTTCTCAAGCACCACTCCCCATGCCCCCAAACCCTCCACCGCCCAGGAGGCAAGGTCCCCCGCAGGAGCAAGAGGCTGCAGAGACCTTCTGTTGTAAATTTCCACATCAGGCACTCCGCCACGTGCCTCATCCGCCTGGGAGCAGAGTCCTGCTTGGCCACAGCAGATCCATTCCCCAGAACCTGGATGCCTGGCCAATTGAAAAAGCTGAAGTTCTAAACCTGCAAAGCTGAGGATGCAAATGACCCCCTAGAGAATCAAAAATTCCGTAAGGCCCAGCCTGGGCAGTAAACTCTCAACCCCACTCGCCTTCTTCCTCTCAACACACACCTGTTTATAATGAAAGTATGGGTCAAACCTGGGAAATGCTCTCATTTTGCCCAGGAATGGAAGAAGCACTATCTGCTTGTGCTGTCCAAGCTCATCACAGGGATCTGTCAAGTCCCACTTTAATCTTACCTCCTTAGCAAAATCTTGGCTGAATTCTGCAAACTCCACCCATCTCCGCTTCTCTCCTCTAAACACCTACTGAACCAGAATCAAGGATTTGGCATTTAATTATACACAGCTTTGTGTCTTTCCCTGGCATAAACAGCTCCCCCAGAACCTTGGTCCTCGACCTGGCTGCGTATGAGTCTGGTGGATACTTTAGGATTCCCAGAGATCCTGGGGTGGAGTTTGAGCATCTATTCTCTTGAAGCTCCCCAGCCTCCTCTCTAGAGCAAACAGCAAGATACGGAGTTCAACAAATGTTCAAGAAGGACTTAATAAGTCAATTGAGATGTGGAGTTCTATGATCAATACAATTGATGAGAAGGGACTATTCCTTGCAGGCATCATTATTAGGTTCCATTTTAATAGCGAGAAAACCCCACAGAATATTAGGTAACTCCAGATGGGTATTAACTGAGCTGTCAAACACTTGGTCTTAAGGCCAAGGATCCCAATGATGTTTTTGTTAACTATTCACTTTCGACAGCAGTGTCTCTTCACAGACCGAGACTCCTTATTAGGGAAATAATCATCTTTTCCAAGACATACATTGTTTGCAGCAGTGGTGAAAAATAAAGGGGTCACGGAAGAACTTTGGGAGGAAGAGCTGAGAAGCCCAGTTGTGTATAAATAGATAGCTGAATGGTTACTAAATTTGACCCCAGAGTCACGTAATTAGAGAGAAGGGGGGGGGAGAAACCTCATTAACTACAAAAATCATTAGCAGAGAAAGAATCAGGCTGAAGGTAGAGGTATTGAGCTGTCAAGGGAAGGCTGCTCTGGTGGAGGCCTGGGCTGCAGCTGGAGCGGGTTCTGGGGGTCAGTGAGGGAGTCTGAGAGACATGAGGGAGGACAGAAAAGCTGGTGGCCCCCACCACCCAGAGGTTTTAAGAACAAGATGAGAGGTTGAAAATGCGAGGGTATTTAAATGGCCACGGCCTCTGTCTTCCAATGCCTATGCCCAGGGTTGTGTGGCAGCACTCCCGGGAGGCACAGAGTTGACCTTGACCTTCTCCACTCCACACATGGACGTGAGGGGTCCTCTGTGATCTGCAGAGTAGTCGAGGCAGGACTCAGAATGAAGCCAAGGACCCAGGCGAGCCTAGTCTCCAGCTAGCTAGCCCTACCTGATGCCTGCTCCCCAAACCCCAGCTCTCTCCTCACCTCTCCAAGCCTAGATGCTGCCTTTGACCCAGGGAAGATGAGTGCTGACTCCTGGCGTGTCCCGTGACCGAAGGAGGAATTTGTTCCCTTTGATTTGATTCATTCAGCTATTCATTCAGGACTGTGCTCCTCCTCTGTGATGGTGAACAGGGATGTACAGACATGGAGGATAATGTCTGATTGATGAATGAATGAGTGAGTGGTGAATATTAATAACAAAAAAAATAATAACTAGCATTATTGAAGCCATGTCATATGTTAGGCACTGTGCTAAGCGCCATACGTTATCACTGTATTCTTAAACAACCCATGAAGATGGCGTTATTATTGCAGTTTTAGAGATCAGGAAACTGGAGTTCAGAGAATTTAAACAGCCAGGTCATATGGCCAGAAATTGGTGGAGCTGAAATTTAAATCCACATCTGCCTGCCCCAGCATTTGAAGAGCTCAAAGCCTAAATGAACTGTAAGGAACTGTGCAGGATAGCATGGTGAAAGAACAAGAACGTTGCAGACGCCCAGCATGAGGGGAGCAGAGGAGGAAGAGACCGGGGCCAGGAGAGTCCAGGAGTGCCCTGAGGTGGAGAAGGTGGGAATCTGAGAGCCTGGTGGTTTCTGGCTCAGAGGAACCCACATGTTTGGCCAGCAGTTTTTTCAGGTTTGGTTCTGACTGCCTTTAGATGTGGAATGTATACCATTGCCTAATGTCTTACCATAGTCTGACTCACATAACAGTCATCTAACCCACTCCTGAGGGCATTCGATTTGGGAATACCAGGAAAAGACTGTGGGCCTCTAGAGGAGATCAGCCCTCACGGTGAATGATATTACAACACTCTGCTTTATTTAAAAAATGCAAAGGCACTCTTTTTTTCTTAACCTATTTGAAGATGTGTGTGTTTGCGCACATGCATGTGCGTATAAAGCTTTGCCTAAACAGCGAGGCCCCAAGCATGGGTGCATATAAGTTCTCCATTCTCCCTCAAGGCAGATATGCTTGTAATATATAGGATGCAGTGGCCCTAGGCTGCCTTGTTTATGAACAATGGCCATAATTTGTTAGTGTCCTCTGTACCCTTTAGAAAGGAAAAATTCATCATACGGCCATTGCCAAGGATTTCAAATCCTTCATAGGATTTTCCAAAGGATCTTTCCTGACGCCCAGCCATATGCTTCCTTGAGTAGGAGAGAAGGAATAGCATTACACATAGTGTCAAAGGAATTGTGTATACACCATCGCCTATCTAATATAGGTTGCCTATAGGAGAGTATCAAGCACCCATACATCATCAATCAGCTGTGGAAAAATGGCTGGAAATGGATTTTAGAAGACATAGTCACTTCTCTGGACCAGTCCTGACTCGGATCAAACCTCACTCAGAACTGTCAGCCCCTGTAAGAAGAACAGCACCTGAGCTTCAGGTAAGGATAGAGTTTAAGATGTAGGAAGAGATGCAAGTGTTTACTTCCCATACTCTAGGACTGCTGAAGACTTCAAAACACTAGTAACCCCAGAAGATACCCAAATCCTGCACCCCAAACCAAGTCCTATCCTGTCCGGGTTCGTTATTCACCTGAGCCACTTTCTTCATTAGCGTAGCAGGTCATTTAAATGGTAGAAATTTCTGTCATGTGGCAGGGGATATGGAGGATGGAAGGAAATCGAATATATGCTCATTGCCAGGAAAGTTGGAGCCAAAATGGGTCTGCTGGAAACTCTTGCTTTCAGAGAACCTCAATGTGTTCACTGTGGCTCTCACAGACTCTTCTGGAAATCCTCTCTCCTCCAAGATATGCAATATCATGCCTTTGTTATCTGACTAGGCCTTCCAAGAGGCAAGTCCAGGTTCAGATAAGTCTTCTTGAGCATGGAGAACCAACTCCCTCGTTGGCATCCTTCCATGGAGCCTAATACACTACTCTGTAGGGGAGATTTTTAAGCCAGCACATCAAAGAACTCAGTAACTGTAATTACGTGTGCGTGTATGTATGTGCATACGTGTGTATTCAGCAAATAGCTACCAATAAACATGTATTTGCTTAGATAGACAGACAAATAGATACAATTAGATGAATGGGGATCATGATCCCATCTTGAGCCTCAGTTGCATCAGCGGTGGGATTCAAATATGTCTGAGTTTGAATGTTTGAAGAATCGGTGATTCCCATTAGGAGATCATTATAAGACCTGGGGAGCTTCCTGGCAATGAACTTCCTAAGGGAAGAGGGAAGTAAGGAAATCTTGACCCAATATCAAGTCCTCAAGGTGAGAGAGGAGGTGTGATTCTGCTGATAGTGTAGAATGTGTCACTTGGCTCTGTCCTTGCCCAGCCACTGTGCTGTATCATTTGGGCCCTATTAGCTAATTAATATCAGCTAACATCACAGAGAATTACTACACACATGTGGTTTTGCATCTATTTCTTCATCTAGCTTCTAAACAATCCTGAGTCAGGTACTACTGTTTTAATACTATTTCACAAATGAAGTATTGAAGCTCAAAAAACTAAAGAACTTTCTCTGGCATAGACAGCTACCGAATGGGGAATCTGGCCTCAAACGCCAATCACTTTGAACACATTACCCAGATTCTAACCTCAAGCTATCCTGATTCCCCAGGGAGAGAGGACCTGAAATAAATATTGAAAGCGCTCTATGCCTGACCACTCAGTAAGGCAGCAGCTGAAGGTGGGGCTACTTTGGGGAAGCATAAAGTGGAGATGGCCATGCTCTCCAACTGTGCCATACTTAGTGCCTCGGAAGGTCTGGGGGCGTTAGTGATGCTTCAGTGGGCAGGCAGGGGTTCACGGAGGGAGACTGGTGCTCTGTGGGAGACAGCAGTGGAGGCAGGGAGAAGGGGCAGTGCCCTGTGGACATGGCGATGTCCAGCAAAGGTACAAACAGTTGACCCCGCAGCAGTAGTGGCCAGCAGGCACCTGTGGCAGCTGAGCCGGCTTGTTTATGCGCTTTCACAGGATACTCCCTGTGTACACCCAGGAATGCCTGAAGGGCTTTTGGCTAGGATTAAGGTCCTGTATTAACAGAAGGGGTGCAAGCTAAGAAAGCTTGGGAGAGGACTGATGGCGTGACCCACTTTTAACCTGAGGAAACTTACGTAAAACGCACGTGAGAGGAAGACAGAACTATCGGATCCCCAGCCTGAACTTTTCTTTTTTTTTTTTTTGACTGACCCTGATTTCTTTCAAACCAAAAGTCCAAGTTAGATAGTACCAAAAAAATTTTTTTTTCAATAAAATTTGTGGATAAGAGGAGGGTAAATAGTTTCAGTTTCCCAACACCACTATCCTTCTAAGTTGTCCTCAATATCAATGAAAATCTTTGTCTTAAGTCTTTCCAAGGGTTCTGACCAGCTCTGACCATCCAGAGAAATATTTACTGGCTCCATGAGCAGAACCCATATCCATACCCCTCAATCCCATGGGAGTATGTACCCACGTGTACCTGCATGCCAGCCCATAGGCACCCACACAGTGTAGACCCACCCATAGACCGCAAAGCTGACAAGAGAGGGTTAAGGGCTCAGCCTGGCTTTTCCTCAGCAGCTGCCATTTGAAAAAGTGCTGGCCCGGCAGTGCCCTGTGGCTTCAGCAATCAGACAGGGAAGGCTAATTAGCCAGTCTGAGATCCAGGGGGGAAATGCTGACAAACTCAATAAGCAGCAAGCGCCTGGACCCCAGGGGAGGCTGGAACCACACAGAAGCAGAGGGGCAGCTGGTCTTGGGGCAGGAGAAGGGCAAACAGGTGTTCTCCAAGGAGCCCTTTACCTGCTGGCCTCTTCAGCCTTTGTTCCAGAGGGTATTTTAGAGCAGTGTTAAGGAGGCCTTACTAAGTATCAGGCACCGTGCCCATGCGTTCTCAGACACCCACGCCTTTGAAACAGAAAAGGAGTGTGGGCTGGTGACAGGCAGCCGATGGCAAAGGTCACAGGGCCTTGTGGCATAGGCACAGTACATCATTGTCCTGGAATATTGACTCTCTATCCAAAGACGCAGGGGGGAGGGAGTATCACTTTATATCAAAAGAGTCATGGGCGTATTAGGGAAAACAACGCAAACTCTGCAGGGATGTTTAAAATGGAGCAGAAAGCTTTCAGATTAGGGCTACTCCCAGACACCCCAGCACCCGTGGCCGCTGTCATCTGGAGTTAGAGCACATCAGCGGAAAAGCAGAATATATTTTTACTCTTTGTCCTCATCTGGCAACTCTAAGAGTTGGATTTCAGTATCTCTTTCTCAAATTAAAAAACAATAATAATAACTGCTTAATGTCTTGCCCAAGCTCAGCCAGCTCATGACTGAGCTAGAAGAGTAAACTAAGAGTGTCTCAGTCTGCCACCCCATTCTAGAAGACGGCAGGGAGAACCCAAATCCCTGTTCAGACTAGAAGGAGAGTATTCAGGCTCCTCAATTATTTTCCAGTCTCCCAGAGAGCACTGAGCACCCCCTGACAGGCAGAGACAGATGGCTGTGCAGAAGAGACACTGGACAGGCCCAGAGAGGAACAGGTCACCCCCAGTGTCCGAACAGCCACCCACAGAGCATAAGGAAACCCTGAAACAAACAAAAATTGTCCCTGCCCTTAGAGATCAGGCGTGGTGGGCACTGGGGGGTACAGAGAATGCAATATTTCTTTTTTATTTCTTGTAAAACACCTTTCTTTTGATGTGTCATGACTGAGGACATCACAGAAGCCCACCAGTGGTGAAAAACTGATTTAGATTTAATAAATATCTTTGCATACTTTCTGGACCTTGGTGGAAACGTTAAATTATGGTGGTTTCCAAGTATTTCTGAAGATTAAAATCATAAAGCTTGGGTGATTTTCGTTTCATTGGCAAATCTTTATCTCACTCACTTATTTCCTTGCATAGTTTGTTGAAAGATATACTGGAGGCAGTGAGAGTCGGGTCTGGAGGCTGCGCTGGAGGAGAATCTCACATGGGTGTTGGGGCGGGCATCCCTGGAGGACCGAGACCTTCCTGCCCGGACAGCCCTCCCCAAAGATCAGAGCCACGCGCAGGAGCGGATGGTACGTGGCCTTGGGATTCAGCCATTCAACAGTTATGCCAGGCAACTGTCCTCCACACTGGGGACCCAACAGTCACACGCCATGCTCTCAGGGAGTAACAGCACTGATGCCCCTTCACACTCTCCGGTGAGTAATCAGTGTTACTCTAGAAACAGCAGCAGGGCCCCCGCAGTAGTCATCTTAACCTACCTAACTACCTCACCTTCCTGGGCCTTACTCAGTTTCCTAGCCTGGACATGAAGATAGTAGTAATAGCCACCGTTATGAGGGTGAGGACAGCTAACCAGTTTAAAATAATATAAAATAGGAAACAGTATAGCATTGTGATAACGACACGGGCTTGAGTCAGAGACCCAAGTTTGAGGATGTGGCTCTGAAGTCAGTTATCCTTTGAATTGCAGAGAACACAAACACAGGCGAGAATAAAAAGGTGCTTAGAACAATGTGTGGCACAGATAAACACGCCATAAATATTAGCTTTTATTATGAACAATAGTACAAATAAGAAGATATAGAATTAATTGCTCACTGATCGGTATGTAACGTGTTCAATATATGAACATCAGTTACCTTCCCTCCCGCCTCCTCTTTCTGTCCCCAGCTGGGTGACAGAGGGGCTGGGAACACACTGAATGTTGGTGGCTATGAGCGTCCAACCTCTGACTTCACTACAAACGAAAGAAACAGATGATTTTGAGCTTCCTTTGGTTTGGGCATCAGTTGTCCCTGAGAAGAGCTGCGAAGTGCTCACATCTGAACTGCGCTGGCGGGAGTTACCTGGGCACCTGAGCCAAACAGAGGGACCTCGTTAAAATTTTATACTGTGTATCACTCTCAATAACCCAGACCACAGCCTTGATTCCCCCTCTGGATGGGGTGGTGGAAAGAGCTCTCCTTGCCAGATAAAAATAAACAAATAAATGAAAGAGGGAGTGGGGGAGGGAGGCGGCAAATTGTGTCAACTGGGTTAAAAGAAAATCAGATCCACACTCTATTCCCACGTAGAAATGGGCCCAGCTCCCCCAAATGTAGAAGTGAGAGCCACCTAGAAGGGAAAGAAGAACGTCACTCATCACAGCTCCCCCGGACTGCTCTCCCTCTGTCCCCAACCCTGGCCTTCAGCTGGGAGGAGGGGCACATGTTCTTACAAAGAAGCAACACCAGGGAGCCGCTTGAGGATCTCAGGGGAACAGGTGTCTGTATTTCCTCCCTGGCTCCTTCAGGCTGCTTTCAGGCTCTTTAGCCACCTGTGCTCCCCTCACACCTGGATGGGATTCTGGAGGGCTGAGCAAACCCCCATAGGACCCTAAAAGGTGGCTCCCACCCTCTCCAACCTCCCAGCTCTGTCTGAGCCACAGGAGCCTGCCACCTGCCCAGGGCTCTGCCAGGCCTCTGGGCTGCAACCAGGACCTTGACTGACCACAGGGGCAGGATCTGAAGGGGAGCAGGCTCCCAGGAAAGGCCCTTGCTTCCCAGCTGCCACCTCAGCCCCCACTCTGTGGTCCTTTGGAGGGAAGAGCAGGCTCTCGAAGCATCGGGCATCTTTGTCAGTACCTTCCATGTAGGAATTTGTTTACTCCTGACGAGAATGCTAAAAGTACAGGATAATACTTTTTTTTAATTGATGAAGGAGCTGAGGCACAAAGAGATTAAATAACATGCCTAAAGTCACTCAGCGAATGAGTAGCAGAACTGGGTTTAAAATCCAGAGATTCCACATCTAGAATCTGTGTTCCTCACCATGACACTAGCAGCCTGATGGATGAGTCCACCAGGGAGCATAAATGGATTAATGTGTTTGAGATTTGAAGAGAAAAATTGGACGTTATTCGGTCCATCAGTCCAGTAAGCCAGTGGAGTGCCAGGCTGCCCTGGAAAGGTAAGCAGAGGGAAGAACATGGTTTCTGCTCTGGTGAGGTTTACTGTTTAATGATAATACTGACATCTGTCAGGTATTTATCTGTCCCCCAACCTATGTTATGATTTCCATTTTATGGATGAGAAAACTGAGACTCAGCGAGGAACATGCTGGAGGTCATATAGATAATGCGAGGTGGAGCTGGTATTTGAGTGCAGCTCTGTCTGTCTCCAGAGGAGAATGCTCAGCCCCATGCCAGGTGAGAAGACAGCGCTCATTCAGGCACAGGGGCCACCCAGGAAGGGGAGGCCTCTCCCCACCCCTGTTCCTTGCTGCAGAAATCCCTGGGCGAGAAGACCTAGACTTGGTCCCATCCCCATCAGACCCACCTTTGGCTCCTTTTCTCCTCACGGAAATAAAGCAGAGCCTTGGGCTTCAGCCCCCGCCTCCTGCCAGTGCAGCGCCTCTGGACCAGGGAACCAAGGGTGCCCAGCAGCACGTCTTCTGGCAGGAACCTGTCTTCTCTAAGCTCCCAGGAGAGTGGGCAGATGCCCAGAGGGATCTGATCCCCTGGCCTAGAGCCACACCTGAGCCTCCTGTGGAACCCTGTCTAGCCTGCTTAGTCCCCACACCCTTCTGTCCTGTCTCCCCAAAGGACAGAAAGTAAAGCCTGACAGCCTCCAGGGCACGCTCTCTGTGATTTCAGATTTTTTTTAAAAAAGGCTATTTTGGACTTTTTGAGAAGGCTCTTCTCAAGCTCTGAGTGTGGAGACACATTCAAACTCACAGTCATCATTTATTTTGCATTTTAAGTTGACCCCAAGCCCAGACCCTAGCTCTCTCTCCTTACAGGAGCCAGACCGATGGGCGCTCTCAGCCAATACCTCAAGGTGTACTTAGCCACTGATTTTCCCCATCTGGAACTCATCTCCATGTGCACAATAGGACCCACCTCAAAGGGTCATTGTGATAATTAACTGAAGTCATGGACACTGGATCCTCAGCACAGGCCTGGCCCCTGGTGTGCGCTCAAAATAGATGGAGCTCTTCCGACCGTTCGTCTTGCTTTCCCTTCTCACTCAGAAATTAGAAACCCCAACATGTTCCTGATCTCTGATCATTCAGACAAACCAATCAGAGGGTGCCAACCTGTAAATTCATATTTAGGTGGTCTCCTTCCAATACCTCCAGGTTCAAGAAAATCTCAGATCCCTGGAAGTTCATTGATTTGCACAAGGAAAATAATTAGAGAAAATTCAGAATTATTTTTTAGGAGCAGTGTGGGGCTCAACCCAGGCTGTATTTTAAAATCACCCAAAGGACAGTTAAAAAAATAGATGGGGGCTGGCCCGGTGGTGTAGTGGGTAAGTTTGCTTGCTCTGCTTTGGCTGCCCGGGGTTCAGAGGGTCGATCCCAGGCACAGACCTACACACTGCTCATCTAGCCACGCTGTGGCAGCATCCCACATACAAAATAGGGGAAGATTGGCACAGATGTTAGCTCAGCAACAATCTTCCTCAAGCAAAAAGAGGAAGATTGGCAACAGATGTTAGCTCAGGGCCAGTCTTCCTCACCAAAAAAAAAAGTCAAGTACCCAAGCCTCATCCCAGAGATTTTTATTAATTAGTCTATGCTGGTGTCACTAGTATTTTTTTAAATTCAGACTTTTTTTTTTTAGAGTAGTTTAAGGTTGTCTGCAAAACTGGGGAGAAGGTACAGAGATTTCCCATATACCCCTGCTCCCACGCATGCACAGCCTCCCCCATTATCAACCTCTCCCCCTAGCATGGTACGTTTGTTCTAACTGATGAACTACATTGACACATCATAATCACCCAAAGTCTGCAGTTTACATTATGGTTCATTCTTAGTGTCGTACATTCTGTGGGTTTGGACAAATGTATAATGACATGTATCCATTATTACAATATCATACGGAGTATTTTTACTGCCCTAAAAATCCTCTGTGCTCTGCCTATGCAGCCCTCCCTCTGCCGCCCCTTGTGGCAACCACTGATCCTTTTACCACCTCCATAATTTCGCCTGTTCCAGAATGTCATATAGTTGGAATCATAAAATACGTAGGCTTTTCAGATTGGCTTCTTTCACTGGATAATATGCATCAAAAGTTCTCTGTGTCTTTTTATGGCTTGATAGCTCATTTCTTTTTAGTGCTGAATAATGTTCCATTGTCTGGATGTACCACAGTTAATCTATCCATTCACCTACTAAAGAGCATCTTGGTTGCTTCCAGATTTTGGCAATTATGAATAAAGATGCAACAAGCATCCTTGTGCAGATTTTTGCGTGGACATAGTTTTCACTCCTTTGGGTAAATACCAAGGAGCATGATTGCTAGATCGTGTGGTATGGTTAATTTTGTTAGAAACAGCCAAGTCGTCTTACAAAGTTGCTGTACCATCTTGCATTCCCACCAGCAATGAATGAGAGTTCCTGTTCTCCGCACCCTCACAGCATTTGTTGTTGTCAACGTGAATCTTGGCCATTCTACTCGGTGTGCAGTGGTATCTCATTGTTATTTTAATTTGCATCTCCTTGATGACATATGATGTGGAGCATCTTTTCATATGCTTATTTGCCATCTGTATATCTTCTTTGGTGAAGTGTCTGTTAAGGTTTTTGGGCCATTTTTAAACAAGCTTGTTTGTTTCCTCAGTGTTGAGTTTTAAGAGTTCTTTGTATCTTTTTGATAAAGGTACTTTGTCAGATGTGTCTTTTGCAAATATTTTCTCCCAGTCTGTGGCTTGTCTTCTCATTCTCTTGACATTGTCTTTTGTGGAACAGAAGTTTTTAATTTTAATGAAGTGCACCTTATCAATTATTTCTTTTATGGATCATGCCTTTGGCGCTGTATCTAAAAGTCATTACCGTACCAAGGTCATCCAGGTTTTTTCTGGACTCTCTATTCTGTTCCATTGACCTATTGGTCTGTTCTTTACCAATATCACACTGTCTTCATTACCGTAGCTTTACAGTAAGTCCTGAAGTCAGGCAGTGTCAGTCTGCCAACTTCATTCTTCTCCTTCAAAACTGTGTTGGCTATTCCGGGCCTTTTGCCTGTCCATGTAAGCTTTAGAATCAGTTTGTCAATATCCACAAAATAACTTGCTGGGATTTTGATTGAGATTGCATTGAACTGATAGACCAAGTTGAGAAGAATTGACATCTTGACAAGACTAGTATATGGGTTATACTCACTAGCATTTCTGAAAAGTTGCCGTGTGGTCATTCCTTTCCAGCTTTTTTTCTGCTAATCCATGCTGTCTCTCTGTTCTTTTTTCACGAAGTCGGTTCCATGCAGCCACTTTCTGCTCTCAGTGGGCCGTGGGGGTTTATCAGTCATTTAGTTAACAACTTCACTTTGCGCTTAGTTCTAGGTCCATAGTGATCCCTGCCTTCAGGAGCTGATGCTCACAATGACCATTTACTAAGCATCCATGTGCCAGTCACTGTCCTGGGTGTTCTTACCTATGACAAATAAAAATGGCAAACAATAGGATATATTGGAGAATATGAGGAAGCCATTTGGTGTAAACCTAATTCGGCCTGACCTTGTCTTTCCAAAAGGGCCTGGCCGTGGCTGTTGAGCATGCATTGTGTATCTGCTTTAGATACTCCCTATGGCCAGAACAAAGGCCCTTGAGATAAAGGTGCAACTTCCCTCCCCCTCCCAACGTCTCCTTAAGGATTAAGCATCTTTCCTTAGGCTAGAAACTGATTGCTGCGCTCACCTGTGACCGCCCAGCTCGAGACAATAGACTTGCCTCCTGCTACGCCCACCAAGATAGCGGACCCACTACCTGCTGTGTCCATCAAGCGCTGTGCAGACAGGGCAATCTTGTAACTATTGTGGGAGGGACATTTCAATCATGTGAAACACCCTGTTTGGGGGTATATAACCACTCTGTGCACCCCACTTCTTCGGTGCCCTTTCTTCCTTCGGGAAGAAAGGCCCCAGGCCATGGTCCTCAGATTTCAGCTCAGAATAAACTCACCCAAATTTTCATTTATAGATTGGTTATGGATTATTTTCGTCGAAACCTACTTCAACACAGGGGCATTACTAGTCCAGTTTCTGAGACTTGCTGCAAATATATCCCTCTTTCTACATTGTTCTCGTCATTTTTTTCCAAAAGAAATTAGGACAGTCCAGGGTCTGGGTTGAGATCTAAAACGTGATGTCTCTTATTCTGGACAAGTTAGGAACCTGACTTTCTGCCCCCTGCTTTCATCCCAAGCTCATTTTTCATCCCACAGAGGGAGAATTCCTTGGCTTCAGCACTAGCAAGTGTATATTGTGATTTTTAAAAATTAGATTACAATTATTTTAATTTTAAAATTTAGAGCAGAGGCATTCAGGGATGAGCATTGAAAAGGATGACTTCATCCCTTCTGGGCATTCTGATCTAATCTGAGCTGTCATAATAATATCATAGCAAAAGGATGGAGGCACTGAACATTTGGGGGCACCCTGTCCACAGCGGATTCCATCAGTAAGGGCCATCTCGCCTGTGTGATGGCCGTTCACTTGCTAATTCTGAGAATTTGAAATGGAAACTTTGAGACTCAGCCAGTGGCTGTTGTCCTGGGGACAGCCTCGTCCCCACCTCTCCTGTGCCCTAATTGTCCAGATTTTACCTGGATTCCAGCAGGCCCATAGTCTTAGAATATTCTTCCCCTTGCTTAACTCCAGGAGACTACTGTTCCTAGCAAATACATGATCTCTAAGATAAATTGATTTTGCTTAAAAAAGTAAAACATACCTCCTTTGCAAGAATATGACCAATATTCTCTCCTGAGCTTTGGCTATTCAAGCGCTCGGGCAGGTGGTGGAGCGCCCATTGTGCACCTGACCCTGCGCCCGGGCTCGTGGCTGACGTTAAACAAGGGACAGAGTGCGGGGCAGTGGCAGCCCCATCTATTCTGTCAAGGAGGGAAAGGACAGGAGTGACAGCTGCCGAAAGCCTGGCTCAGGCCCAAAGGGGTGGGAAGCAAGGAAAAGGAGCAACTTTTGTTCCGTGCTTGCTCCTCCCCTGCTGCCACTTTCTGGCCGCCACAAAGCCGCGCTGGGTTGTTTTCCGGGCTGAGTGCTTCTTCTCTGGGAGCTGGGAAAGGGAACAGAGGCACAGCCAAGCCCTCGCGACACCAGCCAGGCCAGAAAACCGCAGTCCATGGGAAAGGTGAGCTCATCCAAGGACGCTTGTCACTAAGGAAAAACTGCAACATCTGAAAGCAGCTTTTTTATAGGAGATTTAGGAACCAAAACGGAATAACTTCTAAAAGTTTCATGTATCTGCATAGAGAGTGGGTGTGTGTGTGTGCATGTGCTTTGGGAGCTAATGCTTTGGAAAGGATAGTGATGGAGAAAGCCAACGATAATATCTACCCCATATTGAGGGTTAAACAACCTGACGTTTATGCCTGGCATACAGTAAGCGCTCAATTAGTAGTAGCTGTTTTTTAAAAATTCAATTGGACTTGGGAGTTGTGTCAGGTCCTACAACAGGATCCCTCCTAACCACTTGTTGTCTGGATAGAATAGAAAGTTCCACCAGCATTAAACTTAGCCCACTACTCTGAAAACAGACACCCCGGGGGTCGGCCCGGTGGCTCAGCGGTTAAGTGTACACGTGCTGCTTCTCAGATGCCCAGGGTTCGCCGGTTCAGATCCCGGGTACAGACATGGCACCGCTTGGCAAGCCATGCTGTGGTAGGCGTCCCACGTATAAAGTAGAGGAAGATGGGCACAGATGTTAGCTCAGGGCCAGTCTTCCTCAGCAAAAAGAGGAGGATTGGCAGCAGTTAGCTCAGGGCTAATCTTCCTCAAAAAAAAAAAAAAAAAACAAACCCAGACACGCCACAGTATTTTTACAGTATAACTTCTTTGCCTTTACAGCTAAGTTCTTCAAGAAGAGTGGCCAAAAAGGAAGTACAAGGGAGTGGGCCAATGTTCCTCTCAGAACCTCATGTCCTTTGCCTCTACCAGCCTGTCCCCTGTCAAGTCACCAGATTAGGCAATGTGTGCAGAGCAGAGCCTGCACTCCCTCCACATAAGAATAACCTGAACTCAGGTCACAGAAGAATTTTTGTCTGACCATCTCAGGGTTTCATATTTTAATACAGCCAACATTTAAAAATCAGATTTTATATTTTCAAACAGTTTTTGATACCGCTTGAAAAGTCAGAGATCAGGCCACGGTGGGCCCTCCTTCCTCTCTGTCAACAACAGGCTGGCGCTCCGTCGCAGCTGCCTCTTTTAGTTGAGGCAGGCAGTCTGCAGTTTGCCACAGTCCCCACCACTCCCTATTGCTTTATCATCATTTACATCCTTTGCCTGGCCCCATGGGCATCAGCAACATCTGGTCTAGAGCCACATACTTAGCTATCTTCCCAGCCAAATCCTTACCCTCCATCAGCCCCTTATTCTGTAAGCAGACAAAAAGCATGGGTCCTGTGGGGTTCCCTGAAGTCCTCGGAATGGAGCCACAAGAAGAAGCCAGGAGAGCTTTGCCTGCCAAACTCCATTTCTCCCCCAGTAGGAAGATAGCACTGGGCTGGAAGTGTGGCACCTGGAGCATGTGAAACCAGCCGCCCCATCACCTCCCTGGACTTGTTTCTCCTCCTGTGACTTGGGAGCACTGGAGATGAGGGACTCAGAGGCCCTCTTTGGCACTAACTTGTCATAACCGTAACTCAGAGTCAGCAGCTACCTGGTTCAGTTGGGAATAGAGCTGCGAGAGGACCCCAGGGCCTGGGTCATAGCTCAGAGCTAGTCCTATTGGAGAAGGGCTGAGCTGCCAACTGCCAGCCACGGGAGCCCCAGCCTCGGGAGGGAGAGGAGCCAGAAACCTTTGTTTCCTGCAGTGACAATTCATTTACAACCCAAAGACGCCTGGTGGGAAGGTGTCAGAGAAAGTGGAGGCCCTGGCTGGGGCCAGGAAAGCAGTAAAAACTTGAAGTAGAGAAAAAAAAACATTAAAAGCAGGAGGGAGCCGGGAGATAAAAGGAGGTGCAAGAGAGGCATCTGGTTAAAGAGCTGTCTAATGCTGGACTTAAAATTTTAAAAAGTAAATCCCCAGGGGATAAAAACAGTAAAAAGGGTCATCAATTCTCCTTGTGGCTTATTCTGGTGCCACCCCTGCTCCTTGAGGCGTTTACAACTGCGCCTCTCCCTCCCTGCCCTGCTGAATGTGCTGTCTGCTCCCCTCCCCACCTCTCCCCTCCACGCCCGGGCTGCTTCCAAATGAGCCCCCACGGTTCTGTAAGCCACTTTCTTAGATTGCATCTAACGCAAAATGTTCCACTAGAATAATTTTGTTTTCATTTCACCAAGAAAGAGAAAAGACCTGAGATGCTTTGAAAAAGCAGCCAAGCCCAGGCAGTTTTAATAGGCTGGCGGCTAGAGTAATAAGAGTGCTTTAATACGGATTTAAAACAAAGTAGAAGCTCCGGAGAGATGGAGAGACAGGGAGAGAGACAGAGAGATGGAGAGACAGAGACAGAGAGGGAACAACCACAGACGAGTGGGTTTTGGAGCATCCCTCTCAAACTTCAGTACCTCACCTGAAATCCAAGATGGGCTCTAGGAAAATGAGAGCCCACTACCAGAAACTCCGCTGTCAACAGTACCCATCAAGCAGCCCTAGCTTGGCATCCTAGCCCTTCAGCTGGCGCCCCCATGACAAGCCCTCAGCCGTGTGCTAGCTGGCCTATGGGTGACATATGGGGAGACTTATGTGTGTTTTTCCCAGAACAGATGTGGAGTCCTTAACCTTTCAGAAAATCCCACTAGGGCTCCCACTTACCCAAAGGCTGCATGCTACAAGGTCCCCTGGCAATGAGACGCCAAGGAGTTCTAAACCGGGCCAACATATGGGTAGACAGTGGTCCTCCTATAAACCTGAGTTCCGGAACTTTCTAGAAGGGAGTAGTCCTCTCCACTGGGAATGAAAGGCAATTTTTCCTTCATCCCTGTAGCATCTGCCTCCTCACTGGCCCGCTGCCTGCACACTCGGTCCCCAGCCCCGGTCCCAAGCTCAGGTCCATTCTCCTCACATCCGCCAGATACTTATCTGGGAAACTTGAACCTGATTCTGTGAGGGAAAGATCTCATCTGCTGAAAACTCTTTAGGGATTTCCCATATTTTAAAATAAGAACGAAACCCTTAATAAGGCCTAAGAGGGTGACCATATATTCCATCATCCAAACCAAGACAGTTTTAGGAGTGAAAGGAGACACTATTCCTAATTTGCCAGGGAAATAGAAGCAAGCCAGGACTGTCCCCAGCAAACTGAGATGTATGGTCACCATCCATACAACCCCTGCATGTTCTGGCCCCGGTCTCTCAGGCTCAGCCTCAGCTGCCTTCTACCTTTGCTCTGCATTCCAGCCATGCTGCCCTCCTTTTACTCCCCAGAATTCCTCATGCTCTTTCCTACCACGGGGCCTTTGATGGGCTGAACCCTCTACCTGGAATCCCTTGGCAATGCGCTTCAACCAAATAACTCCAACTCACCACCTGTATGTCAGCTTCAACAGTACTTTGAAGAGAGGCTTTCCCTGACCTCCTCCCCATCCACAGCCAGTCTGGGCCGGATCCCTCTGTTATGTGTTCTCAAAGAAACGTGGTCCTTTCCTTTGGGTCATTTCTCTCCCTTTGTGGTTATTTGCTCATTTGTTTAATAATCTGATTGCTGTCTGTTTCCCTCATCAGACTCCATGAGGGCAGAAACGAGATTTGTTCTGTTCACTTTGTGCACTTAGCACCCAGCACAGAGCCTGGAACACAGATGCACAGTAACTCCAGGATGAATCAATGATGATGGGCTCAAGCCCTTTCTAGAACATGAGAGAAGCTCACTTTGTGCCCAGCCCCCAAGCTCTGGACCGCCTCAGGTCCTCATGCCCCATCACCCTGCCTACCCCGGGGCACTCACCCTTCCTCTTTCTTCTTCCATCCCACCTGGCCTCACACACAGTCTGCGGCCACCAAGCACAGCCTGGACGGTATCCTGCACTGGAACATTCTTGAATGGTTTCATGAGTGACAGTCATGTCTCCCAACCAGCGTAAGCTCAAGAACACACGCCTCAGAGGTGGAGGGGATCTCCTAGTTTGGAGCCAGCTCTCCACTTGAGTGGTTCTTCCCCACTATCTTTTTTTCTGCCCCAGCCCACCTGAGACATGCAGCACCCTCTCATCAGGCTGTAGTTCGGTGATCGGGAGCACATATCAGAAGACAGACCGCCTGGGTTCAACTCCTGGCTCCACCATTCCTTAGCTGGGTGGCCTTGAACAAGTTGCTTTACCTCTCTGTGTCTTCATCTGTAAAATGGGGATGACAATCGTACCACTCTTATAGGGTGGTTAAGAGGACGAGATGAGCTCCTGTGTGTAAAGCATTTAGACCAGGCGGCGTTCTAAATAACATGTCCTAGGGGCCGGCCTGGTGGCCAAGTGGTTAGGTTCAGGCACTGCAGCAGCCCAGGGTTTCGCTGGTTTGGATCCTGGGTGCGGACACGGCACCACTCGTCAGGCCATGTTGAGGTGACCTCCCACATACCACAACTAGAAGGACCTGCAACTAAGATATACAACTATGTACCAGGGGAGGTTGGGGGAGATAAAGCATAAAAAAAAGAGAGAGAGAGAGATTGGCAACAGTTGTTAGCTCAGGTGCCAATCTTTAAAAAGAAAAAAGAGAGAGGTGATTGTTAAACATTTACCAGCACACTACCTCTTCGAGCAGTTCAAAAAAATAAATAATAAATAATAAAAAAAAAATAACGTGTCCTAGATGTACAATAAACAACGCTTTCTTATCAGCGACACTCTGGCAGTGATTCTCAGAGGGTCGGGGGTAGAAGAGGATTTAAAATCTCAGAAAGACTCCTGAGTCATTTAAACACACATTCCCTGGGAGATGCCTTCACAGTCTTCCCGTCGTGGAAACCACTGCCCTGGTCACTAGAGACCAGTCAGGGCAGAGACCCCGCCTATATCTTCCAGGGTCAAAGAAATCACCACCTCCCAAGACAGGCCAATCTCAGCAGACACAGTTGCAGTCTTTTATTCATTCAACAAATGTTCCACTAATGTATGCCCAGTGCCTGGCATGGTGCTGGCACATGGCAGGTTCCCAATCAACATTTTTTGATCAATTGACTACTTTGTGCCAGGGGCTGATCTAGGCACAAGGGGACACAAAGATGAGTAAAAGAGACAAAGCCCCTGCCCACTGGAGAGATGAAGAGCTTAAGAGGCCGTTACAGTAGCGTATACTAAGTGGGGTGTGGAGGAGCATGCGGTGCTATGAGAGCATGTAGGAGAAGCATCTAACCTGGACTTGGGGAGTCAGGGAAGGCTGGCTGGAGGAAGAGACATTTAATCTTTAACCCTTAGACGTGAAGGATGAGAAAGAGTTATCCAGGAGAAGCTGAGGTGGGGGAAAGTTGCTACAGGCAGAGGGAACAGCATTGTGAAGGCCCAGTGGCAAGAGAGAATGGGATATCCAAGGACCCAAAAGAGATTTGGGGCAACCAGATGATTGGAGACAAGGAAGAGAGCGTTTGGAGGGAGCTCGGTAAGGGGCCAGACTGCTCTCTGCAGGCTGGAGAGGCCTCACTAAGGCACGCGGTCTTCGTCCTAAAGGGGTGGAAAGCATTCAACAGATGCTTACTCAGCAACTTCTGTGGGTCAAGACAGGACTGAGCATGGGGACACGGAAGGAAGCCAATCAGATGTGATGCTTGTCCTCGTGGACTTTGTCACTTAGTGCAGGGAACAGACAGGAATCCAATAAAAACTCCACAAACACATGTGCAATCACACAGGGAGATGAGGGATCCAGAAGAGTCTGCCCAGATCTCTCTGTGATGACGGGTGTACACAGACGCAGCATAGGCACGTGTGGCGAGTGTGCACTTAGATTGCAACTGAAGAACAAAATGTTTAATTTTATTTAATTTTTATTACCTTAAATTCAAATTTAAATTGCCACCGGTGGCTAGTAGCTCCTGCATTGGGCAGGATAGAAAGGAATAAACTCAGTTCTGAGAACACACAGCAAAGAAGTCTGGTCTCAACCGGGGGACCAGGTAGAGAGTTCCTGAGGTGGTGGCACGAGTCAGGATCTCAACCACGAGGAGGCAGATACTGGTGACCGGCTCATCTCAGAACGCCTCAGACACGGTGGAAAGAACACTAACACTCGAATACAGGAGATTTGGGTTCTAGCCCCAGCTCAGGGACTCACCAGCCAGGCAACATGTTATTCAAGTCCCTGATTTACTCAGGGCCTCAGTTTCCTCTTCTGTAAAATGGGCATCACTGTGCTACCTAATTAACAGAACTGTCGTGAGGATCAAACAAAAGGATGCCCATAAAAAGCGTTAAAAATGATAAATACTACATGAATGTGAGATTTGATTTTAATCTCTCTTTCGCTCATTACAAAAGAAACGTATGCCCGTTGTAGAAAATTTGGAAAACGTAGAAAGATTTAAAGGTGAAAAAAATGTTTAAACAATCTAATATTTTAGCTGTCTCTTCAGTCATTTTCTCTTTGCATATGTGTGCATGTATGTAGTTTTTTTAAACACACACCAGGCGCATGCTTACGTGCTGTTTTGTCGTCTGCTTTTCTCCCTTAGCCGTATATCACCAACCTTCCCCAAGTCATTGGACAGTTTTCTGCAACATGGTTTTCAATGGCTGCAAAGTGTTCATAGACGTCGTCATTTTACCTTCAGAGCCCATTACTTCCTTCATTCACAGGAGGAGAGTGAGTCGAGGGAAGTCCCCAAATGCCTCCTGCACCACAGAGCTGGCACGGGCCCAGGGACGCTGCTGGCACACTCCAACGCCTGAGTGCCCGGTGCCTACAATCCATTGCCTTAATGTCCAGGAACAAACCAGATTACAAACGAGGAAGTCTCCCGGGGACTCAGCTGACCGCACCCACATCTGTGCAGTCGCTTCCCTGGGCCCTGGAGTCATTCCAAGCCCAGACGGCAGCTTTGCCGGATTCACCAGTAACTACACATCTGCACTCGGCACCCAGTGCACTGTGGGTGGCACTCCCCAGGAGGGGACAATCAAGCTCACCTCGCCATTCCCCCTCACACTGGACCATTTGGGGAATAGCTTCCTTTCTTTGTCACCGGTGAGCTTCCCTGGGCTTTCATACTTTCAAAGCTCAGGTGGCCCCGGACCCTTCATGCGGCTCTCCTGCGGAATTGGTTTTCAGACTGTGCCACTTTAAACAGGACTCAAGAAAAATTACCGGAGCCTCCGCTCCATCTGTCTCTGGAAATGGTCTTTGTGCTCAGATCATTTGCCAGCGACACTCCATCTCCACAATTACCTTGGCTGTTTTATCTTTATCTGTCTGGAACACTGAAGGGGAAGCAGCAGATGAAGCCATTATTTAAGCGACTTCAGCGTAAATACTTTTGCACCTCAGAGCGTGAAATACCCCACTGCCGCACCGGCCTTTCCTGGGGGACCAGCCCCGGCACTGTCTCTGGGTTTTAAGCATGATAAAGAAGGGCTGCCATCGAAACGAAACGATTTCAAAATAATGGGGCTGCATCCTTATAAAGGCCAGGATGGGACTGAATGCCTGGCACAGCTAGAGCTGCCTATTCACATGCCACTGAGCCCCAGGTGGCGCCACGGCATAAGGAGGGTATTTTAGCAATCCTCTGGGACCAGCGTGGCTTCTATGCAACTGGAAGTATGCTGCAATGGATGAGGCTGCAGCATGCCTGAAAGGGCAAGAGGAAAAGAGCAAGGATCAAACAGGATGTTAACCTACCTGGTCCCTACCCATGTATCTTTTTCTGCACTTACTATATACACACACTATAGACACCAAGAGGAAGATGCTACCGCGTGCCTCCTGCCTTCAGGGAGATAAAATACCAAAAGATAATGAACAAAACCAGGCAGTACCTGCCGGGTTAATAATAATAGCCAGCACTTAGCGAGCTCTTACCACGTGCCAGGCACTCTGCTAAGCACTTCATCACATTTCTTATTTAGTCCTCACAAGTATCCTATGAGATGTACATGATGAGCCTCATTTTTCACAGGAGGACAGTGAGCTATAGCGAAATTAAACAACTGGCCCAACGTCACACAAGCAGCAGTTGCAGCCAGAGCTTTCTGCTTTGTAAGCAAGACCCTGCTGCTTCCAAAGGGAGCAGTTATGAGACTGAAGAGAGGGGCCCAGCCCCACTTTCTCATAAAGCCAGTTCATTGGCCGTTTCAAGTGTGAGGATCAGAAACCAATAAAAAGAAGGCAGGGCAGCCCCAGTGGGTAGTAAACAGGGCTCACCATGGCCCCGATATTTCTCTAGAGACACATCCCTACGTATCGCACCCAAGCTGTGGTCCTTTCCATATTCTCTTCTCCTCTCCCTTTCTCTTTCTTTCTATTCCTGTCTCCCTTGAAAATGAGACTCTACATCTCCCACTCAATGACTGGGCCAAAACCAACAGGAATACCAGCCACATGGGCCAGGGGAGGGTCCTCGGAGTCAACTCAGGTCATTGCTGAGCAGAGCCTGCGACAAATATGGCCTGAGAAGTCATACGAATCCAAGGTAAGGAAGGGAGCAAGAAGAGCCTGTGATAGTCCAGGACAAGCCACATCAGATCTTGGACCCAAGGTGAGAGAGTCGAGGCAGAGACAGGAAACGAGTTGTGAGGTCTGGCTTAGGTTTTGTGCCCAAGAAGAGGCTCTGAGACTAGTCTGAGTGTGAAGGGCTTATCTGGGAGGTGACTCTAAGAAGTAGAAGTAGGGGAGGGGAACAAAGATGAGGAGAGGAAGGAAGCGAATACAAGACGTGTTAATAAGTTTACCATTCGGGACAATTGGGACCCAGACACACTGGGAACTCTGGGAGATGAGGTGGAACATACCTCGGAGCTGTCCTATCCAAGGGGCTACAGAGCTGGGGTTCTTGCCCATCAACGCGTTCACAGGAAGAGTCGAGGGCTGCTCCCACATAAGATAACCCCCGGCCTTTCGCTGGCCCCACCTGCTCAGGCTGAGCAAGCTCCATCGCAGCCAGAGGAAGTCCAGAGGCAGAGAGTCTCAGGTGCTGGCAGAAACAAGCCCTGATAGGGGGTGCCTGGGATATATGACAAGGTCAGAGCCAGAGCAAACATAACTGGTCAGGAAAGAGTGTAAGGACATCGTGAAAGTCTTCAAGCTATAAAGAGGACAGAAGCACTGTGAGCTCCCCACTGCTGCCTGGCTGATGACCACATGACACAGGGATAGTGAGGCTGGGTTTCAAGGGTCAGAGCTGTGCTGATGGGAAGCAGGTCCCGTGGGCAGGTCGCTCGGGCCCTCTGCCCTTCATGGACCTGCTCTGTGGCACCTTCCTTGTCCCGGGGATGAGCTGGCTGACCAACCTGGGGATCAGACCTCAGGAAATGGGAGGGCACCCCGCCAGTCCTTGGTCCTCCTGCACCTTCTAGCTCCTCTCCCTACCGTCACTCTGCCCTCCACAGCCCCCCCATGCACTTGATCCCTGGGTTGGGGCAGGGTGATGTTGCTGCAGTGGTACCTTAGTTCTTTCAGCCCAGACCTACAGCCTGACCCTGTGATAGTGGCCCCAGAACTGTTACTCTGCAAATAATTATGACCAGGGCAAGAGGCGCAAGAGCCAATGCGAGGGCCTGAGACAGACATCTACAATTTCACATTCAGAAAAACCCAGACCTTTAAACAGAAGTGCCATTTCAGATGTCTCACTCCCTTTTTTCTTTAACCTTGGACTGAGGGAGGAATAAACCCTCTTTGATTTGTAGACTAAATTCTTTTAAAGCCAGCTTGTCCTTTTTTAAATTTATTTTTTCCTTTTGCTTGGGGCAGGAATCAGGAACCCAAAATGGGAACTGGGTACCTTGGTCAGAAGGCTCAAAATGCCAAAATTTACCATAGGGAATATCTTGCTTCCAATCCATCTTTCCTGCTAATGCAGAAGTCAAATAAGTCCATGGAGGGCTTTTTTTCCCCTAGAATTTCAGGCTCCCTAAAGACTAATTTCTCTGAAAGCTGCATTAAACTAATAGCACCATAAAAGGCCCATTGTGAGATGTAATTGGTTTGCAGGACTTTCCTATAAAAATAATAAAAAGACTGCCAAAGGCAGTTTCCAAAGGTCAATTATCTTTGTGTTGCTGGAGTTGAGTGGAGGTCAGTCCCAGAATTCCATTTTATAGGCCTATTAATCACAACTGGGCCTGCCCTGCCCATCTGACCCCATCAGCTGTCAGACAAGTCACAGGTTCCACCTTATGCTGATGGCCGAAGGGCGCTCTGGGCTCCTTCTTTCCCAGAAAGAGACTGGTTCATCGCCACAGTGAATGTAGAGCTGGAAGCTGAAGTTTTCACGACAGAATGGAAGGGAAAAAAGCGACATCCTGAGCACGAAAAAGAAAAGATGATGACTCAGTGAGTCAGGCAGGCCATGTACCAGGCAGTGTGTTTAGAGACTAGGTTAGATAGGGCCCCTGTCCCCAGGGAGCTGGAGAAGTGCCTTCGATACGGTTCTTGGTTGTATTTGACCAAAACCAATGTAAACCAGTTTAAGAAAAAGTGAAAAGTTTAGTTGGCTAACATAACTGGGAATCTGAAGGATGGCTGGATCCAAGTGCTCAAGCACCATCAACTCATTGATGAGAGAATGTTCTCATCTATCTCTGTCTCCCTGGGTCTGTCTCTGCACCGCTGGGCCTTGCTCTCAGACACGCTCTCTGCCACGTGGCGGGCAAGAAGGCATCAAACTGCCTTTGTTGCCCATTTTCTCAATTGAGCTATTTCAGTAGAAAGAGACTTTCCCTCCTAGTGTTCACATATCAATTCCAGGAAGAAATGCTGGTTAGCCCTGTTTGGATCATGGCCCACCCCTGGATCAATCATTGTGTCCACGGAGCTGCAAGAATATGATTTGCTCAGACTGGGTCATTTGTTCACCCCTGTGGCTAGGAAGTCTGAAGAGACATAGTTGCAGCATAGTTGACAATTAACAAGATCACACGAAGTGCGGGGAAAGGAGGTTGCCCCAAGCACAGCTGCTGGCCGACAAAATCCTGCCCACCCAAGGACCACCAGTTAACTTAAGGTGTCTAAATTCCAAATAGTCCATTTGTCTATCCAACCTTCCTTTCTTCCACCCATCCACCCACCCATCCATCCCTCCATCCATTTACATATCTAGCAAAAGTGCTGGTTTTACAGGAACAAATTCTTCTCCTTCTTGCCCCTGCTCAAAATAAAATCTGAAAAGCAATTGCTCTTGCAGGACCCTAAGTTTCTAAAATAATGAATTATCCTCACATCCTAGAGTTTGCAAGTCTCAATAAGGATGCATTAAAAAGTATATGAGGCTACACACCAAAATATTGACAACGGTTCTCTCGAAGTGGTGTGTGTGGCTCCTGCAGATCAGGTTTTCTAATCTTTCTGCAATGAAATTTTATTGCTGGGTAATTTTAAAAAGGAAAAAATAATTCTAAAAACCCTCTCAATCTCATTAATCTGATTCTATATGCACCAAAGAATTTTTTGGGGACTTAGACTGGTTTCCCGAGTCAACTTTGCTGATAAGGAGAGAATAGGCTGAGCGTCAGAACTCTAAGTAGCTATGTCTTTCAGTAATAATACTTCTCAGCCATGCTAGCTCAGCAAGTCTTTAAGAGTCTTAGACACGGAAGTCTCCTGCTCACAAAGTGCTGGCCAAAGTGCTGGCCCAAGAGCCGGCCTCTTCTCCGCAAAACTTGAAGGCAACGTCCAAGGTCTGGAGGATGAAAGTGTTTGCATCGTCACAATAGGTCTGTGGTGGCTGACCACACTTGCGCTGGCCACAGAGCCATTGCTCATTAGCAGCCAAGTAAAAGCCAGTGCCTTCTCTATCATCTACAGGAGGAAGTGGTCTCGATAAAATCAGTGACTGTCCACACTGAGCATGAAAGGGATGTGCCCTTCTTGGGAACAGTGGCAGAAATGTTTCAGCCGGGGTGGGGGTCTCCATAAAGAGTCATTTCTGTATTGGGAATAAAAGTGGAAATTATCAGATCTTTGAGACAGATTAATCTTAGATCTTAATATTCTGAATAGGATCAAAGTACCTTGGTACAGTACAGTACTTTTCATGGAGTCCTTTGTCACACAGGTATGGAAATACACATTTATGTCAGTCAAAACTATTTTAAATGATTATATCCAGAGTTATCTTGGAAGAGGTAGGATTGCTGGTCAAATGAGGAATACAATTTTTAAAGGATGTTGGTGCTTCTCAAACATGAAACTGTTAAATGATCGAATACTGAGCTATATATATATAATATTCACATGGACTCTATTTCCCAGGGAAATAGCTACTATTCAGAAATAAACTTACATTTACTATTCATCTCCTATGATTTATGCATATTATTTCAAGTAGTTCCTACAACAACCCTACAGGCTTTCAAAGGTGGGAAATTAATGAATAAAACTAGTAACTGGAAGAACCAGAGTATAACCCAAGTCTGTTGACTCCATCCCATTCTTCCTTCCATGAGCCCTGTGTGCCCTTCTCAGCAACGTCCCAACTGTATCTGCTCATAACATGCAGGTCCATAGGCATCACACGGATGATAAGCTTGTGCACTGTTCAGGTGCCCCATTTTCTGCATCAACTCCATCTTAACATGCAGGCATTGGAAAGAGATGCTGAGTGAGAAAAACTCAAAAGAAAAGGGAAAATAGAAGGTGGAGTTAGCTGAGAAAGAGTAAAATCAATTTAACTTGGAGTCCTTCCTCCACTACACAGAAAGGAGAAGCTGAGCAGTGGGTTCTGGACGAGCTTGGCCATTTCTGGCTTAAATATAACCTCTTCAGAGGAAATTTCCTCAAGTGTCAGGTGGGCACAATTCTAAAATGTAACGCTAAACATCAGCAGGGAAATAAACCCTGTGGTTATAAATCCCATAAGGAAATTGTAAAAATGTCTCCGACTAGATAACAGCATGACACACCAATGTTCCAGAAAGACAAACATAAACATAAGTTGCTACCTCTTCTTAAAAAAGAAGAGATAGTGACAGATTCACTCCAGCCACTTTGCCGAGTCCTTCCCATTAGTGCTTGGAAAGTTACAAGGCCTCTGGGCCTGTTCTCAGACATCGCTTTCTGGGAGGGGTGCTGGGCAATCTGGGTTTATTTCTTCTAATGCTCAGACTGGGGAACCTACAAGTCTTTCTTTAGAGCTTTAGAGAAAACAAGACTGACTTATCAGTAATGTGGCTTTTTTGTTGCTGTTCTTTACAATAACAAGAGGATTTGGATACACACTTGGGTTTATGAAGTATAAATCCTGTTTAAATCTATAGAGGTTAAGAAGACATGCGATGGTTCTTTGAAGACGAAAGCAGCACTGTGTCAAATTGTCCTGAACAATGTTCTTTGTTGTTGTGAGATATTGATAAATCTCCGGGTCTTCAACAAGGGGAGTTGAGAATAGGAAACTCATTTCAAATCATACCTCAGGTAGGCGTCTGAGCCAAAACAAGATGAAAGTCATTAATTTTTTTTCTATTAAGCCACCAAGCACAAGTGGAATGATTCTTTCCTTTCTTTATTTCTATCTGAAATGTTAAGAACAAGAGCCAAGATTCCTGTCCTAAATCTTCAGAATACTGAACAAAATCGTTCTTCTCCTTTTTCCTTAGCAAAAACAACAAGGTGTGAACAAAACTGTCACTTAGTGTGGTAATTAATACAGGGAGATATAATTAGCTGCGACAAGCTTTCCTTTCTCATCTCAAACATCACTGATGCCAAGGAGACTAACATCTATATCACCGTTAGGGTAATAAGCCCACCTGATGGATAGGTGTGTTCTACCTGTCTTCATCTGGTAACACAATGTCGCAAATTAATTTCTGAACGATTTCCCAAGGCCTCTTTATAGGTGAAAAGAGTCACAGAGGCAAAATGCTTCCGCAGGCAAAGCTTCACATCAACAAACACGAACAGCCTTAGAATGAACCACTTACCTTTCTGTAACAACATAAATGTGGACAGCACCAGTAAAGCAGCCAAAAGCTGATCCTGAAACTCAGGGCAAGGCTGGAACAATCTCTGATGGTCACGAGACAGCTCCTGAGTGTTTAAGCACCTAAAGCAAGACCCGCACTGCCATCAGTCTACGTAACACCCCACAACAAAAATGATTAAAACATCATCCTTAGCAAGCTGGATTTAGATGAGGTTGTGCAAATTATTTATACTACACCTGGCTTTCCTTTTGTTTCAAGAAAACCAAGGCTGTTCAGTCAGAAAATAATATCTAGGCACGCAGGTTGCCTAGTAATAAGCACGCTGCTCCTTTAGCTGGATCATTCCATCGCTGCCCTCCACCCCTTCTCTCCATCTAAAACAAAACACAAGCTGCTGGTGGTCCTGTTACTTTCTCCCTCTGCCCAATTTCCTGCCTACATCTCCCTACCTCACTTCTCACTGCTCCCTGTAGCCTACATACTTAAGTCAGTTCACTGTGGTCTTTGCTTCCCACATGTTTTTAAACTGGGAGCTGTAATGTGGTCTTCCCCACATAATCAGTTATAAGGTATAATTATTTCTTTTGGGTAGAATTACCATTCCAACAGGTTTATTAATTCTTCGGGAAACTGCAGTTGCACAATATTTGAGTTGGGAGTTCTTCTTCCAATGTATCTGCTGCGAGCTTTCTCCAGTGCACAAATCCTGTCTTTGATGGCCTGATTCAAGATCTTTTTCCCTCTGCTTAAATGCTTCAGGGTAGGTCACCA
The DNA here is from genome assembly GCF_021613505.1 of Equus quagga. NCBI lineage: Eukaryota > Metazoa > Chordata > Mammalia > Perissodactyla > Equidae > Equus > Equus quagga. Next base: position 159,213,304 of record NC_060268.1, on the reverse strand, counting down.
TATTTGAAGCAACTTGTTGCATTGACAGACCGCAAATATCTGTAGACAATTCTGCCTTACATTTGCTGGAGGCTGTCTCCTACAACTTGAGTCATTGACACTGGTTCCACTCTCAGGTGCTCTAAAGAACAGGGGGAAATTCCCCTTCCAACTTGGTAACTCCTCAACCAGCTGGAGACAGAGATTTCCTCCCCCTTAGTAAGAGGGTTGGGCTCAAACAGCTGCAATAGCCAACAGTCGTACTAGGCAGGCTATGCGGAACTCCAGGGAATCAGAGAGCAGCTCATCCAAGAGGACCAGCAGTGACTGGCACCACGTGACCTTTGTCATAGATGAATGAAAATCCAAGGGTGCCAGATCTCTCAAATTTCCAAGTGAAGCATGAAATCTGGACTTGTACATGAAATTCCCAGTCTTTGAAAGCTGACAACCAAGTCAGAAAATAATTTTAAACACCACGGAGGCCAAGCGAAACACATCTGCAAGCCAGATCCAAATCACAGAACACAGGTTGGAATCCATTTCTCTAAAACCTTCTCTTCTCCAAACCAGAGGTATGGTGGTTTGGATGACAATGACAAATGTTTGGCATCCTTTCTTATTTTTATTGTCCTACACGTTGGCCCGCAGAAATGGTTAAGTGTCTTGCTGACAGTATATATTTGCGCTTACCTGGAGGTTTTCCTTTTTAAACTTTTTCAACCAAGCTAATCCCCCATGTAAGGCTGTCTGTATAAATACAAGTTGGATGGCTATAAGTTACTTAGATAGTTAGCCGACATCATATATCCTTGTGTGGCCTTAGGAACTTCACCTAATATCTCTGAGCTCCTATTTCCTCATCTGAACTCTGGGATAAAAAACACCTTCCTTGGTGGAACTTAATTACTACCATCCCTTCATGGGTTGAGCTTTCATTAGAGTGAACGACTCACTTCCAAAGAACAAAGTATGGAAAGAGAAAAATAGTAAATTTACAGTAGAGAAACCCAGAAAAAACTACCTTAACTAAATAATCAATGTGAACATCACCTGTGGCTACCGTGTACCACCTGATATGAAGCGATTAGAAGGGCACTTCACCTCTATGATATTCTTCTCAAAAAACCATAACTCCAATCTAATCATGAGAAAAGCATCAGACAATTTCATATTGGAGGACATCTACAGGATAGTGTTTCAAGAAGGAAGAAGTAGTCAGTTGGGTCAAATGTTGTGGACAGATCATATAAGATTAGGATGGAAAATGTTCTACTGACTTGAGTGTTTCCAGATATGTGTCTGGAGACTGAAGCTAGAATGATGGGGACTAAAGAGTGAGTAGGACCAAGGATAGATAATGGATTCTGGAAAAGAAAGAAGAGAAATTGGGGTACGAGCTGAAGGAGGATGTGAAATCAAGGAATATTGTCATTGGTTTTTGATGGGCCACGCCAATGAATATCTACAAGCTAATGGGAATGATCCTATAGAGTAGGATAGATGGATCGTGCAGGACAGAGGTAATAAAACTTGCTGAAACAGCAAGTCCTTAAGAAAGTAAGGAGATGGCATCCAGAGCACAAGAAGAGGTGGCCTTTGATAAAAGTGAAGACACTTCTCGCCTCTTAATGGGAAGGAAGTGAAGACAGGCAAAGCTTCAAGTAGACTTATAAGTTTGTTAGTGGGAAGATTATGGCTTCTACATTCTCAGTTAAGTAATGACAAATAAAAATGGCAAGCAATAGGATATATTGGAGTATATGAGGAAGCCATTTGGTATAAACCTAATTCGGCCTGACTTTGTTTTTTCCAAAAGGGCCTGACTGTGGCTGTTGAGCACGCATTGTATATCTGCTTAGACATTTCCTATGGCCAGAACAAAGGCCCTTGAGATAAAGGTGCAACTTCCCCCCCACACATTAGCATTTCCTTAGGGATAAGCATTTTTCCTTAGGCTAGGAACTGATTGCTGCACTCACCTTTGACCACCCAGCTCACCTGTGACCACTCAGCTGGAGACAACAGACTGCCACCCTGCTGTGTTCACTGAGACAGAAGACCTACCTGCTGTTTCCATCAATCGCTGTGCCGACAGAGCAGTCTCGCGACTATTGTAAAAGGGACATTTCAATCCTATGTGAAACATCCTCTCTGGGGGTATATAACCAGTCTGTGCACCCCACTTCTTTGGTGCCCTTTCTTCCTTCGGGAAGAAAGGCCCCAGGTTATAATCCTCAGATTTAAGCTCAGAATAAACTCACCCAAATTTTCATTTATAGATTGGTTATGGATTATTTTCATCGACAGTAAGAAGCAAGGCATGAGTTAAAAGTCAGAAGGTAAGGGGTGAGGAGGGTGGTAAAAAGAAGGCAGTCGGAGCACACACACACGGGGAGCCTTGCCAGTCCATTACGGCAATGCGGGAGGGTCAAGGGAGCTGAAAGTGTCTGCAACGAAATGTTGGGGAAGTGGGAGAATCCCCCCGCCCAGCCCCCCGCTTTTCCTTAAGGTTCTTATGGCTGGTCAAATAATCAAAGAGACAGGCTAGTAGGAGAAAACTAAACAAAATTTAATAGCATGTATACATGGGAGAAACCCAGAAGAAAGTGAGTAACTCATCATCTGGCTGAGGCTGCCTGTTAAAGTATCTTCAGCTACAGACAAGGAGGACGTTGGGGATAGTGATTTGGGGCTTCAAAGGGGAGGAAAACAATGTATATAGAGATGGAATGCAAATGTTTGTTAAACAGGTTTTGCTAGCCCAAAAAATGGGTTTGTTGGTGTCCTTTTAGCACACCTATTTTACATCATACTACAGCTATCATGTGGTATGGACCCCTTCCTGGAACAGGCCTTTTATGTTAAAGTCTTTTAGGCAGTTTGCAAGGGGCAGTGGAGGGCAAGGAAGGTGGTCAGATGCCCTTCCTGAGTCTTTTGAGCCTTTATTGTCATCAGCTCGAAATAGTCTGCATAACAGAGTGGCACATCTTAGGGCGGCCTGCCCTGAACCCCATCAGAAACAACAGTAACTGTGGCCAAAAAATTCCAGGTAAGGAGGGAAAGGAAGAAAAGAGATGAGTAGTGACAAAGTTGTGCAGTCTATATATCGAAGGGCTCAACCATGTTGGAAAACTATTTGCACTGGTTATTCTAGAGCACATTTTCTAGAAGAATAGGAGGCTGCTGTCAGAGAACAGAATACTTAAAGTCAACCATTCAAAACCTGTGGAATAATTGGATGATGACCCGAGGTAGAAGGGAGGAAAAGTTGTTGGAAGTGAGGAGCTCAAGGAACTGAGAGCCCAGGGCATTGTGTGGGTCATCCACATAGTTGCTGAAGTCATCAGAAGCAATTTGAGGAATAGGCATGAAAAAGCAAGCACACAATGAGCCATGAGCTAAGTGAGGCCTTTGGGGCAGGAGGAGAATGAGCAGGAGGTGAGGAGGTAGTAAATGAAATTCAAAGGGTTGGTGGGTGATAAAGCAGGATGGCCCAACTTCAAACACAGATATTTTGAAGTAGAAAAGTGAATAATGAAAAACAATAGGATATATTGGAGTATATGAGGAAGCCATTTGGTTTAAAATTAATTCAGCGTGACCTTGTTTTTCCAGAAAGGCCTGATATGGCCTACTGAGCATGCATCGTATATCTGCTTTAAACATTTACAATGTCCCAAAGACAAGAATGATGCCCTTAAAGACAGGGATGTATCTCCCCCCACTGCCCGATATTGACACTTCTTTAAGAATAAGTATCTCTTCCTAGAAACGAAGGATTAGTTACCAACCTGCTAAGTTCACCTTGTGACCGTTGACCTGCTGTGCCAGCCAAGCTATCTTGTGACTCTTATAAAAGGGATATTCCTGTTGTATGTGATGTATGCTCTTTGTTCTGAGATGGTATATAACCACTCTGTACACCCCACTTCTTTGGTGCCCTTCCTTCCCTGGGGAAGGAAGCCCCTGGGCTATAGTCCTCAGACCTGGCTCATATAATAAACTAACCTTGATTTTGATTTATAGCTTGATTGTGGATTATTTGTGTCAACAAAAGCATACGAATTAAAGTAGAAATGAAGAGCAAGGATGACACCTACTCCATATCCTCAAACTGAAGAGCACAGAGTATGTGAGATTTAAGAAGAAAAAGATCTCCACTCAAGACAGCTACAAAGGAAGCAGGGGTGGGCCAAGTCTCCATTAAGGCAAGGAGAAAAGGAAGAGAATTTCCATTCAGAATAAAAGGTTGAGGATGTAGGAAGTTTGTTGATCACAGGTCATAGTTTAAAGGGCACAGTAAGAGAGGGGAGAGATAAGCTATTGGGTCAGTTTGAGCAAGATGACAATGGGATGGCTGGCGGAGCTGTGCTTCCATCAGAGATTGAGGAAAACCTCAGTGTCATGATGTGAGGCATGAGAGGATTAGTCAGAGGCATATTAGTTCAAGTCTTGCCTCTGAAAATCGAGCGCCATGACCCAGGAAGCCACTTCCTCTCTCACTAGTGAGGCCCCATGGGTCTGAAGAGGAGCTTCTCTTGAGCAGCCATTCTCAAGCCTGGCTGCACATGGGAGCTTTAAAAAATCCAGATGCCCACATCACACCCAAGCCAATGAAATCAGAGTCTCTGGGGGAGGAACCCAGACATCAATATTTTTTAAAGTTTCCCAAGTGATTCTCATGTGCAACCAGATTTGAGAATGTGGGTTTCACTTCCAAAGATTCTGGGGTGTGGCCTAGCCATTGTGATGGTGGCTATGCTGTTATTGTTACACTTATTAAGTCCCTTTGCATCATCACAATGAGAAGGCGGAAAAGGAATTGTTTTTGTTTAAATGGCAAAGAACAGTGTTATTTTGGAACTGGAGGAAAGAGTTCCTAGCATTCTTTCTCAGATTAAGTGTAAGAAAGACCAATCACTTATGTGAAAGAGACAGAATTGGCACAATGTACTTTAATAGCCATTCAATCTTCTAATACCTATTTAAAGAGCATAATAGGGAGCATTCTTGACTATAGCCATTCAGACAGCAGTTAAGAAATTTTCACAATGTTTATTATCCATTCACCTGACCTCTTAGGACAATACTTTAAAACCTTCCAGGCAATTATTAGGAGCAAGGAGATGGTCTTTAGATAATAACAGTAATTAAAGTTGACAGTTATTGAGCACTTACTATGTGTTAGGCTCTGTGCAAATATCACATGTGGTCTCCTGGAATCCTCATAACAATCCTAGGAATGGGCACTGCTATTATGCCCATTTTACAAAAGAGAGTCCCAAGGCTGGAGAAGTTACTTAACCTGTCTGAGATCAAACAGCTCTAATGGGAAGGGTATGGATGCAAATTTAAATGTCTCTCTGGTCCCAAAACCTGTGTGCTTTTATCCACTATGCCATCCTGTCCACTTACAAGATTCCACGAGACATGAAAGAGAATAGGATTGAGGGCAAAGATGGAGGCATTTGCTTTAGAAAAGTAGAGACATGCTCTGTTACCTGATAGAATGAAAAGAGAATGGGTAGCTGGGGAAAAGGACATAAAGGAATTTGAAAGTGAAGGGGAGAAAAACTTAAAAATTCTAAAATTTACAAGGACACATTTATATTTCCTAAAGTGCTTAGCACAATAAATTGTGTACAGTAGAAATGCAAAGCACGCTGTCGACTGAATATTTTTTTCAATTGTCACTGTATCATTAAATGAGAACTCTTAAGGGAAATAGTTGATTTGTCAAAGGACTCTGGAAAGTTTTTGTTCATTTTTTAAATTCTCATATGTTTATAATCATATTGTTTGTATAAATATCTTAGAAATATAATGTAAACATAAACATAAGAAACATATGTTTCTTATGTATAACATATACATATATATACATAAGAAATATGTACATAAGATATAACATAACATATAATATAAACATAAGAAAGAAAGAAAGAGGAAGAAAGAAAGGAAAGGGGTAGGGAGGGGGGAGGGAGGAAAGAAGGACACATTCTTCCTACCAGTATAAAGACAGCTAATAAATGGAGAAGGAATAATAGATTAAGAAAATCACCATTTAGCAAAATATTATAATTGCTGTTGATTTAGGAAAGAATCATCAATTGTTCTAAAACTAGTGGGTAAAGTTTAAAGAGGAAAGAACATTGACATAGTTTCAAATTATTTACCTACTAGATATTTAGTAGTTACAACATATTGAAGAGTAAATTTACAGTGCAGAAACATGAAAGATAGCACTTAAGCAAATTATTACACTTAACATGGTCAGTAATGGGACCAACCATCTGCCTCCTGATATGATGCATTGAGAAGAACTCAGCATCACTTGTGCCAAAGCATATGACCTAAAGGAAATCATAATAAAACATTAAATAAAATCATGTTGAACTTGAAAAATAACCTTTAGTGCCATAAAATACAAGGAAAGACTCAAGATCTGTTTCAAATTAAAGGGGTCCAAAGAGATACGGAAACTAAATATAACATATGGTATCGGATTTTCATTTGCTATAAAGAACATAATGGGACAATTTGTAAAATCTCAATAAAATCTGTAGATCAGAAAATATTATTAAATCTGTGTTAATTTTCTGGGGTTGATTTTATTGGAGTTATGTGACAGAGTTCCTTGTTTTTAGGAAATACACTCTGAAGTATATAGGGATAAAGAGACATCATTTTTATAACTTACTCCTAAATGGGTTTAGAAAAAAATAGATAAATGAATAAAGCAAATGTAGTAAAATGATAACAATTGGATAATCTGAGTAAGGGTATGAATGAATTCTCTGTACTATTCTTGCAACTTTTCCGTAAGTCTAAAAATAAGTGAAAATAAAAAAATTTTGTTGAATAAGCCTCTAAGGTAATCACAAGCAATGTAACTGTCTACAAAACAAACCTGCCCCCGTCTTTAAAGGAAGACAACAAAATCTAGACACTCAACAGTGTAATACTCACAATATCTAGCATACAATAAAAAGTTACCAGATACGCAAAGATGCGGGAAAATATGACCCAAACCTGGAGAAAATTCACTCAATAGAAATAGCCATAAATTACAGAGAGATAATATAATTAGTAGACAGGGATTTCAAAACAGCTATGGTCAATATGCTCATGAATGTAAAGGAAAGCATAAAGTACAGAGGAGAGAGATGGGAGATATAAAAAGTAACCAAATGAAGCTGCTAAAGCTGAAAAATACAATATCTGAAATAAAAAATTTACCGAAGGGGGTTTAACCACAGACTAAACACTGCACAAGGAAATACTAATAAAACTTTGAGACATAAAAATAGAAACTATCCAAAGTGAATAACAAAACAAAAGACTGAAAATAAACAAACAGAGGAAGCAAGGCCTATGAGATGCCATCAAACTGTCTAACATAAAAGCAATAGGATCTCAAAAAGAGAGTGAGCACAAAAAAACTTGAAGGAATAATGTCCAGATTTTTTCCAAATTTTATGAAAACTATAAGCTTACAGATCCAAGAATCTCAATAACCTCCAAGCAGTACAAACACTAAGAAAACCACACCAAAGCATATCATAATCAAATCCTAAAAATCAGTTATAAGGACAAATTTTGTAAAGCAAAAGACACATTACATTCAGGGGAACAAAGATATGAGCATTTATAAACTTATAATCAGAAATAATACCAACCAGAAAATAACATAAAAACAACAGAAGGAGAGGCTAGTAAAAGGGAACAAACTTCCAGTTAGAAGGTGACTACGGTCTGAGGATCTAACGTATAATATGGCAACTATGGTTGATAACACTGTATTGTATAAGTGAAATTTCCTGAGAGTAGAACTTAAATGTTCTCACCCCCAAAAAATGCTCTCAGGCCCCCAAAAAGGAAAAAACATGAGGTGATGGATGTGTTAATTAATTTGATGGAGGGAATCCTTTCACAACGTAGATGTGTATCAAACCATCACATCCTACACTTGAAATATCTTACAATTTTATTTGTCAATTATACCTCAGTAAAGCTGAAAATAAACTCAGTACAAAAGCAGACAGGGAAAGAGGAACCATGAGCAGAGGGGACAAATAGAAAACAAACCCCAAGATGGTAGACACAAACTAAACAATATTGATAACTGCATTAAATGTGACTGGTCTAATACCACCAATTAAAAGGGCAAGATTCCCATATTGAACTTAAAAGAAAAAGCAATAGCCAACAATGTTCTATCTACAATAGGCATATTTTAATATAAAGATACCAATAGCCTAAAAGTAAAAGGATATAAAAAGATAGAATATGAAAACACTAACAATAAGAAAGCTAGAGTGACTATATGAATATTAGAGAAAGTAGACATTGAGACAACCAATATTACCAGGAATAGAGATATTTAATAATAATAAGAGGACCAATTTATCAAGAAGACACAATCCTAAATGTCTATGCACTAATTTCAAAGCTTCAAAATATATGCAGCAAAAACAGACAACAGTGAAAGGATAAATAGACAAAACCAAAATCAAATTGGGAGATTTGACACTCCGTTCTCAGTAATTGATAGAACAAGTAGGCAGGAAATCAGTAAAAATGTAGAAGACTCGAACAACACTAGCATGTGACTTCACCTAATTGACATTTATACAACATTCCACCCAACAAAAGAAAAATACACATTCCTTTCAAGTGCACATAGAACAAGCACCAAGATAGTCCATATTCTCGCCCATAAAACAAGTCTCAATAAATTTGGAATGATTCAGTGTATACATGTTCTCTGATGACAACAGAATTAAATTAAAAATCAGTAACAAAAAGATATCCGGAAGAGCACCTAAATGTTTGGCAACTTAAAAACATGATTCTAAACAGCCCAGGAGTCAAAGAAATAGTCATAAAGGAAAGTAGAAACCAATTGAACTGAATAATAATGAAAACACAACATATTAAAATTTGTGAGATGCATTTAAAGCAGAGCTTAGAGGGAAATACATATCTTTAAAGCCCATATTTTTTAAAGAAGGAAACAGCTAAAATCAATGACCTCAGGAAACTATAAGAAGAAGAGAAGAACCCAAAGTAAGTAGAAGAAAAAAAATACTAAGTATTAGAGCAGAAATCAATGAAATAAAAAACTGACAATAGAGAAAAATCAATGAAATAAAAAGTTGGTTCTTTGGAAAGATGAATAAAATTTTATTGATAAACTCCTAGCTAGACTCTCATAAAGAAAGAAAGAGAGAAGATTCAAATTCCCAACATCCAGAATGAAATAGGGAGGACCTGTACAGATTGTATCAATGGTAAGGGTAGTAAAAGAATATTTTGAACACCTTTATGTCAATAAATTCAAGTTAAATGAAATACACAAATTTCGTAAAAGATACAAATTATCAAAAGTGCCACAAGATGAAACAGAAAATCTGAATAGCCCTACATCTATTTAAAACCTTCCCACAAGAAAAATGATAATTTCAGATGGCTTTACTGGCAAATTATATCAAATATTTAAGGAAGAAACAGTACCAATCCTACACAAAGTATTTCAAGAAATAGTGGAGAAGGAGCATTTCCCAGTTCAGTTTATGAGGCCTGAAAAACCTTGATACCAAAACCAGACAAAGACATTACAAGAAAAGAAAATTACAGACCAAGAACCCACCTGAACATAGTTGTGAGAGTCCTTAACAAAATATTAGCAAATCTAATTCAACAATATATAAAAATGATAATATGTACGACCAAGTGGGGTTTACCCAAAGAATGCAAGGTTGGTTTAACTTTTGAAAATCAAAGTAATTCACCAAGTCAATACAATAAAAGAGGAAAAAATAAATGGTTATCTCAATACATGCATAAAAAGCATTGGTGAAATTCAGTATTCTGCATGATCAAAACCTGTTAGCAAACAATAAACAGAAGGGAGCCTCCTCAACCTAATGAAAGGCAAAGGCATCTGTGAACATCCTACAGCTAACATCATACTGCATGATGAAAGACTCAAACTTTTCCCCCAACATCAAGAAAAAGGCAGAGATGTTGGTCTCATTTCAATTTAACACTGTACTAGAAGTCCCCGCCAGTACAAGTATGGTGATTATGAACAAACAAAGAACCAAACAAGTAATAAAAAGCATACTGATTGGAAACAAGCAAAATTGTCTTTATTTGCAAAAAAAAAACCCCATGATTATGGTCACAGAAAATCCTATGTAATTCCAAAAAGCTGTAAAACAAATGAATTTAGCAACATCATGAGATACAAAATGCATATACAAAAATCAATTGTATTTCCACAAACTAATAACAAATGGAAAACAAAATTTAAAATACCACTTACAATGATGTCAGAAAACGCAAAATACTTAGGCATAAATTTAACAAAATATGTGCGATATCTGTACACTGAAAATTATAAAAGGTTGCTGGGAGAAATTTTAAAAGATCGAAATAAATGGGGGACATTACCATGTTCACGAGTTGAAAGCCTCAGTATTGTTAAAATGACAGTTCTCCCCAAATTGAGCTATAGATTCAATGCAATCTCAACCAAAGCCCTAACAGGCTATTTGCTAGAAACCAACAAGCTGGTTCTAAGCTCTATAGAGATATGCAAAGGACCTAGAATAACAAAAAAATAATTCTGAAGGAGAAGAAAAATGTTGAGGATCTTGCACCGTCCAATTTCAAGACTTGCTGTATAGCTATTGTTATCGTGACAGATAGACACAGAACTACAGAACAGGAGGGAGAGCTCATAAACAGAACTACTCAAATACAGTCAACTGCTTGTCTACAAATGTGCCAGGGTAATTCAATGGGAAAATGCCAGTCTTTGCAGCAAATCGTGCTGAACAACTGGATATCCACGTGGAACAAAGTGAACCTGTACTCTAACCTCATCCCATACATAAAATTAACTCTCAATGGGCCATAAATATAAACATAAAATCTAAAACTATAATAAAACTTCTAGAGAAAAACAGAGAGAAAAAATCACACCATCTTGGGATAGGCAAAAATTGCTTAGGACAAGAAAAGTACAAACCTCATAAAGAAAATAAGGATAAATTGGACCTTATTAAAATTAAAAATATTTGCTCTTCAGAATACACTGTTGAGAAAATGAAAAGGTAAGCCACAGACTGAGCAAAAAATACCTGTAATACTTATATCTGACAAAGGCTTTATATCCAGCATATACAAAGAACTTTTACAACTTAAGAAGAAGATAAAAAATGAGCAAAAGATTTGAAGACACTTCACAAAATATGACACATGAATGGCCAAAAGCACATGAAAAAAAGCTTAACATTATTAGTCATCAGGAAATACAAATTTGAACCACAATGAGATGTCACTATATATCCAATAGAATGGCTTGAAAAAGTACTGACAATACTGAATATTGACAAAGATTGGAGTAATTGGAGTTCACACACATCGTCGGTATGAATGTAAAATGGTCCAATCCGTTAGGAAAACAGTTTTGCAGTTTCTTAGCAAGTTAAATGTGCACTTACCCCTTGATCCAGCAATTCTGTTCCTCAGTATTTACCCAAGAGAAATGCTATTTGTCCACATAAAGACTTGTACGTGAAGGATCATAGCAACTTTATTCATAATAGCTAAACACTGGGAACAACCTGAATTCTCATCAACAGGCAAATCAACAAACAAATTGTGTTATGTAGATATAATGGAATATCACTCAGCAATAAATGAATGAATTACTGATATACACAACAACACGGGTGAATCTTAAAAATCATTATACTACATGAAAAAAAAGCCAGGCACAGAAGAGTACATAGTATATGATTCCATTTATGTGAAATTCTAAGAACGACAAAACTATATACAATGATGAAAAACAGACCCATCAGTGCTTAGGCTAGACGGGGGCTGGGGATATTTACTGCCAAGGGGCAGAAGGCATTTGGGGGGACGGTGATTGTGGCCGTGATTACTTGGCATACGCATTTGTCAAAACTTACCCAAACTGTACACCTAAAATACGTGCTTTTATTATATGTAAGTTATATCTCAATTATATCTTTGATTTTTAAAAACAAAATACATCTATATATACTTATTTTAAGGGTCCAGAAAGATAAACTCAAAATTATAAAACAGTAGTATTTCATAGGTGATATTAAAATTTTTACCAACCGGGAATTATAAGCACCAATCAGAACAAACACTGGGCATGAACAATCGGCACAGCCAAGCCATGTGAATGAGAAGAGCGTTAGCCCAGGAAAACAACAGTTATCAATAGATGGTGGGATTATTGACGTCCTTTTTCTTCTTTTCGCTTATCCATATTTTCTAATTTTCTATCCGTATTTTCAATCAGGTACTTTAAAATAAGGAAAAGAAACTTATTTTTAAATATAGAAAAGAAAAATGGTACCCTATTGATATCACATTACATAGTTATAAAATTCTAATGGGCCTCAAAACCCTAATGGAAATTTTAAATAATAGATATGAGAAATGGTGTACTAAAACAGCATTGAATTAGAAGTTAAAAATGGACAATGCCATAAAAATATTTCCTATCTACTACAAAGAAAATAGTGAGATATATTTTTTAACTATTTTACCATTTTAATATTTAAAAATGCCCTCCTTTTGCTCCTGTTCCAAGTAGATTTCCATATAATTGATTACATTTAAGAGAAAGCTAGTATCTTTCCTCAAATTGTCCAGTCTCTGAAATGCCATCCTGCTCAAAATTCATTTTCCAATGGGTATCTTGGCCTAGGTCAAACTTTAAAATCTGGCTGCGCAAATCAGGAAATCAAACTATAATTATCAACACTGAATAAAATTTAACAGCAAAATTACAGCCTACGACAAGGAGAATTGTGGCCGTCTTCTCTTAGCATGATTACCTCCATCTCTATGGCTTATCACAGCAACCAATCTTTGCTCTGAGCAGTTTCCCCAGAGGTAAGCACAATGAAAACCTGGCTATAAGAGCAGTCACTGAGAAGCTCTGATCAGCAAATAATGACCAGGGAATCTCCTTTATCACGTTTCTCTCTATCAATAGAGAAACCATACCGGCTCCCCATCAGTCCAGTTGAGAGTCAATGGCTGGTTTAGCAACATGACTCCTTTCTGAAACTCTGAAACCCCAGGGTAAAATGATGCTACTATACAATCTCCTAATGTTGCTTTACAATGCAGCTCAAATTTGTGATTTTAAAAGCATTTCAGCCCACGGTGAGTTCACAGTTATCTTTAATGATTTGCAAATCTCAGTGTTTTTAACAGCTCATTTTTGGACTGTGGCAATGGCGTTAACACCTGTACCTAAATAGTGATTGCTTATAATACCTTGGACCGTCAGGATGCGCCGTAAACGAGAGGCGAGGGCAGTACCTTCCACCCTTTCTAGCCTTAACTCACTCCTCCTGCATTTGAACAGAAGGACATTGAGCCTATAGAGCCGCCAGTCAGCTCCCAGAGCCCACGCCATCTTGGCTCCTGGGACCTCCGTCACCAGCAGAGCACCCTGCTCCGTTATGTGCAGAGAAATAAGAAAATGATAGCAGCTCGAGGCCACTAGGATCTTTCTCTCTGAAAGCTCTGACTTCCAAAGATGAAGGATCTGTCCCCAGATGGCAATTATAAGAAAAGTATATAGAAGTTTTCATGAGGCACACAATGTGGCATTTTTACAAGATATTCAACTATAAATTACATTACCAAATCCAGCTTCATCTGGATATTTTAGTGTCATTCACCTTCTAAATGGGGAATAGAATCACCATTATAGTTGATATAATAAAGTATTATGTAACAACTTTTATTCTGTAATTTCAAAACATTAGGTACCTTATGCAATAATAATAATGGCAGATATGTATTAAGAATTACTATGTGCCTGACATTATTCTAGGTTTACATGCACTAACTCATTTAATCCTCAAAACAACTCACTGTTACAAAGAGCCAGGATTTGAACCCAGTATCTGTCTCCATACTGGGATAGATCAAGAGTCACAGGCCCTATTTCTCTAGAGAAGTGAACCTCTTACAAAGCCGCCCAAGGACTCAGAAGGAAGTTGGCCACAGCTATACTGCAAAGTGTCCCTGAACGGACTGGGAAATCTCCAGTGTTACATACGTATCATAACTGCCTTGCCTTACCTGCAGGAGTCTTTCGTCTAAACAGGATATTGTTGGTTCTGAGGGAAGATATCATCAGTGATTTTCAAAAATGGAAATGGCCCCACTGTGATTCTTTAGGTTTAAAGTGCTCTTAGCAAATCCTCTAGGGTATATACCCATCCTCCACATCCCTGCATGGTACACCAAGAGCTGATGATGACAGCTCACCACACGGTTACCAGCTATGCTGGAGGTTGATTTCCATCTGTAGTTCTCCTGCGGGGACCACTGGGAGAAGCAGCAGAGGATGACACTGCCCGACCCATTTGCCCTGAGCCCTTAACCACTTTCACTCCCAACAGTCAGCACCTGCGGTCTCTGTCCAAGGGCCACCCCCACCTGCCAGACCCTGCTTTGCTCCCAGGTAGAGAGAACCAGAAGGATCCTTCCAGAGCAGTTCTTGGCCAATGACTAAGGGTATCAGTGATATAAATACCTCAGCTCCCTCACTCCTGACTGGGACGACTCTGAGACATGATTACATTGTCTCCAGAGCCCCCTGCAAGATCTGCCAGAGTCTCCTACCATGAAACTTGACTTGATATCGCACCCTAGCTTCATCTCCTTCCTTTCCCTATCCCACTTCTCCACTCTTACTGGATTTCCTGGAATCACTTCATAATAAATCACTTTCATGGCCATCATTGTCTTGGCTTGGCTGCTGGTGGTGAACCAAGAGGGCCAGCAGAATATGCAGCAAATCCCTCTAAAACCCCACATCTTTGTAGAATCTGAACAAGCATCTTGGGATCATTAAGTCTTCCGCTCCTCTCGTTGGAAACCTTGGTCCTATAACACAAATGGAATAATCCACTTACATTGTCCTTGCTCATCCCTGAGCTACTTACTCCCCAAAATTTTCAAAAATTACAGAGATCAAATTATTGTGAGAGAGATGGGCACAGTGTCCTTGCATAATATTACTGAAGGAACACCCTTAATGAGGGAACGCTGAACTGGTGCTCACAAAATTGTAGCTTCAACAACAAAAAAAATACAGTGGCTCAAAATGCTGGCCTGCAGCCTGGAAGCCAAACAGATTCCTCTCCTATGAAACGCCGTTCTCCAAGTGTGAGGTCTAGAAAGGATAGCCCTTCTGAGGATACTAGCCCAAACTCCTCATTTTACAGTCTTAGTTCCTCTGAATCAAATCCTCATGTTAAACATTTCTTACAGTAGTTTTAAACTTTAATTACATACTCTACCAAAGCAAAGATCAAAATCTCTACAAAGGCTCTTTTTTATTTTTTATATGAAGTATTTATTAGCATGTCTCTTTGGAATAGATTTTCATACTCCAGGCCTGAAAAGAAATTCCACATAGAAATCATTCTCAAAACACTTTTTAAATATTTGAGTTTGTCTTCCTTTCTCTTCTCATGCAATGACTTCTTAATGAGGAATAATTAAAATAGATTCTTATTAATAAGAAGGCACTGTATTTCAAAAATATTTTTTATATATAAAACCCTCAAGTGCACCAATGTTTATAATAGAGAAATTAAGATTCAAAGCTTCATCCATACAGAGATTCTAGACGTGGTGCATTTCCAATCAATCAACATGGTAGTAACCAAAGATCTGCTTCATGCAATGGGTTGGCCTAACTGAATAGATATCATTACAATCTGTTAATATCCATGTAGACCAAGGAGAATGTCATCACTGTGATATGTACATGACTATGATAGTCCTGCATTTCTTTCCATCCTGGAATCTGAGTACTGATTTCCCTAAATATCTGTGATCCAAGGGATTTGAAAGAGAGTCCTCCACAATGTTCCAGAGAGAATTTCATGAGCTGTTCAACTGGACCCAGCCAGCTGCTTTAAGTTAGGACTTCACCTTGGGTGACTTGTTGAGGGGAAATCCACCCCCAGTAAAACGAGAGCCAGTTGGTTTGACCACCGGGAAGGTGTTATCCATGGATATTCTGTCCTTGTTTCTGTAAGAGAGGAGGTGAAAGTTAGCTTCCTTAACATCTTTTTCTCTCCTAAGCTTGGTGTTCTCTAAGTTCCCAGGGTGAGTGAGCTACTGAAAACTGCTTTGATTAAAGCTTCCAGTTTTAGACAAGGTGGCTGTTTAAATCTAATTAGGTGTTTGCTGATAACACAGAGAATTAGGAAAAGACACAATTAAATGTACCTTTTTAATGTTGATGTAAATATGGATTGAAGGCCTCATTATAACTCAAGCAACTATGGACCTAAGGCTTCTGACTTGTAATCATATTCATGTTTTAGAAAACATTTGTTTAGTTCCAAAGATCAGTCAGGAGAATCTTTCTCTCGGCTCAATTATAATGACTAATTCATCATTTATCAACTTTTGTATTCCAAAGTTCAGTGGAAACTTATAAATATTTATCATCCCCACACATGGTATCTTCATCAAACTTGGACATTTATAAAATACAAATTTTCCTGTAACTTTGGTCAAGCAGCAGTTATTAGAAATAGTTTAAGATAAAAGAAAAGCTAGGACAGATAAATAAGATAGTACATTCGCTAATAGATAAAGGGAGTTCTACCCTAAAATCTGCAATGTGTCTTCTACATGGGTCTTTTTTAAATACACACACATGCACACACACACACACACACACACACACACACACAGAGGCACACACACATTCGGGTTTCCTGCAGAGGTACCTTAAATTTACACAAATTACCTATTGTATAATTAGTGGTCCTATGGAAAACATCTTTGGAATCTTTTTTAAAAAATAAAAATTAAGCAAACTGCTAAGACTAAAACCAATTCTATTTGACAACTAGAACTGATTCACCTTAGGGGAGAGAATTCCACCTTTTGGAAAAGAATCTGACTGGTCCTGCAGACTCTAGACCAGCCTGGGGGTCTGGGGCAGGAGACTCGGGGTGGGTGGGGGTGCAGGTCAGGACTGAGGTACAATCAAAATGATGTTTTAGAAAAAGGAAAGAAGGCAAAAAGTTAACAATTATATGAGTTGC
The DNA here is from genome assembly GCF_021613505.1 of Equus quagga. Classification (NCBI taxonomy): domain Eukaryota; kingdom Metazoa; phylum Chordata; class Mammalia; order Perissodactyla; family Equidae; genus Equus; species Equus quagga. The sequence goes on along the minus strand of NC_060268.1, from coordinate 159,196,172 downwards.
TCTTTTAAAAGAGCATGTGTGGGGAGAACATCCACCAAGATTATTCTAAATTATTCCATTTGGACAGACCCTGTAGAGGTTAATCAATCCAGCTGTCTCTTAGCAGAATTGATTTCATTATTATAAAAAACCATCCTCCATAAATAGGACAAAAGCTTTAGCCTTGAGTGGATCCAGCAAAGAGGATTCCTTCAAGTACTTTGGCAACTTGTCCACTTCCTGACTGTTGTTAGATGCAGGTGGCCCCACCCCCATCCTCTCTTGCCTTAAATACCCTAAATTTTCCTCTCTGAAGGAACTTAAGCTTAATGCTTCTGGCTTTGTCTAAGCTGACTGATGGGAATAATGTCTCCTTTATATGATCTTTTTAATGTATTTATAGACCATTACAATGACTCCCTTCAGCCTTCTTCCTTCCAGCTAAACAATCTCAGCACTTCTGTTCATGCCTCGGCACATTTTCCTTCAGACGTTAGTCTTTTTTTGCTCTTCTCCTCTGAACTTATCTTTCTACCTCCAGTTGATGGATCCCCAACTAAATGGAACCACCAGTGACAGCCTAACCACGTCAGAGCGGCTACAAGTAATGAGCATTTACGGGCAAGAAGGGAACAGATAAAAGTGAAGATTCTAGAGCTGTGCTACCCAGTAAAACTTCTCACGATGAGGGAAAGCTCTCTCCAGGCTGCCCCGTGTGATGGCCAGTAGCCAGGTGTGGCTCTTAAGCACTTGAAATGTGACTGGTGCAACTAAGGAACTGAATTTTTAATTTGATTTAATTGTAATTCATTTTAATTTAAATAGCCACAGGTTGCCTAAACTGGGGGCAGTACAATCCTAGTTGATGGGCCATTGCGAAGTGCAGAACACTGTGAGGGGAATCTATAAGATCAAAGGTGACTAGGCCAAACCCCAGGGCCCAGCTCTAGAAAGATAACCAACTGTTTAGCCAAGCTTGGTTGTAACTGTGTAACAGACTAGACCATTGATCTCCAAAATGGAGTGCGTGAGGTCTAGGAGACGAGTGAGGTGACTCATTGGAGAATGGAAAGAAGAAATTAGAGTCTATTTATACTTATATCTTCAAAAATTAAAAATCTCGCTTTATTAATAATTACAAAGTGACAATTGTATTTGCATGTAATTTTTAAATTAAAATAAATTGGGGATAATAAACTATTCTAAAATAAAACTTTTACCTTAAAAAATATATGCATATATAGTGGGGGGTGTGGTGCTACAAGTTCAAAAATGTTTTACTGCTAAGGGTGTGCAATCAAAAAGCTTGAAGGCCACTGCGCTAGACACTTGCCTCACGTGGCAACTAGCCATGTTGACATTTTACAAGCACAACCTTGGTGTCCTAGAAGAAAACAACAGTGTTTCCACTCTAACATTCATTTAATTCTCATCATTAATATCAGTGGTTCTCAAACTTCAGTGTGCCTGGAAATCACTGGCAAGGCGATTAAACTGCTAATTTCTGAGGCCCATCCAGAGCCTCTGAATCCAAATACCTGGAAATGGGGCCTGCGAACCTGCATGTTTAACAAATCTCACTAGTGATTCTGAAATCAGATAGTTGCTAGACATATAGATTAAGAGAGACTCATCTAAATTAGCTATAGTTTTTAGCAGAATTTTATTCTTCCAAGGAATTGGCATCTAAATGTGGAATAAAGGAATATTCTGATTTACAAGAAGGGTAGGTTTTTACTGGTAAATGAATTTGCATCCAGTTACTTTAAATAGCTGTTGGCCACTAATGAATCATAGGCAGATGCATTCAAACCCTCTTTAACCACGTCCCTGAAATGCCCATGGGGATGAAATACCAAACGATGTTCAATGCATAATGTGAGCCACTACAGAATTAACTGGATGATTTGGGCAATGCACACAGCCAAAACAAGGTTCAAACCTACTGACTCATTTGGGCCCATTCTCTCACCGTACGATTAGGCAAATTCTGATAACAAAGTGAAGAGAACATTTACTCTTTGACATATAGGTATGAAACTCAAAATGTTAACTTGACATCTGCATTATCATCTCCTAGAAGAACAAGAGCTCACAGCCATACCCCACAGCAGATACCAAAGTCAGTTACTAGACACAGAGATGGTTCAGAGATAGTGTATCTAAAACAAAGGTGAAAATTCTGCATGAACTGCTCATAATTACAGTGGTACAGCTCTATTATTAGAAAGAACAACTTTACCAAGCCTAGACCCCTTAGCAAAATTACCTGTGGTTTTAAATGTGAATATGCTTCAGCCTGCACAAAGCTGATTGTGAACCTCATTTGCAAACATAGTTATGGCATGATTATCTCCAAACCATGGGAAAAAAATCACCTGATATTTCTTCTGCTCCATGTTGGGTCCACCAGTGGACAAATATTAATGGATCCCTCTTAGGTCCTAAGGAGGGTCCTCAGTGTCACATGAGACACCCATTGCACTCTGATACGGACCCAGTGAGAGAGCTGTAGAATATCATTTGTTCACCCTGTGACTTGGTTTACCCTCATGAAATCTGTGACTCTATGACTATTCACCAAATATTTTCCTATCAGCAGGTAATAGGCACAATAAAATTAGAAGAACATTTGACTAATTCTTACTTCTGAATGTGTTCTCTACGTTTCTGAGCGAGGTATTTCTTCTTTAACTCTAGCAGTTCATTGGTAAGTTTCTCAATCTCATACTTATATTCTTGGCTCTGTGATTCATACATATTCAATTCTGAAGACAAAACCTAGTGTGGGAAAGAAAGCAGCGTCAACAGAAGATACAATGTGAGACAATATCCTTTTCCGAAAAATCTTTTAATCTGCTGCCGTTTACCTCAGTGGGACTGGAGGTACAAAACCATCCCCAAGTTTGAGGTCTACCCAGTCAATCTACACACTTCTACCAACTCAAGGCCTGTATCTGGGTAGAAAAGTGGACTGAGAGCTGAGGACTCATAATCCAGGGACAAACTTAAATGAAATCTCAACTCCTGGTTAAGGGAGAACTGCAGGCAACATTCAACAGGCTCACAAATGAGTGGTGTAATGTGTTTCAAGGAACATTGTGAGCAGAGACAGAAAAACTCCCAGACATACAGCGTAAAATTGCTTTTAAAGCTTTTTTTAAAAGCATTCAAGAAAGATACCACTAGAGAAGATTACGGCCACTAGCTGAAGATTACGGCAAAAATTATTCTAGAATCATCCTGCCACCACCACTACTAACTAGGCATTCAATTTATGTGTTTTCCAAGGTAGCTCTTGTACTGAATGTCTGTCACCTCTGGATTGTATTCTTTGGGACTATTCACACTTTCTCTCTGTATCCCGGCACTGGGACACTTACCTCTAAGAAGCAGGGAGCTCTGACACATGCACATGGGGGGGACTGGAATTGGCCACCCCAAAATATGTCTCTTTGGCATGAGGATTATTTGGGGCTGGTTACTTTTAATAAACTGCAGACAGGAAAGGAACTCTGAGAAGCAGGGTTTACTTACCCTTTGTTAAGAAACATTTACATTATAAAGAAAATCTCCATCTGCAAAGGTGTCTCCCTCTCTGTACCAGAAAGAAGGAGGATGACCTTATCTCTAGAAACTCTTATCAATACAGAAGGCAAGGACTTAAATCTGCCTAATAATCTTATTCCTGTTTACTGTGCTTGTCTGGTAACCTCCTGTAACTGACTCCCCCCACCCCCAACATCCTCCTTTGTCTTTAGCTGAAGATGATATTTAAGGTGGGGGCTTTGGCCATTTTGGTGAGTTGCTCAGGTTGCCTGAGCCTCTCCCATGTATACATGTTGTAAAGCTTTGTTTGATTTTCTCCTGTTATTCTGTCTCATGTGAATTTAATTTGTTCTCTGGCCAGTAGAACCCAGAGTGGGTAGAGGAAATGTCTTCCTCCCCTACACACAGGAGAGTCTAATGCATGTGAGGGTCTGTCCTAAGAAAGCAGATTATCTGCCCTTCCATTGTGGTGTCAGGCTGGCCAAGAAGAGTGGGAATTGACTCATCTGAACAGAACATGGAAAGCACACCAAAGGCAGGGGCACTCCCCACAAAAACCGAGGGGAGAAAAGGAAGGTAAGGGGCATGCAGTAAACTCCATTTGTTTTCCTCTCCCTTGCTATTTTAAAATTTTTCATGGGGGGAGGTCTTTGTCTTTTGAGTGTTTATCTGCTTCTGAACTCTTTCCTCTTAATTGCTGTGAAAACGATTCTATGTTATCACGAGTTAAAGAATATGATTTTCATGTTGGAAGAAAACCTGTCTTGATAGTTAAACTCTTGGGGACAAAGACTCTGTTTCCAAACAATGAATACAGAATTTCCTAAGAGTCCAGATAATAAGGACAAACTGGTGGACAGGCTCTCGGCCTCACCCATCTCTGAACCTCTTTCACCTGGGGTCATGTTTCATTCAGAGCAAAACTCTGGATTTCCTGAGATAAAGGGTTAAAGTAACAAAAGGCTGCTGTGAGCCATTGAATGCAACCCAGCCCTGTGTGTGGCTCTCTGACCACAGTGCAAAGACAGATGCATGCCCTTCTAATCTACACTCACCCCTGAGAAAAAGAGAAAATAAGTTTTTACTTTGTTTGAAATATTCGATTGTTTAAAGGGATGAAAATAATCAAAAGATTATGCCTCACGCAAAACTCAAATTATGTCTCAGGATACTCATGTGACATGAACACTCAGAGTGATAAGTTGAAAACGAACATTCTAATTAGACTTCTATTTCATCTGCTTTTTTTAAGTAAAAGGATGCGATTTTACAACGTTCTATCCATAAGAGGATTAGTGCCATATTAGTAGCGTGGCCTCTTTTTTACCCCAGGCAGAAAGGCACCGATTATTACCCTCATTGCACAGGTAAATGCTGGAATTCAGCTGGCATGTGCTACATTCTATGCGCGTGTGTGTATAAGACTAACCTGACCTGCCAAGAATACCTAAGTCCTCACTTAGGAGTTAAAGCTCAAAATACAGCGGGAACACACAGTTTTTGAGAAAACTTTAAAAAGGCACATGTACTAGTAAAATATTCCCTCTCCTTAACTGAGCTTGTTATGTTACTTAGAAGAGAATTTATGCTAATAGAATTCCTGCATGATTTTATTTCCCTTTCACGGCTGTTTACTTGACAGATGGTCATGGAGCCAGGCCCTGGGGGCTGAGGAGTAGCCTGTGCTTTGTGTACATTTATTTCAGGTGGAATGGAATAGCGAAAACCTGATCCAGCACAGTAGTCTGCTACAGTGGGCAATGTTGTTAAAATATTTCCTCTGCTCTTCCCCACCATCCAAGTTCTCTAAATCACCTTGAGATCATCCATCATCCCCCCAAATTTCCACTCCATTGCCATCACCCTCTCCTCAACTCTTTCCTCATTTGCTCACCTCCTTCTTTCAGGAAATGGAGACTCGTGGGGTCTTTTCGTCTAGGAGCAGAGGGGTAGCTCTGAGACCTCCCCTGCTCCTCCCGGGACTGGAGTGCTAAAAAGCTGACCTCGGTGGATTATGGCATTTGGGAGCCTGCCTCATTGTGCCGAGGTAGTGGACTTGTCCAGGTGTGTTCCCCAGCATGTGGCCATCCTTTGGCCAGCAAAGAACGGAGGCCACCACTTACTTTAAGCTGCTTGGTCTTCTCCCGCAGCGTGTGGCGGTAGATCTGCAGCTGCTCCGCCGCCTCCGGCCCAGGCTGCCGGGCCAGGATGTGCTTTAGTTCCACATACAGCTTCTCCTTTTCCTGGTGGAGAGCAGAACCACAAGCGGAGATAAACAACCCCATCAAGACAAGGGAAGTGCCTTTCACAGCATGGTCAGGATGATTTGGGACCATTCTAAGTTACGCCATAGCTCCACACTGATTGCATTCACCTATAGACTCAATCAATCATACACCAAACTGACCCTGATCAAGGGCCTAGGATGTGCCCAGCACCTGGATACAAATAATAAGATAAATGAGGAAGAGAAAGTCCCTCTCTACCTAAACTTATAATCACATAACTGAGAGACAAGGGCAATGATGGAAGATCTTCACAAAGTGTTGAGGCCAGGAAAAGCAGGGAGGGACTAACTCCGGTTGGAAGAGTTAGGGGGAGATGTCACAAAAATGTCATTTGAAGTGTCCCTTGAAGAATGAACAGGAGTTTTCTCCAAGCAGAGAGAGAAAAGAAGAGCTTTTCAGGCTGAGGTTCAGTGATAGGACAGGGCAGTGGTAGGTCCAGTTCAGCAGGTGCATAGGGCAGGAGGAGGGAGAAACAGAGAGAAAGGCTGGCCTCACAGGTGGGGACCAGACTGTGTGTGTCACACAGGACGTGGTTTGGGACCACATCCTTTAGGAAATGGGGAGCCAAGGATGAGCCACGCCAGGATTTCTCTTTGGAGGAGTAACTCCAGCAGGAAAGCAGAGAATAGAGTGAGGAGACTGTTTGGGACATCAGTATTTGCAGAAGATGAAGAAAGCAGGAAATAGGGCAACTAGAATAGAAAGTAGGTAGGTGTGAAGATATTCTTGAGGTAGAATCAGTGGGATTTGGTGAATGATCAGATAAGTGAAGAAGGAAGGAGCAGGAGCCAAGATGACTCCAAAGTCTCTAACATGGATGAGTGGGGCTGGAGGGTGATGGTAACAGAGGCAGGGAGGCTAGGAGAAGGTGTGGGCTGAGGGGGAAAAGAATTGTTACTGCATTCTCTTCCGGTAATCACTGGGTTCTGGATACATTGAGCTTGAGGCCCTGTGGCTTATCTAGAAGAGGAGTTGAAAATATAGCCCCAGAGTTGAGAACTAAGGAGCAAGTTGGAGCCAGAGGTGGGTCAATGAGAGTGGATCCATCAACCAGGGATGGCTCACAGGGTGGGCCAGGACAACCAGATCTTTGGGAGAACCAGCATATAAAGAGTGGGTAAGTAAGAAAGCCCCAGAAAAGGAGAATGAGGGAGAGTAATTGAACGTCTCCAAAGGCAAGAAAGGCAGACGTTTCAAAGGGGAGGAATGATTTGAGCAGTCAGGACATCAAATGGGGTAAAGAGAAGAAAGAGGAGAGGGACTGAAAATGGCCTTTGGGTGGGCTGTTAGGTCAGCACCAGTGACCTCAGGAAGGCTGCAGTAATATTTTGGGAGCAAAAGTCACAGAGGTTGAAGAAAAAACAAGAAGAAGGAAGTAAAGAAAGTGAGTCTTTTAAGAAATACGACATGGGAAAAGGAGAGATCTGGAAATGGTTTGAGGGAAGATGTAAAAATCCAGGAAAATTAGGATATGCAAATTTGTAGAACTAAAAGAAAGGACCTCCCAGGAACCCAAAGCAAATCATAATTCTGTAACTTAAATTAACCAATAAACACTATGGAATTCCCATTTGGATCCTGAAGTTTAATTGCTTGTAATGTGTTTTCAGATCCTTGAACTGAAGGTATTACACACCAGCAAAGATTTATTTCTAAAGCATCTCAATTCTACATTCTCATTTCTCTAAACTGCAATAATTTGAACAAACATTGATAAAGACTAGTGTGTCTGCTCATTTGCCTCTGTACATATTTATTTCCTTAAGGTAATTGTGTTAAAGAAAAAAATACAAGTAAAAGCCCTCTCATTAAATGAAACACCCAGTCAAATGGAAACTAATTTTTATCCAAAGCTAAGTATTCTTAGCATTGTCATCCAATAATCTATTTTTGCCAGAGAACATAAAAGTCATAAATAGAATAGGTAAAAGAAAATTCATTCACTAGTCACTGTTACCATTTGTTTTAGCTTTTCCTTTTCCCTGACCAAATTATAGGAACTTTATTACAAATAACATGGCTCTACTTTCAAAAGAGTGTATGCAACTTAAAAATTGGTTGGGTGGAGAAAGCTTCTGAAGAAACACATATCAAAATAATTTTCACCATTTAAGAAATAATTCCAGAAATGACAAAGGAACCCAAAAGCCCACGCGAAAGAAGAAAACTTGAACAAATAGAATTACAAAGTGGTGATTTTCCTTTGCTGTACAACACTTCCTGTCACACCTTCCAATAAAATCTTCCCAGTAAATGGATATAGCAAGCAATGAGAAAGATATCAGGAGGTGAGTTTATTTTCTATAGCCACTTAACGCCTGCTCTGTTGGAAAAATAGCACTTCTGCCAAGGCTTCAAGATTCAATTTGGAGAGGGTAATAAATATGTGGAGAAGCCCATGAAATTGTTTTGTCGTTTCTTTCAGTTTACCTTTCTCTGCACCAGAATATGAGGAGACTTGAAAAGTAAAGAATCCCACAATGATGAGGGGGAAGCAATTTGTTTTGGGACATAATAATGTCTTAAACTGAGAAGACCATCTTAGTCCAAGAACCTTCCAGTGTTTCACAGGCGGACTTCTTTTCAGTTGCTCCTGGTAGGGATGGAGGAAAGAGACACGGAGAAGAAAGGCTGGAGGAAGTAAACATTGTTACCTCACCTCATAGGTGAGAATCCCAAGGTCAACAGGAATGAATAGTGTGTCCAAAGTGTGACAAGACAAAAATCTAGTCGTGGTATACTCGAGTCACTTTTCCCATGCAACACCTCCTCTGGGGCTTGAATTCATTTTACAGCCCAGAAAGAATCTGGATCAAATTGAGCTATATAATTCCTAAGGCTATGTGACAACATCAATAGAAGAATGGAACCAGAAGGTGAAATCAGGTTTATAGCCAGGTTAGAGGGTGTTAGAGGCAAGAGCATGACTCGGCTCCCCCATCTCCTGGCCTACGCCATCCAGATGAGCCCCCTACGCATGTCCTCTAACAAGGCGTGCAATCTGTATATACAGAGTGAACGATGTTGCCATTTATCCTGTCTTTTTCTATCACTTCCTGGTTTTTTCTCAAGGCTGTAAAATGAATTGAAATGGGTTTATTCCAAAGGATAAACTGAGCGACTGAACAGTGAGGGCCCACAAGTGTGGAGAGAAAAGTGAAGAAACTGAGTGAATTACCATTAAAACTGTTGGAGCAGTCAAAGTCAAAAAGCTCTGAGAGTTAAATAATCCAGGACAAGTGATGCATGTGTGTTCATGGTGGGTGGAAAGAATACCAAATGAAACTCCAGGGACTAAGAGAGTGGAAGTACGAATAGCAGGGGGAGAGAGGATGGGGGTAGTGGTTGAAATGCACTGCCAGGATTCAACATGCATGAATTTTGCTCTGTGCTCACAACGGAAAACCTAACTGAAACAACCAAAGTGAAGGCTGGTCAGCATTAACATTCTAGCTGTGTGTATCATACAGATTTGTATTTTGAGAGAACGTGCTAGTAATTTAGATAAATATGGAGTGTTTGATGGATTGACGGTCTTAAGTACGATTGTTTTTCAATTTATTTCTCTCCTAACCCTCTACAAGGGCCAACCAAGCTCTTCAAACATTGTGCAATGGTGTGTATAATAACCCCATTTAGAGACAAAGCGTGCAATTCTATTATAAAGAGAATCTATCTTATGCAACAGAGACTCATTAGCTGTCCGATGTATATTGTCTCCATAAGCCAGCAGTGGCAGAACCAGCTGCCTTGTAATATACATGCTGTCCTTCTTCATTAAGCCACATCCATTTCTTTTCAAACTAAGTCAATTAATTTGTCACCGGGTTAGAAGCACCATATGTCACTGAAACATCAGAAGAAAATCATAAATAGTGTATTATTTCCCCACCAACAAGAGATTGCATCCTCAGGTTGGCATTTCTTTATTTATTCAGACTTTGTTCATGACATACATCAATACTACTTTGTAGCATGCCTCACTCTTTAAATTATTTTATGAATAGCTATACTGGGAAGAAGCTAGACTATTAACACCAAGAAACTAGCTTTTTCTTGGTCTGAGCTTGTCTTGCAAGCATTAACAATACTGCGTCCATTCTTGAAATGATGTTCTCTTGCTAGACATCCCATTCTCTCAGCTGGACAAACTGTCAGCCGTGGTTATGGATTCTTTTGCTGCAAGAGTCTCTGCCAAGTTACGCTGGATAATAGCACAGCTTATTGTCAATATCGGCTGAGTACAGTGGTAAGAAATTAATTACAGTATTAGCTTCAAATAATGCTGTCATTACATGGTGACAGTTTGTAACCCCGTATTGGAAACTCCAGATATGGAATCACTCACACTTCAGGTATTTGTATTTTCTGTGACAATAAATTAAAAGTCTACATTCTGAACAGTCTATGCAAATGAGAGTCAGTGCTATTCTGGGTACAATTCAGAGGAAAAAACTGAGTTGCTCACCGAACTCCTTTCCCCACTGAGCTACAATTTTATATTCACTGTCAGTTTATATTCCCTGTCTTTTGCTTTGCATCTTCAGCTGAAAACAGAAGGTAGTTCACATTCAGTGTGCACCTTAACACTTCTTCCTCCTCAGCTCGCCTACTCAAGGCAATAACTGACTAAGAGGAACTAATTTATTCTGCCTTAATCTGAATCTGTGTTTGGCAAATGCCAGTGTATTGATCCTGCTCAGCCTGGATTCATGAACTTGCTTGGGCGAGCGTTGGGAATAACTGCCTCACCCCGTGAACTGGAGAACTCATGTGAAACAGGCAGCTTTCGTGCTGATCCAAAGACACAAGCTTATCTAGACCCACCAGGGTGAGAGGCACCCACTCAGAAGGTTGGATACCATGTTCTCCAAGGAAACAGACTCTGTCTTGTCTTCAACTCCAGCTCACCCAATGGGTTCAAGATGAAGCTGATTTTAAAAAACCAAAAATCCCATAACCACTACTTCTGAGAGAGTCTACTTCACAGAATATATGGAAAATGTCTTTTCCAAAATGTCAACAGATACCATTTCTGTTACTTGGAGTTTTTAATTGTTATGAAACCATTCTTTCTCTCCCATTGAATTATGAGCCTTTAAGGTCAGAACCATGATGGATCTTTCTATACGTCCCTTGTACCTGCTATTGTGCTCTACTCATTCTAGGTGCTCAGTAATTTTGTTGCTTGCAATTATATTGTCAGCAAATTCTGCCATCATATTTAAATAGTACACATCAATAGAGATAATATATATCTATGTTGAGAACTTTTGCTTGAATTAGACCATTGGGTAACATCTTCCGGTTAGCAGAGCTTGTATAATTCACCCTAGTGAGCTAGTACTATAAGTTTCCTAACTTTGAGCTAAACTTTTTTGTCATGTGTATTGTGTATAACTCAGGAAATCTCCTGATGTACAACCTTGACCTCTTAGTTAAGTGTGTATAGTGGTTTTCTGGTAGTGCAAGTAGTTTCAAGTACTTTTTTTAATTCCTAAGACTTGCAAATGTATTCAAATAAGTTGACTCTGAAAACTCTACCTGTATGAGCATGTACATACTGATACATGTACGTATGAAAATGCAAGCCTAACTCTTAAACTGTAGTCCTCAACTAAATAATGTGTTGACTTTATAAACAGCCTCCTTAAACACGGAAATTCTAATTGCACACATAGCTCTTTTCTACAATTAAAAAAAATACAATACATTTTTGCCTGTTTGCTTGGTTTCAGTCCTTTTTTCATCCTTCCACCCCCATCCATTACTCTGAACAAAAGACTAAAGCCAGATTTAGAATTTTAAGCAAAATTGCCTCCCTCCTTCTATAAAGGCAATTCCAGAACACTGCCTAATTTATCTAGAAATGCCTGTTTTCATTAGTAGGAAAATAAATTAGAAACTCTGTAAACATATTACATTCCTATCTAGCTTTAGAAAAGGAAAAAGAAATGGCTGATACCTTGGAGCTTTCTCGTTTATTAGCTTTATAACAAAAATGTCAGCTAAACTGAGCACTGGACCTGTCTTGTTTATGATGTCATGAAGTAGTAAAGCCCCCTAGAGAGAATGAGAGATGCTAGATTTGGGGATGAAACAGAATTACACAGCTGGGTTCCTTACAAGCAGGGAACTACTTGGTTCCACAGTGCTTCTTGGCTTTGGTTGTAGATGATTAAGCGTCTTATGAGGCATACGAGAAATTTGCATGCACTAACCTTCACCATTTTTGTAACAATACAAAAAATGCTTCTGGTGCTTTCTGATATGAGCAACACAAACTTTTTCTGAGAGCTCTTTTTGCAAGGGATTTTATTTCCAAATGCAGATGTATGTTTGTGAAATCCTCTACAAAGTATGTAATTGTCTAGACCAGCCTGAACATCATTACCAAGACTATTGGAATGTTTTGCCTTTAAATGTTCCCTAGCAACTTAATGTATGTGAAGAATTTGCACATATTAAATAACTGTAGCGTTAACTTTTCTTAAAGCCAGTAATGAAACAAGTCTAGAAAACTTCAAGTCAACTAAGATTTTCTTTAGTACCAGTACTATGCATATTATTGTGCTAGTTTCATGCAAAGATAAGTAAGGTCCAAACTTCAAGAAGCTTACTATTCAGTTGAGGAAAAACAAATAACTAAGCCACAAAACAAAACAGAATAACGTCAAGTCAAAGAGGTGTTATGAGCAGTGTGTGGCGTGTGGGTAGATTCAAAGGTAGAGATGATATCCACTTGGTGGACCAGAGAGAGGGAAATAGTTCAGATGGATCTTGGTGTGAGTAGTAGCAGCAGCAATAATATTTGTACTCATGAATTAGAGAAGGGCCTCACGATCAAAGCACAAATTTAGTAGATAAAGCCACTTGAAGTCAATCCACTTAAAATGTAACCAGTTTTCATAAGAAATAGCAAGGAAAGAGTTTGAATGAGATTTTTTTCCTTGAAAAATTATCTAAAACTCATAAAAAGAAGTTTCGTTTGTCTTAAAATTTAAAAATTTACATTTCAACTTTAATAATAACTTAATGGAACAAATAATCACTTTAAAAGATTGGGTTTTTTGACATAACTAACAACATTATATCAGAGTGTGATTTGACTTCCTTCATATACCTGACTTCCACAGTACCACTTTTTCATAAATTTTTAGCACATGTAACTATAAAACATAGCAATAAAATGAATGCTTATGGTGAATCCATCCCCAACTTATGAAATAGAACATTACCAAATGCCGAGAATCTGTGTATTCTCTTCTCCCTCTCATCCCTTTGTCTACACAACCGCTCCCATCAGCCAAGGTGAGCACCATTCTGAATCCTGTTATTATCATTCACTAGATTTTTTCATAGTTTTATCATACATCTACTATTTAATTTTGCTTTGCTTTGAGCTTTATAAAAATATAACTGAGTGTTCCCAGTTTTCTTTGATGTGCTTGTTTTACTCAACATGATAGTTCTAAGATTTATTAATGTTGTTGTGTGTTTCTGTTCATGTAGCTCATTTGATATTCCATTGGGTGAGAATTCCACAATGTACCCATCCTCCTGTGGTGGGCATTTGGGTTGTTTCCAGGGTTTTGTTTCTATCAGCAACGTTGCTATGAACATCCTTGCACATGTTCCCTAGTTCACAAGGACAAGTCTTCCCAGCATGTGGACCTAGAAGTGGAAATGCTGCATCTTAAAGGTATATGAATGTTCAACTTTGTAAGATGATGCGAAATTATTTTCCAAAGTGTTTAATAAAAATCCCCGCTGATCTGCATCCTTGTCATTGCCTGATGCTGTCAGGCTTTCCTAAGCAGAGTATCCAGCTAAGCCACAGCCAAACTCCTGACCCACTGAAATTATGAGATAATGTGCATTGTTTTAAGCTGCTAAATTGGTGTTAATTTATAACAGAGCAATAGATAACTAATACAGAAATCTAACCTTGTGTCCCTCTAGAAATAGTAAAATAGTATCTCAATGTGGTTGTATATTTAATTTCCCTGTTTATTAAATAAGGTTAGGCATTTTTTTTTTAAAGTTTATTCATCATTGTGTTCCCTCTTCTGAGAAATGCCTGTGCACATTGTTTTTCTATTTCCCTTCTGAGTTTTCTTTTTCTTATTGATTTGTAATTCTTTATATATTCAGGATGGATAAAGATTTATAAAGTTTGTGCCTCACTTTCTTTATGACTTCTTTTGAGGAACAGACATTCTTAATTTTAATGTAGTAAGATTTATTCATAATTTCTTTTATGGTTAATGCTTTTTGTATCTTAGTTAAGTACTCTGACCAATTATTTTTAAAAGACTTCCTTTAGCAGGAATATTCAAAAGCTTCATTAATTTCTCCCAAATCCTCTCTTAATCCTTTGATATTTAAAACATTCTTTTTTGAGATACCTGTACTTGCACTCATTCAGTTTTCTCTTTTTCCACCAGATGCTGATTTGTCATTGCTTTTGCATATGACTCCAGCATTTTCCTAATATCACTTGCATTGACTTGCATGACTTCTTTTGCAAAGTTTACAATTTTACTTTGCAATTGCTTTGCATTGTATTTCCATCTCCTGTTGCGTATTAATAATACCGGACAATCCTACTGAGAAAGAGAAACCAACGATGTCAAGATGGGCAGGAGGTAGTTACATGATGCTGGGAGGGATGTCTGAGCAGTTAGTAGTTAATAAATGGCAAGCTCATTAGGGAATATTTTTATGTTATGACAACACTTACTTTCCTGCACAATCGCACAATTTGGGAGAATTAGACAAAGAATACTGGAAAAGAGTAATAGCAGCAGCAGCAGCTCTCATTTCTAGAACAGGTAGTATGGACGTGCCAGGCATGATGCTAAGCTCAACACACGTGTTACTTCAATAACTCATCAGAGCATACCAGAGAAATGATTGTTATTATCCCTGTTTTCCAGATGAGGACATTGAGACTGAGAAGTGCCAGTGATTTCCCCAAATGAAACAACTAGAAAGTGGTAGAACCAAGATTTGAACCTATATAAAATAGAACATTTCAAAGATTGAGATAAAAATGTATATGTGTGTGTGTGTGTGTGTGTGTGTATATATATATATATATATATATCTCCAGCCTTGCTCTTAAGGACTGCACATATTGCTTCTTATAGTAGGTGGAGAGTAAAAGAGGAGAAAAATGCAAACAAGGGTGTAAAGGCAAGGAAGCAGCCAGTAAGCCTGCAGGATGTGCAAGGGAGGTTGTAAGGGACTGTCCTACTAGACCTGAAAGAAGGACTATATGTATCTTGAATGACAGGCAGATGAGTTTGCTTTCAACTTGATAGAAGGTAGGAAATCATTGAAGGTTTCTTGGTGGATAATATATTATTATTATCTTAACAATATTAATATATGATTGTGTATTGTATACGTGTACTACTCTAATAAACTATTTACATTATAATACACATATAAAATAGAACATTTTTAAGGAATGAGATAAAAATACATACATATGTAGAAATTCTAATATTTTCTTCCAACACTCAGTAGATTATCTTAAGGGATTCACTTTGGAGAACATTGGTCTAAGATAACAGAAATGAGGATCTGAATCAGGATAGTGGCTGGGGAAAAAAATATAAAGGTAGAAACAGAAGCGAGAGCATGTGGAGATGGAATTCACATGACTCAGCAACTGACATGGTGACAGGAGGATGGAGGAGTCAGAAGTGACTCTGGTATTTCAAGCCTCTGGGCTCCTGGAAAAGCTGCCACACCATGAACATACATACCCAGGGAAGCCAGGGGAGGAGCTGGCTTCAGGAAGAAGACGATGAGTTCAATTTTAAGGAGTCAATAGGACATCCTTTTGACAAACAAGTATTAAGAAATATGAACCCAGAATGCAAGAGAGCTTAGGTTAGCAGCCAGGACTATATCTACAGAAAGGTGAAAATTGAAGTCTTAATAAAGACCAAGATCCTTGAGGGAGAAAGCAATAAAAGCAGTGTTCAAGGATGTGCCATAGAGGATAGTTAACATTTAGGGAATAAGAGAAGGAGGAAAAGAGAGCCAAGAATAAGAGAGAAGAAACAGTCAGTGGGAGAGGAGAATCAGCAAACTTCTGAGCCCTGAAAGATAAAGCAGGGGGAAGGTGTAGTGTGTTTGATAGGATCAAGTGTGGCTGAGGTCAAAAACAACAAGGGTTGCAATCAGCCCACTGGAAGTGATTACTCATCTATTTAAACATACATTCATTCAACCATTCCTTCACCCAACCATTCATCCATCTATCTATTCAAGAGGTGCTGATGGGTGCGCCAGGCACTATGCTACACTCTGGCATCATCGTCTCTGTTGTCATGGTTGTTCTCATCATCACCAGCTACCAGTTATTAAGCAACTACTATATGCCAGTCACTTTTCATAAATTATATCCAATCCTTATAACAATTCTATAAATCAGTGGATATTTTCATTTTATAGATGAGGAAATAGAGTAAGTAACTTGACTAAGGTCACTAGTGCTAGAGCTGTAAAGCAAACGCAATTCCAAAAGACCAAGTTCCTACTTGTAGATTGTGTGGTTCTCAAGGAATTTATAGTCCAATGAGACAGACAGACAAGTGATTCAATGATATGTTGTGATAAGAGTGATTCTAGACAAGCACAGATATGCTACAAGAATCAGAGAAGGGACAATCCTGAAAAGAAAGGCTCCTGAGAGTCCAACATTAATAATGGTCCATCACTTTCCAAGGGCTCAAGGGGTTCATCTACAAAGGCCGCCTGGCTGGGTCCATACATTTCCTTCCCCTGGACCTCTCCCTCTAGGACCCTTGATTCCTGGTTATTTGTCCCGTGTGGGTGAACTAGGCTGCATGAATGTTGGAGTTCTAGAAAGAGATAGCCTAGGGGCATGCTTCAATCAAATGCATATTACTTGGTCCTAAAAGGGGCTCCTTCCTCAGGCTCTGCCTAAATTGTCTAACTTAGAAGGAAACCTCAAGGCCTCTTATACTTTTCTCCCTAAAGCCAGGGTCAAGAGTCATACCAGACATTGAACTCCCAGCTTCCTCTCACCAAGCTGCCACTGAGGTAGGAAACTCAAGGGAAATTCTAGAATCAGAAATGATTAATTAGGCCTATAATAGAAATGATCCCTTGGGGATTAATAGGAAAAGGCAAGATGATTCCAATTACTCATAAAATGATAATTATAATAATAGTTAACATCTATTGAACACATACCACAAGCTCTGAAAACAAGTTTATAGATATCCATGTAATCCTTACACATCAACTCCATTTCACAGATGAAGAAACTGAGGCTCCACAAAGCTAAGTAACTTGCCCACAATCATACATCTACAAATTGCATAGTCAGGATTCTAACCCAGGCCACTGTCACTCCAAGCCTGGACCAGCACACTCTTGGCTTCTTCAGATCCATTGCCAAGTACCCTCTCTCTACCATTCTTAGTTGCCAGCCAAACCAGGAAGATGGCCAAGGTAGTGAGGGATCAGAAGAACAGAGCAGCTGTGTAACTGTACATTGAAAATGACAGCTGCATAAAGAAAGGACCTTACACAACCAAGTTATCAAAACTTGCAATGGGGCCAATGAAAGGCTGCTCAGGGAAATCTCACTAACTTGGAAAATTTTTTGGAATAGTATATAGTATAAATTAAATTTTAAAACAAGAAATACTCTGATGGAATTACATACTCAAGTTGAAATAATTCCAAGTAATTTGGATTCTGTGATTAAATCCTTAAAAGCTTCCAAGCAACGATAGGACCATGACATCACAAGATGGGCTCAGAGCAGAGAGAGCTCCGTCCTTCCTCAGCAGCCCTTCATGCTCCCTGTAAGTCCATTAAATAAGTCATGTCACTCCCTGATCCATCAGGTTCATTTAAGCCTCCTTGGCTTTGCACTGGCTGTTCATTTCTCCAGAATGCCCTTCCCCGACTCCCACCTCCACCCCTTGTTGAACATCTTCTCATTCTTCAAGACCCTGCTCAAAGTAACTTCCATGGGGAGGCCTTTCCAATTTCCTCAAACTAACTGCATCCTTGGTGTTATCACAGTGTTATGTTTCTCAACTTTGGGTTGATTTAGCCACATTCTTCACTTCATGGTACATTGTCATCATTGGTGCATCTTTAACTTTATGCATAGCATAAAAACCATTACAATAAGCAGGCCAATATCACTGATGAACATTGATGCAAAAATCCTCAATAAAATACTAGCAAATGGAATACAACAATACATTAAAAAGATCATACACTAAGACCAAGTGGGATTTATTCCAGGGATGCAGGGATGATTCAACATTTGCAAATCAATCAAGGTGATACATCACATTAATGAAGAATAAAAATCACATGATCATCTCAATAGATGCAGAGAAAGCATTTGACAAGATACAGCATCCATTTATGATAAAAATTCTGAATAAAATGGGTTTAGAAGGAAAGCACCTCAACATAATAAAGGCCATATATGAAAAAACCCACAGCTAATATCACACTCAACAGAGAAAAACCGAAAGCTATCCCTTTAAAAACAGGAACTAGACAAGGATGCCCACTTTTGCCACTCTTATTTAACAAAGTATTGGAAGTCCTAGCCAGAGCAATCACGCAAGAAAAAGAAATAAAAGGGATCCAAACTGGAAAGGAAGAACTGAAACAGTCACTATTTGCAGATGACAAGATTTTATACAGAGAAAACCCTAAAGAATCCACCAAAATCTTTTAGAAATAATAAATGAATACAAGAAAGTTGCAGGATACAAAATCAATATACAAAAATCAGTTGTGTTTCTATACATTAATAACAAAGTAGCAGAAAGAGAAATTAAGAATACAATCCCATTTACAATTACAACAAAAAAGAATAAAATACCTCGGAGTAAATTTAACCAAAGATGTGAAAGAACTGTACTCTGAAAACTATAAAACACTGTTGAAAGAAATTGAAGAAGACACAATGAAATGAAAAGATATTCCATGCTTTTGAGTTGGAAGAATTAACGTAGTTAAAATATCCATACTTCCTAAAGCAATCTACAGATTCAAAGCAACCCCTATCAACGTTCCCACAATATTTTTCACAGAAATAGAGCAAAGAATTCTAAAATTTTTATAGAACAAGAAAAGACCCCGATTAGCCAAAGGAATCCTGAGAAAAAAGAATAAAGCTGGAGGTATCACACTCCCTGATTTCAAAATATACTACAAAGTTATAGTAATCAAAACAATATGGTACTGGCACAAAAACAGACACACAGATCAGTGAGAGAGAATTGATAGCCCAGAAATAAACCCACACATCTATGGACAGCTGATATTTGACAAGGGAACAGAGAACATACAGTGTAGAAAGGAAAGTCTCTTCAACAAATGGTTTTGGGAAAACTGGACAGCCACATGCAAAAGAATGAAAGTAGACCATTATCTTACACCACACACAAAAATTAACTCAAATTGGATTAAAGACTTGACTGTAAGACCTGAAACCATAAAACTTCTAGAAGAAAACATAAGTAGCATGCTCTTCAACATCTGTCTTAATAGCATATTTTCAAATACCATGTCTGACCAGGCAAGGGAAACAAAAGAAAAAAACAAACAAATGGGACTACATCAAACTAAAAATCTTCTGCACAGCAAAGGAAACCATCAACAAAATGAAAAGACAACCTAACAATTGGGAGAAGATATTTGCAAACCATGTATCTGATAAAGGGTTGACATCCAAAATACACAAAGAACTCATACATCTCAACAACAACAAAAGCCTGATTTAAAAATGGGCAAAAGATCTGCACAGACATTCTTCCAAAGAAGATATACAGATGGCAAACAGGCACATGAAAAGATGTTCAACATCACTAATTATTAGGGAAATGCAAAATAAAATTACAGTAAGATATCACCTCATGCCCATCAGAATGGCTATAATTAACAAGACAAGAAATGACAAGTTTTGGAGAGGATGTGGAGAAAAGGGAACTCTCATACACTGCAGGTGGGAATGCAAACTGGTACAGCCACCATGCAAAACAGTGTGGAGATTCCTCAAAAAATTAAGAATAGAAATACCATATGAACTAGCTATTCCACTGCTGGGTATTTATCCAAAGAACATGAAAACACAAATTTATAAAGATATATGCACCCCCATGTTTATTGTGGTATTATTCACAATAGCCAAGACTTGGAAGCAACCTAGGTGTCCATCAAGGGACAAATGGACAAGGAAGATGTGGTATATATACACAATGGAACACTACTCAGCTATAAAAAAAAAAATGAAATCTTACCATTTGCAACAACATGGATGGACCTTGAGGGTATTATGCTAAGTGAAATAAGTAAAAGGGAGAAAGTCAAATACTGTATGATCTCACTCATAAATAGAAGATAAAAACAACAAACACACAGACAGACACAGAGATTAGATTGGTGGGGGCAGATGGTGAAAGGGGTGACTGGACACGTGTGTGGTGACGGATTAGAAGTAGTCTTTCGGGGGTGAACATGATATAGTCCACACAGAAATTGAAATATAATGATGCACATCTGAAATTTATATAATATTATAAACCAATGATACCTCAAAAGAAATTACAACAAGCATCTTCAATACAACATCTTAACATGCAACTGACTAATTTTCTCTGGATTAATTCCTAATGTAGACAAATGTAGAATTTCTGAGCCAGATTTTGCACACTATAAGGGCTTTAATACATACTACCAAACTCTTCTAGAAAGTTTTCATCAATTTAAACTCCACCCACAGTATATACAAGTTCCTATTACCCCCACATTCTCACTAGCACTAGGTATCATCATTTTCTTTTTCATCTTTACCAATCTGTTAGGCAAAAAAAAGATAATTATACTTTTAATTCTCATGCCTTTGATTGCTAATAATGTTAACCATATTTTATACGTTTAATTAGTCATTCATACTTCTCTGTGAATTATCTGCTTATGATCTCTACAAATTTATTTATTGAAGTGACCATCCTTTTCAACTGATTTGCAAAAGTTCTTTACATATTAAGGATATAGACCCTTTCTCTGCCATATTTGTTGCAAATATTTTTTCTTTTTTCGTCTTTCCTTTTTTAAAGTGTTTTCTGCTGTACTGATGATGTTTTAACTTTTTATGTAGACAATGCTATCACTCTTTTCTTTTGTGACTTCTGCCTTTGGAATTACACTTAGAAAGTCTTTCCCCTACCTCTAGGCACATACTGTAGAGAGATGCTCATATATGTGTAGGCAACTTGTACAAGAATGCCCACTGAAATACTTTTAGGAATAGTGAAAGTTTTGGGGGGAAAAATCTTAAATGTCCATCTTAAAAAAATAAATATAGTAGAGATATACAATAGAATTACCTACAGTATCTATGCGTATCAACTCGGATGTTTCTCAAAAATATAATGCTGAGTGGGGGAAAAAAAGAACAAAATGAATAATAATGCCATGTGTAAAAACGTAAAATATACCACATTACTCTCTATGTTGTTTGTAGATGCATCAATTTGCAGTAAAAGCATAAAGATATACTGAAGGAACATGCATAAACTTCATGATAGTTATTGCCTCTAGGAAAGGCAGAAAAGAAATGGGACTTTAAAGGGGTACAAAGAGGTCTTCACCCAATCCAAAAGATCTACTTTATTTATTTTATTTGAAACAAATGTGACAAAATGTTAATATTTACTATTCTGGGTGGTTAGAGGGTATGTTTGTTCTATTATACTCTTTTTCTGCATTAATATTTTTCCCCAAATGAAAAAGGAGGGGGGGCTTTCCCCACCGTTCAAGAATATATAGAAATTTATTTTTATTCTAGAACTTTTGCAATATTTCTTAAAATTTAGTATATGGTATGAAGTAGGACTCAAATCTGATGAATGAATGAGTGAGTGAACGAAAACATGAATAATGAGAGATTGACTCATCTCAATTACTAAATAATTCTCTGCCACTCCCAGGAGTGCCATCATTGAGATTACGTGCACATGCTCAGTAAATCAGAAAGAACTTCACAGCCAACCTAGTACTCAAGTTATCGTGGCCCTAAAATAGATCTGTGCTGGTCAATACGGCAGCCACTTGCCACATGTGGCTCAAAAGCACCTGGAATGTGGATAGTCTGAATTGATATGTGCTGTAAGTGTGAAATACATACCAGATATTATAGACTTAGTACAAAAACAAGAATGTAAAATATCACATTAATAACTTTTAAAATTCATTTCATGTTGAAATGACATTATTTTGGATAAATTGGGTTAAACAATGTATATTATTAAAATTAATTTCACCTGATTCTTTTATCTCGTTATTGTGACTACTAGAAGATTTACAATTACAGATACGACACACATTATATTTTTATTGGACAACACTGAAATAGAGCAACAATGTTGTTTTAGATCTGAAATTGCAGAAGAAAAAACGTGCCCAGCTTTCACATTTGCCTAATCTGAATGCAAACCAACTACCTCTTTATAGAAATAATGGCATGAAACTAGATGAAAAAGTATGAGGTTATTATGCTGCACAGCCTGCAACTTGGAAAATTAGACCTTACACAAATTGTGCCATAAAGTACTTAATAAAATTTTAGGGAAGTAGAAAATTTTGTATTAAGTCCTGTAATACAAAATAGATTCATTTCCAAAAGAAGATCATAAGGCAAGAAGGTAATGTGAGAAACAACAACCACAGAGAAAGAACATTTTGTTGTCTGTCTCCTAATGTTTCTGCTGCCCCATGGATCACCGCTGTATCAGCTCACGTTATTTCAGTGGTCCTGGGGTTACTCTCTTTTTAATGAATTCTACCCTTGACTGGAAAGTGAGGATTCTAGTATAATCCTATGGACACAAAGACCCATGTGGTCCACTCCCAGAGAAGTATTATGGTCAAAGCCACCGAAAAACAATTTCAGGCTAACTTCCATTCTTCATTGTCATCGACTACTGTGAAGGGGATATATTACCCACATCAGTACTTAAAATCCCCACTCTCATAACCTGCAGCTACTCTCACATCCTTGACGTGAAAATCCCTAGAAAAACTTCTTTCATGTGCTGCCCGTCTATCTATCCCTCAGTGTTATCATGATTATGTATCTTAAAAACGAAGAGAACTACTCCCCGCCCGCCCCACCCTGCCCCCAGCCTGAGTGGGGAGGAGGGGCTGTCAGTGAGAGGCAAGAGCCAGACGCTCTCCAGCAGGCAGAGGAGGAGGAAAGGCTGTGGGGAAAAAATATAATTTAGTATTTTGTGTCCTGTCCAAAGCAGCCAAAGCCAGGAGTTATGATTCTATGCGGTAAGCTAAGCGGGCAACATGGGTAGTTCAACAGATTAAAAGATCAGATTTTATAAAACAAAAGCAAGGGATGGGACAAAAATGTGCCTTGAGTTCATTTTTTACTGAGGAGGAATTCATGTCGTATCAGACCTTGCGGAATGGAAGGATTTCACAAGTCAGACAGGATCTGTAATATTCAGTAGTAAAGAGGAATTGAAACTTCTCCAAACGGGTGCCATTTGGAGACATGGTGATTTTCAGAAATGACACTGACAAAGGGACCCTTAAATAAGGAAATTTTGTTTTAAAAATTGGGGAAATAGGGTCTGATATACCACAATAGGCACTGGCATGCTTTTTTTTTTTTTACTTTTATCTTCTTGAAATAGTACACTTGAAATTCCATAGCCAGTTTAACAGAAATGTCATTAATTCAAGCTGGCTTCATAAAGCTCTAACTCCCTGTCTCCCCTCTGAATGCAGGCTCCTAACATTTCTCTCACTGCTTCTCTCTCTGCCCCGGCTGGGAGCCGCAGGGAGGACGCAGCCCTCAGGCTCCACTCAGCCCATTAGCCTCCTGCTGGCTTTATTGTTCTGCTTGTCCCACCTCTACCCCAGAGTCAAATACCTCCAGGTCCCCTCTACAACACTTTTTTTTTCAGCTTAAGGTTTTCTTAAAAAATTGAGATATAGTTGACATACAATATTATATTAGTTTCAGGTGTACAACACAGTGATTCAACATTTATATACATTACAAAATGATCACCTTGTAAGACTAGTAACTTTGTCAGTACACAAAGTTATTACAATATTGTTGACTATATTCCCTATGCTGTACATTACATCCCCATGACAGACTTATTTTATGATTGGACGTTTGTACCTCTTCATCCCCTTCACCTATTTCACCCTTTACCCCCAACCCCTTCCCCTCTGGCAACCACCAAGTTGTTCTCTGTATCTAGGAGTCTGTTAGATTTGTTTTGTTCTTTTAGATTGCACATGTAAGTAAAATCATACAATATTCTTCTTTGTCTGTCTGACTTATTTCACTTAGCATAATACCCTCTAGATCCTTCCGTGTTGTTTCAAATGTCAGGATTTCATTCTTTTTTACAGCTGAGTAATATTCCATTGTGTGTATGGGTGAATACACACACACACACACACACACACACACACACACACACATATATATATACCACATCTTCCTTATCCATTCATCTACCAATGGACTTTTACGTTACTCCCATATCTTGGCTATTGTAAATAATGCTGCAGTGAACATAGGGGTGCATATATCTTTTTGAATTAGTGTTTTCATTTTCTTTGGATAAATACCCTGAAGTGGAATTTTGGATCAGGTGGCAGTTCTAGTTTTAATTTTTTGAGGAAACTCCATACCATTTTCCATAGTGGTTGCACCAATTTACATTCCCATCAACAGTGCATGAGGGTTCCGAAAAATTTTGTCCACAACCTCGCCAACACATGTTATTTATCTTTTTGATAACAGCCACTCTAACAGGTGTGAGGTGATAACTCATTGTGATTTTGATTTGCATTTCCCTGATGATTAGTGACATTGAGCATCTTTTCATGTGTCTGTTGGTGATCTGTACGTCTTCTTTAGAAAAAATATCTATTCAGATCCTCCGCCCATTTTTTAATCAGATTTTTTTTTATATTGAGCTATATGAGTTCTCTATATATTTTGGATATTAACCCCTTACTGGATATATCATTTGCAAATATCTTCTCCCATTCAGTAGGTTGCCTTTTCATTTTGTTGATGGTTTCCTTCACTGCACAAAAGCTTTTTAGTTTGGTTTAATTTAGTTTTTAGATATAATCACATTTGTTTATTTTTGCTTTTGCTGCCCTTGCCTGAGGAGACATACTCAAAAAAAATATCGCTAAGACCAATGTCGAAGAGTTTACCACTTATGTTTTCTTCTAGGATTTTTATGGTTTCAGGTCTTACATTTAAGCCTTTAATCCATTTTTAGCTTATTTTTGTATATGGTATAAAAAAGTGATCCGGTTTCATTCTTTTGCATTTGGCTGTCCAGTTTTCCCAACACCATTTATTGCAGAGACTCTTTCCCCCATTGTATCTTCTTGCCTCCTTCATTGTAGATTAATTGACCATATGGGTGTGGGTTTATTTCCGGGCTCTCTCTTTTGCTCTGTTGACCTACGTGTCTGTTTTTGTGCCATTACTACACTGTGTTGATTACTATAGCTTTGTGGCATAGTTGAAATCAGGGAGTGTGATACCTCCAGCTTTGTTCTTCTTTCTTGAGATTGCTTTGGCTATTCGGGGTTTTCTGTGGTTCCATACAAATTTTATGATTATTTGTTCTAGTTCTGTGAAAAATGCTATTGGTATTTTAATAGGAGTTGCAGAGAATCTGTAGATTGCTTTGGGTAGCACAAACATTTTAACAATATTAATTCTTCCAAACCATGAGCACAGTATATCTTTCCATTTATTTATGTTGTTTTCAATTTCTTTCCCCAACGTCTTATAGTTTTCGTGGTACAGGTCTTTTACCTCCTTGGTTAAATTCGTTCCTATGTATTTTATTCTTTTTGATGTTATTGTAAATGGGATTGTTTTCTTAATTTCTGTTTCTGATAGTTCATTTTTAGTGTATAGAATTGCAACTGATTTCTTTATATTTATTTTGTATTCTTCAACTTTACTGAAATCATTTATTAGTCCCAATAGTTTTTTGGTGGAGTCTTTAGAGTTTTCTATAGAGAGCATCATGTCACCTGCAAATAGTGACAGTTTCACTGCCGCCTTTCCAATCTGGATATCTTTTATTTCTTTTCTTGTCTGATTGCTCTAGTTAGGACTTCCAACCCTATGGTGAATAAGAGTGGCAAGAGTGGGCATCCTTTTCTTGTTCCTGATCTTTGAGGAAAAGCTTTCAGCTTTTCACCACTGAGTATGATGTTAGCTGTGGGTTTGTCACATATGACCTTTATCATGTTGAGGTATGTTCTCTCTACATCCACTTTGTTAAGTGTTTTTATCCTGATTGAATGTTTCCCTCATCCCTGACCTCCTGTCACACCTGCCATGCACACTCCCAGTACTACCTCTCTCCTACTGTCCAGTTTCTCAGCTGCCAGGCTACCCAGTGCTCCTGAGGGCCATGAGGAACATACAGCCTGGGCCATTACAAATTCAAGCTATGCACGTTGACTTGTTCCTTCCCTCTACTCAGCATTTCTCATTTTCATTTCTTGTAAACACCCAGATACCATCTCCTTAGCAGCCTCTTCAGACATCTCTCCTCAGGGCCCCAGTTTTACTCTCAGCAGATGACCTGATCTGAACAGACAAAAGGCATCTTAAGAGACTCTGACCTTCATCACAAGACATCAGTGCTACACAAATTCTCTCTTCCTTCCTACTGGTATCAAACGAAGAGCTGGCTGCCTTCATCCTTCTCTCAGTGTGTGTGTATGAATAAATATATGTAGACATATACCATGCACATAAAACCCCACATTCTATACCCATACACACACACGGACATACACGCCTACCTCCTCTCTGTCTTCTGGGCTTATTCTTTGCACTCACGCCTGACATCAACGTGAATCTCACCCTCTCTCTCTAAAATGTTTACCCAGGATTGGAAGAACGCACATCACTCCACTACACTTGGGGAGTGGGGCTGTAACAAAAAGAGACAGAGGTCTTCCATGGTTTATTCTGTGTATTTCTAAATTCTTTGAATCTTTTGTGGTAAGAATGTATTTGTATTTTATGTGTTTTTAATTTTTTTTCCTCCAATCTTTCATAGCCAAATGTCTTATACAAGTAACCTAAGTTTACTGCCTCTATTTTTCCACCATCTCTTCCCTTTTGAGCCCTTGGCAGCCAGGCTTCCATGCCCAACAACCTCTTGGACTCTCAAAGGGCATCAGTGGGAGACTTCCCTGTGGTCACATCCTTCCCTCAGTTCTACTTCTCTTGGCAGATGCCAACAGCGATGACCTACTCTCTCCTTGAATTTCTCTCCTCCCTTGGGAGCTGCAAGACTGACCTTTGAGTTCATTGCAAAATTGGACACATTTCACTGAAGGACCCTGCAAATAGCCAAATGAGCTTTCCCTTTCCTTCTCCTAAAATCAAGGGAAGTGAGAGGAGCTGCAAAATGGGGAGCTCCTAAATATGTGTGTGTTTGCTTATGAAATGTCACCCTTTAAACAGCACACTATACACCCTCACACAACCACTGTCTCCACTTTTGGGAAAGCCAAAGACGATAAGGCCACACCAAAGTTTCCATAACCCTCAGTGTTGCCAAGAGGACTTCTTGCCAACCATCCTCTACCTATGCCCCCACGAGGACCACAGAGCTGGGTCCTCCCTTCTTGAGGTGCTTCACTTAGCTTCTCTCTACTGCACTTCTGTCCATTACCGCTCTCTTGAGAGGAAGGGGCAAAAATGATGTCCTACCTGAACAGAATTTTGAAAAATGAAGAGGGGTTCAGTGCATGGACAAGGCAAGGATAGATGTTCTCTGTGGGGAATTTCATCTTCAAAGCAGAAAAGAAAGTCTATATGTAGAGAATCACAATTAGATGAACTTTTTGAGTGTATGTTAGAAATCAATGGGTGTGCGCATTAAATGAGGTGGTGTGGGTGGAAGCGCTTTGCAAAATATAACTTGCTAGACAAATGTTGGATACTTCTATACTCATCTATCTCACAGAGTTGTTGAGGACCAAATGAGACAATATATGTAAAATTGCTTTGTCAACTGGAAAAAACATTTATAAATTGTTATTATTATGTGATGTTTTGCCTCTAGCTAGATTAAGAGTCAGACCATGGCAATATTGAAGAAAATTAAAATACTTGCTAATCTCTTTTAAATCCACATTCCTGGAGCTGTTTATAAACTGAGAATTCTAATTAATTTCCACCTTCTCACCTCTTTTCAGATGAATTGATTGCAATAAACTTCAAACTCTATTAACAACAGAGTCAAGTTCCTGGTAACCGTCAACTAGACCACTGCACATTGGATTTGAGGCCTGAAAGTCATTTTTTGTGCCCTGCTCACAATAAAAAAGCCGTCCATTTTCTCGCGTAACTATTTCGATTTCCTTCACCTCAGACTCCTTGGGGGCTGTAACATCATGATTCTACTGCAGTAGCTTCCTGGCCATTGACTCTAGCTTTAGCCTCTCTAATTTCCAACCCACCCTTCCTGCAAGTGCTCAAAAACCCAACATCATTTCCGTTATTCCAAATAATTTCTAAAATAACTGGTATTATAAACAAAGTGATGAGTCAGGAAATTAAAACAAATTGAATAATTAATGGAAAGGAAGAGGAAAACCAACATTTCTTACAGAAGGTATGATTATATACCTAGAAATTCCAGAAAATTAACTAAGAAGTCATTTAGTACAATGCATTGGATACAAATAAGCATGCAAAAATCAATAGCTTTCCAATATGCCGGCAGTAACCAGGTGGGACACACAATGGGGGTGAGATTTCTGTCACTCTAACTGTGGATCCCCACCAGAGGCACAATCAGAAAGAGGGAAAGGCGGGTGAAAGGACTACTGGAGTCTCTAGTTTGTCTGTGATAGTAACTGTTTTCAGCCTCTGTGTAATATGGGTTTTCTTTCCTGTTTTCTTGCTTTGCTTTTGGCTTCTGTTCAAGGTTTAAAGAGTCTCATGGTCCAAGCTTCCACCTGGGCAGCTCTGTGTGTGGGGGAAAGCTGGGGAGATGGCGGGGGAGTAGGCGAGGTAGGAGGAGGGTGTGGTGTGGCGAGGTGGGCCCCCAGGCAGTGGATCAGCTGCATCAACCTGGGAGTTATCACTGACCAGGATGAAAAACTGAAAGCCACCTTTGACTCTTCTCCCTTGACCTTCACAGACATTCACTTGCCAAGTCCTATGAGTTGGTCTTTTTAAAGATCTCATGGATTTACTCCTTTCTCCTCCTCCCCACTACCTGTCCCTGACCAATATTCTCAGTAGTTTGGGCCCAAATTACAACTCCCTCTTAGCTGGTCCTTCAGCCCCAGTCCCTGACCCCTGTGTCCCTTTCAGTCTTTCCTCCTTGTCACTTTTGCTGTATCACACCCCTGACTGATTAACATCCTGCAGAACATAGGCCTGAAGGCCAACCAGCCTGAGCTAGAATACGAGATTCACTTCTCACCACAGACCACGTGGCTTTGAGCCCCAACTCTGGCACTGGTTAGCTCTGTGACTCTGATCATATTACTTAGTCACTCTGAGCCTCAGTTTCCTCATTTGTAAAATTGGCCTGATACGTAAATAATAAAAATTATTGTGAGAATTAAAAATAATATATAATAAAAAGCCCCCATCACAGGATTGGACATACAATAATGCAATAGGCATTCAAATCCAGTAACTGCTGCTATGGGAGTTGTGGTCATTATCACGATTCGAGTCCACAGTTGTCTGCTGGAGCAATTTTAATGCCTATGCTTGGTCTCTAAGACCATATAACTGGTCCCCACCTAACACATCCAAAGGTATTCCTCAACAAAAAAGAAGCCAGCTATATGCATCTGCTGCTCAGCTCCATCTCCACAGCCCAATCGTACTCACCCCTAACTCCGAACTTTGGCTCTCCATCTGTCTTCAGCCTAAAATGCCCTTTTCACTTGTTTCCAAATATGCCTGCTTCCAAAAAACTTTCTGTTACCCCACCCACGGCTTCCACAATACCTTCTCTACACCAACGCCACCACCATCATATGCACTTAGCTCTTACGACCCTGCATGTCCAGCTCCATCCTGGGTAGTTTAAATGGGTTATCTCATTTGATCCAAACAAGTGCCCCATGAACCAGGTACTGTCCCTCTCGCCACTCTAGCTGGAGTCACTGGGGCTCTGAGAGGCTGAGTTGCTTGCCCAAGGTCTCAAAGTTGGTCACTGGCAAAACCAGGACTTAAAACTACGTCTGAGCTCTGAACTGCTAATCCCACCCCTCTTCAACACACATTTATGGACAATGGCTGGGTGAGTCATTTTTACACATCAAAGTCCAGCCCAATCACATCCTCTTGGTCCTTGAGGAAGCCAGCTCCCATTCATCTCCCCTGCTCTCATCCCTTTGACACTTACAGGTGTTTAAACAACAAACACCATATTAGATGCTGTCCTAGACAGCATCTCTACTGCGTAATTGGGCACTCACTATTGTCAGCATCCAGGATAATGTGATTGTGCATCATTGGGTATGGTTCACTAAATGGAACCACAAAGTAACGGTCTGGATTTTCACACACTGCTCATAGAGACCAGTCTCATTTCTTCCCAGATATATCTCAGGAATCTTCTCAAATAGAACATAAATTTCTTGAAGGTAAGGACCACATCTTATATTCTTTTTGCATCTCACAAACTTCTGGAGAGCTAGAGATACACCAAAATACCTTTTGCTTCATAATTGGTCTTCCAAGCAGGCTCTCTTCATTGGAGGGAGGGCAGGTCCCTGGAGATATGCGGGACAAAGGGATATAAAAGGGATTGATCTTCTATTATCATCTCTGGACAGCGCACTGGGTCCCTATACACACTGGGAAAAATGTTTCTAATTCTCAGAAGCCAAAATCAAACTGGGCTTGATGACATCAATATAATGCTTAATACGCTACATATTTGGCATCTGTTCCAGAGGAGACTGTGTGTCGGGAACTCAGAAAAGATCTCCCAGGCACATAGGCAGCTCTCAGTCTGTCTCCTGCAAATTAAATACAATCAGGATAGGGAATATACATTTTTAAATGCATGAAACATGCACCAGACTTGACATCCATCTATCAGAGCTGCTTTAAGGATGATCAAATCAGTGCTGCCATTATAAGGAGAGGGAACTTGATGACCCACTGGAGATTTCTTCCAATCTAAACGATTCTATAAATTCCCCTAAAATCATAAAAAAGCAGATTAAGGATTCATGTAGGTGTTTGGACTATAAATACAAATTAATTTCTACTCCAGCTGCAATTTTTCTCACCCTCGTAAGAAGCACCTCTATCTCTGAGATATTTCTGGGTGAGACACCAACAGAGCAGCTAAAGATAGATAGGACTCCCCCAGGTCCTTGTTGGCAACTATTTCCTTCTAATTTCACAAATAAATCTGCATCTTGAAAGGAACTGAATTGAATCTTGCTGCTGTCCAAAAACATTTATCACTGAAAAATCTGTTTTGTTTGGGGAGTAAGATATAATTGCGTACAGATTCAAGAAGAACCTAAATGTTCCACTGAGAAATTCTTTATTGAAAACGGTTTGTTTGGGCTCTAAGTAATCTATTTATTTCCATTTTCAGTTCCTAGTCCTATTATTGTTATTTGTTTTCATTTAAAAAAATTTCTTGTTTAAACACTGCTTTCATTAAAAAAAAAACTTGAATGGTTTCTAATATCATAAACACATATTATTCTGCTTCTCATTTGGTTTTGTGAAACTTAACTCAAACGGAGTTATAAATGAAAGAAAATTAATTCTTTCTTAACATCCCCTCATCTATTAGAGCTCAATGACTAGAAATAAAAAGAAAATAAACAGGATTGTTTAAAGATTAATTTATCAACTAATATATTTTTCGTTCACATATTTGTTCTTATTCAGTATGAAGTCAGAGACCAAAATAGAAATAGACAAATGGATTGTGGGTCATGTTTCCAGAGGCGTGGGGATGAACACAGATCCCTAAGGAAATGTGCTCAGTTATGACATCACAGCTGTTTCTCCTGTAAAGAGAACTATGTCCTGCAGCAAACTATAATTTCCCAAATAAAGGGAAGAAAAGACTAAAGAAAAGAAAAACATGTCAGCAATAAAACTCAAGGATAGCGACCAGATGCTAGGCATGTTAAAATACCATATCTGACAAAGGATTAAAAAAAAGAAATCTTGGGTCAGGCCCAGTGGCACAGCAGTTAAGTTTGCATGCTCTGCTTCAGAGGCCCAGGGTTAACTGGTTTGGATCCTGGGCACAGACCTACCCAGGGCTCTTCGAAGTCATGCTGTGGCAGGCACCCCACATACAGTGTGGAGGAAGACGGGCACAGATATGAGCTCAGGGAAGATCTTCCTCGCAAAAAGAGGAGGATTGGTGGCAGATGTTAGCTCAGGGCTAATCTTTTCCCCCCCAAAAAAAGAAAAAGAATAAGAAATCTTGTACCACTTGAATGCTTAAATGCAAAGTATTTCCACTAAAACTCACGAAAGGAAGGAGATTGTAGTATGTTGTTGCAATAATGGCCACATGTATCCATGATCTCAGACAGTCCTCTCCTATATTTACTCTGGGCTTGGCCATGTGACTTGCTTTGGCCAATGGGACATTAGCAAGCATGACACAAATGAAGGCTCAAAAAGCACTTGCACACTGGGGCTTGTCCTTTCTTACTGCTCTTGGAAACCTTGAGACTGTCATTACAAGAATAAAGCTGGGCTAGCCTAGTGGAGACATGAGATTCAGTCACTCCTCTTACCCAACTGCCAGCACCAACCACACCAACCATGTGATGACGCCATCTAGATCAACCAGCTCCTAGCAACCTGCCTGCTGCCTACAGAAACATGAGTGAGTCTGGGCAAGCCCAACAGAAGAACTGACCAGATGAGCCCAGCCCCAATTGCCAACTGATAGAATCATGGCCTAATAAACAATTATTGTTTTAAGCCACTAAGTTTGGGAGTGGTTTGTTATACAGCAAAAGCTAACTGATACTGAAGCCATCACATAAGCTATTTCATAAGCCCAGCAATTAATGGACCAGTCATCGTAAAGGGAAAGTAACAGGCTGCCCTAAAAGTGGGTGGGTCTATGCAATTATTCCTGAAAGTGAGTTCATATAAGAAATGCTAAGTAGTTATGCTAAGCCATTTATAAGCTCTTATTTTGGAGATCCCTCTAAAAGCTACAACCAAAGGGTAATACCATGAGAATAGCAGCTCACAATCACTAAGTGCAAGCATTGCACTGTGTGCTTGATAAAGTCGATCTCATTTAATCTACGCAAAAACCTCATGTGAATGGTATTGTTATTACCTGTATTTTACAAATTGAGGACCAAGGCTTAGGGAAGTTACGTAACTTCCTTGGGGTCACACAGTAATGTGAGTGGACTTAGATTCACAAATCTGATTTGCTCAAGAGTCAGAGCTCTTACTCGCTGTGCTTTTCTACCTGAAATCACCCACACTACCCCCCGTGAAAGGGTTCTCTAATCCACTGGGCTCCCCAGCCCAGTTGTCTGGACCAAGAGATCTACTCTCTCTCTTGAATCTTAGATAGCCAAGCAGAGCAGACCCTATTAGGCTTACCCACCTAGTCGAAGATACAGAGGAGCTTGGACGGACAGTGAATATGGTGGGTCTTGCCCTGGCCTGCTGACCTCTCACACAGAGAATGAGAGAGCAAGAGAGCTTCAGCACATGAGGACAGGCTATTTAACTCAAAATAGCCTAGCCACCAGCAATGTATGGCCCAAGTCTGTTGTGACTGTGTGTCAATCAGATTAACAATGCCTCCCTTTCTAGTCTTGGAGGGTGTGGGTGGGAAAGGAGAAGGGGTCTTGGAAGGAGCTGAAAAAATAGGTGGAAAGTTGGGCAGAAGTTCCTTTCTTCTCGTGGGCATTAGGAGGTGTTCCCATGAGGAGAGGGTAGAGTGTTGAGATCTACTGCACACTTAATACCCGTCTGTTCTTTATTAACAAAACCTCTAGAATCAGGCCTGCAATTTCCTGGATTTCTGATGGTTTAAAATGCCTCAACCCTAACTCTTAATACTGAGATGAAAACAAGGGTGAGGAGAAGGAAGTCAACCAAGACAGTCCCCTTTCGAAAACCATTTGTTTCCAAATACATAACATGAACAAAACGCTCCCTAATCAAAGATCTTGCCCACTAGTAGGCTGTGTATCTCCTTAGGTTGGCTGAAATTACAAGTGGTGAAGGTGCTGACAGTTGAAGGTATAAACTGGTTTTTAACCTCCATCTGCCTGATGGAGCCTACTAGAGCCTATCACTTTTTAAGACCTTCCAAATGCTTGCAGGACTCTCATGCTACAGGAAGTGATTCCTGGCACATTTATAGAGAACTAGTGAGAGGGAATAGGAGAGGGCATGCGATAATTGAGCACATTAAGTATGCCTAGGCAAGTGTGAAGGGACACAGGTTGAGAAACTTATTCACCTTCAATGAAGCTGAACACAATTTTAAGAAAGGCCCAAAACATCTGCAGGTTAAAAACCTGATCCCATAAGGGAGACCAGTGGGTCCCAGACAACCCTGAACACTTGCCCTTTTTCTTAGGGCTGCCAGCAATGGCAGAGACATTTTCAGAGGGCCCAGGAGTCCCCCCAGCCTTTGGTTCCCTCATCTGTTAGATGGGGTTGTTGCGAAGATTAAAGTAGCAATTCCTTGATTCTAGATTTCTTGGACTTGAACGATTCCCCCCAAAATCTTGGCGGCACCAGCATCGTCTTGCTAACTTCTTCTTTTGCTAAGTTTTAACATGAAAAAAAAGAAAGACTAACAGATAGTATCACTGTAGTGTCTGCTCTGTGCCAGGGACCATTCTAAATGTTTTACATATATTAGTCTAATCTCCCCAACCCTATGAGATAGGTATGATTATCCCCATTTAACAAATGAGGAAACTGAGTCACCACAGACAGGTTAAGTGACCTTCCCAGGGTTTCAGAGCTAGTGGCAGAGCCAAGATTCAAACTCCAGTAATCTAGCTCCAGGACCCATGCTCTCAACAACTAGGAAATCATCAGGAGCTCTTACCAATCATTTCATAAAGGAAAGGAACGCACAAAATGTACGAGAATACCCCTCCCTTAGAGGGCTCATACTAAGGCTGTCTTAGACAAACCAAGTGGATAGAGGTACATGGTGCCCCACAGGCAGGCCTCACGGATGTGTGCACATAGCTGTCCATGGCCAGCATTAGCCTTCTGAACCACCCATCTCCATTGCTCCTCCCATCTTCCCTGACACCCAAAGACTATGTGTAGGACAGCTTCTAGTCAACAGCTCTGGCTTTTAGTCCCTTGGTCTCTGTACTGAGGGAGTATCTTTAACAATTTCAGCTCAGCTTTGGGGAGAATGATCCTTCAGTTATCCGCTAACAGAGTGGGCAAGAATTATATTTAGTGTAGGCTACACTACCAGCAATTGGGACGTGATATTAGAATCTGTCTTCCATATCTCTCTTTCTTTCCTTCTTTTTTTGCTGAGGAAGATTCACCCTGAGCTAACATCTGTGCCAATCTTCCTCTATTTTGTATGTTGGTCCCCACCACAGTATGGCTGCCAACGAGTGGTATAGGTCCATGCCTGGGAACTGAACACAGGCTGCTGAAGCAGAGTGTGCCAAACTTAACCACCAGGCCATGGGGCCAGCCCCCTGCCTTCCATGTCTCAAAGCAGATCTTTACAAATTAAACAGTTCCTCTGGAGTTTGAGGTGGGGGAAGTAGTTGTGGAAATGGAATGTTTGGGGGCTTTATTGGGAGGTACCATAGAACAGCAGTGAGTGGCTCTGTTCTGGATTCCAATGACTAAAGTTTATAAGAGGGGCCAGTAAATCTTTTCTATAGAGGGCCAGACAGCAACTACTGTAGACACTGTGGGCTGCATAGTCTCTGTCACAACTACTCGATTCTGCTGTTGTTGCATGAAAGGAGCCACAGATAACACACGAATGGATGAGCGTGGTTGTGTGTCAATAAAACTTGATTTGTGGATGCTGAAATTTGAATTTCATATCATTTTTACATGTCACGAGATATTATTCCTCTTTGATTTTTTTCTAACCACTTAAGTATATAAAGACCATTTTGGTGCGGGCCACATAAAAACAGGTCGCGGGCTAGATATGGCCCACTGCGGGCCATCGTTTACCAAACCCTGGTGTATCACTGCAGCTTGGGTATTTCTTAGCTGTTAACTCTTGGGCAAATTTTGTTTTGAAGCCTCAGGTCCC
The DNA here is from genome assembly GCF_021613505.1 of Equus quagga. Lineage (NCBI taxonomy): Eukaryota > Metazoa > Chordata > Mammalia > Perissodactyla > Equidae > Equus > Equus quagga. Next base: position 159,159,976 of record NC_060268.1, on the reverse strand, counting down.
TCCTCTGTAAAATGGAAACAGTAACAGCATCGACCTCATCTGGTTTTCCTGTGGACACAGTGAAAGCAAAATGCTCTAGCACCGGGCAGCTGTGCATGTTCTCAGCAAGCAATAAATATGAGCTGTTACCACCATTTCCCTCCACTCTTCAAAACTCTCTGCAGTTTCTGCCAAATCCATCCAAGCTACCGTCAAACGGGATCAAGGACTTTCATGTCTCCATCAACAAAAGGACACTCTACACTTTTCATGCTAACATCAGTAGCGTTTGAGAGTTTGTGGGGCCCTAAAACATGCCTGCAACCCTGAATGCACTCATTTATCAGTTTCCTCCTAGATCTCGGTCCCCAGAGTTCAGGAGCAGAGGACCAGAGAGTGAGGTTATCATGCTCCAAACAAGAAATGATGATTTTTTTTGAGCACTGGCCAATTCTCATGGCCACTGGCATTCTGCTAAGTGCTTTATGCAATTCTTTCCCTTCATCTTCACGACAACTGAAGGATGCTGATGAGATGATGAGCTCCAGGTCTCAGAGAAGGAAACCGAAGTGTGGGAAAGTTAGGTAACTAGGCAAGGCCACATGCCTAGTGACCAGGAGCCATGGGGTTCCTTCCTGAACCACAGCTCTTGCTTTGGAGTAAAGAAAGGGGTGACCATCTTTTAGGCCCCCAGTGCTTTTCTGACTGAACCAGTGTCCTGAAGCCCTGGGGATCCTGTTAAAATGCAGCTTCTGATTCATTAGGCCTGGGGAGGTCCTGAGATTCGGCAGTTCTAAAAAGCTCTCAGGAGATGCCAACGCCACTGGTCCTGGGACCACGCTTCGAGTAATGAGGCTCTGGATGCAGTGAGAAATGAGATTTTCCCCATTAGTGACCAAGGTAGTCAGCACAAGATAAGTCCATCACCACGGTTGTCTGTGGTGAAGAGCCTTTGGAGCCGCTGAACTCATGACTCCCTCAGGTGCCAGACGTGTGGCCATGGGGGCAAGTCTCTCAGCCTTTCTGTGCCTCATATTTCCTGCCTGTAAAGGGGTCAGGTAATAGCTCTCATCTCATAGGGCTGTGATGATGATTAAATGAGATAATACATATAGAAAGCATTTAGAGCAACGTCTAACACATTGTAAACGTTCAACAAATGTAAGATAATCAGAAGATGAAGAAAAAGGAAGATTCTTACCAAAGAATTATTTAAAAATGTGCCATATGAGTTTGTTCCCCCTGCACAGCGAATAACTTGCAGAGATCCCTTCAAACCCTCCAATCACTCAAGCCATTTTACAGTTAAGTAAACCAGACTTGCATCCAGTCAGTCATAAAATTAAATTAGAGAACAAGTTCACCTTGAAAGGGCAGGACTAGATGCCGATAAAGAGGCAGCCATTTCCAGCTCAGTTCATCATTTATTTATCTGAGGGACATGCCCGTTCCCCAGACCTCTAGGCACAAGAAACAACTGAGAATGCACATGACAATATCCTAAAGCTACACAAGTCTGAACTACGCCAAAGCAGTTTTCTCGGTTAGTTCATTTCAGAGTGTCACTCACGCTTCATGATGTAGTGCGCTCCCACGGATCATAAGCCCAAAAAGTAATTAACCCTCCTAAGAATATGTCACTACTCTACATAGTAAGGGAAATGCCTCAGTATTCTCCTCTGTAAAATGAACATTCTGGGCAAGATAATCCACTGCTAACACTCTAGGAGGTCAAGTTTGTTTCCTTTCCCCCAAATTGTACCATCTTCTCAGGTGAATCCCAGGACATTGCACCCCCATCATGTGGGGAGCTTTTTTTGCCGTATGTTCACTCCCCGAGATCCGTGCACACAGTGGGCACTCAGGAAAGGATGGCTGTGATTAGAACAAAATCAGGACGCCATCTTTCAAATGAACCACAGTACTACCTGACCGTCTCATCTGATTACTGAATATCAACTGGAATGGCAGTAGGTGAATGGATTGGGGTAAGGCCAAATGGGAACTTGGTTGGGGAAATGGCCACTGCCTTTTCTAGAGTTGGATTGGCAATTTACCACTCAAGTGAGATGCTAACTGAGTAAGGGGCTAGGAGGGAGGGGCCTACTGGTTGACGGTCTTCAGGATCCGTCAGGAAATCTCATCTCCTGTAGCAGACACTTTTAGTGCCCTGAGCCTCATCTTCTCAGTCTGCCCAGAAATTTCAGCTGCAGCTGAAATGTCTGCTGCACTGAGATGGCCATCATTTCCTGGAACACTCTGGCAGCTTCCACCTCACGGACACGAGGAGTCAGTTTTTCTGCATCAGGCCAGGGCTTCCACAGAAGTGAAAGTGGAAACAAGTGAAGTTCCTTCAGTGTGTTTTCAAAAGCAGCCTAACGTCCCGAGGGCAACTTTCAACCACTGGGGAATGGGAATCAATGAACAATGTCCCAGCCTCCCTTCCCCTGATGGGACAATTCTGCAGTGGTTTCACCGTGTTCCTCAGAGGAACTCCAGTGGCATTGGCACTCAAACGTCCACAGTGGTGACCAATCTCTCCCTCCCTTTACTGACTTTTCCCTCTTCCCTGCCTCACACTCTGTCTCCCTCACTCCAGCTTCCTGAGACCACCTCCCAAACTTCCAGAACCCAAGCCTAGTCTCTGATTTGGGGAACCTAAACAGAGACCCTGACCACCCCAAAGTCTTGTTCAGAGTCCCAAAGCATCCTGTACGGAATCACAGCCCTTGTCACACCGCACTTTGGCTGCAGAACGAGGAGGTCTGTCAAGGCCAGGATCAGGTCTCGTCTACACTGGAACCCCACGTGCCCTGGCACGTAGGCAGCACTCAGTAACTGTTAGGTGAGCAGATGCCAGCAATGTGTGTGCTGCACATGCATCTGAGGGCCAGGAGGCAAGCCTTGGCCTCATCAACAATTCAGGGAAGTCCTTTTCTGTTTTAGAAATCTTGTAAAATGAAACTAAGGCAGAGGCGTCAGCAGCAGGGGAAAAGACATCTTAAGAAAGTGCATCTTTCATTAAGCCCACCCACAGCTGCCCCACAAAACACACCCCAGGTTTCCTCACCTCTTTGCTCGCCTCTGTGGAGGAACCTAGCCTTATTCACCTCTGATACTCCATCATTACATACCACCTGCAGCCTCCTCCCCGCTCCCTCCCCATCTCCTCTTTCCCTTTTGATTCTTGTGCTCTGCACTTCCATCAGGGAATCATAACAAAGGACTAGATCAAAGAAACGGAAACAATCGAAGCTGATTGTGCTGCTGCTGTTCCTTTAAATCTCTTTCTCCCCCAGGCTTTGAAGCTAGAAGTTACAAACTAGCCTCCTCTGGGTCAAGGGTAGTTGGCAGATCTGTTTCTGGGAAGCCTATGCAATGTGTGTGCCAATATTTAAAACTCAGTATAGTGAACACAAAAACCCACATGTCCAACTATTCTTGAAAAATTAAAGATTTGATGACATAAGCATGCAATTAGTTAGGGTAGGGTTAGCTGCTTCCTAAAGATGGAGCCCACAGTCCCTCATGTGCTGCAGTCCCCACCACTCCTTTTTTTTGAGGCCCCTATCCGTTGCCATTTATAATTGTGATACACAAAGTTCACTCTGCTCTTTCTTGTTACTTGCCTGAGGGTGAGTGTACTTGAGCTTGCTACCCCATATTCAAACACTTAGAACAAACAAGTCCCAGCTGCTGTGGATGTTCCTTGTGTGTTTAAGTGCCTCTGGCAAAAGGTTAGTGCTTCCTACTCTAATGCTATCATGTCTTACGCCGTTACAGTCATGCACCACATAACAACATTTCAGTCAATCACGGACTGCATACGTGACAGTAGTCCCATAAGATTAGTACCGTACAGCCTAGGTGTGTGGTAGGCTATACCATGGAGGTTTGTGTAAGTACTGTAGGGGAGGAAGAAATTTTCCTAGGTTCTTCTGGCTAGTCTAAGAATTAAATTGACATGAGACAGATTAGCAGGAGAAAAACAAACAATAATATGGATACATGGGAAAAACCAAGGAAAACTGAATAACTCACCAAAATGGCCAAAGCCCTCACCTTAAATAACATCCTCAGCTATGTGGGGGCTGGGAAGAGTCCGGGACTTCAAAGAGAAGAAAGGCAACTCACAGATAGGTGAAAAAGAGCAAATTTTCGGAAAACAGGTGTTTGGCCACACAGAAACAGAAGAACACAGAGAGGAACCCAACAAACAGGCTTTTCTAGGTTCCTCCCTGTCTACCACCTAGTTCATGTTATGCTAAGGTGATAGCTCATTTCCTGAGATAGGATTTTTTATCCGAATTCTTTTAGGCAGTTAAGGGGAAGGTAACAAGAAAAACTTCCTGAGTCTTTTGTTTCTTAAAAATGATCAGCCTAAAATAATCCTCATGTTACACACACATTTGGGGGTGGCAAATTTTGTTCCCCTTCAGTACACTCTGTGATGTTCATAAAATGATGAAATCGCCTAACGACGCATTTCTCAGAATGTATCCCCGTTGTTAAGCAATACATGACTGTATTTGGAATCCCATCTTGATGATGGTAATGATGATGATGAAGATATAATGATACCTGGGTAATGGAGAGCGGTTACTCATGGCACACACGTCTGCCTAGTCCTACAGATGCTTTAAAAAAACAATTCATTAATATTGAGGGATTCAGGAGAGATGAGGAATAAATGGAGCCAAAACAGAAAGGAGAGGCCACCAGGATGTTTCTATTGCCCTTGATTCCTTCAGGGGGAGACTAGCCCGGTGAGCAAAAGAAAAGAAATTCTTCCCACCCATGCCTTAGACTCCAATCCTGGCAAGGATACAGACTTCTTCAGTTTATCACTGAAGCTGTAAAGCCAAGCTCATGAACCATTTTCATGTTAACCCTGAGCAAGGGGAGAACTTGGAGCTCACCACATGAATCAGACTTCCCCGGCTCACAAAAAGGACACTGACAGTTTGCATCAAGTTTATAGATCCATAAACCCACAGTAAATTCCAGATTCCTGCAAAGCTAGAAGTTAATAACCAAATGCAAAGGCAACAAGAAGAATAATTCCCATAACCTCTCAGAGCTCAAAGACAGAATTTAAATGCCTATAAGACATACCACTTACTGAAGAACCACCATTCTTCCAATATTTAATCAGTCACTAAACAAATAGTCACTTGTGGGCAAGAAACTAGGGATGAAGTGATCATTAAGACAGACACAGGAACCGCCTTTGTGAAGCTCATGGCCCAGCAGGAGTCATTAAATACACAATTACAATTATTTCGTTAATTACAAGTGTGACAAGTGGTATGAAAGAGAAGTCAAGGTGTGGGAACGTGGGCCAAGAGACCCAACCTAGGAAGAGGGCCCCGGCCAAGGAAAAAGCATTTAGGCCGAGGCCTAAAGGGTGAGTAGGAGTTGCCCAGGCAGAGGGCCTGTCCATCTTGACCTAGTACTTACTATGTGCCTGGGACTGTATCAGGCAGGGGGGTTCGAGAGATGAATTATGCAGTGCCTTTCCCCAAAGAGCTCACAGTCTAGTGTGGGGGAAATAGGCTTCCCCCATAGGTGCTGCCGGGAAACGATGGGGTCTCTTCATCCCCATGTAACAGATTAGTCATTTAAGAAAACATTCTGATACTCAGGAGAATTCAACCAGAAATCTTCCTAATTGCAAAATGTTTTGTTGTGAGTGCAGAGAATTTCCCAAATAATTTAATAAAACAGATGAAATTGAGGAACTGTCAAATCCTGTGGAGCACCTGGGGCTTCACCAAGATAACAAGGCTTATTGTGGGGGGAGATGCAAGATCCAGGAGGAAAGGCACAGCAGGCACAGGGCAGCCCAGTTATCCAAAAGAAAGGTTAAACGAGGAATCGGATAAAGGGCAGTGAGGCAGGATATTAAACTTTGGAGACCTGTAAAAATCTGCTTGGTGTTAATACTGTCAGTAATAATTATTGTTATTATAATATATATTGTTAATATAATTAAAATATATGAATTAACATAATTAATAATCATCATCAAAATAATGTTCGTGAGAACATTGTTAATGATAACTAAGCACTCTGATAAACCTTTATGTGCACCTAACACTCTCAATTCTTGCGTAGGTTCTATTATTATCCCCATTTTATGGATGATAAAACTAGGGATTATAGCAGACAAGAAATTTCTATTTATGGCAATATGGCAGAATAAATAACCTGAAGACTAAAGTTCTCAAAGCATTGAACGTGCTGATTAAAACAACACATCCTTTTAATCACAAAATGGAGTTTGCAAGTAGTTTGATCCTCAGATGTCAAAATCAAAGGGCAAAGTGCATGTGAGAACAATGAATAGATATTGCAGCTATCCCTTGGGGGCTGGCTGGGACAAGCGGCTGGACTCACCGAACAAGGGGCTTGGATGTTAATGGCCACAAAATGACAACAGATGAGGTGCTGGGCCTGTGTAAAGCAGGTAGTTGGCAACTGAGCCTCCTCCACATAAAGTTAGGGACTTCAAAGAGTTACACTCTCAGTGAAAGACACACTAGATAGAAATCCACCCACTGGAACAAGAAGACCATGAGAAAATTTAACTCTCTCTCCCAGGCTCTGGGTGAGAAAAAAAATTGGCTAACTGTAGAATTTGTATCCATAGATCTTCCATCACAAAGGTCTGTGGGTCTGATGTACATTAACCAGAGGTGCAGGAAGCCCCAACATGAGAAGTGAACCATAAAAAAGTTATCCTAAGCAAGTGATATCTCCTAGGGCACCTGGCAGAAACAAATGAAGGGATATACCCTTAACCTGGACCATTCCCAAGTCTCATAAATCAATCCTTTCTGAAATTGAGTTCACAATCCAAAATTACAACACAAAAGGAAAAAGATCCACTATGAATGAAGGTCAGCAGTCACAATAAACAACAGGAAACACCTACCTCCAAGACCTTCACATAATGGAACAATCAGATAAAGACTATAAAATAAATATTTAAATTAATTGCAGACATAAAGAAAGGAATAAAAACATAAAAGATCAAGATGCTATCAACAAAGACCAGTCATATGTGAAAAATAATCTCTAGAAAATAAAAATAAAATCATTGAAAATAAAATCTCGGTAGATTGACTATTAGCAGATAAGCAAGCACACCTAAAGAAAAACTTAGAGAACAAGAAGATAAAGCTGAGAAAATGTAACACAAGAGAGAAAGAGAAGAAAAATATCAAAGAGGTCAGGAGATAGGAAGGATGAATGAGAAAATCCAACATAGAGCTAATGAGAGTTCTAGAAGGAGTGAACAGAGAAGAATAAAGGAGAGACTATTCAAAGACACAGGAATCCTCAAATTCAGGAAATACAGTGAGTCCTAAGCATAGTAATTAAAACTAAATTCATACCAAATGCATTGTGCTGAAACTCCAGGACACCAAGGACAGAGAGAAGCTCTAACAATCAAACAGAAGAAAAGGCAGGATACTTAAAAAGGAGTAATAACAATTAGACTGACAGCAGACTTCTCAATAGCATCAGTAGAAGCTATCACAAAGGACTAACATCTTCAAAGTACAAATAGAAAATAGGATTTGAACTTAATCATTTCTAAGTAAGGCCAAAATAAAAACATTTTTAGACAAGTAAAGGAGATTGTTGGCCATTGAAAAATTTACCACTGAAAGAACTATGAAAGGATGCACTTCAAAAAGAAGGAGATGGAACCTAGAGGTAAGGAATTGGAGACACGAAGAAATAGAAAACGAGAACTGGTAAATATTTTGGTAAATCTGAATAAATAATTCATTGACTCTATAGAATGATGATGATGATGATGATGATTAAGACTGGGAGGACTGCAGGGGTAATTGGAGTTACAGCATTCCACGTCCCTGTGTTGTTTGTAAGAAGGATAAGGATATTGATCAACTTTAGATTTGTTTAGACTTGAGGTCAACTATTCATGTTAAACTTTTAAGGAAATCCATGAGAGAGAGAGGATTACATTGAGTCATTGAGTAGTGGTAACCATTCAGAAAAAATAAACCAGGAAAAAGGGAATAGGGAGTAATGAGAGAAAAGCGACTGACGGGAGGAAATAAAGAAAACTTCACCCAGTAGAAAGCAGAGGCAGACATTGTTTGAGCATTAAAAAAATTAGGGTAAATAATAGTAAATAAGAAGGTAGAAATAAACCTGAAATTATCAGTAAATATAAATAAATACACCAGTCAAAAGACAAAGATATCAGATTGGACTTTTTTTAATTACAAGAGACTCATCTGAAATATGAGGACATCAAAAGTTTAAAAGTATAGAAAAATTATGCAAAAAAACCACGCTGTACAGCTGTATTAATATCAGACAATTTGTAAGTAAAAGCATTAAGGATTAAGGAGGGTTCTTGCCTAATATTAAAGGAACAATTCACCAGGAAGGAATAAAAATCATAACCTTTTACTCACCTTATGAACATAATCTAAAATGTACTTAAAGCAGAAAATGACAGAATTACAAGGAGAGAAACACAAATCTCCAAACTTTTTTTCAGTGATTAGGCAGACAAAAAATTAGGAAAGATATAGATTTGGACAATACAATTAGCAAGGTTGATCTGATGAAACATCATATAGACTCCTGAATCTCGAACATTTAGAGTTCATATTCTTTTCAAGCACACAGGCATCAGTTATAAAAAGTGACCATTTAGTTATTCACAAAGCAAGTCTCAACAAATTCCAAAGAATCGGTATGATACAGACGACAATGCAAAAAAACGAGAAATCAATAACTAAAAAATAACTTAAATATATATATACTTGGAAATTTAGAGTTGTATTTTTAATTACCATAGGAGAAATACTGGATATATTTTAAGACTTACTCTCAAAGGAGAAATAATTCCAAAAATAGAAAATATTTAGAACTAAATGAAAATGGAAATACTACATTTCCAAACCTGTGGGAAGGAACTAAAGAAATTATTTAAAGGACATTTTATAACCGTAAATGCTTATATTAGAAAAGTAAACTCAACATTAATGAGCTGAGCGCCAATATTATGCTAGAAAAGAACAGAATAAACTCAAAGTACGTAGAAGGAAGGAAATCTTAAAGTTAGAGCAGTCAATGAAATATGAAACAAAATAGAGAGGCTTGGCAAAACACAAAATTTGATTCTTTTTAAAGCTAACAAAGTGATAATGACAGGAGAGGCAGGTGGAAGTGGCAGAAAGTGTGGGCTCTGGAGCCAACTGCCTAGACTGAGTCCTTACTCCGCTACTTACCAGCTGCATGGCCTTGGGCAAGTCACTTGCTGGTGGCATTGATGGAGCCACAGCTCAAAGCCTGGACTGCCGGATCCCAGTGCCCACGCACTAACTGGGCATCCTTACAACAGGACGTCCACATCATCCACTCTGACAAGAGTATCTTCCACCCGTGATGAAACTAGATATTGCCCTCCCCACTTAACAGATGGAGAAGCTGAGGTCTGGAGAATTTACGTAATTCACCCCAAGTCATGAAACTATATGGCATTGGAGTTGATTCAAAACCAGATCTTTCTGACTCCAAAGTCTGCCCTCTCAACCACCATGCTCACCTCTAAGAGAAGAGGAAAGTCCCTACTGGCCACTCAGTATAGGGATGCTCTCATAAGCTTGGTATACAGTAAGTCCTGTATACCCAACTTCAGGGAAAATGTCTTTTTTAAGGTAGAACGTAAAAAAGAGGGGGCAAATGCCCCTTGCTCATATATGGCAGTTTCTTCTCTTACTAATGGTAACCTAGTGGTTAAGATTATGGGCTTCAGACTTAGAAATAACAAGAATAATTGTTAAGATGTGTTAGACACTTACTATGTGCCAAGCATAATGCTAAGCTCTTTCAATCCTCACGACATCCCTTTGCACAGTTTCTATTATTGTCCATAATACAGATTAAGAATCTCAGGTGCAGAGAAGTTAACCTCACACAGCTGCAAATTGGCAGAGGCAGATTCCAACCCAGGCCATCTAACACCAGACTTCCATTCTTATCCACACTAAACTCCTTGAGCCCAACTTCCTCATCCATTGATTAGGGGTGACAATCCCATCCCTCTGAACTATGCAGAGGGATTGAGACAAGGTAGGGAAAGCCACCAGCACAGCTGGCATGATGATGATGCTGCTGCTGATGGAGCTGACAAGTGGTCCTTGCAAAGACATAGGCCTAAAAGGAAGTTACCACTCCCACTCGCTCCAGCATAACTCGCTGCTTAAAATCCTCAAAAAGAAATCTTTCCTTCCATTTCACTCTCACAAATCTTCAAGGGGACAGATCATTTGTGCTCTATGTAAAAGCTTATTTTCAAAATCAAAACCATAGCATTTCGCATTATATGAAGACACGAAGAAAAGTACTTAAAAGAATCTGACAAATAAAATTGTAGAGCAGTGAGAGAAAAAAGCTCATATTACCCAATTCAGTAGGTCTAGCCTTGAACTTAATTTTCCAGAATTCTTGAAATATGGGTGAGGGCAGCATAAAAGACCAGTTAATCAGGTTGTTTGTTCTCTGTGTGTGAGTCACTGTTGCCACCTACAGTTAAAGAAGGGACATGCAATGCTGCCAAATAAGTAATTCTACACAGCAGCCCTGGAGAGGGTGCTGCTAAGAAAAGATGCTTGTTCACTGAGTACAGAAAATGAAAATGCTACCTGAAGGAGCAGCTCTTTTTCAACCACCTCTTCCGTCTTGCTGATGAGATGCTTCTGCAGGGTGTGAATTTTCTGTATCAGCTCAAAGGTACTGGGGTCACTGGCCTGTTCAAGGGGAACAAAATAAAGCAGCTGAGATATCATCAGTTTCAAAGCACTGGAGTCCCTATGCAAAATAATTATCATTTCATGAAAATCTATCACAAACCTGCAGACCCAATGCAGAGAGAATGAGAACAAAAAAAAAAGTGTAACAGATGGGATGGTCATCAAAACAGGTTGACGTTTGGCTAATGTTTTATCTATCGGCCCTAGTTAGCAAATATATTGAAAGTGAATACGTTTATCCCACTAGAGGAAATAATAACAACAACAATAATGATAGCTACTGAGCATAATACCTGATTCTCTGCCACCATCCAGACACTATGCTAAGTGCTTTTCATACGTTATCAAATTTTAGCCACACCACAGCCCCATGAGACTGTGTGTCTTATCTGCTCTTTGACAGATAAGACAACTGAGGCTCAGAGGATTAAGTGATTTACCCACACTGGGAAGGGTCAGAGCTGGATTTAAGCCCAGATTCATACCTGGTTCTAAAGCCTGTGGGTCTTAATTACTATTCTCTGAGGCTTTCCCTACATCATCTCTGTCTCCGTAGGAGTGAGACGGATTCCCTAATTCATTCAGTCTCAGGATTCTCCTTTGCTAACTGTCAACAAGACGACGCATTACAGCGATGATGGGGACCGTCTCTAGCACGTGGATGCCCGCTAAGAACTGGCAACAGAATACGACCCCGGCATTTCCCTCTCAAATGGCGTTATCAATCTATAAAGTTTTGATGCGCCTTCAATAGCTAGCTGTGTGCAGTTCAAACAAGATGTACAGTTAGAAATTGATAATTCATCCTGTAGACTTTGAGCCAAAGCTTCACTTTCAACGTACTGACATTTTGAATTAATCCAGCAGCGAAATATTTTCTATTGCCTCCCAGAGTCTCTATTTTCTAATTTTTAATGGAAATTGACATGGAATTGGAAACTTTAAAGATCTGCTTGAAAACCCATGGAATAAACTAATGTGACAGTAAACGAATTTAAAATCTTCAGCTCCACTTCCCCAGACACATCCACATTATTATAAGTCTAGTAAACGACACCACTCTTGGCATTTGAAGGGTCCAAAATGAGGGTCCAAAAGATGGGGGCAAAAGACATTCCATCGACTCTGACTTTGCCTAGGAAATACTAAGCACAGCCAACTGATATCCATACATCGGGACCAAATGTGGCACACATTCATTTGGCAAGAACGGATGTTAAAATTCAGGCCTCATGTTTACATAACAGTTTATCATGCATTATTCTTAGTGTTTTCTTCATTAAAAGGAAAAAATAAAAATGAAAAACAACAACCTACTTGGCTGATGTTGTCCCTTGCCCTGCTCTTTCTTAAATCACATACTTATTTTCTCTCAATGCCCTAACTGTTCATGCAGTCGAAGCCCCTTCTGGCACCCACATTGCCGGGTACAAGTATAGAAGGTGCCATCTTTTTCTTGAATAAGCAGAACTCGTCTTTAATTATTTTCTGCAGTCCTGGTGGTAATGTCTATTAGGAAGTCATAAAATAAAATAGGAAGTTTATTATCTATCACCTATCAATGGGACTTTAGCTGTGTCCCCAGATCCTAAGAGAAAGGGTTTCACTAACACAGTGCTTGTCCTTCAAAAGGAGGGCTAGTTGACAAACGCCCTATTTCCTGCGGGAAACAAAAGGATGCAAATACCAGTTGAAAGATGGTGAAGATGCTGACAGCCAATGTAGCTAAAGGTAATTAACAGTCCAAGACTAACAGGCAGTCGCAGGATAACAGGTTGACCAAAAGCTACCTAAACAAGAAAAATAAATGTCTATTGGTGAGGCCAGTTCACAGCTTTCACTGGGTCTTCTTTAGACAAACGAGATTGTGTCTAAGACTTTAAGCAAAACCCACATAAACTGTCTAGTTCTGGAACAACCCAATTTCCATCTGACCCCGCCTTCCATTGGAGGTGACAGTTTGCGTAGCACTAAATAAAATCACACTTCCTATTGTGCTTTACGTAGGAAGCCTTGGGGGTAGAAGAGATGTGAGCTGGGAGGAAGGCTCTGCCGATGTTACCTCGAGCTTCCTCCACCTGTGCACGTTCATGGGGTTCTCCAGTTCCTCCTCCAGGGCCCGGCATCGCGTCCTCTCCTTCAAGAAGTCTCTCTGCATGTGGAAAAGCTCCTGTCTGAACAAGACAAACTTTCTTTTGCACAGGAATTCCCCGCCCATCTGAACACCATATCTTCACGTGATTGCATACATACCACACTTTATACGAAAGTTAGAATTAGGGAGACTTTTGTGAACACTGACCCGGCCTGCTAATCTGGGCAAGACACAGACGGTATCAATTCTTTCAGGGCTCCAACTTCAGCTGTAGCTTAAAAAAATCGCCAGAGCTTCAGAATCATGACTCTGGATCCCCAAGGAATTTAGAAGTATATGGAAAGAACAGGGAGGAGGTGAATTATGAGAATTTCAATATACTTTTTAATGTTTCCAAATGTCTCTATAGTAACAGCAGGAGAACAATCTGCATTCTGCCATCAGGCATGGCACCTGACTGCAAGATATTATGGCTCAGGCGATCCTGACTGCACTTGGGAACCATCTGGAGAGCTTTGCCAACACACGTTTGCCTGCACCCAATCCCCACGGGGATTCTGCTCTAATTGGTCTAGCACATGGCTTGGGTTTCACAGGTTTTAAAGTCTTCTGGTAATTCCAACGTGCAGCCAGGATTGAGAAACACTGAGTTAGAAGTGATATTTTATCTCATGCTCCACAACTCCACAGATGGCTGAAAAAGTCCTGAAGAGCTAGCACTGGTTCAAACATACTTCTAAAATCTGTGGGAGTCCCTAGTTAATAGGTGACGTGCCACAGCCATCCAGAGCACCCGGTGGGCTGGCTGCCACCCTGTTCAACGAGACGCCCTGTTGGGAGGTGGAGAAGTGGCAAGCACTCACAGTGACACCAGCCTAAGGATGTTGTTATCTATCCTCGTCTGCTGTGGGTGTGCAGATTACTAATACTAAGCCATCTCTTTTACTTAATTGCTTCATTTAAACCAATAATACAACTTCCCCTCATTAGCAAGACAAACCATTAGAATTAACTGCATGATGTTCACTCAGCGGAGCTCAGAACAAGCTGCTTAGAATTAAAAGTCTATTTTTAACACTTTGATTTTCTAGAGTGTCCTTAGAAGAGGAGGGCAAGAGTTTTAGTGACCATCCTTGATGGCTTATTTTGTACTAGACTCTGCTAGGCACATTATGTTTGTTTTTGTGTTTAATTTTAACTATACGTCTAAAGTTCAGAGAAGTTAAGTGATTTGCCAAAGGTCACACAGCTTGTAGTTGGCAACGCTGTGACTGATATTCATGCTTGCTTGCCTCCAATATCTTTATTAAGTTGTCTTCCCATTGAAAAGAAAAAATAAAATCTATTTGTTGATAATAGATCAATAGATAATAGATCAAACCAGCCATGTTGACTAAGAATGGGTAGAATTTGGTCCTTTGTGGATGTAATAAAAATAACTCATGGCTGGCAAGTTTAGTGATGGTCTTTGAGAACATTCAATAGCTACTTAGAATGAATCCATTTGTCTCCAAAATGTCAATGGTGGTGTCTCTGGGTAGTAAACTTATGAGTGATTTTCTAATCTCTTCTTTATATTTTTTCTGCATTTCCCACATTTTCTACAATGAATTTGTATTACTTTCATCATCTCAGATACGAGCAACTCTAAAAAAAAAGTATTGATCCATCCTTGATAGTGGCAACTTCCCTTGCTATTCCTGAATACATTCACTGCATCTAAGTATCCAAACTATCTTCTAATTCAATTAATTTAAGAAGCAGATCTAAATGGTGTCCTTGTCCCAAGGTGGTCAAGGACACTCTTCATCTACAAGTCTGTGGAGAATAAGGATAGCTACTGAGAAAACACCAGACCTCTCATTAGGTTTCCCGCAATTGCCTATATAAAACACGGTGATGTTTTCCCAAAGGGAAAATAGATCTTGTATAACATAAGATTTAAAGCAAGAAGAAGGCACACTAAGCGAAAGGGAAAGCTGCAGAAGATAAATCAGGAGTGAGATGTAAAATTTGGCTGCCTTCTAAGGAAACAGAGTTTTCAAATAGTGATAAAATTAAATTTTTCCTCTCTTTTCATTCTGTGTATAATTCCAAGAAAAAGATGTGCAAATGTTACCAGGATTAAATTTAAATATTGATGCTCCATCTCTTGCCTACTGCCTTATTAAAGACATTCCAAAGAGCTCATTGGGGGAAATTTTTTTCTGAATTGTAACTAGTTTGTGTTTGTGATTTGACTTGAAATTTCTTTTTTAAAATCCAGAATAAAGTTTTCAGATCTTTTTGCACTCTCATATATTCCCCTGAAAGGAAACCAGTTCATTTTTTGTAACAGAGAATGGACACCATGCAGATTGCGAATTATGGAAAAGTTCTCATTATTTGCTAATAATTTCAACATAGAAAAAATTATTTAATACAACTTGTGAAGACTTTCAATGACCAACAAGAGGAACACAAAGTCATTCCGAGAGCTCCTCACCCACTCCTATTACCTGAGTTCGTCAACATTAGCCACACTCCTGGCAAGAATCCCCTTTTCCCGGCGAAGCTTCTTGATCTCAAGTTTGAGGATTCTCATGTCCTCCAACCTCTGGTTGTACTGGCTCTCGCCTTTATTCAGCACAGATTGTTGGATCTTGATCTTCTCATAGAGCAAAGCCAACTCATCATTGCGCCGAACAAGCTGTGACCCCAAGATATCTCTCTCGCTGATGACCTAGAAAGGTAAGGAAGGGCATAGCCACCAGGGGACTAACGGTCTCACTTTACATCATGGCAACAGCATTCATTCAGTCAAGGAATATCTATCCAATGCCCACATGTGCTAGGCACCTAGAGGGCGGGGCACTGGAAATGGCCTGCTAGACAATCAACACTGGACTCCTCTCGTGAGAGTTTGCAGTCTCTTTGGAAAAAGAAAGAGTTCAACAAATAATCCATAATAATAATAATCTAACAATCCTTGACCCATAAGTGTTTGCTGATTTGGTTTTTTCCAATTCAGTATTTTATAAATGATTACATTTGAATGACTTTATGATGGGCTAGCTTCCACCACTCCTTGCTGTCTTACACTAGCCAAATTCTCTCTTTTTTTAACCTGCCAGATCTCTCAAAGCATTTAAGTTTCTAACCACAAATTATGTAATTATTATTTGCAACTATATATGAGCAATTATATCATACTAGAATGTAAGCTCCCTGAGGACAGGGACCTTATTTTCTTGTCAGACAGTGTATCCTCAGTGCCTAGAGGAGTGACTGACACATAATAAGTGCTTGTAAATGACGTGAATAAATGAATGAATATTTCATAACTAATCAACAGAGATAGACCTCTGCTGCTGTTCTTCCAGTAGACTGAATGGAAGAGCTTGGAGAAGACCGAGGCTTCGTGAAGAGTTGTGTCTGCTGATGGGGTCTGTAGGCCTGGTGAGGAGACATTCCCACCTGGTCTAACTCCTTCTTCTGTCTCACCCTCTCCCCATCAGCCTCAGCAATGATTCGCAGGAGTTTTCTCTCTTCAGCTTCCTGCTTTTCAATGAAGTGTTTGGTCTCCAGGGCTTGTTGTCTCAGCTTCTGCAGCTCGGCCTAATGAACAGTGAAAGATGCAGACAAATTTCACTCTGTAACAGCACAAACTAGGACTGCAGGGTCTGGATTTGGATGTACAGCCCTGCTTCTGACACGTTCCTCTGCAGTTTTGTTTAACACGGTTTGATCACTCTCACAAGCAAAACAAGATTAACACACAAACGCACACACAAGTCCCTAAAGAGACAGCAAGGCACATTAACAAGATCATGTTTAGTCTATGAGTTGCGCCCTTGAGGGATTTCCATCGGTTTTCTATAGATGGGTAGCAGGGGCCGCATTGATATTCAGCAGCACTTCTCTTACCAGCTAAACATGGGGAAAATTCACAAAGAATAGTGCAGAGGAGGATGTGGGGTGAGGAAGGGAGGAGCCTCCGTATGTGCCAACTGCTATAATGGTCCTAACAGCACATCAACTGCAGAGATAAAGCCCGTTGTAAGCAAAAATTAAATTAATAAAGATAACAACCAAGTGTCTATCTTAGAAAACATCTGGATGAGATCGAAGAGATGTCATGGTATAAAAAGATATACAGATCCTATTCCTAAGATGCTTCCAATCTAGATGAGAAGATAAGAAATACATATTATGCAAATATAAACAAGTCCAGGCAATAATGTTTCAGTATCTTTACTATCACACAACAGTGAATTGATGTGATAGGAGGTCAGAGGACTGGAGTTGTCAGGCAGGCTTCCTGGGAGAGCTCAGATCTTGAGGCTCTTGAGGTTACACGGAAATCATAAGTGTGATGGGGAAAGGGTGCTATGTACTGGCAAGTTTCAGAAGGAAAATTCCTCTCATCAAAGGACACATTTCTTCAATTCCACAAGTATGTTTGTGACCTACAATAACCCAGGCATTGATACTGGGCATTTTGCATAACTACTCTTATCTCCATTTTACAAATGCAATTACAGAGACAGAGTAAAGCAAATTACCTCACCCAAGTTTACACGGGTAGTAAGTAGCAGAGTTGAGATTCCAACCCAGATCTTTTGATTCTGAAGCTTGTGCCCCCTCTGCTGTCATCACTTAATAGTTCCAAGTCAAATACAGAAGAAGAGTAAGACTTGAGGGACTCAGCATCCATTGGAAATGACACATACAGCCAACTGCACTAGCGTGGAAATGCTATCTACTCTGTGAAAAAGGACATGGGAAGACACAGGAATGAGTTTTTATTTCTGCCTGGCGTTTAGAGGGAAGAACCAGCCATGGCCATGGCAGCTGACAGCTATTTCCAAAGAGAAGGGGTATGTCTTGGAGGGGAGGGTATTCGATCGTAAGGCTTGCAAGAAGGAAGGCATGATAACTATAAAGCACCTGATGTGTTCACCAGACAGCAAAGCATCTAGCATGGCTGGATTAGAGTGTTAGGTAGGGAAGAGCAGGATGCAGGGCTGGTGAAATAGCTGAGCCAGCCTGGGAAGAGCCACGTATGCCATGCACTGTAGAGAGGATGCAATGGGGAGCCACAGAGCTAATCACATTCAGGGAAGAATCTGTCTTTGAGGGGTCCCATGCCCAGATAGGAGGGACAAGTGGTATTATAGACCAGGTTGGCACAAAAAGAAAAAACAGGAGGAGGAGCTCTGCTTTCACCCAGGCTGGGAATCGCAAGGGAGATGCCGAGACGATACTTAGGCTCCAACTTTTCAGTGGCTTCTAGGTGGGAAAGGACAGTGAAAAAGTACTAATTTTTTCCTTCAAGGAATTATTGGAACTGCCACCTTCACCCACCCAGAAATGTCACTGGAATGATAGAAAACCCCGTATTCACAAGTGCCTATGAAATAACCCAACTCAGGGTCAGAGTGTGCCTCTGTTCCATGAGGAGCACGAGTCATTAATTCTATACCTCCAACTTACCCAAACAGTAGAAGACACTATACACCTAGTAACAGACATGTAATGTCACACACTAAATGCAGCCAGCTACCAAAAACAAGGGTTTCTTTTATGGCATTTTGTTTGTTCATTCGTAAAATATATTTTTGTCCAGGAAAAAGCAAAAGGAAATAGTTATTGAGGAAAGATCTAGTCTCATATTTACTACTTTGGGGGATTGCCTGTTAGGAAAGAGAGCAAAGAACCAGCCTTTCTAATTCTATAATCATTTAAGGTGACAGTGAAGACAGCAATAAAATATCTGTTTAGCTCATGCTTTCTTTAATAAAACTTTTATTTTCCCAGATGTGCAACATTCACGTCCCTGTTCCTAAGTGCCAAGAGCTGATCAGAATCCAGCAGCAGAACAAAATGAAACCCCTGTTATATTAAAATGCAACCAACGGTGTGTAAAAGCATCTGTCGGAAATGTAAAACCATTCGTGCGTTTGGCATTGCTGGGTGTTTTTTCCATAATATATCAAAATTCTGAGTGGTCTCCTTATGTCATAAATTTATGGGCTGTAAACAAGATGTGGCATTAGACATTGGCAGCAAATGTTAATATCAACAAAATACCTTGGGTCTAATGCATTTAGCAGCTATAAACCTGAGCTGTCTCACCCAGGATAGATGGTAACAACTGCTGTGCACCCAAAAGCCCATCAAGCAGTGTTCTAGGTGGGGCCTGAGGGATGGGCATCTCTCGAAGTGTTCCTGGCGGTATGAAGTTGTAATACGATGGCAGGACGCATTCTTTAGTCACTGCCTCCACAATTATACAGTTTTGTCGTAGATGTTTATGGTTATCATCTAATTTGGCTGCAAGCATAAATCATATCTCAATAGCCACACTTCTGGAAGTTTCACCTGTTCACACATGATCCTGACATTCATGGGGTTTCACCAAAGCCATCTGTTTACATCTAGCAAAACCAACAGGACTACCTGAAGCCTTCCAACCACAAGAATAACTAGGTTCTCTCTCTCTCTCTCTCTCTATCTCATCTCTCTCTCTATCTCTCCCTGACAGTTCCCATCCATGTCATTCTAGAAAGCCAACTAAGTAAAAGGATATAGAGCTCTGAAGCCAGTCGCTAATGTGACGCTGAGCTCTGGATACAGAGAATTGGCTACTGAATTATTCACCTAAAATCAAAGTGCTGTCAGACTCATGTGGGATGATTGGGAGGTGATGAGACAGAACTGTTAGGACTGGAAGGCAGACGCTCCAAATGAGATGGCTCCTTCAGCGCTAATGAAACAAGACTTGGACAGGACGGGCAGATGAACGCAGATGCAGCAACATCTACAGAGAACTATTGACATTCTGTCATAACCGCAACGTGCTGACAATGTTTAGAATCCTGAGGAGTCAGCAGAGCATGGTAGCAACCGGAAAAGGAAAGAAACATGGAGGGAGCAAGATTTTTCTTTTGAGGGGGATGAATGAGGATGGGGATGATCCATTATGAACAACTGTTTGTCTGCTGGCTTGGAGAAGTAGCAAATTGGGTTGTCCTTTCAAAAGACATCTCGCCGTCTCCCAAACAGGCTAGGGAATCCCTCTTCCAGGAGGGATGACGTACCCACAAATCTTTGTAGAACTCATAATAATAATCTAAATGTCTCTTGGAGCAAAGTTACTAGGATCTGCACTTTCCTCCAGAGTTTTGGTTTGCAAACTTCAGATGCATGAAATACACAGACCTCCATGGAATGTGATTCAAATTTGAGGCTAAAAAAGTCAAGAGGCTGAAACTCAACATTTGAGCTGCCATATTTTTCTAAAGAATGTCAATGGGCATAATGATAGGCCAAAATTATCCAGTCGAAGCACCAGTGCAAGTTACCCTTGGATAACCTCAAATAAGAAATCAAGCTGGCGTCCTTTCTCTGTTCCTCATTCTTGCCTTAATACGAAATGCTGGGGGAAAAGGCATCCTAGTTTCACAGCAAGTCCAAAGCAATCATCTTCCTATAATTGATGACCCAAAGCTATCCAGACCTAGGATTCCCCATTTGGGGCAGACTGTCCAGAGCAGAAGCCCTTTAATCATCTTTTATGTCCACCAGCTGCCAACTCTGCTGGCCCAGGACCAAAAAACAGGGCCCCATTGCCCTTTATTTTACTTTACTATGATGACTCTTTGGAGCTTATATAGAGAGATAGCTGATGATGGAGGGCATAAGTGAAACAAAAATGAGCCAAAGTGAACTCTAAAGAATTAGGAATAATTGCTCTTTTGCATAGGACATTGCTTATTCTAAAGCAAGGTTTTGTAGAAGGCAGTTACTTCCATCTTGGACCCCATTATGGGGTAATAATTAATTTTTTGACTAGAGCATTACCTGAGAAAGTAAGAGATGAGGATCAATGTCATCCTCTAAAAGGAGAGATGATGTACCATATCGAATTACACTGAAGCCTTGCTAACATGGGTCCTCGAGGCTCATGCGTGAAGCAATGTTTATAGTAAGATTCTTCTAATTCACTCAGTGATAAATAAACCCCATCCCACTTCACGTTGCAGGGTGGAACAAGCTAGTTCTACAAAACTATGCTACAAACAATGAGAATAAGGACAAAGATGTAGCATATTTTCAAATTTTAGAAAATATAATTATGTTTCTTTATAGGTACATAAATTTTAATGCAGAATTTTCTGTCATAAGCTGGAGTGGGAAGATGAAATTCTCAGACAGGTAAATACATTAATTGCCATATCTTTTTTGTAAAGGAAGCTTTGTTACGTTTTAATCTTTCTCAAACTCAATGTGCTGTAAGTTAATTTAATACAGTAGTTCTATTTCCATGAAGACCTATCATTAAGTTGATAACACCCAGTACTGAGAGTGCACATTTCAACCTAGGGCATCTTGGAATCAAGGAAATACGGCATTAACTCTGTTCAACACTAGATACACATTTTCAAGATAGGAACTATCTTTGAAAGCTAAAATGTGCAGAAACCAAGGTCCCCAGGCTCTCATTTGTTGTGGTTAGCCCCTGCAAGTGGCTCATAAACAACCATGTCTATTCTGTATATATATTTTCAAAATAAAAGTGGCATCATTCTCTTAGAAGTTCCTTTTTTAATTCTTTGGTCAAATGGATTAGAAGGGAAATCTATTCAATTGGACGGGAAGAAGAAAATACATTTGGTTTAGTGAATGTGTACAGTAAGACATATCTGGTTTGAGGATTTGAAATGATATAATTATTTGGTATGTACTATTGGACAGAGTCTTTATATCAGTAGACACAGAATGTTCTAAATTAGTAAATTTAAAAGGCTATGTCATACTAATATAGGTGAAGACAGAGGGGGTTCCCCGGAGGAGTGGCTGCAAATTTCTCAGACCCACAGAGATAAGGTGAACTAGGAACCCCGTTGAGGGCAAATCAAGTGAGGACAAGGCTTGACACATAGTGGTTAATGATACTGTAGGCAGAAAAGACATGTGCATGTGACATAAACAATGATTAGGACAGAGAGACAAAGAGTCTTGCCAGCATTCCCTTATGGAAGGCCCCGGGAGGAGTCTGGGAAGGTTGGGTGTGGGCACAGGGGCTGGACGTGGGTTGTGAATTAAAAGAGACTGTAGTGAGCCTGCAAGCTCCAGGACTTGTGGGGCACTGCCGACCTGTCAGCTCCTCTTCCGCTGACGTGATGTTAGCCGACACAGGAGAACTCAGTGCTTGTGCATCTCCAGGCCTCCTCTCCGTTCCACCTGGGAGCATTCCTCGTAAGGAAGTGACCCAGAGGGGCCAGAGCTCATTGTCCCCGTGTCTTGTGTTCTCCCTGCCCCTTGCTGCCTTCAGTGAGGGTGGAGCCTGCCTCAAGTGGGTGGAATAGATAGACTGCTGGTCCCTCGCTTTTCTCGTAAGATCTGTACCTTCAAGGTTTCCTTCTCCTTTTCTATGCGCTGCTGTTCCAGATGTAGCTTCACAAGTGCCGACTCTTTGGCAGAGATTTCTTCTTTCAGCTGATCTACCTGATGGGTCATAATCTTTAATTTTCTCTTCATTTCTGTCACTTCATCCTAACAAAATGAAAGGAGAAATGTTTGAAAGTGAATTCAATAGAAATCACCATACCTATGGAAGTTCGATACACAGTCAAGAACTTTTGAGAGACTCTCAAAACGGTGGTCTCCAGACCAATTACAACTGGGCTATTCCTTTGTATCTTGTGCCCATCAACCTCAAAGTACCTTAGAGCATTAACTCTCAAAATATTCTCAGGAGAGACACACAAAGTACGCATAATGAATATGCCATGTACATGCACAAGCAGACACACACACACACGTTATCCCTCATTTCACAAGGGAGGAATTTGTTGTGACAAATATTCCAACTAAAAGGTTACAAAGCAAAGCTCTGCAATTAAATGACAAGAGTATGCTGCTCCCCTCTGAGTCATGGTAACTATTAGCAGTTTTAAAAATCAGAAACAGGAGAATGGCAATTCTACATAATAATCAAAAGCAGCACCACGATCTTCACATCCCATCAAGTTGTGCCATTTCCATTTCAAACACTCTGATAGTTCCGTATAAATTGATCTTCTCTTTCAGGTGAAGTCCATGTGATTTCTTTCTTGATCTATTCTAAATTCTGCCATTAGGATAACAGAAGCTGCTTTTAACCCAGGATGGGGAGGAATCACAATGGAAAGACGTAAATATATTCTTTACCTGAGCCTCAACCAGATTTTTGCTGTACAGATTCCTGTCTGACCTGACAGCTTCATACAGGTTCTGTTGCTGTTTTAATTTAGTCTCCGATTCGGCGATTTTTTTCCTGTAGTCAAAAATCTGCATTTCACGGACTTTTATGTCTTCCATGTTCAGGAGGACCTGGAGGAGAAAGAAGGATACGAAGGTGGTTAAATAGCCCACCTGTGGTTTTCAGTTCAGGACAGACAGAGATTCTTATCTAAGGGTAGCTAGTAGAAATGCTAGCAATCAGGAAATCTGACTGTGACTATAATCACTGTGCAACAGCACAGGAATTCAGCCTCGCTGATTAGGGGCCAACGTACAATTCTATCTGTACCTGAGTTCTGTTCAAGCACAAAGGCTTAGCACAGTTATTTTGTGATCACAAGAAAGAAAAAAAAGAAAGAAATTCTTTCAATTCTAAAAACCTCTCCTGACCACCCCACTCACCAAAAAAGGAGAAAAAAAAAGGCACAGGCTTAAACAGATCTTGACACTGAGCGCTAAGAAAGATAAGAGACAGCTTAGCCGTTTGGTCACACTCGCGACTTTATCAAGTTAACCACAAGAAAGAAAAGTGGCCTTTGAACATTGATAGCGATCATAATGCTATGTTGCCAATGTCAAACTCACTCCATGAGGGAAACTCAAAGGACTTCATAAAAATGCATTCTATTGTGCACAAAACACTTCCGGGAAAGATGAGATGCAAGAATAACTGCCTCCTTTTAGCAAGTACGAAAAACCAAGGCACGAAATTCCACCGTGGGCCAAGACCTCTCAACAAGCAATCCATACAGGAGAAATCACGTAAACACGCCTCTGAGCTGCAATGGCCACGGAAATTCCTCAAGAAGACAAATTTTATCAAGGAAGTCTGATTAGATCAATGGAACTATGGTCTAAACAACAGCTAGAACACGTAAGGAGAAATTTCTGAAGATTTCAGCGGGGTTCTCCTAATTAATGGTTACAATTGAAGGAAATAGAGCAATGTGACAGAGAATGGAAGGAAGTGGATGTACTTGAAGTAACAGGGCCATGGAATGTTCCCTGAAGAAGAGGCATTTTCCCTAGAACCTAAAGGTCAAAAAGTACTGAGACCTTTACCCTGGTGATACTCACTGTGACCCAGGTGCGGGCTACCCGTAAGCAACACATTCCCAAACGTGGCCCTACAGAATCCTTTTATTCTCCTTGCAGAATTAGTATTCTGGAAAGTACACTTGGAGAAACCTTGTTCTAATGTTTTCCCATCAGAGTTAATGATGGCTGGTGTTTAATATATTTATCCTTTATATCTTTAAATAAACACCTCTCAAGGTTTTCTTAGACTTATATTTAAGGAAGGACAGGATTAAATTTTAGTAAATGCCTTTTCAGCATGTATTATTTTGTACTATTTTTTCTTCGTGGGTCTATCGATTTGATATAATTAGTAATTAAAGTTTCCTTTTACAAGTATTTTAATTTTATTTCTTTATACATAGTCCCACATACCATAATTGTAAATAAATGCATAAATGTGAAATATACATTTATTTTCTCTTCCTTATTTACTTGGACTTTCCATCTCCCTTCAACCCACATCAGCCCCTCAACAACACATAAAGTAACCAGGTTAACAATCTAGTATGAGTTCTTTCATATTTTTCTTTGAATTCTGCATATTCTATTAAGGTCTACTAACATCATCATCATAATAATCACTAATATTTCTCCAGTACTTTCTATGTACAAGGCATTTTACACGTGTAACTCATTTAATCCTCACAAAAATCCTATGAGATGTGTGTTATTACTCCCTCAATTTTACAAAGAAGGAAACAGAAGTCAAAAGAAGTCATATCATTCATAGCTATTGAACTAGGAAATATGCCGATACAGAGATTTGTTTGTTTTCTTTTATTTTGCTTTCTCGGGTTTTGTTTTTTGGAAAACACGGAAAAATGGTTTTATGCTCCTTGCTTTTTATCACTCACTAACACTTCGTGGGGATCATGTGAGGTAGCTCTAACCCATTCTCTTTAAGGATGGTATAACAACCTACAGTGTGGGCGTGCCATCATATCCTCTGCTCTTCCCCTCTGACAGGCACTAACTTGATGTCCACTTTTTTGCCACTCTGAACCAGGCTGCAACAAACATTTTTGTAGACATGTCCTCACGCACCTGAGTTTTACTTCTATGGGATGGATTCCCAGGAGCGGAGTATCTGCCTCAAAAAAACGTATATATTTTTAACTTCAATAGATAATATTGGATTGCTTTCCAAAATGGCTGTAGCACTTCATGTCTCCATACTGCCAGTAACAGTTTTCTTAATTGAAAACTATCCTTCCAGTTTCAAAAGAAACCCTCCTTGGTCATACTGGATGATTCTTTTAATGTTGTGTTGAATTTGGTTTGCCAGAATTTCATTTAGGATTCTGCATACATATTCATAAGAGCTCTACGTCTATAGCTTTCTTTTTGGTTCTATTTTAATATCAAGGTTTCTGCTAGTTTCACAAAGTGAACAGAGTATCTTTCGGTTCACTCATTCATTCCCTCACCCATTTATTCATTCACTCTGTAAACATGTGTTGAGGACCTATCTCTGGCAGGCACTGGAAAAGCACCAGTGACGTAAAGAATAAGACGCATGCCCTACCCTCAAGTTCCCCTCTAGTGAGCGACTCCCCATGAAATGGATAATGAAGGAATGCATACAAGGCCCAAGGTAGGAATATATACAGACTCGGTGGTAAATGGTTTGGATGTTCAGTTGGGGGCCTGGAAAGAACAAAGTTAGAAAATCTGAGACAGGAGGTCTGCGAAAGAGGCATGTGGATAGATCTGAAATGAAAAGAAATCCTGTTCCTTCTTCTATCATTTCTTTGATTTATATCTTTAGAATCCTTAAAAATGTGTAACAGGCAGCTTTTTAAGATACCACCACTGGTAACTAAAATACATAGGTTAGGAATAAATGTGAAACCTAAATAAAGTATCCATTACTGGATCTGTTATTTGCTTGATTTGTTTTTGCTTTTGTTTTTGTTTTTAAAGGTATGCTTTTTGGTGAGGAAGATTGGCCCTGAGCTAACATCTCTTGCCAATCTTCCTCTTTTTCTTTCCTCCCCAAAGCCCCAGCACATAGTTGTATATGCTAGTTCTAAGTCCTTCTAGTTCTTCTAAGTGTGATGCCGCCACAGCATGGCTTGACAAGCGGTGTGTAGGTCTGCGCCCAGGATCCGAACCGGTGAACCCCGGGCCACCGAAGCAGAGTGTGAACTTAACCACTATGCCACCGGGCTGGCCCCTGTATTTGCTTGTTTTTTTTAAAAAAAGAATGGCACTATCTTAGCCTAAAATTTAGCCTTTCAAATTTAGCCATGACGTCACCTTCTTTGGGGGTCAGTGAAACAAATGGATTGAAAATACTCTGAACAGCAACATCCACATTCAGACTATCAAGCAGCACATCAGAGAAAAGAAAAAAATTGCTTGTTCAATCACTTGGAGAGATGTTATAACGAGAATAATCCTTTGCACAGGCAGAATAATGCTCCAGAGAAAGGATGCAGCCAAAGGCATTTCTTTTTTGGACATCCAACTGGCAGGGTCCATCTTTCTGCACACAACTGTGCACAAAATCATAAACTTGCTTCCAGATTCTTGAAGCTGGGAGTAATCAAGAACCCATCAGGATACCAAAAACATCAAAGGTATTTCAGTTAAATGACAATGAGAAAAAAAGTATTAAAACTAAAGGAAAAGACAATTTACAAAGCAATTTAGTTCTAAGTGTTGGGACTCAGAATTTGTTTTGATGGAAATCATTCAAACTAATGTCACATAGAAATTCCAATCCTGAAAATTCCTAGAATGTGTGGGGTGTTAAGTAGGAGTGAAACTTCTCATCAGCAAAATGTCCCCTGCTAAAAATAGTATATCAGAGAATGTGAGGCTGGAGCTTAACTAATTGATTACCCTTTAGATACCTCAAACCAACTCCTGAGATAAATCACACTCAAATACAGGAAGTTTTATTACAGCCAGAGAGTTGGAGCTGCTAGCATTTGGAGGCCCGCTTCAGAGGAGCCCAGAAAACGCTTACGCTGCACTCTGAGGGCACAGGCCCAGTCTATAACCTACTCCTGCCTTTCATTTTCCTGTTAAAACAACCTGCCAATAGAGATAAGAATGAGATGGAAATCAATAACGCATGCTGGAGATCTGCAGCATAGTCAAAACATCATATAGACTGGGGCAGGATCAGAAAGTAGGTCACTGAATTGGAAACCCCTTAACTGGCATTTGATGAAATATTAGTACAATAAACCTCTCAACTAAGTTCTTTTGACTCAATGTCAATGGTTTGAATGCTGACAGTGCCTTTACCTTCATACGGTAACCGAGAAACTCACTTTCTGGAAACAGCAACAACAACAAAAACACCTATGTACCCAGGCTTGTGAAATTTTAAGTCTTCTCTGTTTTTCCTGCTTTCTTATTTTATCCTCTATGTTAAATTTAGGGAGGCATATCTATGTTTCTATCTGTTGTTTAATAACATATTACATTATATTATAAAATGAGGGATGTAATGATATCTAACTCAGAGGGTTATTATGAGGATTTAAGAAAAATATATATTTGTGCCATCATGTAAGTACCTAGCATATAGTAATTTCATCATTTAATAAACGTTAATAGATTATCATGATAGGTATATCATATTATATAATATGAGTACTCAACAAATCAATTTGATTTTTCTATGGAACAAATTCTGTTCTACAAGAAAATAGTGGTCTACAGTACACTTCTGTTATTATAACACAAAATGCTTATAATTTGTATATGTCCCCTTGAAGCCCCTCTCTAGGGTTCTACCCTAGTAAGGATGCTCTGGATAAAACTTCAAATTAATATCTAAGAAACAGGAGCTTTACTTCATTGTGAAGATACCTATTCAGAGAATATTTCTTTGATCAACTATTGCTTTCCTCACTTATTTCTAAGCCCTTGAAAGCACATTATATTACTC
This sequence comes from Equus quagga, assembly GCF_021613505.1. Classification (NCBI taxonomy): domain Eukaryota; kingdom Metazoa; phylum Chordata; class Mammalia; order Perissodactyla; family Equidae; genus Equus; species Equus quagga. The sequence goes on along the minus strand of NC_060268.1, from coordinate 159,131,841 downwards.
ATTTCTTGGAACCTCTGTCTAGAAGAGCTTTGCTTCACACTGTTATAGGCAAAGAAGCAGAGAGCTTAGCAACTTCCAGGCAAAGATCCACTGTGAACAAATGCTTTTTGGCATATAAAATGTCTGAGAGGCGACAGCCATAAGTTTAATGTTTAGAATGAAAAAGTAGGGGTCCTAAAATGAGCCAAGTGTGGAACATGCAAAATGTTGCTCAGATTTAATAATTAACTAGAAACGGTTTTACCTAAAATTAGTAAAACTTCAGAAAAGAGAAAATATGGTGAACCACAATTTATAATGCCATTCCTGGCACCTCTCAATTTATCTGAATAGTAAAATTTAGAGCGCAGCAGAAGAAAAACCATGAGGATTAAAAAATGCTGAAACCCTGTAAAAGACTATCCTATGGCTCAAGAAATATTCCCTCTCTCCCAGCGTCCCCAGCACCTCGTGGGAGGAGCCTATTTCCCCTTGCTGTTGAGGTCGGGCTTGGACATGTGACTTGCTATAGCCAATGGGACGTCAGAGAACGTTAGGCAAGCAGAGAATCATGAAACGTGCTTGTGCGGTTGGGTTTGCCCTTCACACCCCTTCCTTTCTCTGTGAGAATAACACCCATCATGGAGGATGAGAAACAAGTAGAGCAGAACTGGATCCACCTCACAGCCCTGAGCCAGGCACAGCCTAGATCAGCTGACCTCCAGTCAACTGCGGGTGTGTGAGTGAGAAATAAGCGCTTATTTTTGCAAGCCAGTGAGATTTTCTGGCTGTGTATTATGCAGCATTATTATGGCAAGTGTTGACTGAGACAAACACAAAACAAAAGGTTTGGGATTCTGAGCCATCCAATTCTGGCACAGAAGGGGATCCTCTTTTTTTCTCACTTGCAAATGCCAAGGTAAATTAAAATGTACTGTAGGGCTTGTGGTATCTTAGATTTCACCTTTCTTTCTCTAAACAGAAAGAATCAAAAGGCAAATGTTGAATGTTCTTGCTTCCCAGAAGGAAAAAGAGACCATGCCACAAGTCACTCACAGCTAAACTGGCCAAGGATAATTTAGGTAAGATTGTCCGTTATGGCAACAAGTTTCAAATGAATTTAAAGGGAGGGCACACCCTAGCCATAAATATGTTATTGAAGAAGAATTTAATATAGATACCTAAAAGTAAGTCTTTTTCTACCTAATCCAATTGTCTAGTGTGCTTTCCATTCATTCTTTCAAAAAATATTTGAAGACCTATTTAGGAAATAAGTAATACAAAGAGCTGAAGATTGAATAAGACCTGCCCTCAAGGAGCTCGTGAGTAGAATGAGGCAGACGTGCAAATAACAGTAAGTTAACACAGGATTTTCTCAACTTTCAGAGAACGGAACCAAGCAGAGAGGGTTAGGGATCACTTTTAATAAATGTCCTTGGGAAAAGTGGACTTTTATTTGGCCCTTGAAGGAAGGGCAAGGTTTTATTAATATTTTTTCTTTATTTTTTTAATCAGGATACTAAAGTAATACATATTTGCTTTAGAAAATTTGAAAAATACAAAAAGCACAAAAGGAGGAAATGAAAACAATTTGTATCTCTACCACTCAGAGAAAACCACTATAATATATTGGTATATTTCCTTCTACTTTTGTTCCTCTTAAAAAAAAAAAAAAAAGCAACTAGGCTTCTGCTTCTTCTTCTTGCCTAATTCTCACAGAGTACTTTTCTTCATCATCGTAGGTAAAACAATACACACACACACACACACACACGCACACACACAATCTTTCTTTCAGAGCGAGTCATATATGAGAGTCTCCTGTCACTGACTTTGCCTGGAACACGGTCAGTCCACATGCACAATTCTTTCATCTTCAGAAAACATCTTCCCATTATGTCTTTGAGTTGCGGCTCAACTCCACCCTCAGAGACCAACTGTCTGTAGGCTGGTTTCTCTTCCCTGTCCTTCTTATCTCTTATCTCCTCTTTGATATCTTTTATCTTTAATTTTTTTCTTCTGCATTCTAAGAGAATTCCAAGTTTACACTCCTCTGGGTCCATTCTCCACAACATCAGGTCTGTTCTTCACTAACTTCAGCGTGGATTTTATATCTACCATTGTTTGTTTTCGTTTTGTTTGGATTTTGTTTGTTTTCTAGTCTCTCTACAGTGGTTCCTTAATTCATCCATCCCTTCCTTTTTATTTCATCTTTGCTTTACCCTAGAGGTAACGTCATTTTGGACTTATAATCCAGATGATAGTCCTAGATCCTACTGGGGTCACCCTACCCTTAACAACAACAAAAAAACAACAACAAAAAGTCTGGAATCCCAATTCTGTGTGCTAGGAAACCCAACGTCCCACCTAATATCATCAAGAACTCTGGGAGGAATTATATTTCTCCTGCTTATTGTGGATGTGATTTCCTGTTCCATGGAATTCTCGATTCTCAGTTGGCATCTTGTCTCTTGGACCTACTGTCCCTTTTCTAGGATATATTACCTGACACCCCTCACCACGCCATTGCTACCCCTGCAAGGTGCAATCCAGCCTCAAGGTTGATGCAGCAGACTGTCACTGAAGGTTTGAGGCACAGAGCACAGTGAAAAATTTTAAATCAAATATTGCACATGCTTGTTCTTAGCAATCCCTCCTCAGTCATTTCTGCCTCTGGGAACTCCTCACTGGTCATCTCCTCCAGAAGAGCCCAGCCTGCTGCCTTGATGTTGGTCTCTCTGCTGTCTTCTCTCATCCTTTCACATCTCCCCCGGATCTCCAGCTCACCACACGTCCTTTCCCTTGCCAATTTCTGTTACTTTTCTTACCTCACTTTGTTTCACTCTGGTTCACTGGGCCTCACCTTTCAAACCAATGCAAGTCTCAAGGCAATTTGCTCAACAAAGACTGTTCTTTCCACTAGAGGAAACCTGGCACTGGGTTTGTGTATTTACACTCTTTGAAGGAAGCCAACCCTTTTCTCTGCATTTTCTTCAATTAGGTTGAACCTTAGGAAATCACTGAGAGTCAACTGTCTTTTACTTACAAAATTGGCTATTTCAGGGGCTGGCCCCGTGGCCGAGTGGTTAAGTTCGCGCGCTCCGCTGCAGGCGGCCCAGTGTTTCGTTGGTTCGAATCCTGGGCGCGGACATGGCAGTGCTCATCAAACCACGCTGAGGCAGCGTCCCACATACCACAACTAGAAGAACCCACAACGAAGAATATACAACTATGTACCGGGGGCTTTGGGGAGAAAAAGGAAAAAATAAAATCTTAAAAAAAAAAAAAAAAAAACCTCAGAACTATACAACAAAAAAGTGAATTTAATTTAAAAAAAAAATTGGCTATTTCAAAGGCTTCAACCTAAATATCTCACTATAGATGAATTTCCAGATCCAGGCTTTTACCCTGGGATTCTCAGGGGCTGTTCTCCTTCTCTGGTTCTAAGGCATATTTTTTCTGTAGGCCCCATTAAGCTGCTTTTTCCCTTATTCATCCTTGAGCAAGGTGGGTTTTATTGCAACCTAGGAACAGTACTACTAAGGTGTGTCCAAGTCTTAGCACCCCAAGATGGCAGCAGAAGCTACTTTCAAATCTACAACTGGAAGCACAGTGATGTGCAGAGCCCCGTCCGTCTCCCAATCTCTAGTACACCCTCGTTTAAGGATATTGTGGAGCCCCGGGCCCAAATGCCTAATCCCTGTCACTCTGAGCTGATGTAGCCTACGAAAAACTGTCATCCTAGTATGCCCCACTTCTGGGGGTGATTCTCTCTGCCCTGTCACACCCCTAAGTCACCGTCCTCAGAATGCACTGGGCCACAACCAGGTCTCCCACTGCCTGCCCATTTGTTCTCTGGGTTTGCTGTATTTTCCCAACTAGCTGGGCAGAAACAGTTGACCAGGAGAAAGGTGGAGTGACACCTCGTCAGTTCTTGTGTGGTACAGACCCTGAGTCAGAAAAGAGATGGGGAAGAGTTTTAAAGCATCTTTCTACTTCTTCTCAGGTAGTCTCTTTTGTGAAGCAAATTCAAGGGACCATGGAGGGCCAGGTAGGTCTTCTCAATTCTCCTCTGTTGGCTTTAAAATTCTTGTCCACTTTCTTTTCTATTTTAGCATCAGGCTTTATGTCAGCCTTAGTGTTTGACACTGTTACAAGTTTTCATCTACGTCTGCACCTTATTGACAGGTAACAAGAAGTTGAGAATAGCTACATTCAAATGCCACTTTGAGGAAAAACTCTGGACTGTTTGTCAACAAACTTATTTGTTTGTTTGTGAAACATTTGCAAGCATTTACTATGCACCAAAGATTATTCCAAATACTTCACAAATAATACCTCATTTAATCCTCACAGTCATCCCATGACGATGCCTCCAATCCTTTCCCTGTGCACACAGACAAAGCTGGAGTCAACCCATATAAATAATTTTGCATTTTGTTTTTATCAGATTCATGTTGTGAACATGTTCCCCAGTTTTAAAAATATTTTTCAAACATCTAATTTTAATGGGTAATTATATCGTATCAAATAAATGGAGCACAACTTATTTTGAAGAATATTGTTTCATAAAAACCTTTGCGTTTCTTATTTATCCATAGATTGGGTTTTTACAAAAGAAATCGTCCAGTCAAAAGGATGAACTTGAAACAATATGTACTCACTTTAGAAGTAGATAAAAACGTCTTCCCCAGCCTTTAATATTGTTCCTCAGCTCCCTATAAATAGAATGCATGAAAAGGAACCTTCTGTTTGTGGGAGTGAGGGGGGTGTGTGACAGTAAAGAAAGAACTATGGGGAGGGGGCAAAAAGATATACATGTCCTTAATAAGAAGATAAGAAGTCCAGAGATGACACAAGTTGCTATAGCAACTGATATGTGCTATCAGGGGTTAAGTAAGAGATAGAAAAACTGTAGCTGATAAATAATTTTTTAAGAACTTCTGCTTAAATTATTTAGGTGAGACATTATATAACCTTGTGCAGTTAAATACCAGAAATTGTGAAAAACAGTTCACAGCAAAATTTGGCACCAGTATCTCTCCTTTACAATGAAGCAGAGAAAAATATAGAATCTTATATTAAAATCAGTGGCAGAATTCTTTTTATCACTCATCATCTATCCACTTGCTTAACAAACATTGTTTTGGCGCCTACCATTTACTAGAATGCTGGAGATAAAGAATGAATGAGATAAAGTCCTCGCTCCCAAGAGTTCACCGTAAAGTAGGGAAAACAAATGTACAAATAAATAATTACACTAATGGATGATAAGCACCATTCCAGAGATCTCGACAAATCCATAAGGTGGGAAGTAACTAGCTCTGCCTAGGGAGTCAGAGTAGGTTTGACTCCAGAGATGGCATTTGAGCTGGGTCTTGAAGGATGAATAGGAGTCTTCTGTGCAGAGAAGGAGAGGAAAAATTTCCCAGGGAGAACAAAGAGCATGGACTCTGTCCCATAGGTCAGAGTATACCAGTGGCTGTGCCTTGCATGGGTAACGAGTGTGTACCAAAATACCGATTCACTCTACTCACAGGATGGCCAGGTGGGACCTTGGAAGCTAGCATCCCTGGGTTAGACCCCTCCACCCCTGAACAGCCTCATCTCCCTTATTCCCAGGGGTATGAGAATCACGTGGGGATCTTCTACAAGGAAGACAAGTCCGGCCAGGACTGGACTGAGTGTATGCATTAATGTTCCGCCAAACCTATATTCTGTAAATCTGCTCAGCATTTATTTAGTCTAAGTGGAAAGAATCTGATTTCCTATTAGAAAAGCTTGCTTCCTACTTCATGTTTATAACTCAAATATTGGCTGTCCCCTTTGTCATCTTCTTTGAGATTCCACTCCAAAAAATAAAACAAAGCTTGAACATGCAAAGCCTTAGTAAACACTGTAGAATTTACTGCAGATTTCATTGAGGAGATGGAAGAGAAGGCTTACACTGCATAGCAGACAACATGTTGCTGGGGAAAAAAGAAAACCAACTCATTAAATGAATCTTTTCTCCCAAACTCTCTTCTCAGCCTCACAGCTAAAACTTTTCTTCATGACCCAACCCCCTTATCCTGAAACCACTGCTCTGTGCCATCTGTGAAGGCACTACAGACGGTACTAGTTTAACCTCTCATGCTTAATGCCCGCAATGTGCTAAGATGACTGGTGAATGTCACATCCAGATCCCTGAATCATTCTTAAAGACCCTGCCTCGAGCCTTCTCCCTCGTGAGTTCACAAGAAATAGAGACCTGGAACTCAGCTGCTCAACGTGTGAATTTCCACCACTGGTGAGGTTTTAGGTTTGCAATAGTTTTCAAATAAAAATGCTCCCTGAATATGTGACACATTTAGCGGATGCCAGTAGTCACTCACATCTTAACTCGAGGTCATTTAATTAGGTGCTCTTCTCCTAACACCTAGTTGGAATCCTTGCTCTGAGGGGACAAGAGTTTCAGTGACAGGTGAGGGTGTGTGAACAAAGGGTTGAGAGTTGGCGATGCTGACGGCCCTGGTGAGGCCAACCCGGGATGCTGCATGGCAGGGCAACAGCGAAGAGGGAGAACCCGGAATTTGGAAGGGGGGCCCAGAAAGGGGAAACAGATCACCAAGCACAAGCCTTGTCCGCTTCACCACTTGGCCCAGGATCAGCTCTGGGACAGCTTTTATTCTGTCAACAGCGTTCCTCTTAAATCTTCATGAGAACCACAAGCTGAAACCCGAATAAATCCTTCTGCAACAGTGTGTGACAGTCAGAAAGAACAGGCCGGTGCTCCACCCACACTGTCATGGAGCGGCTTACCTTCTGGGTGAGGTCGCTGGCTTCGTTGATGTACCGATCTCGATCCTTCTCCAGCTGAAAGATGATCTTCCTCTGCTTCTGAGCCTCATCCCTGTAGTTCTGGATCTCTTCCTCCAGGTTCCTCTTGGCTTGTTCATGGAGCTTTACCAGGTCTATCTGTTTCTGGGTCGCGTTGACCGCCTTAAGCATATTCTAAAATTAAGGACAACAGAGCAGCCACATTACTTAAAATGTTTGGGAATTTTGGGTTAAATTTACCTCCTGCCCCATCCCTAAAATAATTAGATGCATTGTTTTTTGGATGAATAAAAATAATCATATTCTCTACAGCTTATTAAGAGTTATGTTAATTTTGCACAAGGCACTTTAAGCACACATACAAATTGCACTGAGCGACCACAGCATCCCCGGGAAGTGAGCACTATATTGCTCCTATTTTAGGGGTAAGAAATTGAGACTGAGAAGTCAAGCTACTTGCCTACAAGTTCATATAACAGGAGAGTGGCAGAGCCAGGATTTGAATCCAGGGCTGGCTGACCCCAAAGTCAACCTCCATCCCAGCTTTAGCCTTTTTCTTGTGAGGTTACAACAAATAAATATTATCATGTAATAGGACTTTGACTACAAAGTAAAATAAAGCCAACTTATTAAAAGTGCAGATACCTAGAATTAACATATGATCCAACAATTTCACTTTTGGGTATATACCCAAAAGAACTGAAAACAGGTGTTCAAACAAAAACTTGCATATGAATGTTCATAGGAGCACTATCCACACAAGCCAAAAGGTGGAAACAACTCAAATGTCCATCAACTGATGAAGAGATCATAGAAATGTGGTATATCCAGACAGTGGAATATTATTCAGCCATAAAAAGGAAAGAAGTATTGATACATCCTACAACATGGTTGAAGCTTGAAAACATCATTCTGAGTGAAAGACTCCAGGCATAAAAGGTCACATATTGTATGATTCCAGTTATATAAATATCCAGAATGGTCAAATCCATAGAAACAGAAAGCAGATTAGCAGTTGCCAGGGGTGGGAGGAGGTGAGGAGCGGAGAGTGACTGCTTAACAGGTACAGGGTTTCCTTTTGGAATGATGAGAATGTTCTGGAACTAGACAGTGGTGATGGTTGCACAAAATTGTGAATGAATGTACTAAATGTCACTAATGGTAAATTTTGTCTTTTGTGTATTTTACCACAATAAAAAATAAATTAATCTAGTTTTTTAAAAAATGCAGGTGCCCATGTCCTAACTCTAGAGATTCTGAGGCAGTGGACCTGGGATAGGACCCAGGCACTGACTATTTTTTAAAAAGCTACACTGGTGATTTCTGATGCTGAAGTGGAAAGCTTTGGGTTGGGTACCCAAGAAGCCAAGTTGTTCCTTGTTCAATGTTCAAGTTGTTCAATGGCAGTGCAACTCAGGCAGCCATGCTCTCCCAAGGGGGTCCGCTTCCCTAGCCATAGCGGAACGGACCAAATGACCCTTCCCAGGGACTTTTGAAAGAGGGCCTTTAGATTTCTGCAACTCAGTAGAAGATGTAATCTTGGGAGCTGTTGGTGACAGGCTTTTTTCTGCCACATGGACTGGGAAACAAAGAGGCAATCTTCACTGAAAGAGAAGAAGAAAGCAAAACCTCAGCAGGAAGTCTAGTGGCAGAGAGAGGGGGCTTCCTGTGTATCCCAAGAATGCAGGCCAGTTTCCCCATCAGTTCCTGAGGCCCAGCTGTATCCATGGGTTCCACGAAGCAGCTTGTAGCCCATTCCCAACTCTCTAACCAACACAGACCTACAGCCAGGTCTGAAAACCACTGGAATATAAACAGGTAAAATGCACATTAAGCCTTGGTTGGGTGACGATGTAGAAAATGGAAAAGGTCACCTTTATTTTCAAGTATTGAATTAAACATTTACTCTATAAAAGACAAAGCCACTTCAACATGACACTGAAAGAACCAAAATATATTAACACCGCTGCCTGTCAAAACTATGTCACTCATTCATTCGACAAAGGTGGCATTTCAAGTCAGTAGGGAAAGAATGTATTATCAATAAAGGTTGATTGCATACCTGCAGAGGGTCGGCTGCTGCACGAGGCACTAAGGACGCAATGGCCAGGAAAGGAAAAAAAGTATGCCCTGCCCAAAAGGGAGGAAGTGACACTGGTGAACTCAAACAAATACATGTAAAATTCATGTTGTGCTGTGTGTCCTATTGTGGCGGAAAATCTACTGGTTGTTTACCAGTACCTATAAAATCTAAATGGATTAAATGACAGATGTGTTAAAAATAAATTTAAAACCTAAATGCAATAATATTGTTTACATGTATGAATTTATAAAATAAAGGAAGAGATTCCAAGATTATGCAAAAAAAAAAAAAAATTCAATGATTTTCTTAAGGAGTGCTCAGCATATAAAGATATCTAATCTCCTACCTACTGTTTTCTGAGATTCCCTAAATAGTCTACTTTAAGTTAAAGGATAGTCTATTTTGTTAACATTTGTTCAATTCTGGGGAACCTAAAGAAACAATGAAAAGTCGGAATGAACAAATGCGGGCTGTTGCTCCTTTGATGAGATGAAGCTGTCTTGGCCAAAAGCCATCTGGCTGTCTGTTACGGAGGCAGCCCCCTCGCTCCACACCTGGAGGAAATCCTCCAGCAGAGATGTTTACCCTAAATCCTTGAAAGTGGTTAATCTCCAAAGAGTGACTGTCAACGGAAAGAATCCTCTGGAAGGGGTGAGAGAGGAAAGAAGTGGGGGTGGGGGTCCTGCCTTGAATGGAGGCCCCCAGGCCTCGAGCTCCCCCAGCCACTCCCTCAGCTTTGGACCCTACTGAGCTCAAAGACTGGGAGAGACCAGGGCCTAAAACAAAAATCAAAACCTGCAACAATCCTGAGAAGACAGAAGAAAGGTGACTTTTCATACCACCAACGGCTATACCTAACACCTCAAAGTTAAAATTGTATTAGCACTCACTTGTATTTTCTGGATGAGCCAAAGTTGCAGATTACAGATACTAAATTCAGCAATTTGATCAGCTGCTCAGGATGCCAAATAACACACACACCAGCAATAAAAACAGAATTCACAAAACACTCTGAAATCCCCTGTGAGTTTATGTGATAATTCTCCAAAGTCCCTTTGTGCTCACAGGTGATAAAGCGGTTTCAATTCATGGCCAGTGAGTAGTGTGGACTGTGGACAGCAGCTCAGAGGAAAATGGAGCACTATTATTTATTCTAATCTACTTTTGTTTGCCTCAGAGTTTTCTTTCCCCGTACAACTGGGTTATAGGTCGATATTAGAGCGCTAAAGAAATGCATTTATTTACCAGTGTTACTGTAACAAACTCGCCTTATTTAATATGTCCCTTTCTCGCAGAAGCTCATCCATTGCTTTCTTATCAAGTTCCGCCTGTTTCTTTGAAGTCTCCACCTCTATATCACCAGGGAGAAAAACAACAATAAATATGAGTCAACCTAAGAGAGACTCTGTCAAAGCCAAAGTGACACAAAACTGCTCTATACGTTTATCTGTAGCTATGCAACTATATCCCAGTGAGGTAGGTCTTCCTGTCCCACTAAACAGATGGAAACTGAGGCTTAGAGACAGTAAGCCACATGCCAAGCAAGGGTCCGCAGCCAAGAGGTGACAAGGCTGAGACTGGCAGCAAGGTTTCTCTGACTCCAAAAAGTCCTTGCTCTTTTTGTTTCATTTATTTATTTGTTTTGGTGAGGAAGATTGGCCCTGAGCTAGCATCTGTTTCCAATCTTCCTCTTTTTGCTTGAGGAAGATTGTCACTCAGCTAACATCTGTGCCAATCTTCCACTATTCTGCACATGGGATGCCAGCACAGCATGGCTCGATGAGCGACATGTACGTCTGTGTCCAGGATCTGAACCGGCAAACCCTGGGCCACTGGAGAGGAGCACATGAACCTAACCACTACACCACTGGGCCAGCCCCTTAAACCTTTTTTGTTATAAGAGAAATACAGAAATAAATTAGAAATACAAATAAACAAAAGAGAAAAAAAATTCAAATCAACCAGAATCTACTCAGGATTTTGATATGTCTTTTTCCAGACATTTTCCTATGCAAATATATGTGTGTACATAAATATAAGTATGTATACATTCATATAAATATACCAAAAGGGAATCATTCTATGCATACTGTTTCATAGCTTGCTTTTATAATTAACAAACATAAAACAAATGCCTCTCATATTATAAATGTGCGTCTACAACAGTGTTTTTAATGTCTCCATGATATTTCACTATATGAAAATGTATAATGTATTTAGTCCGTCCCCTATCTTAACATTTAAGTTGCTGTCATTTTATTTATTTATTTATTGGCAATTATAAGCAATAATCCTGGGAAAGTTCTTGTTCATTTTTTACTATAGCAGAGGAAGTCCTGGATCAAAGGGAATTAAAAAAAAAAAAAAAGACATTTCTCTCCTACTGCCAAATTTCTCTCCAGAAAATTAATAGCAATTTAAATCCACACCCAAACCACCACTGGGTATTATCATTCTCTTTGATCTTTGACAATCTGATAGATTTTTTAAAACTCGTATGTCGTATTTAATTTACATTTCTTTGATTAGTAGCAAAGTTGACTACTTTTCATGTTTAATAACCGTTTATTTGCATTTCTGTTTTTCAAATTGCCCACACTTGCTCTCTGCCCATTTTCCTCATGAATTGTTTATCCTTTTTATGGATTTGTAAGAACTCTTTACACAGATAACAAGGATACTAACTCTTTGCGATATTTTGGTCAATTTGCCTTTATACGGAGAGTCTTTTGCTATATATAAAGAAATCAGCTATTATCTCATTAAATCTCTCAATCTTGGCTTTATGGTTTCTACATTCAGTGTTAACTTTTTTCCCCAAAAAGTAGTTTATTGTCATACTATCATTTTCTTAATAATCCATACAGCACACTGGTATGAAACAACCCCGTTATCTTAGAAGATAATTTGGGGTCTTTTGGTGGCCTTTCCAGTCTTTTCCATTGATCAGTTTATTTGGGCATTTTCACTACATTATTTGATTATTAAAGCTTCATAACACATTTAAATACCTGGTAAGGCAAACGCTCCCTCATCACTCTTCTTTTCCAGAATTTTATGGCTATTGTCATAAAATTCTTCTTTGTTTATTCTTCTGGAGCAACTCTAGAATCAGTTCTCAGGTCCCAAAGAACATAACTCACTGAAATTTTTATTGGGAATATTAAATGTATAGATTAATTTGAAGAGATTTATATCTTATCATTTTGAGTTTCTCATCCAGAAACTTGGTATCTCTCTCCATTTTTCAAGTCTTCCTTTATACCTCTCAGTAGAATTTTGTGGCTTTTTTTATATATAGGTCTTGCAGATATGTGGGTAACTTTATTCATAGATGTTTTATTACTTTAGTTGCTACTGTGAAAGGGGGTTTTTCCACCATATATTCTAACTGATTCTTTGTACGGAAGAAAGCTATTGATATCTATATATTTATTTTACAACCTGCCACCCTATTGAACTCTCATTAGTTCTGGCAGTTTTTCAGTTCATTTCTTGGATTTTATGGTAGAAAATCATGACATCTGGAGAACTCGTGCCCCTAACCATTATGTCCAAGGCCACTCTTTGAGGCAGCACATCAAAAGGAAGAGATCCTTAAGAAGAAACAGTTAAGTTAATGATATTTATAAAGTAACGTGAAGAGACAGCATGATGATGTCGGTAAACACAATTTAAAGGTGAAAAATTGGGTTCAACACTGAAGGGATAAATGTATATTTTTTCAAAGCTTAGAGCTATCGCAAGCAAAAATATAGAAATTGAAATATGGGAGTGTTTTGAAAGTGACTAAGCCAGTTTCAAACCAAGCTCTAGTAGCTGCATTTTTCTTCATATCTGCCATTGAAGACATTAGACTGTAAACTCGGGCTGGACTGTAAACATCCTGGGGGAAGGGACCTCCGTGAGCCCAGTGCCCAGCGTAATGCCTGCACATAGTATGCCCTCAATTTTTTGAATGAATGAATAAATGGAGAAATTGTCAACATCAAGTGCCACTGCACCTCAATAAAAGATCATTTCCTGATATCTAAGAAGGAAAAATATCTGCACTTCTCAAAAACTTACGTGACAAATATTTGTAACAATCTTATCTAGAGATTTGGATTTTACCTAACTTTTAGCGAGGCAATGTATGTTTTTATGCTTTTACATGTTATCTCATTCGGTGATTCACAACTCACAGCAGCCCGCATGAGGTCAATGAGGTGTTCCTGCCTCCAGACAGATCTGACTCCAGAGTTTGTATCCTTAATGATTTTTCTGCACTATATGGCCTCCTGTGGCACTTAAATTTTTCCTCCACAGGTCAGTGTGATAGCTGGGTTCGCTATATGGTAAAGAACTAATAGAGAAAAGAAGTTAGAAGTCATTTATTTTCGTCCCACTGATTCTTGGTACATATTGTCTCAAATATTACTAATGGGGGACATTCACTTTAATTTATCCTCTACCTTCTGTGGAAAAAGGGAACTGAACTGAAACGTCATGTAAAACCCAGACCTAAGAGTGTAGATATTATGTACTACATTGACAAATACTGAGCAATACTTTGGGCTCAGTATAGCCTGTTGAAGAATTTTTTAAGGTAAGAAGGTCTAAGGTATTCAAAATGATGTCCCTTTCACATTAGCCACTTACCAGTTTGAATGTTGTTTTCCGGATTTCATTTGACACAGTTTGTGTTTGTACACATGGAGCCCCGAGTTGGCAAATGACATTAGCCACTGTTGAAACGTTTAGAAACTAATAAGACAAAACACAAAGTGCTTTTAGGCTTACCTCTCTCTAACCCCAAGATCTGATTTTTTAGAGTTTCCTTGTGCTGTTCCACTTCTGCCTTCTGATCCTCAATCTGGTGCAATTTCTTATGTATTTGTTCTCTGATTTTGTTGAGCTTCCCGATGTCGAGGCGCATCTGATGGACTTCTTCCTCTTTGGCCTGTAATGAGTGAGAGAGAATTAACCAGGGACACTCAGTAAATAAAGGGCCAGTGAGCGGATGATGGTAAACCCAGAACCAATAAAAGGAAATCCCTCCTCTGTCAGTGTAAAGTCATTCTCTGGGACTAAACACACACTGCCTGGGTTTTGAGAGAAATTGAAAAATGCTGTTCTCTGAATAAAATTCGTGGCTATATAAGCTAAAAATAATAAAAGAACTGATGAAACCTGACATCTCAAGGTACCATCGAATTGCTGAATCAAGATAAGAATGCTGAGTTGTCTGTATCACAAATGTGTGACATTTGTGTACAAATGCTATATTGGATTCGCAATTTTCATAGACCCAACGTGATCTCTCCCAAAGGTTACGAGCATACTATAAAATATTCAAACACTCTTTTGGACCCACATGGCCACCGTAGAGCAATTACACACACTAGAGCTGGGGTCCTCCCTCCTCGGAGTAGGTTAGTCCATGACTGTACATCCAGAGAGGTGGACACAGTAATGTAATAGGCAAGACCACATGGCAGTAAATCGGAACAAAATAATAATTCCAGCAAAGTAAAGAACCAGATTTTTGTCTATGAACTTCAAGTTTTATGAATTTTTTTAAATTCAAATTAAATTCATTTTTTTAAAAATTTTGCTGCCCTTAGACATTACTGTAAAAGCAGCTAGTGATTCCTCTGCAAATAAACGTTAGCAGTTATACCCAGTTCTTGACAATGAAGAGTCTGCACTTAGCTGGGCGTGTTATCCTCAGATTATAGCTAGAAGCAGAATCCCCTAGGTTCAGGACTTGATGACAAAAATATTCCATCTTTCAAGGTGCCCCATTCGTGTTATTAAGGGGGGAATTAACAGCATAAGTACTTTTACTTTAATTTCACCTTAGGGACTAATATGTTATTTTGCCTTTGGTAGTCGTTTCATTTCTGCTTCAACTTACAGCATTCTTATAAAGACTGATTTTGAGTCAAACCATTCCCAACTGCTTTAAAAGTTCCTCAGCCTCAGACCCAGTAGGGTCCAAGTTAGTTGAGCTAAGACCCCTTAAATTCGACAATGTTCTAATTCAATAGTTATTAATTCAGGCCCCACAGGTCATAGACTTCAAAAATATCGCAGAAAACCTCCACGGCAGGTAAAACAAGTCACAAGATGTTCAAATAAGTGTGTTTGCAAGTGTGTGTGTGCATGTGTGTACTTTCATCAGATTCTCAAAAAGGCCTATGACACAAAAACTGTTATAATTCACTGCTCAAATCTATGTATTATTCTTGATCAGTCACTCGTTTTATTCCCAGTGTTCCAACATAACCAGAGTAGAGTTTATGAATTTTTCAGAACTCAAGTGTTAGCATGAAGCTGCTCTGTTAAGCATGCAGGCATACAATATGTATCCAAGGATAAAACTGTTATCCAGACTTAATTTGCAAGCACCCTCCAGTGAGGGCAGGGACAAGAATAGGAGGTCTGTCTTGGAATTTTCATTGGACAGAAGTGAAAATCATGGTTCTACAATCCTGGAAGCAGATACCCAATAATAGTATCCATCCATTTCCCACCCCCGCCATTCCACCTTCTCCATACAAATAGTAAAATATAGCCCAACTTCTTTGCTACTCACTCATGTAAATAGTTTCTAGCTCTGGGCAACTGATTACTTGCAAAGCTAAATTACAGAGCAGAACATCTGAGCTTGCTTTGGAAAGCATCTGCATAATCATATGATCAATAATCAGGTTTGGGATAAGTAAGAATAGAAGTTTTCAATTGTCTGCTTCTGGGCATAATATTGTAGGCTTGTGCCTGCCTCTGATGTGTCAAGGCTCCTACAATTTATCCAACCAAGGGCTCCAACCACAACGGCCTATATTGAAGGGGGATGAAGGAGGGAGTGTGAGGGAACAGAGATGTCACTTGTGTTTACTTTGAGCTCCAATGCCTTCTGCTGGTTTTCCTGGGATAGCTGCTCACAAACCAAACTGTGTTGTTCGTTCTCTTGCTGAAGTTTAGAATTTCTCATTTGAAACTGCTCCAGCTCCTTTGCAGCTCTCTCATTCAATATCTGAAAGATGCAGAACAAGCCGGTTAATGCCTTTTAATCTGATTACAGTCTCTGCATATTCACATAGGAGGCCCCAAAAACCTCCTGGGACGATCACAGCAGCCACACTTTTATTGTCTTGGTAAGAATTGTTCTTTATCTCCAGTGAAAGCACTCATGCACTTAGATATAATGAACGTTAAATGGCAGAGGAAAATGATGTCTTCTAATGAATAACACAGAGAGCATCACTTTTTTTCTGGGAGCCTTGGGAAGTCTCGTTCACAGGTGGTGGATAAATATTTTAATGCCTGTTTGCCATTTGGCAGGCATTGCATACACAACAATTGCCATAATCATTGCAAATGAGCTAGAGATTCAAACGGGTTTTATCAGCTGTGGGGCTGGGAAGCCATATCTTCAGAAGCAAATCCTGCATTAACATGCCTACTATAGCTTCTCGAACAGAATTGTCCACTCACACCCACACAAAGACAATTCCCTTTTAATCCAACTTAAGTCAAAACTGGGGAAGAGCAGTGGAGTGATTTCTGTCCCCCTGACTTCAGTGTCAGTTGGCTTTTCCTCTTCCCTGCCTTGACCATCCTGAGCAGACATCGTTTTATAAAAACAGAGGATTATATTTTGGGGGATCATTTCTATTAGGAGAAGATGGAGGGAGATAGAGAGATGTCAAATGGACTGAAGGAAAAAAAGAGAGAAGATGGTTTAGTCAGTTACTCCAAAATATAACTTCCCTTCAAGCAAAAGTTAAAGGGGGAAACAATCCATCCAATTGCTCATCAATAGGGACTAAATAAAATACAGCTGGCTTTGCTAAAAATGAAATCACATTTTACATGAGTCCTGGATATTGCTAAACAAAGCACTGTGGTTTTATCATGATGTTCAAAAACCTCTCAAATTTCATGCTCAAATAAGTCTCATGCTTTTCTCGTGGATACTGCACATGTGTATTATCTATTTGATTTCCGGCTTTATACTAAATGAATAAAGCAACTGACAAAGAAATACATTCTAAGATCTACTTTTTTTAAGTAGAAAAATGCTGTATGGCTTGACACTTCTTTGGAAACTTCCTAAGAGAACAAATTTTCAAGAAACCAATTTTTTCAATTATATGAATTGCTTCTTTAAGAAATTAGGAAAGACAGACTAGAATTATTACTAATTGTGTTACTTTAAACCACTATTATAGGGAAAATGTTTTTTTAAAAAAGTACCATATTTCCAATGTTAAAGACTGAGTATGGTTTCCTAAACTCGAAACTTAAAAATAAACCTGTAAAACAAATCATGTTATAGTCACATAATGGAATCCTACAGAGCAATGACAGTGAATGGTCTTTTGAGCTCTGTCCAATAGAACTTCCTGCGATGACGTAAATGTTCTCTATCTGCACTGTCCTATACTGACCTACTGGCCAGTGCTAGTACAACCGAGGAACTGAATTTTTAATTTTTTTAAATTTTAAATAGCCACATGTGGCTAGTGGCTACCATATTAGACAGCACAGTTCTATAACTCCGTGGCAACAACATAAATGAATCTCACCAACCGAATATGGAGCAAAAGACACCGAAGGGTACCTCCTACATACTTTCATTTCTATAACGTACAAAAACTGGCTAAACTACTCTCTGTTTTGATTCAGAATTGAGGTGACCTTTGAGGGAGAGAGTGACTGGGGAGGGGGCACAAGGGGGTTTCTGGGGTGCTATTTCTTACGCTGGGTGCTGGTGACCAAGACGTGTTCAAGTGGAGAAAATTCATCAAGCCATACAATTACTATATGTATACTTTTCAGTGTGTATATTATACATCAATAAAAGGTTAAAAAGAAATTAATTAACCCATTAGAGCTAAAGAAAATAAAGGAGGCATATCAACCTATAAAAGCCATTCGAAACCCAAATGCAGTGCTGAGTGTTATGTTTGTTACCAACCCCCATAGTAAAGGAAGTTTGCTGCTTTCCAAAGAAAATTCAAAATGCTCTAATGGGCTGTGAACAAAAGCACCATTCCTGTATTTGTGAGGACCCACAAGGCAGCCCCCAGCCAGCACACCTTCTGCTCCTTCAGCTGCTGTTCCAGCCTCTGAAGCTCCTCCTTGCTCTTCTGCACGTACTGCTGCAGGGCCCTGATTTCCGTCTGCCTGCTGTCCATGTCTGTCTGAATCTGCCTGAGCTCTTTCTCTAATTTTTCCTTCTTCCGGGACTCCCGTGAAGCCTCATTCTGACGTTGCTGGATTTCTTGTTGGAACTACAGGCACAGAAAGGACAGGGAGGAAAGAGATGAAGCCCCGCCAGGACAGGTCTGACCCAGCCGAGCTTCTCCCTCTCTGGCATCTTTCATTTTCAGGGCAGTCACTTTGTAGTAGCATTTTCCCTGGAGGACAGTCATCTTTGGACCCCACTGGTCAAACTTTTCAAGAATATTCTGTATTGTTTTTCAGAGCCTTGACACCAAACGTCCACCTTGATGGTGGGAACAAATCCACAAAGAATAGTAAAAAATCTAATTAAATATGGAAGCCCAGAATTCTAGGGAATTAAACATGGAAAGAACTCATCCAATTCTCCATCAATAGAAACTAAATTAAACGGAGCCAGCTACCCTAACCTGAAACTGTGTTTTACATGAGTCCTGGTTATTGCTAAACAAAGCACCATCAGTTTACCATGATGTTTAAATGCTATGAAGGGTCCTTCTCTTAGCTCATGTTCAAAGCAGTCTCATGTTTCTCTCCTGGAGACTGCCCTTGTGTATTGTCTATTTGACTTCTGGCTTTATATAAAAGTGTTCAGAAGGGTTCAGCTAGATGGCTTCCTGACAAAGGAGAAGGGCCCGGGGAACTATGTCTACCATCCCCAGATGCAGGGCACCTTGGCCTTCACGGGGGACACCTTCTTGGGCTACAGTTGTACACAGTGCCCTGCCTTAGTGACTTCTCAGACAGAGAATATCACAAAGAATGACTCAAGAAGTAAACTGCTCTTGCAAGAATAAGCCAGAGAAACAAGCAGAACAGTGGATGCTTCATTTGGGCACCAGGGGGTAAATTTGAGAGAGGAACAAGATGGGAAGGCAGCCTGGGGAAGGACAAAATGTCCTGCTGGGAGGTGATATTCCTTCTTTCTCTCCACGTAGAGCAAACCTGGCTGATGGTCTGCTCTGCCTCTTCTCTGGCTCGCTCCATCTCCTGCTGCTGTTCCGTGTTCTGAGCCAAGGACTCCCGTAATTTCACCACTTCTGACAAAAGCTGGTCTCGCTCCTTTGTCACTTCTTCTTTGAACTTCAGCAAATCTCGGATACTAAAAAAGAAGAACACAGGAGTCGGACTACACGGCCATCTGCTCAAGAATCCTTCTTATCATCCCTTGAGCTCACATTCAGGGGGAAGACTTCAGGGCAAGGATTAACACTACTCAGGTGTAAAAGAGAAAGATCTTTGTGCCCTGACATGGGAGCTGTTTGTGAGTTAACGGAAAAAGACATTCCAATAATAATATGTATAATAGGATCCCTTCTCTTATTTTTAAGAAATTACAGTGTCCATGTATGTGTGTGTGTGTGTGTGTGTGCACGCGTTTTATGGACTTTTTTTTTTTTTTGAGGAAGATTAGCCCTGCGCTAACTACTGCCAGTCCTCCTCTTTTTGCTGAGGAAGACTGGCCCTGAGCTAACATCCATGCCCATCTTCCTCTACTTTATACATGGGACGCCTACCACTGCTTGGCGTGCCAAGCGGTGCCATGTCTACACCCAGGATCCGAACCAGCGAACCCCGGGCCACCGAGAAGCAAAACATGCGAACTTAACCTCTGCGCCACCGGGCCAGCCCCTGTAGACATTTTTATAGAAGTCCAGAAAAACAGACACCAAACTGGTAGCTGGTTATCTCTGAGAAGTGGAATTTAGTGTGGAAGAGTTGAGGGGATGGTTTTCACTCCTTAGTTTCCACACCTCTGTGTTATTTGAATTTGTCACAATAAGACCATGTTGCTATTGTCAGCTCTGATAATTAACCCTAAGGAGAAGTCAATTTAGGAAATTATTTAATATGTCCACTGGTGGGCTAGGATCACAGCTGTAAAGTCTAAAATGAAGCATAAACATAAGCAAATAATACAGATGGCCACTGTTCTATTCGTTCACCTATAGAGAGGAGATTAGTTTCTCCCAAAGGGATGCAACCCAGATAAAATGTTTCCAGGAACAAAATTTGGAAAATCACTCACAATGCCAGTTTTTGGAGAGTACATGATAATATTTGTTGATTTGAATTGTAAACCAGTTACTTCTGCATTTCAAAAACGATTACATACGATTTGCAATGACTTTCTGCAGAATTCGTGTTTTGAAAGTAGAAAAATTCTGTGTGATATGACCTGTGCAGCAGAATTAGTCTGGAAAGCAGAGAAAGCAGAGAGCTTGCATCTGAGACCCTTGCCACTGACCATCATCGAATGACATAGGAACTTGACGATATTTATTTTAACATAAATATTTAACAAAGAACCTTCAAAACTGCTTTCAAACTCTTTTCCAGAAACAAAACCTTGAATTCTAAGGTTACTATGAGGACAGATAGCTACGCCTAAGTGTGCTGTTGAAGATAAAATTCTGGGCTGGTTATTTCTTCAGTTCTCCTCCTCATGTTCCGGGTCTGGTTAAAACTCCTTCTAACCAAATGGGGTCCCTCACTTTGCTCTTCAATAGTTGCTCTGATTATGCTTGACTTTTTAAATAAGAAAACAGAGTCCGTTATTACAAACACCACATCTGTTTGTTTTTCCTATTCCCTCTCCCAACAAGTGCACTTAGAACTATCCATCACCATTGGCTGAATGCATCTAGAAAGCATAAGAAACCTAGACAGCAGTTAACTTTGGTTAAGGATGCCTAAGAAAGTATATGGTCATTCCTGATTCATTAGTTAATTGCATGCCCTGCACAGTGCTAGACTCCTAGAAGGAAGGTGAAGGTGTCTTCCTTCAAGAAGTTCACAGCCTAGTGGGCAGAGAAGCACATCAACAAATAACTTCAATACAATGTGGTCAGTGCCATACTTCAGGTAGATCTTGGATCCTATGGAAACAGAGAACACAGTGACTCTTCTGCTTGGGTCATTGGGTCTGAGGGTGGGGAGGGGGTTGGAACAGAGACACTGATGGTGATAAACTTAAGATGGTATTTGAGATGAGTCTTGAAGGATACAGAGTTGTTTACCGCATGGAGAAAGGAAAGAAACACATTCCTGGCTTAGAAAATAGCATGTTCAAAAGTACAGAAGCATGAGTAAGCATGGCTTTGCTGGATGTGAGGCTAGCACGTCTGGCTGGGGCAGATCTAAGAAGGGCTTGGAAAGACATGTTCTAGACATTGGGATTTATCCTTTGGGAATGGGTAACTATTGAAGGTGTTTATGCTGGAGATGGAAGCATGTAGGTACATGTTTCAGAAGCATAAATCTGGTATGTGAAAGATGGTAATGAGGGGAGCTGTCTCCTTGAAGGCAGGGAGAACAGTTAGGAGTCTATTGCCAAATCCAGCAGAGAACAGGGGCCCGAAGCAAGGCATTAGCACTGGCGATAGGGAGGAGGAAAAGACCAAAGTGATGTTTAGAAGACTGAAGCAACAAGGTGAAGCTATAAGGGATAAAGGAGTGGCAGGGGTGAAGAGTGGCTCTGTGTTCTGGCCTAGAACCTGAGAAGTAGGAAGGATGGTGATGCGATTAATCATGGGGTGGAGGAGGGTGGTATGGGAGGACCTGGAAATCTGAGCAGAAAGGCAGCCAGTTCCAGTCCACACAAGTCTGAGAGGAATAAACCTAAAAGCTTCACTCGTCTTCAGACTGTAGCACTCACTCTTATAGAGCCAGAAGTTTAACATAACCACAAATTAGGAGTTCTTGGGTAAGAAGAAAAGGAGCATTAAAAAGAAAAAATAGCAATATACAGAAAACAATCTCCAAAGAAGGAGAGTCTGGTATCATGAAGAACGTTCCAAGTGACACTGACAAGCCCAAGGCTGTCTGTTCAAGAAGGAAGCCTCTGCAAAAACAAATTCAGCACACATCATGAAGGCTATGACCTACTTGCTGTCATGGTCCATTGACAGTCCAGACCCTTGCTCAACTAGTCTGGTGAGGTTCACTATCTCCTCTTTCAGGGCAAGAATCGTCTCCTTTGCCTTCTGCTCTTTATCATAGGCTGAGTCCACCATCTTCCAGGCCTTTTCGATTTCCTAGATGGGCCACGGGATATTAGTGAGAAAAACCAAACTAGGCTCCAGATGCAAGATAAACTGCGTAAATAGAATAATAAAACAACTACAGAGGAGTAGTCGTTTATGAGTAAAAAAGATTATATGTTATACATTACGCATTAAATTTATATTGACTTGTTGACTTGTTCAACAAGAGCCAGTCAATACTGAACAACAGTTTTAAGGAGGGGTACCAGCAAAGGATATTTTTTCTTGTGTAGGTGAGTGTGGCTATAAGGCTCACATACAGCAAGGGCTGCCATAACTAGTGGGATTGTTTCTAATAAAGATGTTAAGATAGGTTTACAAAATTAAAAATGAGAGCTTATGTGCTTTCCAAGTCCAGATATTTTATAGAAAAAAAAATAAGCTTTATCACATAAGGAATGATCTTGGATCCAAGCCGTAAGTTTGAAATTCTTGATAGATTCCAATTAAAAACTACATTTTGTCCTCAGGTCCCATGTGAGCTCCTGGATGGCAATGTGAGCTTTAGAACAATCCATAGCAAGGTGGTCTTCACTGTTACCTAATTGCACACAACAGCCTTGGTCATTCCCATCTCCAGAAACCCAAGCCCAGGCATTCTCATCAAATGCTTATGGGGGAAAACAATCCACAGCAGTCTTGGCTTCCTTACTATTATGAAATGCAAGGTAGAATATTAACATAAATACTTAAAAGTGAATTACAGCCATTCAAGTAAACCAACAAAGCACAGCAAATGTTACAACAGCCTTGGGTTTCACCCTGCCACTGAATTTTCTTGCAAAGTTTCATTAAATGGAATGTGGGTCACTTATACAGGTAAGAACCTATAAGCTTCAGGTGAAAATATTCTGCTTTTATGTTGACAAGGAATAAAATGAGTGAAAGAGAGTATTTAATTAAATAAATTCATGCTATTACATTACTCTTGGGTAACTACATCACATAATTTAGTGATTCAAAACAAAATGTCAGGCTATGGGATATGTTTTTCTGTAGCGAGCCTGTGTACTATTTTCAGCAAAATAAATGAAGGGTATTTAAATGAAAATATGATTATACAAAGTTTTGTCCAAATCAACTTTACCAATTAGATTTTCATCAACTCATGACTTCCATTTCCAGTTTTTTTAACTTACAATAAAAAGTGCTTATTTTTTCTCATCATAAAATGAACTAAAGCTTCCTTATATTGGTTTTTCAACAAGGAGAAGAATAAAATGACAACAGAAAAGGACACTAAAAAAAAAAGTCGCTTCTAAGAAAACAGATAAATCATATTTTGCACTGGTCTTGAAAATTCATTTGAATTGGGGTATGTTTAATTGCATGATATCAAGGGAATTATCTAAAAATTTTGTAAATTATTTCTCATCACTAGGCTTTTAATTATAAATTAAAATGTCAACTTCTTATCACACTGCAATCTACAAGGGACATTTATGTTTTACCTTCAAAATAATGCAACACTCTTGAGAATGAGAAAATAAAAGTATAAAACAAAGCCATTCTTCCCCAATATGGCCCCCTAGACTCAATCCCTGTTCTCCCATTATGAGGAACTGGGACAATCAAAGCGCAAGGAAAGGAGTGATAAGAAGAAAGAACCTGAAAATTACTATCTAGGAATTCTCAAGGCAATCCCTCCTAAAACAATAGGAAAAGTAGAAATATGAAAATATCTTTAATGAGCTATGCTCATGAGATATTTAACTACTCATCTTGCATCAAACAAGACATATTGAGATTCCTAATATCGCACTTCCTTATCTCTAATTCTTTTTACTAAGCCAGTATTTCTTAGAAACCAAGCCAGTGAGGTTCTACATCATTTTCCGCATAGTGAAATTCACCCAGGCTAATTATTTTCCTTGAAAATGAACACTATTCCCTAGGCTTAATGAATATATAAATCATGTAAATTTTTACTTAATAACTGTTGTACTACAGCCCAGAGCTGCCCAGGGAATGAAAGAATGACATTTTAAATATAGGAAGCATTTATGGCAGCTGGGCATTGGTTCCATTTCTATAAATCACTGACCTTCTTTAGGGAGGCAATGGTGGTCTGGTCATCTTGAGAGAGCTTCAGGGCAGTGGCAACCTTCGCAGAATTGACGACGATCTCCGCATTTAACTCTCTGCATTTGGCCATCAGACGCTTTTCATTGTCATAAGACTTTTTCATGACAGCATGAAGCTTCTCATATTCAACCCTAAATTTCTCCAGACTTTTGTCTCCTGAAAGTTCATTGAGAACCTCCTGAAAATCCCTTTCCATTTCTTCAAATGCAGTTTCTTCCATCACTAGTTTTTCACTCTTTTCCTGTACAGAAGAGCAAGGATGGGAAGGAGCATTGCAACATGCACACCATCACAATTCAGGAGTCGCTGTTATTATCCATGAATAAAAGACCTTCATACAAGCAAAATAAAAGCCACTGACAAGCAGAAAACTTAAGACTATATGATGGAAGGCTCCTTGTTCATCCCCTGATGCATGTATATATATGTAGACATATGCATTAGACTAATAATATTTCCTACCACATGGTGTTAAGGATTAGATTAAATGGGCTAATTCACGTTAAACACTTAGCCAAGTGCCTGGCAAACAGTAGGTGCTCAATAAGTTTTGATAGCTGTTACGATTATTCTAAGCCCTCATCTCTTGTCACTTCATCATGCTTCTTACTGCCCCCAGGACTGCAGAGAGAAGCCACGGCCCATTGAGGTCAGACATAAGGAGATCTTGGTATAGATACCATGAAATCACACATGCAGTAAAACCCATGTGAAATATGGCATATTCTCCTAAAAGATATTCCATAATTTTCATGCCTTAAAAAAATTAGGTTAGGTCATCTCCAAAAATATACTGAAATGCCCTCTGTGCCAGGTTCGTGGGCCTTTTCCACACTTGCTTTCCATGATTTGCTGGGCAACAAATTATTTAAAAACATAAGCCCAGACAAATAGATGTAATTCAAGCAAGACTGCCTATGACTTAGATGAGAACCCAGAAGTTAGTTATATAAGAATTCTTATTTCCCTAGTGTTATAGTTTGAATCGTGTCCCCCAGAAAGGTATGTTGAAGTCCTAATCCCAGGTCCCTCTGAATGTGACCTTATTTGGAAACAGAGTCATTGCATTTGTGGGGGATTGGAATTGGCCACCTCAAAATGTGTCTCTTTGGCACGAGGATTATTTTAGGCTGGTTACTTTTAAAAACTGCAGACATTGGAGAAGCTCTGAAAAGTAGAATTTAACCCTTTGTGAGACATTTACATTTGTAAGGGAAATCTCCATCTGTAAAGGTATCTCCCTCTCCATACCAGGAAGAAGAGGGGATGACCTTATCTCTAGAAACTCTTATCAATGCAGAAGGCAAGGACTTAAATCTGCATAATAACCTTACTCTTGTTTACTGTGCTTTTCTGGTGATCCCCAGTAACTGACTCCCCTCATCCTCAACATCCTCCTTTGCGTTGAGCTGAGGATGGCATTTAAGATGAGAGCCTCTGCCATTTTGGCAAGTTGCTCAGTTTCCTGAGTGTCTCCCATGTATACATGTTATAAAGCTTTGTTTGATTTTCTCCTGTTATTCTGTCTCATGTGAATTTAATTCGTAGCCCAGCCAGAAGGACCTAGACTGGATAGAGGAAACGTCTTCCTCCCCTACACGTATTTAATTAGTTAAATTGGACTAATCTGAAATGACTAGTATTCTCATAACAAGGAGGAAAAAATTGTAACTGTGTGGTGATGATGTTAACTAAGCTTATTGTGGTAATCACTTTGCAATATATACATACATCAAATCATTACAGTGTATACCTAAAACTAATACAACGTTACATGCCAATTATATCTCAGTTTAAAAGAGTGGGGAGATTTGGACACAGATAGATACACATACAGGAAAACACCATATGAAGATGGAGGCAGAGATTAGACTGATGCAGCTGCAAGCCAAGGAAAGCTAGGGACTGGTCACTACCATCAGAAGCTCAGAAGAGGCAAGGAAGGATTTTACTCAAAGTCTCAGAGGGAGCATAGCCCTTCCAACACCTTGATTTCAGACTTCTAGCCTCCAGAACTGTGAGACAATAAATTTCTGCTGTTTTAAGACACCCAGTTTGTGGCACTATGTTAGGGATCCCCAGCAAACTAACATGCTTACTTCTTGTTAGATACAGCACAATAATAAAATAGGATGGCTATGGTTAATATATTTATTCAGCACATACTGATTGAACATCTGCTATATGTAAGTCGGAATGATGGAGCTTGTGGGAGATATCACGATAAGGAATAAGCAGCCCTCCCATAGGAAAGATATACATTAATATCTGATGGGGTATGTATGCAGATAATGGAAGTATAGAATTTGATACCTGCCATAAAATGGATTCAGAGTTCTACAAGCACCAACAGGAAGATGCAATTGCTCCCAGCAGCAAGAATTAAAGCAAATTTCATAAAGGAAATGGCAATTGAGCAGGCCCAGAAGGGAGAGTGGAAAATTCACAGGTGGATATGATGAGAAAGGGCATTCCTAGCAAAGGTTCAGGGCCAAGCAAGTATGCAGGATTTGAGACTGGTTAAGAAGCTCAAGTTGACTAAAGTACAAGAGGTATGATAAGGAAAAGGAAGGAGAAGACTAGCCAGGGAGTTAGGGACACACTGGAGGCAGTGAATGGCATTCTAAGGAATATGGAGTGAATTCTTCTGTAGACCTCAGGGAATCACTCAAGACTTTGGAGCAAAGAAATGACAAGGTCTTATTTATGTTTTCAACATTATGCTTTGATATTCTACACTAAAAAGGGCTTTGGCATCAAAACTATCTTGCTAATCAAAGAAATCAACTGAGAGAATCTCTAATCCCATAATAAAGTGAAATTCAAATTCACCCTGAAGATTTTGGGCAAGTTTACCTTCTTCTTTGACAAACCTGTCTTGCTCAATATGGAGAAAGTCCACATATTTTTGGTTTTCAAAAACATTTGTATTATTGATTAAATTTCTGAAGATGACATGCAAGCAGAACAGAGTCCACATTTTAAAACAGATGTGGAGTCACAAGAATATCGGCAACATTTCATATAACAACATTAGTACCAATGTTGAACTCAACAGAGGCTTTATTCCTGACTAAAAGCAGACTATTGCAAAGACCACAATATAGCAATTCCACAAAGAAGGAAAAATCACATTAAGGAAATATGGAGCTGCTGCTGCTCTGTGCTTTCCCCTCGTTGATGTAAACATGAGTGCACACAAAAGTTTATCAGGGCAATATTCTCAGCTCCATCCCTGTAAACGGTATTAACGTCAACGCTGGATCACCAGCCTCATGATGTGTTGGCAGACCAGGTTTTCCCTGTTCACCTGGCGCTTAGCACAGGAATGGAAAAATATCAAAGAAAGAAAGTTTTAAAGAAACTTTTGTGAACAAAAGAAATTTGTTCATATTGTTATTTAAAAATATACTACTATTGGGGCCAGCCGAGTGGCGCAGCAGTTAAGTTCACACACTCCGCTTCGGATCCCGGGTGCAGACCTACGCACACCTTGGTAAGCCGTGCTGTGGCAGGCATCCCACATATATAATGGAGGAAGATGGGCACAGATGTTAGCTCAGGGCCAATCTTCCTCAGCAAAAAGAGGAGGACTGGCACTGGATGTTAGCTCAGAGCTAATCTTCCTCAGGAAAAAAAAAATTATATATATATATATGTATATATATATATACACTACTATTAAAAGCAAAGCAAAAATACTCTCTTAGCTGTGACCAATAACCAATTGGTATCTGTACCGTTATAGCAAATAATGGTATCTATTTCAGAAGCACGATTTCAACATGAACTGATCAGAGAGTAACTGTGATGCTCCTTCATTCAACACCTATCTATTGAGTGTTTACTATCTGCCAGGCACTGTTCTAGGTGCTGGGAATACCAATTAGTGAGGAGAAAGAAAGGAAAAAGGAAAAGAAAGCTGCAGTGAAAAATGAGGCCAGAGTGGAAATGGAGACTTGTGAAAGCAGGGGTGAGGAAAACCTGGCTGAGGTCAAGTTAGAAGAAAATTACAAGAAAAGAAGAAATGAGAGGAGATCATGAAAGAAAAGAGAGACTGGGAAACAATTAGTTCATAGTATTGGTATCTGGGGCTTATGTATGGAGAATGAAGAAGAATGAAATAAACCACGATGATTAATGGGGGAGAAAAGGAGGAAATGCTCAAAAGAAAATAAACGAAAAAATAAAGGAGAACTAGAAGAAACAGGAGAAGGAAATGGGAAAAAAAAGAGATAGGAATGAGTGTGAGTAAAGGGGATAAGCAATGTGGCCACAGTAGTATGGATGTAAGAGAGAGATGACAGTGATGGAGCCCATGTAGTGAGGAAGATGGAGGGTATGAAAGGGATGTATGATAAGGAAAGGAGGGAGCTGTTGACCACAGGAAGATGGAGTTTATAAAGGGACACTAGACATGGAGGAGATGGAATGATGAAAGGATGCGAATGGTGTAGAGAAGACAAGTGAAGCAACTGGAATAGGGGTGGGGCCATATGGTGGTTGAGAGAAGCTGGGACCAGGGCTGGCTTCATGGGCATGTAACCTATGCAGTTGCACAGGGACCCTTGCTCAGACAGGACCCACCCTTGGTTTAATGTTCTGCTGTCTCATCTTGAAATTCTTAATAATTGTTTAACAAGGGGCTCTGCATTTTCATTTTTCATTGAGTCCTGCAAATTATGTAGCTGATCCTGGCTGGGACTGACCATGTGATGGGTGAGATGGTGGAGGGCTCTGATGAGGTGATGAAGGATTTGTGTCAGGACATGGTAGATGAGGACGGTGAGGGTGCTAATGATCAGATAAGGGGTCATTAAAGGGTTGAAGAAATGACCCTTCTTCAGTGAGGCTGAAGATGGGGTGTACTACAAATTGGGGGAGTGAAGGGAGCCTACACGATATTAACACAATGGTCAATGACAACACAGAGCATTGGTGACAGGCTGAAGAGCTTAATGAAGATCCTCTGTCACAGCAGGGAATCGTACTGTGACAGGTGGACAAGGGTCAATGAATAGGGGTCACAGTGGGAATGTATGAAGCCTTCTTCCAGGTCTCCCTGGTCAGTGAGACATCAATATTTCTGTGTGTATCTCTATGGCTCAGAATCTAGGGGTGGGTGCCTGTCATGCGTGAGTTTGGGAACTCATGAATTTCCTACCATGCTTAGCACAGCGCCAATTAAATACGGTAGGGGTGGGGGTGTCCACCCAATTGAAGGAGGGTACAGGAGGTAACGGAGCCAGAGCCAACGGGGACAGGGTGGAAAGAGTGAGGCTGCGGGTGGGGACAGGATGTCGACTGGGGGAATATTCGGAATCAGTGGATGTGACGGGATAAGTCGACAGTAGAAGAGGGACGATGGGTAGGGGTCCAGCGAGAGGCGAGAGGGGTAGAGAGAGAGACGCTGACTCCTGACCTCGGCCATCCTGACGTTCTCTGGGGGTGGCCTCAGAGGCTTCTGTGGAGATCGCTGAAACTGGGCCGGAGACTGAGGGAGGGGCCGTGCACTCCCCCCAGCGTCTAAAACGGCGCCACGTTATTTCTATCCCCCGGCCGGGGGCCGAAATCCGGCGCTCGGCGCGTCCTCCGGTCGCCTGGCAACCGCCACGCCCTCTAGGAGCGCCGGCGGACGCTCGAAAGGGGAGGAGCCAGCACCTGGGCGAGGTTCCTCAGAGACTTATGCAAATTACCGTGAATGGGGCAGGACCAAGGAAATAAGGGGGCGGTGCCTCTGAGAGGAGGAGGGGAGTCCAAGGTGTGCGTAAAAGCTGGAAACACCTAAGAAAATGGAGCAAATGGGAAGAGCAACCGAGAGAGAGAGCGCAGTAGGGGAGAGCCGGGATCCAGCAGTGGAGAGCCGAGGACTAAAGCTTAGAAGGAAATGTGCATCAGAGGGCTCTGGATGAGGGAAGGACCGGCAGCCACCCTCAGCCCTCTGTGACAAAGTGACTCGGTTACAGGATCGAGAAAAATCTCAGTTCGAGTCCAACCCTCATGAAGCAGCTACTGTGTGCAAGACACGGAGGGGAAAGGAAGGTAGGGAAAACACAAACCCTGCCTTCCAAGAGTTTAGTCACTAGTGGTGAGAAAAATAGGGTGCAGAGCTCGAGGCACCCTGGAAAAATGTATGTGGAGCCACATCGTGGAAAATCCGCCTAGCATCTGGGGATCCTCTCTCGACCCTTTCTTCTCCCCCTCTCGCTCTCCTTTAGACTTCGGGTGCAACGGCTTGAAGTCATTAAACTCCTTGGTTCGTGAAAGGTACAAGATCCCTCTCTTGTTTTATTTTTTCCCCTTTACCCCCATCCCTACTCCTTCCACTCATCCTCAGCCCTGTAGTCATTCAGGCTACTGTGCTTGGAGATATATTTTTCAAAAATGCATAGCATTTTTATTAGTGCATGTTTTTAATGTTTAATAATGACATTACACTTTAGAGATCATCCTATTTTCCACTTTTTTCACTCAATATTCTTTTTAAGGCTCTATCCCTGTTGCAGTTGGTATTGTAATCCCACTTCATTGCTTCTGACTGTTGCATAGCATTCCCTATTGGACATCCACACATTTTACATCTGTCCCCCAAGTGATGGATACCAACGCTGCCTCCACCTCTCCAATACCACAAACACTGCAGCCATGATCGTCCTTGTCCGTGGTCCTTTATGGACCTGTGTGCAAATTTCTCTGAAATATATATGTAGGAGTGAGATCGTTAAAGTCTTAGGGGATGCACAGGGACATCACATTTGGTTATGCAACTTGTCTTGCGCAAAGACATCGAGCCGAGAGGCCAGTGGGGGCTGAAAAACAGTCCCTGCTCTCTTTCCCATGTCATGTGCCCTGCTGGAGGAAGATGTGTCCTTTTCTTCCCACAAAAGCTCTGTTCCCTGGTCAAGTCATGAACCTAGAAGGCTGTAAGTATCCAGAGGGTAGGCGTTTTTCGAATCCATCTGCCCAGTACTGAACACCATTTTCCAACAGCGCAAAGGTCTAGTGGCCTGGTGGGAGCCCTGCATACTTCACCAAGTACTGCTGGATTGCACACCAGAGTTGCTGCTCTACATTCCACTCCAGTGCGGAGTATAAGGGTTTCTTTCCCACGTTCCTGTCCTTACCTGCACAGGGTAGTTTGTGTATTCATAAGCACTTATACTGTGTTTACTAAAGCCAGATACTATTCTAAGTGCCTTACAAATACTGACTCATCTAATTAGCCAATTTTCTAATCTCTGTCAATATCACGGAAGAAGTATCAACATATTTTTATTTTAATTTGCCCTTCTCTGACTGCTAGTGAAACTGAGCATTTCTTCATACATTCATAAGCCACTTGGGGTCCCCTTCTGTGAATTATCTATTTGTAGCCTTTGCCAGTTTGTCTATTGGTCTCTTTCTTTTGGATTTGCAAGAGGTCTTTGTAAAGTCTGGACATTAATCTGCTATCAAAGACTGCAAACTTTGCCTGTGATGTCCTCTGTAGAACAATAATCCTTAATTTTGGAGCCCTTCATCTTTTTTCTTTTTTTTTTTACTTTTTACAGTGCTTTTTCAGAGACTCTTCTCAACTCCAAGGTCATAAAGGTATTCTCTGTCATTTTCTTCTATTAGCTTCATAGTTTGACTTTTTCACATTCAGTTCTCTAATCCAGCTGAAGTCCACCTTTGCATATGGTGTCAGATAAGGATCCTGTTTTATTTTTCTTAATGGAGTGAGCCCATTTTTCAACATCTTGCTTCCCAAATACAGATGATTCTGTTCTGAGCTCTCCAGTTTGTACCTGTTCCAGTACCACAAGGTTTTCTTAGGATGGTTTTGTAGCCAGCCATCATGATTGAAGGGCAAGTCCCCCATCCCTACTTCTGTCAAAATTGCACTGGCTATTCATGAACTTTCATCATCCCATATAATTTTCAGGATGTTTTTCAGGTTCCTCACAAGAAACTTGAATTGGAACTTGATTGAATTCATGAATTAATTTTGGGGAAATTAACACTTGTGCAATTATATCTCATTCATGAACAGAGAGACTGTGTATCTGGTGAACAAACAGGACACAGTCTGGCTGCGGCATAATGTTCTTGGAACTGGTGGGAGAGGAGGCAGAGGAAGCTGGAGAAGCAGGCTGAACCAAACTGCAAGCCCAAATAACAGAAATGAGGTGGACATAGGGTAGGCAACATGACTCGGGCTGATTCATGTGTTTACAGGAAACCTGAGTACACACTGGGACTGTTGGCTTGTGGGCACACCATGATCCGGAGAGACTCCAGAACATTCTTGAAGGTACCTAACAACAGAGAAAGACCTCAAGGGCCTGGCCACCCATACCTTGTACTGGTGTCAATGGTGGGGCTATGTGTCTTTCCATTTCCCAGGAATCTCCTAAAGGACCGTTTCACAAGCAGATGGCCTGCCAAGGTGACAGCAATTCAGTTTAGAAAACGCTTTTTTAAGCACCTGCTACATGGCAGGCACAAGGCTGGCCACAGGAACCACAGAGGTGACTCAGGCAGCATCATTGCCCTTTGCATTCACAATCTGGCTTTGGAAGAAAGAGAAAGGAAAATCTACAATTAATTCTAACACAGTGTGATAGTATCATTTAGAACAGGCCATGTCGACAGTGAGTACTATAGGTGCTCAGGGAATCTGGACCCTGCTAGCTTGTGAAGTGGGGACAGAAAGACCTCAACATGGGAAATCAGGGAACCACAGGAGGTGGAAAGGAACGTGACATGTTCAACTCGCAGGAAAGAGATGCAGGTGGACATCAACATGGATGGATGAATGGACAAGAGGATGGGTGGTTGGACAAATTAATTTCTGTTGATGAAAGAAGATGCTTCATTTCCAATTTTCCAGATTAGGGGAGATTGTTCACTGACCACTCTGCTCCCCTTTGTTGTTGTAATAAAAAGGAGCACTAGGTGGCGTCACAGGACCAAAAGTCCTACCTTCTAGAGCCTCTAGGAGAAGCTCACCCACCAGACTGGGTCAGCCCCTAAGGTAAACAAATAAGAGTGCATCTATTCATCTCACTTCTTATTACACCCACTTAAATTTATTTATCGAGCACCTACTGTATACCCAGCCCAATGCTGTGCACTGGGGAGAATATAAAAGGAGGTGAAGAAAGGATCCCATCCCTAAAGGAGCATAAGGAGAAGCAAAACACGCATGCCGCCCCACTCCCACACAAAAAATTTTAAAATAACCCAAAGCAGGACGTAGTAAGCACTGAAATGAGGATGTCAGGCTATACCATCCAGTGTAATCTGGCCCCATTGGCCTTCTGGTGCCTTCTCCCTGACTCACTTCTTGCCACAATGGCTTCTTCAATTCCTTGTGCAGGTCGTGTTCTTTCCCACTGCCTGGAATGTGCAAAGGCTGATCTCTCTGTCTGCAATACTCAACTCTCCCTCTTCACCCGGCTGACTCCCATCCATCCTTCCTTCCAATCTCACTTCCTCCCGGAGATTTTTCCTGACCAGCCCCCTCAACACCAGAGCACCATTTCAAGTATCATGGATCCTACTTCTTGGACCATCCCACAATGGTAATTAATTATGTATTCATGCAAATGGGTGTTTAATATCTGTCTTCTCTACCAGGTTGTCAAACAACAAGAGGATGAGGATGACGTGTATCTTTTTCAGCCCAGTCTCCACTGGTGTTATGGGCTGAATTATTTCCCCCTAAAATTCATATGTTGAAGCCTTAACCCCCAGTACCTCAGAATGTGACTGTATTTAGAGACAGGGCCCTTAAAGAG
Source organism: Equus quagga (assembly GCF_021613505.1). Lineage (NCBI taxonomy): Eukaryota > Metazoa > Chordata > Mammalia > Perissodactyla > Equidae > Equus > Equus quagga. The sequence goes on along the minus strand of NC_060268.1, from coordinate 159,097,813 downwards.
GTGGCTGAGTTAAAATGAGGCCATCAGGGTGGCATCCTAATGTGATCTGAATTACACTCTTATAAGAAGAGGAAATTTGGCCACACAAAGAGATCCCAGGGATGTGTGCACACAGAGGAAAGGCACAGCGAGAAGGAGGCCATCTACAAGCCAAGCAGAGAGGCCATAGGAGAAACCAAACCCTCTGACACCTTGATCTTGTACTTCCAGCCTGCAGAACTGTGAGCAAATAAATCTCTGTTGTTTAGGCTACCCAGTCTGCAGTAGTTTATTAGGGCAGCCTCAGCAAACAAGTATAAATGGCCATCACTCCCCTCAGTATATAACTATCAAGTGAGTGACTACTGAATGAGTTCTAAAGTACAGAAGACCAGTGAAGGATGGCATATTCCAGAAAGGTACATGGGAGACATGGCTCTTGAATTTGACCTTAAATGATACATATGAGTTAGAGACGTGGAAGAAAACAAGAAGGAATCACAAGAATGGAAAAATAGCATTGGTCAGATACCAAGGCAAGAATGCAAAATATCCTGCTATAGGGAGGGTGGGGTCCCTCTCAGGCGCCAGTGGACAATAATGTTGATAAGAGGATGTGCGTGAATGGTGGACCCTTGGAAGAATAGCAGACAAGTGGCTGCAAACTCAAAGACCGGGGACAGCCAAGGACACACCCATGCACTTTGCCAGATAACTTGAATATATGATCATGAGCTATAATACACCTGCAAAGCTCCTTGTTTAAACCCGAATGTAAGTGCCTCCTAGAGCACCCTCCTAGGACTTCTAAGCTGTGTGCTGTGACTCAGTAATAAGAACAGTGTTGTGTACACAGTGCTTACCTCTTCAACGGCACCCAGTGAAGGTATGAAGCGAAACTCTAGAAGAGCAGAAAGAAACACTGACATGCAGCCCCACGTGGAAATTCCCAGCCTGCAATGCAAAGCAACTGCACCCTAAAAGAAACCTACTCCTCTAATGGATCAGAAAGGTCATGGAGGCAATTTGGGGGGAGTCTACACAGCCCACAATCCCCTTCTCTGAGACTATTAACTCCCACTCAGAAATATATTCTTCCCTGAAGCCAAAATGTTCTAGATGGCCTTATCTGCCTCCCAGGGGCCATAGCTGAAAGGGTCAGGGCTAGAGACCTGACCCATAGAGGCCAATTATATTTTTTCTCCAGGAATTTCTAATTGGAACCAAGAGTTGCAAACTACTCAGTGCTAGGACCTGGAACTGAGTATGTGAAGCCCAGGAGAGGCAGAGAAAGGTGGGCTACATAGAGGGACAATAAAGCAAATGAACAAGGAGGGGGCTCCACAGGCCCAGGCCAGGAGGGGAGAGTGGGGGAGAGGGCCTTCCTTGGTTGTTGATGCCTCTTCAGATCCTTGTTACAGCCCCTGAGGAGACCCAGCAACACCTGCGCTGTTGGGTTTTGCTAGATAATTTGCATCTTCCTAATAAATTCACCTTATTTGTTTAAGCTACATGTGAGTTTCCATTGCTTATACACCCCTGCCCCCTGCTCCCACCCCCCAGAAAAAGCCCTGACCAACACAGGTCCTGTTTGTACAGGCATTCTTGTGATATCGCTGAATTTAGTAACCATGAAATCTAAAAACTGCATTTGGGGCCCCAAGCAACATGGTAAAACTGCTCCAGTCATCGCTCACATTTCTCCTGCAGGCTGTTGGGAAGATTAAAAGCCCATGTGTTGCGGAAAATTGTTATCATTTATCAGCCGACCCCATGCTCACCTTAGATGACAGAGCAGAGTCCCAGCTGGCTGGTGCTCTCCAAAACTGTTTGGGCCATAGTTTATTCCTTTAATCTGCTTCCTTTGCCAGCCTGCTGCAGACCTAACTTAATGGAACACTTGTTGAGCATTTGACATCGGTTCCCAAAGGCTCTCCATACAAATTCCCCTCTTGGTACCAGAGGAGAGGAGGAAGCTCAAGCAGATTTATTAGGAAGATTGAAAGGTCAGGCATGAGGTGGAAGCAGCGGGAATCCGCCACTGCAGGCAACCATTTTTACCAGGAGAAGGAGAAGACAGTGTCACAACCACCCAGTCATCCTACCTGCTCTGGATTTTACTGGCTTAACAGCAGCTGCACTTCTCCCAGTCAGTTCACTTCGGGGATGACTGGTGAGGTGAGCTCTCCCAGTTGGTACTTCTTGCCCAAGAGGCCAGGCCAAGGTGGCAGTCCAATGTCCCACCTAGAACTAGTGAGGATTTATGCAAACCAACCAGCTAACCAGTTTGGTTAAAAAGACTGAATGGCTCCACGTAAGCTGTTCCCACTACAAATAAATAAGTAAACGAATATATAAATGAGTGAATAAGTAAATAAATGAATAAATAAAAATTTTAAATACCAAAGCACAAATCCCTTTGACAATGGGTCAATGCTTTTATTTCTACTCTCCCCTGCAAACACCATATTTTCAAACACCTCTAGACTTCGTATCTGCTGCACCCCTGTCTGGAATATCCTATGTCTCTTTCTTTGTCCAGTGAGCTTTTACAAAACTCAACGCAGTGTCCTCTCCTCCAGGAGATCGTCCCCCAGGAGGCACTCCTCCTCCGTTCTGCTAGAAAACCTGAGGGTCTCTCTGTCAATACACTGTCCTGTAATCACGTGTTTATTTCTATGTCTCCCCCACCAGACTGGAAGAACCAGTCTTGTCTTTAATATATCTATGGTGTGGACCCATAAGAGACACTCAAAATAGAAAGTTTGCTGAAGGAAGGAAGGAGAAATACAATTAGCTGATACCCTGGGGCACCCAGCAACCAGTCTTGAGAGTGATTAGTGACTAAGGGAAGTAAGCATTTAAGATTCTAAGGTATTTAAATAAAATCATGTCCAACTACATACCAAGTCCCCAAGCAGAAGTGCTAAGGAGTACAGTAAATGCATTTATCTCATTTCTCTTCCCATCCTTGATGCAAGTGCCAAAGAACCAAATCCTATTTTTACCCACAGAGTCAGACGCACAGTAGGTCTCAACATAAGTTGACGACTCTTAGGCATCTTTGCTATGTGAAAGAAATAAACTCTTTTCTACCCTGTAGGTAGGTTGCTCTCTTTCCAATATCTGCTGCCAGATCTACTGAATAATCTCAGCAGCAGAAAATACATCTACTGTTAACAGGTGTTCTCGCAGGCAATGCGAGAGAGGCAAAAAGCCTTGACCACCCCCCCGCAAGGAGCTTGAAAACCCATTTAAGCCAAGCAGGACAACTCAAACGTCCAGGATGGCAGAGATCAGTCTAAAATACCATCGTATTTTGGAATCTAGCACCAGAGTCTGCAGACTTTTTCTGTAAAGGAGCAGATTAAGAAAGATTCGGGGAGCCAGCCCTGCTGGCCTAGCGGTTAAAGTTTGGTGCATCCGCTTCAGCAGCCTGGGCCCAGTTCCCAGGTGCAGAACCACACTGCTCACCTGTCAGTAGCCATGCTGTGGCAGTGCCTCACGTAGAAGAACTAGAAGGATGTACAACTACAAACTGGGGCTTTGGGAGGGGAAAAAAGAGAGAGAGAGGAAGATTGGCAGCAGATGTTAGCTCAGGGTGAATCTTTAAAAAATAAATAAATAAAAATAAAAACTGATTTGTTAAGGAAAAAAAAGAAATATTCTAGGCTTCACAGGCCACATGTTCTCTGTAGCTGCTACTCGACTCTGCAGTGTAGCATAAGAGCAGCCACAGACAAGACATCAATGAACAGACATGGTTGTGATCCAACGAAACCTTATTTACAGAAACAGGTGGTGTTCTGGAGTCGGCCTACCAGCCAGAGTGATTTATGCCAACTCCTGATTTAGCGCAAAGCCTGGCGTATAGTGGGGGCTCAAATATTTACTGAATGAATGAATGGATGAATGAATGAGTGAATGAAGATTTTCCTAAGGTTACAGCCTGGTAACAGCTATAGTGTACCATCTTTAGACATTAACTACCGGGAGAGCAATGAATACCTACTGACCAGAAATAAGCTTGAGAGAAATTTCTGATAGTCTTTCCCACTCCAAGTGGTGTGTGTGGATGGAAATCTAACATGTATAGACCACTAACAGCTTTCATAACAGAGATGTGAGCTACAAAATTGATTTAAAGATGTATTTTTTTCAAACTGTGGATTGTGACTCATTAGTAAGGTGTGGCCTGCATTTTTTTTTTAAAGATTGGCACCTGAGCTAACATCTGTTGCCAATCTTCTTTTTTTCTTCTTCTTCTCCCCAAAGCCCCCCAGTGGGTAGTTGTATATTCTAGTTGTAGGTCCTTCTGGTTCTACTATGTGGGATGGCTCCTCAGCGTGGCCTGATGAACGGTGCTAGATTAGGGAAATTCTGTGTAGTTGTACATTTGAAGAGGATTCACTTTGAACACAAAGATATACATAATAGTTAAGGGCAAGATTCTGGAGCCAAAGTTTCTGGTTCAAATCCTGGCTCTGCCACTTATTAGCTGTGTGACCTTGGGCAAGTTACTTAGCTTCTCTGGGCCTCAGTTTCTGCATTTGTTAAGTGGGAATGCTAATGATACCTACTACATGGGGTTATTATGAGAATTAAATGAGTCATCATATGTAAAGTACTTAGAGGAATATGTAACATGTAGTATAGTTTTAGCTATTATTATGCTGTCGCTAACCAATAATGTGACCTTGAGTACGTGGCCCAACTTCTCTGAGCTGCATTTTTGTTGGTAAATAATCTCTAAAGTCCCTGCTGGCTCCAACATTCCTGGGCCAGGAGGTGGGGCACCAGGGGGATTTCCCAGCACTGACCTTGAGGAAAGAAATAGCCAAATGCAAACCATCCATCCTGGACAACTGACACCTGTGAGGTCCCCGCAAAACAGCCTGTTCCCATGAAACATCCTGTAAGCCAACTTACTATCATCTTTTGAAATTGCATGCAAAAATGAATTCAGGATGGTGAGAGATTGACCACATCAAGGAAAATGCTCTTTTTTTCCAACCATCAGACCCTTAATGACCAGCATGGGCTTCCTGTCTCTCCCATTGTCATGTATTTTATTCCCTATACTGGGATAACCACAGCTGGGGCTGAACAGGAAATCTGTCCCTGTGTTTGTTTGGCTTTTTCTTTTTAAAGATTGGCACCTGAGCTAACATCTGTTGCCAATCCTTTTTCTTTTTCTTTTCCCCCCCCTTCTTCTTCTCCCCAAAGCCCCCCTGGTACGTAGTTGTATATTCTAGTTTTGAGTGCCTCTGGTTATGCTATGCAGGATGCTGCCTCGGCATGGCCTGAGGAGCGGTCCCATGTCCTCACCCAGGATCCAAAGCCAGTGAAACCCTGGGCTGCAGAAGCAGAGTGCGTGAACTTAACCAGTCAGCCACGGGACCAGCCCCCTGTTTGATTTTTTTATTTCCAACCTTCCTGACTGTGACATACAGTGAGGCTGCCCTGTGGTTGGGCGGTATTGGCCACAAGTCACCTTTCACTGTGGAATTTGAAGTCACATCTAGCACCTAAGATCATGAAAAAAATTCCATTTACTTTCACACACACACAAACAAGCCAACAGAAAAATAGGTGAAGTTATTAATGACTATTAACACATAAAAATGGCCAGTAATAATGTTTCATTCAGCCTCACTCATAATTTAAAAACTGCACATCAAGACATTGAGGTATCTTTTTGTTCACCTATAAAAGAAGCAAACTAATTAAAGTTAGGAAATAGCCATGCTGAAAAGGGTGTGGGGAAACAGGCATTCTCATACTTTATTGGGGAGAGTCTAAACTGGCAAAACATCTTTGGAGGACAATTTTACAATATATATCAAAACACCAAATGTATATAACCTTTGACCAGCCCCTAAACTATCAAAGCACTGAACTAGAGCAGCCACCTATATACAGACTTCTCATGTGAGAAAAATAAAGCCCTATTTGTTTAATTTCTTGTAGTTTTGGACACATATAAAATTATAGTCAGGTACTCTGTTACTTGCAACCAAACACATTCCTAATTGACAAGTCTAAAAAAAAAGAGAGATGAAAGGGGATATCCTTATCTTGCAAGAACTTGAACGTGAAGGTTTCTAGTATTTCCCCATTAAGCATAATTTTGGCTTTGGGGTTGAACTTCACTCTTCATTATCATCATGCTGCAGAATTGTTCATTTCTATTTGGATGCTGAATTTTGTCTAATGGCTTTTCAGCATCTGTGGTGATGCTCTTTCTTTCTTTTTTTTTTTTTATCTACTTGTGGCATAATATTCTTTTGATGTGATGCTGGGATTCTGTGTTAATATTTTACTTAGGATGTCTGAAACGGTATTCGTAAATGAGATTAGTATGTTTCTTTTCTTTATTTTCCACTTTTTAATGAGTTATTTTTATTGGATTTCTGACTGGTATATTATTACTGCCTTAATAAAAAAAAAGAATTCCAACCATTGAGGTTTTTTAATGTAAATTACTAAACTTTTTATTTCTACATATTTGGACTTCTTCAAATTTTCCTCTTCTTTTTTCATAGTGCTATGACTGTCATTTGGTCTCTGTAATTATTTTGAACATAAGTATTTCATAGCCTTTTTCAAATTGTTCTAATATCTCAAGTTCTTAAGGGGCTAATTCTCCTGTTTATTACATCTACCAATCCAACCCCTCGTGTGGTTCATTTCCCAGTTTGCTTTATAATTTCTTATTATAAAGAAGAAATCTTCAACGGGAGTTGTTTTTTCTCTGAGAGATCAGGATAAACAACTGAGTTTTGCATTTGCATCTGACAGGACCAAGAAGATTTGTCACTTTGGAATCAGCTTGTATATTCTTTCCTGACTTCGGGATTCCCTCACCACATGGGTAGTGTAAGTTGGGACCTCACATCTGTGCACACGACGTAGTGTAAATTGGGACCTCACACCTGGCATGGCAGAGGGAAGCTAGTGGTTTCAATTTCTGTAGCTGACATTTTGAAATTCATCCAGTGCCCCAAACAAACCACAAACTTCTTTGCTGTGGCCCTGGACGAGTGGCAGAATTTTTTTCTCCATCCTCCCGTCACTAAGACCCTTTCCAGGGTGTCAGCTTTAGGCAGGGTCTCAAGTCCGGATCCCTGCCTTTCTAGAACTCAAGGCTTGAATGGGTACTAACCCCTAGTCCTTAGCCATTTGTGCTTATATTCATGTAAAATACCCCTATGTGCCTCTCAGGTCCCTCTTCCTGTCTCACACCTAGAGATCCTCCTTTCTTTCTTTCAATTTTTGATACATTTTTTTCAGCATCTCTGTGTTTGAAGCAGAAGTTCCCTGACTTCTTGGCCCCTCACCTTCCCAGAAGTTGAATCTTTGTACTTTCCTATCTTTTAAAAACCCTTTCCAGAGTAAGCGCAAGGTGCTATGGAAACTACATAGGGAGGGTGTCTAACCCAGGCGTGAGGGTTAGGAAGACTTCCTAGAGGAGAAATCTGAGACCTGAAGACAGAACACATGTTAGCCAGGCCAAAAAGGCGTGTGTGCATTGGGGGTGACGGGTTGGAGAAAGAGGGTTGGTGAAGGTTGCAGGCAAAAGATAGAGCACATGTGACTATCCAAGGGGAGAAAAACAACCAGCATACCACATTCTGAGAAGCACGAGTTCCAAGAAATGCAAGGAGTTTGGTGTGGAGCATGGAGGGAGATATGAGATTGGTGAGATAAATAGAGGCCAATTCATGAATGGCCTATGTGCCAGGTTAGGACAGCAGACCTTGTGCTGAGAGCAGAGGGGAGCCCATAAAGGTGACTGTCAGGTCACAGAGAGTGAAATCATCAGGTTTAAAAGAAAAACAAATCTAACAAATGCTCCTTGTATAAATAACTATACATAGCCATTTAGAAATGCTGAAACAACTTTGTACACAGGATGACAGTCCCAGAGAGATTCCTTGGCATTCCAGCATATGTAACCCTGAATTCTCACCCCAGGGTTTCTTCAAGGATTTATAAAGCAGTATGGTGGTGCTCACTCTGGTGACCCCACCTTCCAGGAGTTTCCTCACCTGCTTTGGGGAAAGTGGGTGAGTATTCCACCCACCCAACTTGCAAACATTTTGGAAATACACACTCTTTCAAGAATCTTTCCCCAGATCACCCCATTCCTCACCCTTCCCCACCAGCCCCCAAAACTCTTCCATAAGTGTTCCTGACATAAGGAAAGAGCTGTGAGCAGCCGCAGAAACTTGAAAACAAGAGTAACCTGGGCCAAGGGCCAGGGGGTCTATTTTTAGAACTTCTCTCATTGCCTGTTTATCTTTCAGACTCAGCCTAATGTCTTCCAGGCGAGCGTTAAAGCTATTTGGCTGGCTTGACTAGGAAAGGAAGAAGGTGATCCATGAGCAAACAGCAGGAGCAATGGAGATAATCACTCTGGACTGTGTTCTCATCATTTCCTCCAATGTACCCACCCTGGCGTTTGACTCCCCAAAAGCCACTTAAGGCAGGATTTATTCAAGCCCCTCCCAGCCACTTCCACTGGCTGTGGAATTTGGGCGGGTCACAAGGAGAAGATAACAGGTTATGGACTTCGTAATCCATTAACTTCCACCAAGGTTCTGCTGCCGTCCCTCCTGGCCTGAGTTCCCTCGGGTCTAAAGTGGGGGGTCTAACTAACCTCACAACTGTAAACAAGCTCTGGGCACTAAAGCGCCCTCTACAGGATACGAGCACTTAGTCGTCACCCTCCTTTGTGCCTGGCTACTCAGGCAGAAAGGCGACGGTGCATCCATTTATCATAAAATTTGGTGAGTCGTTTTAATCCATTCAAGCCGCAAAAGAGAAAAGGGCCAGCTTTGGGTCTCGATTTATATTTCCCTCCAGAGGACAAAATAGTAGCCCTGGAATTCCGCCGCTTGTAAAACGCGCCGCGGAAAACGCACCGTAGACGTGCTGTCACTTAACCGCTTCCATCCCGCCGGCTTAGACCGACTTTTAAGGGCGTCCTCCCCGACTCCCTGTCCATTCGCCCTAGTATGTTCCAGTGACTAGATCCCATCTCACCCGGCCACCCTCCAGTTCTGCCGTCCCCTCTGGAGCTTCTGGAGGGGTCAATGGGCAGACTTCCGCGGCGGACCCTGGGTCTAGCCCCGGGAACCCTCACGGTCCTCCTTAAGGAGCTTCCGCGGCCGAGGGTAGAGGCGGGTGTTTTGTTCGTATAAGGAGGAAAAGTTTTTGTGACATCCAGGAAATGAGTAACTCCGCAGCCCTTTAGAGCCCCGCTGATGGAGGCCAGAAGGCGGGAGCCGGCCGGGGTATCGCCGCCCCGGTCTCTCTAATTGCCCGGCAGGACGCTCCGCCGCAGCCGCCGCCAAGCAGCCGCGTCTGGGCCCTGGGGACCCGCCTGGGCTCGGCGGTCCTTCCCGCGACGGGGAGCGGGGACAAAGGCTACACGTAAGTCCCGGGCCAGCAGCTGCGAGGCTCAGCGTCCTCCCCGAGCACCTCGTGCGTTGGAGGGAAGAAGGGCGCGATGAAAGGATGAAGGGGGACTAGGCGGAGCTGCGCCCGAGATGGCGGCTCGGAGCGGGGGTGCCAGGGCTGCTCGGGGTTTCTGCTCGGCCCCCCAGGTTGGGGCTGACTTTGGAGACCTGGTTGCAGCGCCCGTGCCAAGGCGGGGCGCACTGTCCTCTGGGGTTCACTCTTCCCGCGCCGCGCGGGATCCTGCGCTCCAGCCTCCGCTCCAGCGCGGGCGCCGGAGACCTGGGCAGCTCCTCCTTGAGGCGCACCGAGGCTGGGCTTCCGAGCCTCGGCACTCAAGCAAGAGGGACCACGTCTTTGTTCCTTATGCCCAGGCGATCCGTTACTTCTGACCGTCTGAGCCGAGCGCCAGGGCAAAAAAGACAGGCCGGGTCGGCCTGCTCCTTGGCCAGCTCCCTTCCCGCCTTTCTTCCCCTCCTTGGAAGGAGGGAGTAGGAATGAACCTTGTTTTTTTTGTAGTTTAAGGTAGTGAAGCTATGAGCTTGCTTGGGCCGGATAAACCCCCGCCGCTTCCTCTTTCGGGGCTATTAGTGGCGGAGACCCCACTCGGTGCACAACTTTCTCTTGGGGCTGCAAATAGTCTCTGCCACGTGACCCCTAACCCCATCCCCGACCCCTTCCCAGTGTCTCCATCTTTCTGGCTGCTGGGCGAAGGGACTCAGAAGCCCCGGGGCTGGGCTTCCTATCCATTTTGGCTTCTTCTCTTTAAAAACAAAAGTGCTGCCGCCCAAGAAGGGAAAATCTTTTCCCGAACCACTCGGACCGCACTTGGCCTTTGGGGAGAAGGGCCCGCCTTCAAAACCAGAAGAGCACCAGATACAGGCAGAGCCTGGACCCTGGTCTTTGGGATGGAAATCAGCTTCAGAATCGTATTCTTTTCTTTTGTTCCTCTTTTGGGTTGACCCAGGGCCCTTCCGTTTTACAAACCAGTTCTACCTCGGAGAGGCTGCCAGGTGAAGCTGATCTGTGCCTGGTGCAGTCACAGGCCCAGGTTAGCAGTGAAAATGGCGTGGCAGACACGGGTAGAATTGCTGCCATTCACCTCTTTATTAGTAACCTAATAGGCTGTGCTTTTTAGTCCTCCCTCCAGCCTGCTTTCGTCGTTCGCTGATTCCCAGTGTGCTGCTCCAGCCCGTTCTGCCCTCATATTTTCCACTTGTGGGTAACCATGAAGTGGTTATACTGACCCTCTGCTTTTCCTGAGTGGATGGAAAGGCTTTCGTTCAAGTGCCATCCTCTAGCTCTGTAATTTTCAAGGATGCCACAGTTTCAAGCTGCAGCTTTCAGGGGGCAAGCATCTGAACTTTTAACCCGATGCCATCATCCCAGAAGTTGTCACCTTACCAGGAACAGGCTCTGAGGGTGTGTGGGTGAATTTTCTATCCAAGGGCAAGGATGGGGAGGAACTTCTGGGAGAGGCTTCTGGCAAAATTGCCCACCTGAGAAGGTATTGTCTCGGAGGAACCTGGTTTTGTTTTTCTCCCTTCCTGGACCCCCTGGAGTCAATAAAGAGAAAGAAAGCGGGGGATTCTGTCTGATGGAGAGGGTACACATCTCAGTGGGAGGCAGAGAGGAACACCCCATGCATGGAGCCCAGAAAGAGTAGGGTTGGGCCATGGGAGTGCATGAGCCCAGTTCTCCATGCCACTTCTTGCAAGTGACACCGCTACCAAGTGGCAATTTGCCCGGAGGAAAGGGGATGACATGGCTTGGAGGGTCTGGAAAGTGCTTCTTGTGAAGGGGAAAGGAATGAACCAGCAGTATTTCCCCCAGGGGCGAAAAGCCTAGGGGGACAAGGTTGGTGGCCTTCTGAAATCTCCAGCATTGTCACTTGAAAAAAGGAGAAGACTTGCTCTGTCTGGCATCAGAGACTCACTGGTTAGGAGAAGCAAGGAGATGGATCTGACTTCCTCAGTTGTAAGAGGGAACTTGCCAATAACTGGAGCTCCTCAGCAGGTAATGCGCTGCCTGTCATTGTCAGCAGAGACAGATGGCCATCAATGGTTACAACGGAGATGGTCCCTTCAGAGTCCAAGACTCTGTGGCTCCATGTTTGGGGCCCGGAGTCCCCTCAGTAGGAATGAGCTAGTAGGGCAGGCTGTGGGGAAGGCTTTAACCGAGAAGTGTCCTGAGAGAGGGGCCAGTGCTCCAGCGTGCCGTGCCGGGGAGCTGAGGAGCGGGGCCTTATTTATCGCTGAGACTAATCCAGTTTCCCTGGGGAGGGGGACATAGCCATGAGAAGGCTGAGGGCTGATAATAACCTCGAGGGCTGCTGCTAGCCTATTCTGTCGCTTGTGTGAGTTTGAATAAGGTCCTCCTTCTTAGCAAGGGGACAGCACCTTGGTGCCATTTAGAAAAAGGAGCCTCATCTGGATGAATATAGCCAAGGCACATAGCTGGGCAAGTGGCAAGTGAGCTGGATTCATCCTCACCACCGGGTGTTCTTGAGCAGTACACCATCTATACAACCATACACAGCAGCCCTGATAACCAACAGTTATTAAGGGCTTAACATTTGCCAGGTTTGGCTTTTTTTTTTTTTCCGAAACCACTTGGCCTGTATTAACTCATTTGATCTTCACAGTAGCCCTATTTTATTCATGAGGAAACTAAGGCACAGAGAAGTGAGTGTTTAGGAGCCTGGAAACTGAGTCCCCATCACTGAACACTCACAGAGCAAGAAGCAGGTTAAATTTTAAAAGCTCATTTGGTTGGGGGTCCTCATGGGAAAGAGGGAAGGGCAGTGCCTATTTCTTTCTTTGTTAAGGAAATACCCCTCCTCAGCTCAGATGGTGGAAAGATGGAAATCTCATCTGGCAGCAGAAAGGCAAGAAAAGAAAGAGGCAAGCCCATCTTGACGGCTGATGGAGAGGCCTGGCCCAAGCATTGAATGACTTTCCTTCTTAATCGCTGGGCGATGTGAGGTGGCAAATCCAGTTTGGGGCCTGGCTTTAGGGTGCTTAGTAAGTGCCACCTGGGTGTGGTGCCGAAGGAAAAGGCCACAGCTACACAGGGCCCCTGACCCAGGCAGAGAATGGCACCAGGGGTGGAACAAGGTGGGGAGTGTCCAAACATGCTGTCCAAACGTGATGTCCCAAACATCCCTGTCCAGGTCCTGTCCGCCTGCAGACGCCCTTCCCAAGCTCCATTTCACAGCTCCATGTATATGATCACTGATTTCCCACACTATACATTTCAGCACTTAATCAGCTGGAACAGAGCATTTTACTACATACTGTCTGTAGACCGTATTTTAAACAAAATAGGCATCTCAGCCATTGAGGAAGTCAAGATGTCTCCTGGGAAGGGCCAGCTGGTGCCCAGCAGATTTTCCATAAGGAAGATGTTTACCTGGATCATGTCTCCTGTCCCAGGGTCTGCCTCTCACCTGTGCACACTCAGAATCCACAGTTTTCAGAGTGGTTTGGACGTGGGCTACTGAGTCGCCTCAAGAAGCTCCCAGAAGTGGGTGTACAAATAGGATTGCCAGTGTGTTAATTTGCAAGGAGATTTCGTGGCCATCACGTAATCTGGATGGTATCTGTTCACTGGGTCCTGGGCAAGCCACATGGGAAACCAAAGATCAGAAGGCAGCTTGTGCCTGGCGAAACTGGAATCAGAGCAGGGCCGGGGGAGGGAGGGGTGGGTGATGGCCCAGTAGTGTGGGGCTCTGTTCCCTTCTGTGGCCCTCTCACTCATGGAGAGTTATACCTGCCAGCTGGACCAGTACTCTGGCCGTCCTGGTTGTGGGTGCACCTCCTTGGCCAGTGTCTCAACAACAGTGTTTACCTGGTAGGATTTCTCCTTTTCCTCTTTCATAATTTTCATTTTGTTTACTTATTTTGTTTAGTGCTTTATGAGCATTAGCTGCCAACTACATAGAGTTGCATTTGCGTAAGTTAAATAACTACTATACAATTTCAGGGTTGGAGGGCCAGGCCATAGGGGTAAATGCTATATGCAGATCGAGACGATGGTCAGGTGGCTTGGATGGGTCACAGGAGGCCAAGCTCAGAGCAAAGAAACATGGTCCCTAATCAGCAGGATCCTCTGGGAAGTGGAAGGGTAAGGACTGGCCACTGACCACAGCCCCTGGGTGAGCATGGGGGTGAAGCAGGGCTAAGACAGTGCTTGCTTTGGCTGCCCCAGTGGCCTGCCAAGATGGCATCTTTGGATTTAAAGGGCTCTCCCTGGTCTCTGTCCAGGCCCCTTCATGGCTCATCTTTAGTAAGCTGCAGTCTCCAGGTGCCCCTGAGCCAAGGAGGGGTGACCCACGTGGGCTCTGGAGTGGGGCAGACTTGCGTTGACTCCTAGCTCCACTGCTCAGCAGGTGGGTGTTGTCTGTATTGGGACAAGTGCCTTGACTTTTCCAAGCCTCAGTTTCATCATCAGTAAAATGCAGATAACCCCACATAGGGCATGTATAGAAAGCGCTGAGAATGGTGGCTGGCATAGACTGGCCACCTGGCTAGTATGAACTCTTAAAGATGGTAGAGGTCAATCAAAGATCTACATCCTCTACCGAATTAGGCCACCAGCTTCTCCATGAGTGCCACTGCTCCCTCCTCGGAGGTCTGGGCAAAGGGCAAGGACGCAGGGACCCAGACCATCCCAGATGGTGAGAAGAAGTCCAGTGGTACCCTTGCTTGTGGTTTGTTCAAAGCTGAGGACAAAGCTGCTCCTCCCACCCTTTCAGCTGACTCTGGGAGAGGGAAAGTCAGGTTTGAGCCACGGCCTATCCCAGTCACTCAGAGGGGAGAGAAGGGTGGGTGGGAACGTTTTCTGGAAGAGGAGGAGGGTCATTTGAGAGTGCCCAAGAGGTCTATAGGATCCTCCTCGGTGGTTTGGAACCTGTGATGGTTTCCCATAGAAAGCACATCCCCCTCCACCCGCATGGCCTGTCCCGTGACATCAGCGGAATGGAAGCACCTTGCTGGTGACATCACTGTTGCCCAAGGCAACACCTCCACAGGGAGGAACAAGAACTACTCCAACTGTAAGACACATGTTGAAGGGAAAGAGCTCAGAAGGCGTGCCGTCCCCAGGTGTGTTTCTCAGGATGGGCGAGGGGAAGAGGGAGGCGCCGCAGGTGGGCGGTCTGGGCCGTGAGCCAGTTGGTGGGGAGTCTTTGGGCCTTGGGTTTGGCTCGAGCAGTACAGACAGCTGCAGTCTTGTTTAGTTCTCTGAGCTGCGACTCGAGCAAAGAGCATGACTGCTTACAGCGGCTTCTGGCGCCCTCCATGGCTCTGGGCCTCTGTTCTACAGCCCGAGTCTGTGAAACAGGTAGAGGAAGAGCAGGCTGGAACAGTAATGGGGGAGACCAGAAAAGTGGCTTTCTCTTCTTCTTCACCCTCACCCCCACAGCAAACTGAAAAACAAGGATGCCCACGTCTTTGCTATGGGGGCTGACTAAGAGAGAACCTTCACTCGCTGATTGAGCTAGTATTTATTGTGCACCTACGATGTGCAAGGCATCATGCTGGGGTGTCAACTGTGTCCTGCCAAAAGGAAACCCAGGGCAGCACTGTTTTTAAGGCTGAACTCACTCAGCAATTCTGATGCTCTTAATTTGGTGACCTATGGCTTCAGCCAGGTCTTAGAAGGTGCTGCCTCCTGTTCTACTTAAGATGGAAGTTCCTAAGCTAGGGCTGTCAAATGCCAACACAACAATGAAGGATGCAGGAAAGGAAGAACTCCCCGGCCTGAAGAAAGGTGGAAAACTGGAGGATGTGGTGGGTCTCTCTCTAAAGAGGTTTCAGGACAGGAGTCTCCTTGTCTTTCAACTTTAAGGTATCTGATTAAAGCTTTTGCTTTGTGCAACTGGCCATAACTTCAGATGCTTTAACATAGCTTTCCTGACATCGAGCATATCAGTGGCTAAAGTAATTGCCCTAATTTTTGTATGAATGTAGCTTTTTCAGGGTTATAGATGAAAATTAGAATATTGTTAGCAGAGAACATTCGTTGCAAATTATGCTTCTATTTAAAAGTCTAGTTCCCAAATCATTGTCATGATCTTTTGTTCATAAAAGTAGAATAGTCTTTAAAAAATAAATAAATAACGCTTTCATTCTTTAAGCACCTACTCTGAACAAAGTGCCATCCTAGGGGCTTTGCATATAGTTATTTCTCTTCTTCACAGAAACCCTTTGAGTTAGGTATTATTTCAGTTTTTCAGGTGAAGAAACAGGCTCAGAGAGGCCAAGCAACATCCCCAGAGTCACAAAGCTGAAAACAGCAGAGATAGGATTCAAACCCAGATCGGTACCTCCCCCTACCTTAGATTCCTTCTGCCACCCCAGGACACCTGGCCCACTGAGTGTGAAGGTAGCATACAGAATACCACAAAGCCTAAGTGTCAAAGGTCAGAAGACAACAAGCAGACCACCAACTCCAGCTCCCTCCTGCTGTGATTCTCTGTGTGATATTAGCAGACAGGGCTCCATTTCCCTGGTTAATGGGGACAGTAACAGCTAGTACCAGATAATATTCAGAGCACTTTGAGATCCTCAGATGGAAGTCCCTACAAAAAATACAAAGCCCACAGTTTTCAAATGTCTCACTTCCAGGTGAATAACCCAGTGGGACCCTCACACCCTGGGAGGAGGGGCTCAGCTTTGAAGCTCTCCTGGGCTGCTTCTCCTCGCTCCCTCCAGGTCATTTCCCTGCAGCGGATGCAGGAGAGTCTCCTACCAGCCTGTGTCAAACCGAAGGGAGGGCGTTGTCGTAATTCTGGGCCTGCTAGTTGGTGTAAAACCCTGTGCTCATAACCCTGTTCTCGTGGGAGCCTGTTTCAATAGCCTTCTCAGCAGCAGTCAGGGACCCGCCTGAAGTTCGTGAAAGGTCCTTTGTTGGCTGAGACTTTGTTCAAGAGTGCTGAGGAGGCCAGAAAACATCGTGCCTGGGCTGGAGGGGAAGCGAGCCTGGGATTCCTGGACCTCACCCCTGTGTGCTGCCCCAGATGCCCCCGGTGCATCCGTGCCATTTCCTCCCTGATGCCTCACCCCAAAATGCACCCCCTGGTGTCAGCGAGCCCTTGCTCCCTTTCCTGGTCTACTTCAGAGAAGGCTTTCCCATCCTTTTGGCTGCAAAGCCATCTCAGATATCCCAGGTCGCACTCCCAGGGTCTCCAGGTGGAAGGACCCTGGGAAGGTCATTAAGTCTAACTCCCTGCTTCATGGCCAGATTTCACCTAAATTGTCACCTGCCTTTCCCCAGACTGTACGGGAAGGAAAGTCCACAGGTGCATGTCTGATGTTCCACAGGTACCAGATCCCTGAGCAGCACAGCATCATGAGAAGACTGGAGGCTTGAAACTCAGACTGTCCTGAGTTTGAATCCCTGGTCTGTGATGTTGACCGAGTGGCCTCACCTCTCTGTGCCTCAATTTCCTTACCTGTAAAAATGAGAAGAATGCCTCCTTCAGAGGTTTATTGTGAGGATGTTACACGTAAAGCATTTTGCACGATGCTTAAATCTCAGTACATGTGGCGCATTGGTTGCTGTTTACTAAACCCTCCCATGGGGCGTCAGGGCCTTGCGGCTTGTCTGGTTTTCTCTAGAAAGGGAGAATTGCTCATCCCTCTGCCAAGGGTAGTTCTCTGCTGCTTCTCTGACCTAATTTGCATCGAACCCTATAACCCTCCATTTAGCTTCCATTTCTATAAGACTCTCAGGCAAGGAGGTCGAGGCAGCGGGGTGTCATATAACTTATGTCAGGGTTCGTTGCTAGGTCTTTTTCTTGGTAAACGGTGGTGGTGAGTCAGCCTGCAGTTAGGTGAAGGCTGTCCAGACCCACAGTGGCTGTGGTCTCTCCTCTGGAAGGGTGTTTGCTCACATTTCCCAACATGCTTACCACTGTTAGCGCTTTGCTTTTCTGACTGCAGGGTGCCTCCCAGGGAAAAAAACGTAGAAGTTACTTCATCCAAGACTTCCCACTCCACTCCCATTTCAAATTCCTGCTCGTGGGAGTGAAGGCGGGGAGGTTCTCTTCCCAGTCCTGACTCCATTCATTCATTCGTTCAGCAAGCATTCGTGGAGCATCAGAGACCAACACTGGTTTCTCCTTCCAGGTGCTCAGAAGGGATTGAGGAGCCGCTGCCTGATGGGAGGGAGGGAGCTGTGAGCTTCCCAGGTGCTCAGCTTCCTGCTCTCCCTCTGTGGCAGCCCCTGGGGCCTTGAGAAGGAAATGGGGAGGTGGGGGAGACAACTTGCCAGTCCCAGGCTGCTGGAGTTGCCGCAGGGGTGTTGATCACCTCCCTCTTCCCTGAGAAGTCCCCAAGATGCACCCAGCAAGATTTAACAAATCAAAAGGGAGAACTGGCCTTGTCACCAATGCCAATAACAGTGTCCTTTACAGAGCACAACCATGTGACCATCATACACGAAGTAGGTACTATTGTCACAGCAAGCGGGAGAGTCAGGATTCAACCCAACCTGGCCTTGCGATTCCAGAGTTTGGCCCCTTCACTTCTCTATGCTAAGCCTCTACAAAGGGTTAAGATCTTCTGAGCTGAGAGCTTTGGGGTGTTTCTCTCTGTGTGGCCTTAGGGTGAGAGTATGTCCTGGTGAACTTGGCAGTGTCAATGGCTGCTTTCTGCCCACCCTAGCCTGACCCGCATGTCCCTGTTGTTGGTTCAGGGACACCTACTAGGTGCCAAGTGCAGCCTCTGGCAGAAGCTAGGACAGAGTGTGGGCATCACTTGCCGTCACTCCATCCCTGCGGCTGGAAAACTATGTGGTTGTAGGTCTTTGTTGTTCTTTTGTGTAATTCACAGGGCGTGTGACTCTGTGCGGTCAGAGATGATTCTGGGGGTAATTTTGGTAACTGTTGCTGGCCTCACGGTCCAGGCCCCAAGCCTTCCTTGGAGGAGGAGAGCCCTTGGATGCAGCCCTGGTGTAGGAGGGCAGGCAGGTGCCGGCTCCATTGTGCAGCCCAGGTCCCTACAGCAGCGAGCAGCAGCCAAGAGGCCGACCACAAGCTCTGAAGTTTTTTACACCAGGGTTGGCCTCCCTCTTGCCTTTGTGTCTCTTGCTGTTGCCGTATATTAAGATGAAAGGGGTTTTTAGAGCTTTGCAGGCACAGAGTGTATGTATGTGAGTGCCTGTGTGTATGTGTGCTGGAGGCCCAGAGCGCTTCCCTTCCTCCCCACCTCTCTCCCCCTCTCCCCAGCCCGGCTGGGGCCCAGGCATGGTGGCAGGTACGCCTGCCCAGCCCAAACCGCAGGCG